>NW_023425515.1:40241036-41441036 GCF_014108245.1 Pipistrellus kuhlii
TAAAGGTATTCAAAGAGAAATCTTGGTGGGAGACTGTCAGATGGGGATCTGACTGGCCAAGATGTGAATCTAACTGGGGAACTGGTCACAAAACAATAAAAAGCACATTAGGTGAAAAAGTATGTATTGGGCACTGACAAGGCACTGGTTTTCCATATAATGGCCTACTTCCAGCCATGAGAACTGTACTTCCATGGTCTCCAAGCGACTCTGGTGTGCCATTACAGTTAGGCTCTGGAGGTGATCTACGCATGAGAACTTGCCCATAGGGAGCTCCTTCTCCAATAGGTGAGAGAACATATGCCCATGAAAAGGTAAATTATCCAAGACTAGATAGCCTGGGGAAAGTGACAGGAGTGTGCCTTGGGAGCTTAGAAAAAGGGGGGGGAAGGGGTTCTATGAGCAGGGAATTGTGCATTTCAAATGTTGGACTTAAACTGAGCTTTGAAGGATGATTGGCTCCCTCAGCTTGAGCACACTGGGCAGTGCACTGAGAAGGAGGTCAGGCCCTAGTGTGAAGGACTGTGGATGGTAAGGAGTTGGAGTAAGTCTCTTGGACTTCTTAAAGTTAATAGGGAGCTGTTACACCATTTTTTTTTTTTCCATAGTGATGGAGAAAGCAGCGGGGGTGCCTTGTCTAATTCCATAAGCATTTGCTGAGAGGCTACTGTGGCTGGAGCTAGCAGAGCTGACCCTAAGGAGAAGCAGGAGTGAGCTGGAAGGTGGAGCAAGGGGTCTACCAGGAAGAGGAAACTGTAGATAAAGGCACACACAGATAAGATTTGTTTATCTCTGGGCTTGAAGTGTAGAAGTCTGCCTATCTCTTTGCTCTCCTTGTTCTTGACAAAGCTGGCAGAACTGGATTCAGTAGCTTGGTGTGTGAAGCCAGAAAGGGCTGGGAAATTCCCAGTACTTTGGTCTCCGTTGCTTCATCTGTTACCTTCTAGTAATTGGAAGCTTAGGAAGAGGAGTGAGTTGAAGCTCTTAGGAAAAAAGTTCCCTTTTATCTCTATCTTTTACTCCTCCTTCAGCATGAAATACATTCCACTGCATATTACTAACCTATCAGGTACTTTACCTTCCTCCCACTGCTTCTAGCTGGTTGCAGTGCTGAGAAAATTGAAGAGTTTCAGTATTTTATCACAGCAGCCCAGGAATGCTGGCTTATGGGAAATACCCATGCCTGTTGGTGAGGAGACGGGATGAGGGCTATGTGGCATGGTCTTAGTGTTCTAAATTGTTTAATAATTTGCTGGCCCATGCCTTCTTAATAGGCTGAATATTTTTTTTTAATTTAAACAATTTTTTCAATTACAATTTACATTCATTTGTGTTTTGTATTAGTTTCAGGTATACTGCACAGTGGTTAGACAATCATATACTTTACAAAGTATCCCCCCTAATATTTTCAGTACCCAAATGAAACTATACATAGTTATTATAATATTATTGACTATATTCCTATGCTGTACTTTATGTCACCATAACTATTTGTAACTATCAATCTGTACTTCTCAATCCCTTCACCTTTCTCACCCAGTTCCCCAATCCCCCTGCCCTCTGGCAACTATCAGTCTGTTCTCTGTGTCTATGAGTCTGTTTCAGTTTTTTGTTCATTCATTTATATTGTTTTTTAGATTCCACATATAAGTGAAATCATATGGTACTTGCCTTCCTCTCATTTACCTTTTTCACTTAGCATAATATCCTCTAGGTCCATCCATGCTGTTACAAATGGTAAGATTTTGTTTTATCACCCAGGGGTTCCACTTCTGGGCATAGACCTGAAGAAACCCAAAACACAAATTTGAAAGAATATATGCCCTCCCCTATGTTCATAGCAGTGTTATTTATTTATACTAGCCAAGCTATGGAAGCAGCCCAAGTGCCCATCGATAGACAAGTGGATAAAAACACTGCTGTCCATTTGAATAATATGGAATATTATAATACTTGGCCATAGGCTGGGTATTTTGAGGGCAACCTCCAGTTGTTATTTAGTTCTATCTCCAGGCACTTAACCCAGCATAGTGCCTATGCCAGTTAATTGCTCAATACAATATTTGCCTGATGTATGAGTGAAGGACTTCTCTCGTCTGCCTTCAAATGCTTATCCCCAGTGTAAGTTACCTCTTATGATAGTATAAGGCTGCTAAGAATGGGTGAGAGAATGCCTGACAAGTACCCTAGTATTCATGAGCTGGAAAGTTTTGAAGAATTTATGGCAAATTCTCATGGGAGTATCTGGGTAGCTGGTAATCAGGTGAACACTTACTAATGTGTCACAAACTTACAAACATGGGCCAAGGCATGCAGTGCACAGCTGTATTGAAGTAGTGGGTCCCAGTACTAATCTTGGTTCAGATGCCATGGTGTCCAAGTAAAGGGCCAGATGTGTCTCCAAGAAGGATTGAGCCCGGCTGGTGTGTCTCAGTGATTGAGAGTGGGCCTATGAACCAGGAGGTTATGGTTCAATTCCCACTCAGGGCACGTGCCTGGTTGCAGGTTCGATCCCCAGTGTGGGGGCGTTTGGGAGGCAGATTAACAATGATTCTCTCTCAGCAGTGATGTTTCTATCTTTCCCTCTCCCTTCCTCTATGAAATCAATACAAAGATATATTTTAAAAAAAGAAAAGAAAAGAAAAAAGGGAAAAAAAAAGATGGGTTTTAGAGCCCAAAGGCCTGACTTTGAGTTGTTGCCGTTACTTTATGTCTCTGTGACCTTGGGAATGCTGTTTCTCTGGGCTGTGCTTCAGATTCTTCATCTGTCAAATGGGGGTGGCAGGGGGGAGGGGGCATATTCTCACCCTGTAGGGTGGTTGCAGGGATTGGAGAGAGTCTCTAATAAGAGTTTGTGATGGCACGTGGGAGGCATCCTGTAAAGGAAGGTCATGAAAACTGATCTTTACCTGCCCTTGTTCATCCACAGTGCGTGATGCTCCTTTCCTTCCACATGCCCCCAGTTTACTATCTTTGGGCCCTTGCTCTTGTCATTTCTACCTTCTAGAAAGCCACCTCACCTTCACATGTTCATATCAGTTCTATGCTCAGGGTCTGCTCTGCATACCTTCCAGGAGGTGCTCCCAGGACTTCCAGCAGACAGCTGCCTCCTTTCCTTCTTTCCTGATGTGGAAAGGTCACTTCTTTCCTGTGCTGGGAGCTGGGAGCAGGGAGCTGGGAGTTCTCTATACGCCCCTCTGGCCCATCAGCTCCATGAGGGCAGGGTTCAATCTGATTCTCCTCTGTCCTTATGGCACCAAGCACAATGCCTGGCACATAGGGGCTGTCCAGTAAAGGGTCCTAGGAGACTCAAGAAAGAAGTGATTAGGCCGAGGACTGGCATTCCCTTGGCTTTAGAAACCAGAGAGAATTAGAAATGGTTCAGGAATGGACTGTCAGGCCTGTGGGTTCCTATTTCCTCATTCAGAGTGCAGGTTGGGATCGCCTGGAGCCACAGTTCCTTGAGACTTACCACCTCAGGCCTAAAACTGCCTCCTTTAATTACCTCCTTTCCAGGGAACAGGAGTCCTTGTTGTCTGCCCAGAAGCAGCTAATTATAGCTCCAGCCTCCTGCCTGGGTGCGCTTCTAGGCCACAGGACTGCAGTCTGAGCTGTCTGTTGATTTTAGGGTTTCCTCAGGGATTCTTTATATTTCCGAGTTTTCATTAGGGACTGTTCTTTATTTGGAAGCCAGTGAAGAAACCTGAGGGGCATTGAATGTTCAAGATTTTATAGGAAGATGCCAGGAGAGAGTTAAAGAGCTTAGGTGGGGAGAGAAGCAGAAGAGGGGAGTTTTTAAAAAGGGGCAAGGTAACCTAAAAGGGGACCTTCGTGAGAGTGACATTTTGTGATGGTTTTCCCAAGAAAGCCTGTTCCTATTTGACTTATGTGACCTCTCCATCATGCTATTTGCAACTGTTCCATTTCCTTGGAAATATTTTCTTTTAAATTTTAAAGAATGTTAAAAGGAATGCTCATAATAAAAATAAAATAAAAAATACAAAAAGCATTTATAAAAAGCACACCAAGAACTTCTTGTCCCATCTCTCCCCACCTCAGTCCTACACTTGTCACTGCTTTTTGTTTTTAATTCTTCGAGTGGTTTTTATTATATTTCTAATAATGCTCTTATATTTGTAGTTTTTGAGTTATTCGTTTTATATATGTGTGTTGACTTTTGGGATAGCCAAGGACTAGGTCTTCAAATGCACTGGTACCATCCACCTTTCCAATTTTTGACAGTTACATGATTGATTTACTCTGTACTCTGATAGTTTCTTTTATAAGTTAACATATTGCTCATAAATCTCCATTTTTTCATTATGTCATTTTGGCAGCATCTCTTCACTCATCTTCTTGCAAGGGAAAGGTGTTGGGGTTCTTCTCTCACTTCTTCTTTTACAGTTTGTCAGTTATGTTTTAAGTTACCTTTTGCATCTCCAGTGTTTATCATGGATGCATGTATACATGCAGTTGTATAATGTTTTGTAACCATAACTGAGTCTTCTGCCCAGTCGGTTGATTTTAAAAGCTGAAAACAATCAATATTTTCATGATGATTTCTAGGTAAATATTGCTCAATTCTGGGCTAACTCATGTGCTGTGGTTTCATTTCCTTTCTAGGCTTCTGAGGTCACCACCTTTAAGCCACTTACAGGGGACTGAACTTTCCCTTAGCATTACAGTGTAACAGATCTTTCTAATTCCCTTCTAATTGTACAAAATCATCATAGGTTTTGTTGTTTTAGTTATATAAAAATTAACAGCTCTCTCTCTCTCTCTCTCTCTCTCTCTCTCTCTCTCTCTCTCTCTGAGTGTGTGTGTGTGGGTATGTGTGTGTTTGTGTGTGTATTTTAGAGTTTAAGGTTGTATTTTTTTTCTTTTTGGTTGGAACAATAAAATTAAGTATTTTCTACTATAACCTATCTTTTTAATTGTTCTCTTGCTTGTTTGCAATGCATATTTCTTATTGAAGCTCCATCAAACTTTTATTTTGGACTGGTTTTAAATTTGGTTCTTGCTTTCTCATGCTGTCTTTTTTTTCTTCTCTTTTTTTCTTTTTTTTCTTGGAGTTTCTGATTGTCTTCTTCTATTGAAACCACTATATATTTTTTTAATCAGAGTTCCACAGATATTTCCATTCTCTCATGGAGGAGTCCTGAGTCATGCTGTTAAGCTGTTGGCTATCATCATTATTCAAAAGAAAGCATATTCTTAAGATGCTGTTCACCAATCTTTCCTTATGCATATTCTTACCAGGCAGTTTATTTGCTCTTTTTTCTACATTGAATATCCATAAACAATTCCAGATTATTTGATATTTGTCATATTTTTAATGGCCACTCATATGCCATTGTGTGGGATACTATTTTAAAATTCAGCCACTTACATATTTTGAATATGGATTGTCGACTATCTGCTCTTATAAATAACACTGTTATGAACATTTTACTGAGCAATGTCTTTTTCATGAGTTTATTTTATGAGTGATTAATAGGGAAAGAAAATGAGAAAACCTGTGTTATCTTCTTTGAAGACATATTCCAATGAGTGTGCTTGGATTGCCTGATATTTTTTATTAATTTTTTTTTTTTGGAAAGGAGCAGTAGAAAATAGGAGAATCTACACCTTGAGTTTTCTTGGCAGCTTTAAGAAGTGATAGTGTGCTTTACTGCAAACCTGGTACTGTCTAGAAATCCATTGAGTATCCCTCTTGTAAAGTGAGCCACTGGGGTCAGCTGAGGCTCTATAACTTATGCTTGCAGTGCTCTTTATCACCCTGAAACTTTATGTAATGTTTTTTTTTTTGCCAATAATTTTCAATATGACCATTTCCAACTGCATCACCTCTTTTATTCACTGGAATTGTCTCTGAGGGATTGTTGGAAAAATCAGAATTATTCTAAAATTATCAAAGAGGTACTCCTAGTAAGAATATTCTATAAGATCTATAACTACTTCTACACATAATTTATAAGGCAGGGATTTGAGGTATGGTAGGGTTATTAGAATAAAAGGACCACTGTGAAGCAAACTATAAGAGTGAGAAGTCTACATTTTGCTATAATGAAAACACTATCCTATTGTCACCCCCATAGCATTGCATTACTATAAAACTTCATCAGCCTGGCAACATTTACTCTATGCTCTTTACAAAGTCTGTGTTACATGATTGAATAAATGGGACCCTTGTCTCTGAAAAGCATTGCAGTTCCTTGATGAACACTGACCACATGCTAAAAAATATGTACCCATTTGCACTATGGGAAAATTATGAGCTTTATGAGTCACAGTCTAATTATTTTGGATAGTGGGTGATAATATTGTATTGAAGGCAATGACAAGACACATAAACACAGCTTATTGCAACTTGGAGAGACTCTGGTCCAACAGCCCCATTTTTTACTCTGTGAAAAAGGGGACCTGGAAGGGAGAAGGATACATTGAAGGTCATGTTAGTAGTTAGTGGGAGAACCAAATCTAGACTCCATAACTCCTTGCTTCTTCTAGTCCATTGCTCTTTTCTTATTTCATCCCTTATAATTTAAAACATTTGCAATTTTTATTTCTACTGTATAAATTGTACTTCATTGAACTGAAAATTACAGAAATTTTCTGTATTATGAAATGATACAGAATATTTAATAATGGGGAGAATATATTAGCCTGGAAATGGAATCAGAAATAATTTAAGCTCTGACACATAAGGAGTCATTTCTGAGATGAGGGTAAGTGATGGGCAAGCCAGCGCCTTTTCTTATAATATAATTGGAACCATGCTACTGTTTCTGATCTTTGGGGAATATTTGGGAGTTTGTTTTTGGCCAAGACATTGCCAGTCTCTAGAACACATATTCCATATCTATCGAAACAGAAAGTTTGGCGCGATGAACTGGACTTTGTAAACAGTTCAGGTCTGAACTCTATGAGTTCATGATTTTAGGTTGTGTCCCATGTCTTAAGATGACCTGGAAAAAAAAAAAAAAAAAAAAGGAAGGCCTTGCTGAGTCACTACCTGCGTCACCTACTTTGTTCTTGCTGGGAAGTAGGGCAAAGCTTGGCAGACATGAAAATGTGGTTGACTTCAGGTGGGTGCTCTGCATGAGTCCCAGTTGTAGACATCTGTCTTGGAAAGGGTCTGAGGGAGGGTTGACAGTCATAGGAGGAGAAGGGCATATTTGTGGTCCCAAGTGCTACAGGCAAAGAGTGGTGATTGATAGGAGAAGAAGACATTGGGGGGTGGGTGGCTATTAAAGGAAACACAGGACTGGTAGAAAAAGAGAGAAGCAGGCATTTATTGGCTGTTTATTTTTGTGTGAACAAGTATTATTTTTTAAACATCTCCAAAACACATTAAAAATAGGTGTTATTATTTGGATTTTAAGAATGAATAAATTAATTAGAGAAGGTTAATAATTTTGTCCATGGTTAGGCTGCTGACCGCTGAGGGTGCAGGGAACCCATGTTGGGTCTGAGTCCAAATCCCCCTTTCTTTTCAAAGTCAAGTATGTATGCTGTGTTCTGGGTGCTAGGGATGCAGTGGGGGTGAAGGAGAAAAGTTAACTCAGGACCTCATATTGTTTGCAGTCTACAGAGCAAGACAGAGAACAAAGTAAACAAACCCACACTCTCAGAGAGTGGAAAGTGCTACCCTAGAGAACACAGCAGCATGGGGACTAGCAAGTGGCAGGGTTACACAGTGTGTTTTACATCCTACTCCATATGCTAGTGTGTAAATGAGGCGAGCTGACTCGAGGACACCAGAGAACTCTGGATTGCGATTCTCGAGGATAGAATTTAGCCCTGGCCATGATGGAAACCAACTGTGCTACTGGGAGTAGTCACCTCCCCATCATTAATGTCCAGGAAAGTAAACGCTGTCCTTCCCACTTCACTGGATGGGGAGGTAAAAGGGAGTGAATCATTTGGTTGTGCAACTGTTTTTAAAGCCTTAGTAGGTTATAAAAATACAAGAAGGTTTTTATTTTTAACAGCTTTGGTTAACTTTTAAAGGGATAAGTTCTTATACTTAACTACTGCATTTTATATGCTTTGAGGAAACGTCTTTCCATATTCCTAGACCACAATGAGGACCTCCCTGTGCATGCCTGCCTCTCCCCCACCCCCAGTTCCATAACAATCTCTGAAGAATTTGGATTGTACTTGTCATCACTGAGAGAATACTGAATGTGTGGAGCAAAGGGCTGACCTCTAAATCCTGTCATTGGAAAGGGGTGAGGATGGACTAGAGGGGCAGCTGGTGGGGTCAGAGAGATGGATTGAGTAGCTGGGAGAAGTGGGAGTCAAACTGGGTTTGACTTTAAATTTGCACACAGTGGGGCAGTTGGCTAGCAAATACTTATTGAAAACCTATCATGTGCCAGGTCATAGCTAAGAAGGGAGGATAGAAGACACTGTGAATCAATTCAGCATTTGCTGTGAGCTTGCCCTGGGTGGAGAGACTGGGATGCTGAGAAGCTGTGTGCTCTGGCCCTCAAAGAACATCCTACCCAGGAATGAATATCTGTCCTGTTCCAAAAAGTTTACATATCAATTATTCATATAGACAGAGGTGATATTTAAATGAGTATAATACCATTTGAAGGGGCACCAGCTTTGCCAGGGAGAACCTTTTCATTGTTGGATTGTGGGGAGCTTCAGGGTGGTCCTAATGGAAAAACTTGGGAAATTGGGGTGGTGTGAAGACACTTGGGGGCTTGGAAGAGAAGCTGTTTACCAATGGGAAAGGGCATATTTAAGTATTTTAGCAATCCTTGTTTCATACATCTGTGTTCTGGTATAAATGAACCTTGCATGTGGTTTATTCATTTATCTTTTAGTGTTTTTAGTGTAATAACTGATGTGCACATGAGGCACAGAGGAAGGAATGGTTGGAAAGACTTCATGGGGTCAGTGCTGCTTGAGTTGGGTTTTGTAAGATGAATAGGAGTTTGGTAAAGCACTTTTCTAGGGAAAAAGGAAGAACCTGGCTAAGAGCATTAATGTGTGAAATATCACAGAATTTAACTTGGTTGGGGTGAAGGGATTTTTGTGCTCAGAGGACTGTGAGTACAATGGTACCATTGAAAGAGCAAGGGAGAAAGGGATTTCATATCCATTTCATTACCCATTCCGCAGGGGAAGGGAAAAGATCCGAAGTGGGGCAAGCAGGCAACTTTTACTTTTATTTTAAAGTAGAGGCCCAGTGCACAAACTCATGCATGAGATCCCTCAGCCTAGCCAGCAATCGGGGCAAATCGGAGTGTTTTGCACAGTTTTGGGGAGGGACCGCAGAAGGTTGGCCAGCTGTAGAAGGTTGGCTGTGGGAGTGCACTGACCATTAGGGGGAAGATCCTGCATTAAGCATCTGCTCCCTGGTGGTCAGTATGTAACATAGCGACCAGTTGACCAGTTGTTTGGTTGACCGGCCATAACGGCCACTTAGGCTTTTATATATATAGATAATTGCAATGTGCCAAGTGTTAGTCAGTTTGTTAGTATTGTCTCTAACTTTAGTAACCCTATGAAGTAGGAAGTTGTATTCTTCCCCTCACCCTGCAGATGAAGAAATCAGAGCTCAGGTTGTGACTTGCACAGTGTCACACAATGGCAGGGACAGGATTGATCTTGGGTTTGTCTTACTGCAAAGCCTGAACATTCCATATCTATACTAGGTTCTCTCTCTATCCCATGAATTTAGTTAAAACCACAAGGAGCACGGTACTTTCCTTGCACAGAAGTGCAGCTTGTAACAAAAACAGGAGGCATCAGTATTCTTTTCTGCAAAATGGGACCAGAGTCCTGGCTCCACGTGTTGGCAGGACTCAGGAAGATTCAGTGTTTTCCAGTCCCTTCAGCAAGGCTATATGCGGGGAGGTGGCTGCTTCAGTCTGTCTGTCTTGAGCCTTTGACTTGACTTTCAGTCTCATGAGACCATTCTGGTGGTTACAGAGAATGTGCTGATCACATGGATGCTGGGTATTTCTGGTCTGTGACAGGACTTTCTCAGAGTAAATCAATACCATGGTTCCCATTGTGATTTGGCTTCTTGTGTAACTTGATTTTAGGGAGAGACTGTGTCAGTCATGCTGAGGACAGAGTGTGTCTGTGTGCCCTTTGTATTTATTATTGGATGTGCATGTTTGTGTTTTGGTTCTCCTCCCCAACAATAAACACAGGGAAGACAAACAAAATCAAGTGAGAGGCAGTGTAGCATGCTAGTTAAGAGCACAAACCTTGAGCCAGATTGCCTAGATTTAATTCCCGGCTCTGCCACTGTCTAGCTCTGTGTCTATTTGTGTCTCCGTTTCCTCATCTGTATAGTGGGTTTAATGATAAATGTACCTATTTCATAAGCACTGTTGGAAAAGTTAAATGAATTAATATTTGTAAAGTGCTTACAAAATTGCCGAGCATATAACAAGTGCCCTATGAGTGTTTGTTAAACAGCAGCAGCAACTTGTTCTACACACTGGCCCTGCCTTCTGCTGCTATTTAAGATATGACATGCTGTCATATGTTAGAGCATTCTGGTTTTTCTTCAAGACATGACCAGTGGAGGCACAGTCTGACTTCTGTTGTGCGTGATCAGGTACTGAGGGTTGACTTGTTCATGTGCATGATGTGGTGGAGACTGGTCATGATGCCTACTTTGTCAAATATGTGGTTGAGGAATGCTAAGTGCAGCAATAATTTATCTTTTTGCTAGAAGAACAGAGATGACCTGGCCAGTGTGATAAAGTGGTTGATCTGTGAACCAGGAGGTCATGGTTTGATTCCTGGTCAGGGCACATGCCTAGGTTGTGGGTTCCATCCCTAGTGTGGGGCATGTAGGAGGCAGCCAATCAATGTGTTCTGACCGAGAATTGAACCTTGACCTCCTGGTTCATAGATCAATGCTCAACCCCTGAGCCATACAGGCTAAGTTCAAATTTTAAATGTTGATGGGACACATTTCTTTTGTCCCATCTGTAAAAAGGCTATTGAGGCCTCAATCATACTATCTCGTAGACTGGTTCATGTGTTGCCCCAGCACTTTTTAATCTCTACTTTATAGGTGAGCTTTATCCAGTTCTACAAGCACTAGAGTGCAAATTCATTTTTGCCATGTTTCTGTTTTCAAAATTCTTCAAGAATTTTCTCACTCATAGTAAAATCCATTCCTTTGCCTAAACCAGAAGACTCTTCGGCTCCTGTCTCTTTTCATCCTCATCTCACTCATCTCTGAGACAGATCTTTTCTGTTGCTTACATGACATGTTCTTCCCTTATTGAAACATTGCTCTTTTCCCAATCTTATCAGGATAGCTCCCAGGTGCCTTAATACCTTTATTTTCTCTCTCACATCACCTCTGCTTAGAATACACCTCTGACTCCTGATATCCTCCTCTCATTTTCAGCTATTTATTGAAGTTGGTTCCATTTCCTAAGGGCAACAGTCATCCCTCCCATTTCTGTATCTTCAAGTCAAAATGGGTGTGCAAACGATATTTGTTGGGCAAATAAATGACAAATAATATGGGGTAGAGATAATGAATTTTGGAATTTGGGGTGGAAATTCTAGGTAGGTAAGGATGGTAGGTAGCTCTAAGAGAAATGGCATTTGAGCTCCTTTCAAGTCTGGTGGCATTGGGTTGTAAGGATGCAGAGAAGAGCCTGGTGATCATCACTAGTGTGTTGTGCTCTATAGGATACAGAGTACCATCATCCCCAGAATAAAATAAGGAGAGAAAGCTCAGGAGTCCCTCTGGCTGTGCCTGTCTGTGGGTCCTGAGCTGGATTATCTAACGCAGCAGAGCCCACTTCCCCCGTACTCAGTTGGCATGGCAGCAGACACCCCATCCTTCCTGATGAAAGGTCCTGTAGGAAAGGAATTCAGAATGTTGATTGTATTTTACTTCTCCTTCGAAGCTGCCTTTCTGGATAGCAAAGAGGTGACCTCAGCAGTCAGAGACAGAAAGGAACAAAATGAGTCATCTCAGGCCCTAATGAGGTTCATGAGGGACCCTTCCTGGGACTGAGGGTCAGGTGAGGTTATGCTGTGCCCAGGGTGAGTTTTGCCTGGGGCTCCAGGCAGCACTGGAGCAGAGCTGAGCTAATTTTACCCACAGGAGCTGACTGTGCTGAAGGGCAGGGCTTATGACATTGGCCTTATCATCCGGTGATGCCCAGAGAGCTCCCAAGGTACAGCCCCATTCTGTCTGGGCTGTTTTTCTCCCCCAGTTTAATATATTTTTCCATTAGGTGTGCATATCAGCAGGCAGGATGCTGAAGAGTAAAGAGCTTCGGATTTTGTGGAAGGCAGGCAATGGAGCTGGATTTTGATCCTGTCTGTGTCTCTTGCTTACTAGGCAGCTGACCTTGGGCAAGTTATATAAATTCTCCAAGTCTCAGTTTCCTCATTTGTAAAATAGTGCATTTGCCTGTGCCCTAAGATTGCTCTTTAGTTTACACGAGGTGACACTTAGCAAGCACTCACTCTATGCCAGTCATTGCTGTGGCTGCTTTATTCATGGTGATTCATTTAATCCTTTAAACAAACCTATGAAGAAGGTACTATTGCTAACAATGTTTTACAAACAAGGAAATAAGGACAGGAGCAGATATTTCTGGAGGCTGACTCTGTGGGGCTATGCAGACAGATGGGCTAGGTGTGCAGCCGGCATGCTTTTGAGGTGCTGAGGTGTTCAGGAGCAAAGCTGGAAAAGAAAGAGGTCAAGCAAATAATTCTTAGGAAAGAGCCAGTATTTGTGCTATACCCATGTTTTCTATTACATGCTTTAGAAGTTACATTGACCACAAGCTAGTTTGTGTAATTCTGATTATTTTATGATACATGCTACTTATATCCCTTAGGTTTGTGTGGCCCATTACAGTAAAGTGAAATACTTTCCCTTCACAGAGGGATGGGAGGGTCCTAGGTATAGACAGATGTAGGTCTTTACTTGAGTAATCAATGGAGGAATGGATGATCAGTTAATTGATCTACTGGCTTTTATTTACGCTCTTACATCTATCAGGATTAAGTGCAGAAAAGGCTTCTAACACAATTTAAGTGGAAATAGATTAAAACAGGGGAAAAGATTCCAACAAAATTGTTGGGAGGGGTGGAGCCCTGGGAGCCACTAGCTACATCTGAAACTATTGAGTTGAAGAATTTATTCCAAAGCCACAACCAGGGATAAAGATGACAGCATTAGGAAGCCACTGTGGAGGCCTCTCAAACTTTTTCTCAGCATCCTTGGAGTTGGTGGCGGGACATTGTATTGCCCAGTAGAGCAGCATTTTTACTCGTAGGGTTCTACATATTTGGTTGCCACTAGGAATATCAGCAGGGTGATTTAGCTCTGCATTCATCTTCTAAGTCTCACATGAATACATCTAATTGCTAGAATCTGATTTACTAGTTTTGAAGGAGCGTGGGAAATATAGATTTTAGCAGTCTGCTTTTTTCATGAAAGAGGGAACTTTAGAGGGGGAAAGGAGCTCTGATTGAGCCAGTTGAGAGGATGTGTCTGCCTCCAACACATTCATTTAAAAATGCTCTTTTAGCAAAAAGATGTTATTACTCCAAAATACTTAATATGCATCATTAATTATAATACTTTAATATAATATATATGTATAATAGGCTAAGTGACTGACTGTATGTCTGCCTGACCGTCCAAATGACCAGCCAGTACATATGATGTGCACTGGCAATTTAAAAATAAATGTTGACTTGTGCATGTGCCATACATATAAAGCTCTCGCTGGTGCTAATTGCATTCATGCGTTTCGATCTGTCATTGTTGATCATGAATTTGGTTGACACTTCTGTTGTAGAGAAAAGGCAAATAGTGATATTAAAATATTTCTTCTAATTATTTTCCTTTCAATGTGCATGAATCCATGCACTGGGCCATAGTTAGGTATGACAGTCTACTTAATATTTTTTTTATTTACATAAAATATATAACATTAATATTCTCAGTATCTTGAAAATATTAAAAAGACCATTTATTCAAATTCTGTTTTTGATGTTTTTAAAAAATGTATTTTTTATTGTTGATAATACTAGAGATATCTCCTATTCCTTCATTCTCCTCCCCCTTTATTTTTAAAGTTTTGACAACAGTGGTTGACTTGTAGTTTTTTAGTTCTGTTTTATCTTCTACGGGGAGTCATGTCTTGGACAGTTGTTCTTTTTATATAATTTGGTCACAAATGTTTTTTAAATGCTTACTGTAAGCCTGGCTTGGTCTAGATTTGGCACTTTGGACAAAGGTCAGTCATGGGTTCTTCCACCGGGAGCTCTCACTGGAGAAGGGAATAAGTCAAGTTCATCGTAAGAATAGTACAAGGAAGGTCATGATTGGTGTCCTAGACAGCAGGCTAAGCAAATTCAGAAAAGGGAGATTATTCTGATTGAACTGAGACACAAGGGAGGTTTCATGCTGAGTGACAGTGGTCAGGTGATTCACCATTGGAGCAGTAAGGAACATCTCTTTGACAGGTATTTATAAATGTGGTAGAGTGTGTTTTTTGTTGTTTTTGTCTCAATGCTGGAGGCCAGACCATCACTGTCATGCAGTGGTCAGAGCCAGTGATGCTAGATATCCTATAGCACATGAGACACTGCGGAAATAACTATCTTTCTTCAAAGAGTAATTTTGTTCCTGTTGAGAACTGCCACTGGCCTAGAAGGATGTAAAGGATATCTATATGGGATCTCAGGATGGGGAGGGGAAGTAGGTCAAGTAAGAGAACCTGGGAGACTAAGATTTCAGTCTGAATAAGCAGCGGATGTGTGCTGAGTGGCAGTGGGAAGGAGCTTATAGCGGAATAGACTTTGTTATTAAAATATTTGAGATATTACATTAAGCATGTGGACTTATGTGTTGCCACTGGGAAGCCACTTTAAGTTATTGGTGCAGGGTCCAGCTTTATCTTCTCGCTGTGCATCAGTGGACTTTGGGTGCTTTCCGAATGAATGAATGCCCCAGGCAAGTTGTTTACAGGAAGTGGACTAGTTGGTACCCAAGTTTTGCCAGGTGGGTATCTTGTGATCTTATGATAACCAACAGTCAACACTTAGACATAAGGAGAATTCCAGGGGAGGGCTCAGCAGCCTGCTATGCAGATAATGTCTCCACATCCAAACGAAGGTGCTGTGGTCAGACAGCAGTCCTAGCTGCCTTCACTATAAAGAGAGATCTTGAAAAGAGGGTTTCTGTTATTGTCCTCCCTTGTGGAGCCCACAGGCCACAAGGCGTGTCAGGTGAATACTGTCCCATCTGCATTAATGCCCTTGCCTCATGTGCTTATTTAAAATTGCCAATCAAACCAGTAACTTGCTGACAAGGTTCATGTGCTGTGACCATGACTGCAGTTATTCTGGGGGAGCTGCTTGCTGTTCTGCATGGTAATGCTATCACACAGCAGTGTCCTCTGTTGGCCTGTAGAGTTTTGGTGATGTTTTGGCATTAGGGTCAGGGTCTCGTCCTTCTGATGGGATGGGCTTTGGAGGCTGAGAAGGAAAGAGGGGGGGTGATTCCCAAGTTTTGGGCACATCCTAAGTTTTGGGCAGATCCTAAGTGTGTGTGTGTGTGTGTGTGTGTGTGTGTGTGTGTGTGTTTGTGTGTTTGTAATGGTTGATTTTTTTTTTTTACTTAAAGTTATAAAAATGATAATATTTTATAATATAGAGTTGGGAAGTTTTCAAGAGTTTTCACACCCATCACCTCCTTGGTTTTGCTTATCATCATGGGGAGGTGGAAGGTAGGGTTCTTACCCCTGTTTCACAAATAGATAAATCGAGACTCAGAGAGCAGGTGGAATTTCTCAGGCTGCTTAGCTGGTTGATGTGGAAGCTGCATCTAATACAGTTATCTGGATCAGCATTTTTCTCAAACTCACTTCCTATACCTCTCTACATCCTTGACTGTGGTGGTTGACATTCTTGGAAGCCCAAATGGCCATGAATTTCAGAGATCCAGTTGTAAGATTTTTAAAGAGGAGTTATAGGTAATTTGGGGCACAAAATATGTCCCTCCTTCTGGCTCTTTATAGCTGTCTAGGTTTGTTTAAGTTGAAAATGTCCATGAGAGCATGCAAGGAACAAGATGGGCCTCTGTCTCTTATTGAGCATCTCCTTCCGCCTGGACACAGTGCTACATTCTTTTCCATTTGTGGACTTAGATACATTTATATAATAGATGAAGCAATTATAACACAGTATTTACTGTAGCATTCTGCTAAGCAGTTTGTGTATACACATATTCCATAACATAATTCTCATAAAAACCTCATTTGGTTAATAGCAATATTATTTCCCATTTATAGACAAAAACAAAAACAAAACCAAAAAACAAAAACCAAAAAAAACAAAACAAAACAACAACAAAACCCCAAAACAACTGAGGTTTTAAATAACTTACTTGTGAGAACATTTCCTAAATAGACTATAATCCAAGTTTTCTACTTTGAGAATTCGTTCTTCCCTGTTATATTACATATTGCCCATCTCACTGATAAAAATGCAGAACTGCTTATTACAGAGGTATGTCTCAGACCTTGGAGGGTATAGGGATCAGAGCCAGAAGATGTTATGAAGACCTCAGAAGGCTGGAGGTTTTCAAGCCTTCATTTATTGGAGATGAAATCATTCTTGTTTAACTATCACCCATGTGGAAGCTGGGAGGTAGGATGTCACATCTAATACAATTATCTGAATCAGCAGTTTTCTCAAACTCACTTTATATACCTCTATACACTCTTGACTGTGATGGTTGACATTCTTGGAAGCCCAAATGGCCATGGATTTCAGAGGTCCTAGAGACAAGTTGTAAGCCTGGGATACTCCAGGAGTGGCTTTGGGGTCAGGCTGGGTGATGGGTGGGGGGATGACAAATGATGAGAGAATAGCAGGGAAGGGGACTTTTGGAGCTCAGGCTGAGCAGTCCTGCTGTTATTTACAAACTGAGCTTCTGCAAAGCTTATCATTGAAAAGGAAAGCTCTGTTGTTTGGGAAAGTTTGAAACGTATTGTTCTAGCCTTCATCTTTTTATTACAACGAAAGTGGCTTGGTAAAAGTCACAGTTGGAAGAGGTCCTGGAACTTTTCCTCTTTTTCAAGGAGATGTGCTTTCTGTGCACCTCACTCTGAGGCCTTGGGAGCACCTGACTGCAGGTTCAAGGGTCAGGCAGCCTCTGAGAAGCTTCCATCAGAAGTTTCAGGTTACTCCGTGTGCACGATACTTGACCTGAATCTTTCAGCTTGGCTATGTATCCCCTTTGGACCTTGAAAACCTCACTGAGATTAGTTTCCTGGCCCAACCTTCAAACACATTGTCTAACTGAATACCAGTGATTATTGAATGTTCATTGTGTACACAGTGCTGGGAATACAGGCAGGGTTTCTGATGTCACGGATCTGGTGAGCAGACAGAAACAAATAAGGACTTTTGTCAAATGTTTTTGGACATGGTTATGTTTGTTATATATGATTATAATGGGTGATAGTTACATGAGGATGATTTCATATCCAATAAATGAAATAGAGAGAATAGCTGGGCAATGGGAAAGGTTAGGAGTTGTTTACCCTGTGAGTTAGTTAATTCTGGCCTTTCTACGTACTCTCTCTGGAATTGGCCAGTTTACTTTTCCTTTAAGTCTTCCTTTCTCATCTGTAATGTAGAAATGAGACTGGTCAGCTTACTGGATCATTGATGGGATTAAATAGCATAATGTATGCAACCTGCTTAGTACAATGCTCAGCCCAGAATAAACACTCATTAATTTTTAGTTATTATGTTATTATTAGTATCTGGCAGTGAGAGCCAAAGAGACTATTTTTTAAAAAACTTATCAATGGTGTAATTAAAATTTTGTGTCTCAAAAACAAACAAACAAACAAACAAACAAAACACACCACTCTACTTCTAAAAATATACGCTAATAGTGTTAAAAAACAAAAACAAAAATGACTCTAACGCCTTGGCCCGCAACAATTATGGTATGGGCGTCAGTTGATCTTTCTGCGTTATCTCTGTTTGCACCCGACTGTCCACCTTTGCCATTGGTGTCCACACATCTGTGTCACAAATTAATTTTAAGTCAGTGCTTTTTTCCAGTGTTCAGCATAGGAAACAGATGACAAAATGCAAAGAAGAAAACAATCATTATTGAGCTGTGTGTTCAACTGCCTTAGGAATGGCTTTCTGGGGAAAATTCAGCCCCTCTATAATGACATTGATGACTTGGATCTTTGCAGAAATTGAAGAGAATCCTGATGACTAGCGTGTTGGGAGAGGACTGAGAGAAGCCAGACCAGTCCCTGAACTCTCAGATCTTCTCGGGTGCCCTCTGGCCCCCAGGTGACCTGCAACAGGACCTCTGGTATGTAAATGGGCCTCTTTCCTGCCTTTAGATTTTGTCTCAAATTTTAAGGAGTAGCTGGGAGGTTTTTTTTTTTTTTTTTTTTTTTTTTAAAATATATATTTTATTGATTTTTTACAGAGAGGAAAGGAGAGGGATAGAGAGTTAGAAACATCAATAAGAGAGAATCATCGATCAGCTGCCTCCTGCACACTTCCCACTGTGGATGTGCCCGCAACCCAGGTACATGCCCTTGACCAGAATTGAGCCCGGGACCCTTCAGTCTACAGGCTGTTGCTCTATCTACTGAGCCAAACTGGTTTCAGCAAGCTGGGAGGTTTTAAAAAAAAAAAATTTAATATTTTTATTGATTTCAGAGGGGGAAGGAAGAGATAGAAATATTAACGATGAAATAATCATTGATCAGTTGCCCCCTCCTGGAGGTCTAGCCCAAAACCTGTGATGTGCCCTGGCCTGGGAATCGAACCTCGACCTCCCAGTTCATAGGTCGGTGCTCAACCACTGAGCCACACCAACTGGGCTGGGGAGGTTTTTAATGGGTTAAAAGTTATCTTTTGTATCTGTAACTTGAAATATCCTGTTCCCTTGAATTCGTGCTTGGGAGCTCCCTCAATGCTCTCTGGTCGGTAGCTCCTTACTGCATGCTTATTTCCTCATGGGCATATTGCAGAGAGACTGTAGCCTGTGTTTCTAACAACTTCTCCAAGGAAAACACTGCAGGTCATGTTTCCGGAACTGAGACTCTCAGGGGTCTCCCAAATGTCCATCTCTATTACTTCCTTTGGGCCTGGCACTTATTTGCTTATAGCTAAAAAGGGAGCATTTGTCTTGAGCATTCCTGTAGATTTGTATATCTTGGCAGTTGGAAACTTGACAGTTACTGCTGACCTTCAGCTGCAAGAGGGAGTAGTGTATAGGCATAACCTGCAGAACATCAGATTACTGCCCTGTAATTCCAGAGCCTTAATGTTTCTTTGTCTTGAGAATGACCTCACTACTTTTGAATTTGTAATGGAATGCACAGTCATTTACAAGTAATCACACAATGATCCCTTATACTTTGTGCCGCCTTCCCGCTCTCCAGAGGGCTTTCACTCACTTTATCTCATTTGATCCTCATAACTGCCCTGAGAGGTAGACAGAGGGTCTGTGTTAATCTCCAATTTTCAGGCGTAGAAACTAAGGTTAGTGAAAGATGAACTGTTGTTTACAGAGATTGTATAGCTACCAGAAGTGCACCTGGAATCTTGAACAGTCTAATCCCTAAACCAGTGTTCTTTTTGGAATTTACTTTCGCTGTGACCTTGGGAATATACTTAACACCTCTGTGCGACAGTTTCCCTATAACTAAATTAGGTAGAAGACTCCCTCCAGGGGTAACTGCTAGAGGGATTAAATGAGACTATCTGGGAAAGCAGTTATTAACCCATAAAGCTTCCAAAGTGAGGCATTGTTGCTACTTGTACCTTAAATCTGCCATGAACTGTGACAGAAAAAAAAATAAAATCTCCCGCCCTTTTGTGAAGAAAACATGGTTTAGAATGATGCTGGGGTTGTCAGGGGTCACAAGCAAACTCCCAGGTCCACGATGGGTAGATTGATCCTACTGTCCTCCCTGCAGGCCACTGAGAGCACTTGAGTTGGGAAGATGCCCTTTTTTCTACAGAGCTCTTTCTTTTCATGTTCCTTGGAACAGTCTTGCATCTTGGAGACAGTTTTAGATCTGGCAGAACTGGAGAGCAAGAGTGGGGAACTTTGTTCATGGAGGACAGGAATATGGCATGGTGATGAGGTAGAGGTAGTGAGGAACTGGCCTGGAAGGCCTAACTTCTCCCATTTTTCAATGACTGGGATTTAGTAGGGTACATCTTGTGAATCCATAAGGCCAGCAGTATTTATGTAAAATGGTAATAATTACTGGAAAACACCAAATGGCTGGATTTCAAGTTGGCAACAGATGCAGTAAGAGCTAGTAGTGAGATATGGTCTGGAAACAGCCAGAGTTAGTGAGGGATGAGGCCTTAGATAGCTTTATAGGGAGCCGCATTTTGTTTCTATATAAGGAAGAACTTTTTATTGGAAAGACAGAATTAGCAGCTGCAGGAGGTGTTGTGTAAAAGATGGTCCGCACCTCACTAGAGACCACAGCGATTCATTAACTGGGGAGAGGAGCATCAGCTCAATGGCCTTTATGGTCTTCTCCTTGTGAGATCCAAGACCCACTGGCTGTCAGTGGTCGAGAGGAAGAGTGGTACACATGCATTAAGGAAGGAAGGGCTCCTTTGTGGATCTGGAAACTGATCTCTATTTGCTATTTGCAAAATGGATGGTAGAGATTCTGGTTTTCATTCCTATCCCAGTAGCTCTCTTCTTGGTCCTTGATTTTTAGAATTCCCAGGCCATCCATGGGCAGCTATTTTTCATGGAATATCTGTTTCTTCTGTTAAAATGTTCCTGTGGCAATATTGGAGGGGACTTTGAGATCCTCACAGGATGACAATCTTTCTATAGAACCACTAGGTTTGATGGCTGGTCTAGTCTTCTGCATAACAAATGAGGACCATCTCATTATCCTCTTCAGGCCTGCCTCTGGGACCTCCTGGGCGTACGGCAGTAGTGAGACTTCTGTGCTGATTTCTGGTTCTGGTATGTGTTGGAAGGTTCTCTGATCCTGTTTTCTTATCTCATTTAACAGTCACTTACTTTTGTGTCCATTTATTCAACATGCAACAAATAAGAAATGTCTGCAATCTTTCAGGCACTTGAGACATGCTTGCAAAAACAAGTAATGAACATAAATATGTCAAGACTATTTGTCTAGACCAAGTAGAAGCTGCTTTAGAGCTCATAGTTGGACAATCTTGCCATAGCTACCCAGTTTGTAGGTGAGACCATATAAGGTAAAAGAGGAGAACTGATTTTCCCCAGATTTTAAGAAGTGACTGATCTGGGTTTAGGGTTTGGGTCCCCTTGCTCCCTGACTAATGCTGTTTATAGCTAGAAGGTTATCCTGGGATGAGAACAAGTAGCTTCACAGTGCAGGCCCAAAAGCTAGGAAGTGGGCGGTAATTATGAAAAAAATGGCTCATCTGACCTACACAAGCCTTTAGAGCCAATAGTGGAACAAAATCATGCTAAGAAATAGAATCACTAGAAAGCCAAGATATGGATTCCTTTCGCTGAGCAGACCCCTTTTTACCCATCCCACTGTTTCCCCCAGTATTTCTTTTTTCTTTCCTTTCTCCTCCTCTAAATTAGTCTCGAGTTATTTTAGATCACATTCATTCCTGACTGACTTCACTGGTCCAATTTAGTCATTGAACATTACTCAGGAACATTAGATTAGAATTAACCTTACAAGTTAAATGGGGCATTCCACACTCTTATTCCTGACCCACACTCCCTGAACCCTGAAAGTCTGGTTTTGTTCTGGGTCTTCCCACCTGCTATCCATCCTATGAAGAACTTACACAAAAATAAGTTCCCAGGAGGATTCTCTGCCCAAGAGAGTAGGGATTGTTTTAGACTTACTTGTCATTAAAATATCTGTAGATGGATTCTTGGTGACCTCTTCAGGTGAATCCCTCCAGATACCTCCCCTTACCCTGAATTAATAGAATGACTTCATAAATGTAGTTGTATTCTCCCATGACCCCATCCCTAAAGTGAGCTTACAGACTTTTAAACTAGTCCCTCCCTTGTTTGGGTGGGGGAGCATGCAGAACAGTTTAGACTCCACTTCTTTTGGAGTTAATCATTTACTCCGAGTAAGGAATTCTGTCTTAAGTGGGGTATGCTCTTCAAGTGCCAGAGGACAGAAGGGTGATTTTTCTGACATCCTCTAGCCTGCTTCCCCATATATGGAAATGTTTACCCACCGCACTGATCTATTGGAAGAGAAGGAGGTGACTCAGGGTTTAGGAGAAGCAGGACTTGAATTCTTGTTTCCAGAAACCAAGTCTCTCCCCTCCCCCACCCCTCTTCCATCCCTCCCCTCCATTCCTTTGCCCCTTGTCCTGGAAGCTGAGAAGAGAATGTCTCAGTGCTGTTCCCCTCTGGCCTTGGGATCACCTCCTTGCAACAGGACTCCTGGTGTGTGAGAGGGAGTAAGAGCCAGCGGAGGGCCAGCTGCCTGTGAGTATATCATTATTGCCGGAGCGAATGGCATTTCTGCTCCCAGACCCTAGGTTTATAGCCCTGACAACTGGCTCACTTGCCCGGTGATGGGAATTTTACTGGGAGCACTGTTGCTTTAATTTGGGGTGTGGACAGCTGCTTTCCCAGGGGAGTACTCCTCACAGTGGGATTTAGAACTAGGCTCTGCTTGAGAAAAAATTCTATTTGTGTTTAGAAAATTTAGAGATTTTTTTTCTCCCACCTGAGGCCTAACTTGAATTGGGTAGAAAGGTAATTTTGGAGTGATGTCTGTCTGATTTCTAGAGTTAAAGCAACAAGTCAGAAGGGATGATTGGGGATACTTGGGCAGGGATAGTTTTAGCTTGAAAAGCAGGGCTATGGTTGGACTTATGTAGCATCTGCACAGCATCTACAGTCTGGAAAAATATCTGATTTGCAGGACATTTGTATGTTTTTGATGGACTGTCGGAGATGGAAGGACACTTAGAGATTATTTAGTTGATTTGTCTCATTTTTACAGCATGATATTGGGCATAGAGGCTCAAAGTGCACAGCTCTTTTGCCTTGCAGGTACATGGCTAATTAGCTAGGGTTAGAACACAGATCTTCTCACTCTGTTCTTTCTTCCTCCCACTGCACATAAGCTGTTCCTCCAAGCAAAGGCTGAGAGCATGCCCATTTTGCAGATGAGGATATTGGGATGCAGAGATGCCAGAATTGCCCATGTTTACTGATCTAATTAATGAAAATAGACCATATGTTCCCAGTTCAGATATCTTTCAGTTACATGGGCTTAGGTACCAGAATTTTTTTTTTTTTTTTTTCAATTTTACTCCCCTCCCCGACCTCTTGGGTTTCTATTTATCTTTCTCTGCTTTTGATTATGTGAATGCTGTTTGAATGTGAGCTGCTACCTTCTGATCTGCTTTGCTGCCTATATCTTTTTTGTTTCTGAAAGAGAATGATAGCTTGTCCAAAAGGCAGAACTAAATAGTGGAGCCCTTTATTTCAGTTTTATCAGTGGCAGTGGAAATTGTGAACTGACCTTGAAAGAAGTCGAGCAGTGCTTTCCATCTAAGCCTCTACCGCTATTCTTGAAGCTGCTAGAATTCTGGAGTGTTATTCCCTCACATTCAAAAGTGTACTCCGATTCTGAATAGATTTTAGACACACACACACACACACACACACACACACACACACACACACACACACTTTTAGCCTTCTTTGTAGCAGTGGCAGCATTCAACAGAGATCAAGAGGGCATCGGCCCAATACAGTGCACCAGGTGCCATAATGAGTAATTCTTTGTGATCAGTTCAGTTCCCGATCAACTTAGGGTGGGGGTGAGGGCTTGCTCCCATTCAGGGAAGATGATGGAGATGTGTTTTGGTGAAGCACTTTGATGCTAGTGGCATTGTGCGGCAGATTTTAATAGAGCAAGGGAAGTGTTGTGAGACCTACGTTTGTTCTGGTCAGCATTGAAAATAGGGAGAGCAGTTTTCTAAGATACTCTGAAGCCCTGGAGAGGCAGGACTTGAGCAGATCCCTCAGGTACCTATATGCAACCTGTCTTTTCCTCAATAGCCTGTGGCTGGGTGGGGATTAGTGACCTTACACATGGAAAGAGGCTGCCTTAAAGCATGAAGGCTTGGGATATTTTCCTGCTGTAGTGCTGATGGACAGGGTACTACAAGGTTAGAGCTGGTAGTACCAATGTGAATGCTATTCCTCTTAATAAGAATTGATATAAATTGCTTGTTCCCTGGTGCCAAGCTTGGTGCTAAGCACTTGACCTAAATCATATTGGTAGTCAATACTACAGCTACCTATGAGTATATGCTTTAATTTTTATTTTATTTTTAATATTGGTAAAATACACATAATGTAGCATTTACATCTTAACTGTTTTAAGTGTACAGCTCAGTGGTGTTAAGTACTGTCACATGTTATGCAACCAATATCTCTAGAGCACTTTTCATCTTGAAAACCTGAGACTCGGTACCCATTGAAACATAAACTACTCATTCTTTCCTCCTGCCACCCCCTGGTAATCACCCTTCTACCTTTTCTTTCTCTGAGTTTGACTATGCTAGGCATCTCATATAAGTGGAATCATTAAGTGCTGATCCTTTCATGAACTGGCTTATTTCACTCAGAATAATTTACTTAAGGTTCATATTGTAGCATGTGTCAGAATTTCCTTCTTTTCTAAGGATATATAATATTCCCTTGTATGTATATACCTCATTTTTTTATACACTTACATAGGTACTGTATTTGTTTTTAACCTCCATTTATAAAGGAAGACCCAAGGCTTTGAGGAATTAAGTAGATTGCCCAAGGTCATGCCTTCAGTAGTGGGACTGAGATTTGAACCCAGCAGTGTGACTTCAGAGTGCTTGTGGTCAGGAGGAAGCAAATAATGGGTTCTCAACTGGAGAGTGGCACCTTTTCACACATTCCTGTGACATTTCAATAGCCAGGTGTTCTAAAGGAATCTCCCCAGGTATTTTCTGGTTTTGTATTGGCTTCTCGGAATCTGAGGACCAAATCTGAAACCTGCTTGTAACAAATAGAATAAGACTTATGGCTCCTATTTCTTGTCCCCTTTTTTCATCTTATGTTTCCATCCCCTAGATTTTCACTTAAAAAAAAAAAAAAGATATGAACTATGTGTATCTTTTTCAGGTACTTTAGGTTCTTTCTGAAACAAGGTAAAATTATGTAAGCCAGTGACATGATATCAAGTTTTGTAATTATGTCAGAGGAACAGCTGATTTGTGGATAGAAAAGATGTGAGTTTCTGACCTGGCTCTACTGCTCACTTAGTGTCTAACTCCGTCAGTGATGCTTGCTCCTTCCTTTCTGAATCTCAGTTTTCCTACCTGGAAAGTGGGATTGTTGGCTAGATGACAGTGAACATTTCTTCTGTGCTAACCTTTATGCTGGGCATTCTACATGATTTATCTCTTTCAATTCTTCCAGCACTCCCATAAGGCAGGTGCTGTCATCCCTGTCTTGCTTGAGAAATGTAAGGTCTAGAGAAGTGAAAAAACTTATCCACATGCCTACAGCTACAGAGTGCAAGCATTCATGATACATACCTTTCTCCTTACCCAGGGTGTTAGCCACAGGCCTGGGCTACTTGCCCTTCAGCGGTCTGTAAGATTTCTTTCATCCATGGCATGCATTTGTCTAGTTTTATTAAATCTCTATTGGATCCCACTTGTGTGCCTTGTACTGTTCTGGGCGCTGATCCAGCACTTGAGTTTAGAGTGAAGAAAAAGACACTAGAAACACTGATTTGTGTGCTTGCATTACAGTATGGATATGTGGAGGAGGCAGATAATAAATGAACATAAATAGGAGAGAATGATAAGGAACACTTAGGAAGATTCACCCGGGTGCTTTGACTGAAGGAGTGGAGGAAGGGTTCTGGGAGGTGATTATTTAAGCTAAGATCTGAGTGACAAGGAACCAGTGCAGTAAAAGTCAGGGGAACAGCATTGTAGGCAAAGGGCTCAGTCAAGGAAAGGATCTTGGAGTGAGAATGGGTTTGTGTTTGAGGAACTAAGGAGCCCAGTGAGCTAGAAGATAGTGGGCTGCAGGAGAAAAAGGCTGAGATAAGAGAGGAGAGGGGCTGGTAGGTGTTAGTAAGCTAGAACGGAGGTTGGGACCTGTATCTAAGTGTGATGGAAGCATCTAATCATGTTTTACCAGCATCGTTCGGGCTGCTGTAGGGGGAAGTAGATTTCAGGGTGGGGGCAAGAGTAGAAGTAGGAGACTCTTGCAATCAATCATCCAGTTATTTTTATTAGGGTGGTAGAAGTGGGGCCAGAGAGAAGGAGATGGGTTCATGCCATGTTTGCAGGGACTGTCTTCAAGATGTCAAGTGCAGTATCCTTCTGAGAAGTGTCAAGCTCAATGGTCAGGGTTCTGGGACACCCTGATGGCCTGGAAAACATATATAATGAGGGCCACACAGACTTGAAGCTGATCTGGACTAAGGAGTCTGTGCTCCCTGCTTTGGTTTCTAACCTTGAGCGTCTGGCCAATGAATGGAGGGCAGTGGCTTCCTGCCTCTGACTTGTTGGCTGAGAGCTGCTGGAATGCCCCAGAATAAGCCCTGTAGAACAGGCCGCTTCCTTTGCTCTCCCTGGGTATTTGTACATAGCATTCTTTCCCACCAAGAATATGAGATATTCAGAGTGATGTTGACTTTATGGGCCATATTTAACTTGGTGTTTTCCCTTGATGTGTCCTCTGTTCTTGTAGAGATTCCTGCCTCCAGTGAACTCCCCTGTGAGGAGTCTTGGACCAACCAACCTGTAAGATGGGCTGGAAGGCTTAGTAGGAGCCCAGAAGAACTAGGGCTTCAAAGCCCCACTTTGGCTTGAGGACCCCCATCCAAGGGCATCCCCCAGCCCTCCTCTTTCATTTACATGTGCATTTATACTTGCTGACTGGCCCTTGCCTGCTCTGTATAATTCCTTTTAATGTGCTGGGCTTTCCAGTAAATGCTCAGTGGATAAACTGGTCTCAGAGAAATTAGGCTATTCAGTCAACGTAAGGTAGTGAGAATCCAAGATAGAGCCCTGTGTTCTGGCCACCATGTAACCTCATGCCCCTGGGTATCTCTTGTTAACCTTGTACTATACTCAGCCTAAGCCTGGAGATGCTCAGAGATTACAAATTAAATAATCTGAAATTCACTCCTGAGGCTTCTTCACACACTCCTCTTCAAATAGTTTGCCATCTATAGATACCAGTTTTTCTTTAAAGATTCTTAATTTTATCTCTTAAAAACAGTGTTTTGTGTTTGCTCATTTGAATTTCTTTAAAAATTTTCTTTCATTCATTTAGTCAACAAACATTTATTGAGTTCTTACTGTATGCCAGTCATTGTGCTAGGTGCCGGGGATTGATTCAAAGATAATTTGGAGGCGTTTGGAAGGGGAGTGGATAATTACGGCACAGTGAGATAAGTGCTGTAATAGAGGGATATATAAAGAGCTAGAAATAGCACTATGAATAGCATCTACGAACAAATTGCCTTCTTTTTTCCTTTTGGATTATTCCCTTTTGTATATTGCCCAAAGTGGGATTACTGGGTCATTTAAAAGATGAAAACAATTTGGCACAAAAGATGTAATGACTTGCCTGGGGAATACAGCTCAATTTTCAACAGGGGGAAAAATTGTCGACAACTCCAGATTTAGATCTTCACCAGGAGGATGAGACCAGTTTTCTCTTACCCCTATCAACACAGTGGCTTTCAGGGTTAGCACCTTTTCTTAACATGTTAGCCTGCATGTAGAAACACAAATTTTTATATTTGATCTCATGAGCAAATTGTTAATCCTCACTAGCTCTATAAGTTTGATCATTTCCATTTTACAAATGAGGAAACTATGCTCTATAAGTTTGATCATTTCCATTTTACAAATGAGGAAACTCTGCCTTTATTAAAAGGGTTTTTCTAGTTAATTTGTGGAGATTCCAAGAATCAAGTGCAGGTCTTTTGATTTTGTTCTCTATGCTCTGCTCACCAATGAGGGGTACTTATGCTCCAGCCTGGGCATGGGATTCCTTTAGTGAGTGAAGGGACTCTTCTCAAGAAGATTAGGTTCTACAAAATAGGTATAGAAGTCCTAAGTCCCAAAGTCATTGCCAGGGAATGGTGTCCCTTAGTCCTTTGACCTGGGAGGATCTGAAGGCCTACTGTTCTTGATTTTGGCCCAGGTTCTGAAAAGTTACTGTGTAGCTTGGCTCAGGAGCCCAGAATCCCAAGTAAAGCTGGAGCCACACCACAGTTCTGCTTTGAAACACTTACTATTTTCCTAATATATTTAGCTTTACATCTCTGACTCTGTTTATTTTGTGATTTATAACAGTTTTCTACTATTTTTTTTTTTTTTTTTTGCATTAAATAGAAACTCCTGACCCTGGAACCCAGAGCCCATCATATCCAGATCATGAACTTCCTTGATGCTCTCCCTCACTCATCCCTAAGTCAGCCACATTCCCTGCCCTTCCTCACAATGCCCTGCATTTTCTCACTGTCATGCTTTAGCACATGCTGTTCCTTTAGCTAGAGAGAACCTCTCTTACTTAAATGATAGACTCCCAGCTGCTCCTGTAGACTTCTGCACAGATCATACTTTCTGACTGAAGTAATGCCTGATCATCTGCTCCTCACCATCCATACTCCCCACCATCCACAAGCCCTACACTGAAAGTGATCTGTCAGTTCTCTCTTCTGCTAGCTCACTGCACAATGGGCTCTGAGGCAATAGAGAATCTCTAGAGTGCTTATGAGAATAGAATCTGGATTCACATTTTGACTGTGATGCTTCCCAAGGTAGTTAACCTGATTGATCTATCAGGGTAGTTAACCTGATTGAGCCTAAGTTTGCTCATCTGTCAAATGGGTATAAATAATCACACCAAGTCATAGAATTGTGATGAGGATTATATTGTTATCTGTGCTTCCTCTAAGGCACTTGCCATCTCCTACTCTGTTGATATTTTATCTCCTTCCAGACTAGAAGTTTCTGAAGGGCAGGAAGGGAATCACATCTTGCCTGTGTCTTTAACATATAGGATCTGTTACAAAAACTCCTTTAAGGGAAGGGGTTCCATGCAACTTAACTGGTGACATGAGTGCAGGCTTATTCCTAGTGAAAGGTTCCAGTCACATAGTGCTAGGACTGGCTGGAAGCTTTGAGGTATCGAGCTTTGGACACACACAGTACTTGCTGGTTAGGCCTCTGGCTCCTGCCACTTCAGTGACAGGAAAAAGGCTAGAGCCTGTGTTCAGCCTATTTTTCCCATTTTCCAAGTTAGGCAGTGCTGGCATTTCCCTAAGTCTCTATAGATAGAGTGGAAATCCTTCTTGGAACATGATACTTAGTTTCTTTCCTGGGTCTTCCATGGGGGAGACTTTTAGATGAGAGGAAAGGGTCCATGGAGTTGTGGGTTTGGGACACTTGGGATAACTCTGAGAGCCACCTACTCTTCTGTGAGTTGGGCTTTTCAGAGGAAGCTCCTTTAAACACTCCGCCATTTCTAGGCTTGAGCACTGTTCATGGAACGTGGTTCCATTCTTAAAAAGATAGTCCTACCATTTAACTTTCTCTTGAGTCATTTCTTAAAATGCCATACCCATGAGTCTCAAGATCCAAATATTTTAGCCTGGCACACAGGTCCTCCATGTTCTGCCCGCAACATTCCTTTCCATCCTCGTGTCCCACTGCATCCCTCCACGTGTACTGCCACTGGCCTCATCAGATTAGTCACTTTCCCCAAGAACTCCCTGAACTCATCCTCCTCAAGGAGTTAGCACATTGTGTTCCCTGGGCCTATTTCCTCCCCCTCATACGTGGAAATCCTCTTGGGTGTTCAGGCTCAGTTTAGAAGGCATCTGCAGAGCTCTTCCAGACCCTCCAAAAGACATTGCGTGTACTTGTGCTTTGCACACTTTTCTTTCTATTGTACATATTCAAGCAGGTCTCCAGTGAGGTTATGAGCTCTTCGAGAGCTCAAGGCATGCCTAACTGACTACACCTGCTAGGTCCATGCACTGTGCCTTCCTAAGGACAAGATGTGCGAGCAGATATCTGCTTTGTGCACCTCTGAATGCTGGGCACATGACACTGAGTGGTGTTCAGAAGCTCATACTATAGTTATTGGTGATTTGTTTGATTGTGAGCCCAGTTATTTGAATTATTTCTTTGAATTGGCCTGATATTAGTTCATTGGTAACCTTTCTCAGGCCTGTTTCCCATATACTGGACAGATGTCTGCTAAGAGTCAGGGTTCTGAGCTTATTTCATTTAAGAACATACAGGAAGGTAGAATTCAGGAGGGATCTATCTGCTTCTAAAATTAACTTTTTTATTTTTTTAAAAATTTTTTAGTTTGAAAGTTAAGCTTTTACTTTTTTATCCCAAAGCTCCTCCTTGAAATGTGAAAAAAAGCAGAAGAGTTTTATTTTATCTTATTTTATTTTATTTTTTAGGTAGATTTTTAAGGTATATTTAGTAGAATAGCTGCACCTAGTAAGGTTGTAAGTGCAAAGTAATAAAACCTGTGTCATGGAGCTTTAGAAGACCAGGGTTCAAGTCATGACTTTACCATTTTCTACCCTTCAAAGACGAGGGTTCAATTCCTGCCTTTCATGTTTCCTAGTCCTGAAACCTTGCCTGATGTCCCTGACCTTAGTTCCCCCAATGGATAATTAGGAAATCTTTCTCTTAATGTTGGCGGGCAAGTTACATGAGGTTCTGGACATTTATTTTTCTGCTGTACAGTTCATAAACTGGGTTTGAAGGACATTTTTAAATAGTTCTCCAAAGTCTTCTTTTGAAGAAAAATGCTTGGATGTTGTTTTCATGCACTTGTTTTATTTTATTTTCTTAAATGAAAAAGAAATGAATTTATAGTCAAGGGATATATGGCATCTAACACAGTTAGGGAACATATGTAGCTTGTAAAATTCAGTTATAGTTCATATTGTTAGAATGGCAGAATAATATGCTTTGAGACATTATAGCAACTACAGCAGTCAATGTTCTAATCCAGACTTTGTGCCGGCTCCATGCTGTGCATGCTGGATATGGAATCCCAGGACAAGATTACAATCTCCCTGATGGGTATTAGCCCTGTTTTGCAGACAGGGAAGCTCGAGTTTAGAGAGAGCAGAACTGACACAAATCCAATATCAAGCTCTGAACTTCATCCTGTACTTACAATGATCTCCAGAAATACTTTCTATCTACAGATGTGACAAGGCCTGCCTTGATTTTGTTGATCTTTTATCCTATCACTCCAGGGGCAGGCCCTCATTCCAGGCTGGATAAAGCAGTGGGCATTGGCTATCTCAATGTCTCATACTTGATTAATGAAGCTAGAGGAGTGTCTTGACTTTTCCTTCAAAGAATCTGGTCATTTTGAAATCTTTTGAATACACTCATTCATCAGCCATTACTTCCTTTTTCTCCTTTTTGGGAAGATACTTGCCTTTGTCCACCTCTGCTTTTGAGGTCAGGAGTGTTTGAAGAGGCCTTTGTATTTTCTTTTATGGGTGAAAAATTCATTGAGTATTTCCCATCATTTCCTTCAACCATGTGGTGGTGGGAAGAGGAGACACGGAGTTGAGAGGACTTTGAGTCAACCCTTCCTTTTCCTGTTAGAGGTCTCAGTGTCTTCATCTGTAAAAAATGATGGTACTACAAGATAACACCTAAGATTTAAAATTTATGCATGATTAATGGTGTCAAAACTATCAATTTTGCTTAGCTGCATAATTCTGCAGCTGTTTCTCTGATACTTTTCAATCTTTAGATTTAATCTATTCAACAATATATAATTTTTTAAAGGGAAGCTTTTATAGACACTTCTGAAATATAAGGGTGGTGAGGGGATAAATGGATGCTAAAAAATAGAAAACAACCAATTAAATAGTATATAGCATGTAATTCTCCTTGGAAACTTACCACAAAATTGAGGAGCGCTTTAACAACTGGTAATTTAAATTGCATTTGAACTCTGTTAATGGTTTGTTTGCATGGGAACTTCAATCATTTCACAGCTCTTCAGCAAAGCTGCTTGTTCTCCTTATGAAAAATAAAAAAAAATATTAAAAGAGAAGTTGACTATGGAAAAGGGAGGCCACTTTCATTTGTGCATTGAGGGAAGCTGGCAAGTATGTGAGAGGTTGCCTGAGGACCAAGGTTAGAGAGCCTTGCCTTTCATGGAAGTTTAGAAAACACCCCTCCTGGCAGTTGTAGAAACTGCTCTGATTTGTACCTCCTCTTGCAAGGAGAAGCTTAGGTTTCCTAGGTCTTGTGGGTGGAGGCTGTCTTTTGTTTTCTGTATGACCATGCTGTGCACAAGTCCAGTACTGGCCTCCTATTCTTCATTCCTCAGCAAATTTGAAATTATGCCTTTCTCTCATTTCAGTGAAATGGTTTTGAGAATTCTAATGTTCTTGAAAACCACTGGTTCTCAGGAAACTCATTACTGTGTTGGGCTCATCTTGCTTAGGCTATTTTTTTACTTAATTCTTTCTGCTGTCGGGCTGTACTCTGAGAGCTTTGAAGCAGGAGTTCAGAGACCTGAGTACGGGACTCTGGGATTTTGCTCCAAAGCATGTTATGTGACCAATGGAAAGTCTCTTTGCCCAACGAGTCTCCCTGCCCTCTGTCAAAGTGGCCATCACTGGGTCCAGTGGAACAAGCCCTGGACTGGAGCCCTGGACTGCCTGACACTCATGGTGGGATCCGGTAGTGGCCACCTCCTTGCTCTGGCCCCAGCTTCTCTTCCTGTCATTTTATTAAGATTCCGCAACTTTGATCTTATATGGATACTAGTGGCCAAGTGCACAAAATTTGTGCACAGGGGGTGGGAGTGCCCCTCAGCACAGCCTGTACCCTCTTCAATCTGGACATCCCTCTCATAATCTGGGACCACTGGTTCCTAACCGCTCACCTGCCTGCCTGCTTGATCGCTCCTAACCACTCTACCTGCTGTCCTTCTTGCCCCCAACTGTCCCTCCCCCCTGGCCTGATCACCCCTAACCACCTCTGTCTCAGCTCCACCACCAGGGTTTTGTCTGGAAGAATGTCTGGAAGGTCTCCTGGTCTAATTAGCATTTTATTAGTATAGATCTGAAGACCGAATGAGAAAATATATATGAAACAATTATATGATTGATTTAATGATATTTAAAATTATGACAATGAAAATAGGATTAGTAGTTTTTCTACTATCATATAAAAGACACATTTAAAACAGCCAGCTGCTTCAGCATCTGTGTGTTGGAATATATATTGCATCATCCTTAGCAAATAGTAATAGCTCTTAATTAACTGAAACCTGTAATGAGGATTTCCTGGCAAGTGTCAAGATTGTCTAGCTCTCTGCTACTCACTTGCTCTTACTTTTCAGGCAGGGGAATCAAGGTTCAGAGAGCTTATTAGCTCCTATAGTTAGAAATGTGTCTCCAAACTAATATTCTTGTGTGTTTTTTTTTTTTTTTTAATTTGTTGTTGTTCAGATTTTGCTGTTAACTTGTTTCTTGCCTACCTAACATGTATCTAACTAATTGATCTGTCTCTTTTATCTGTGATATTACCATGAAGCTATTTTCCTAAGAGAGCTGAGGATGAACAGTGGGGGACTGGCATTCTCTTTTTCCACTATTCTGAGACAAATTAGTAGGTAAAATACAAGTGCCTGGAACTTAGGAGGAATAGAGGTGAGCTACTAGATTTGTGGATTTTAAGCCTGACATCCTTCTCACTATTTCCTGGTCAATGGGTTCATAAATCCAGAATTCCTAATGTTGGTAAGGTCCTAGAGATTCATGGGCAACCTTCTTCTCCAATTTTCCATAGGTGGGAATCACTGAAGCTCAGTAACAGAATTGAAGACGGAATCCACTCACCTGATTCTCAGTTGAAGGCTTTTCCTAAACTGAGCACTCATTGGAGGGAAGAGATTTCTTCCTCAATTGGTGAGTCCTATACAGAAAAGAAGACTTTTCTTTTTTATAATCAATGTGCATGTTTTAAAAATCAGTGTTTTCCATTTAAGGAAAGCATGACACTAATAATTAACATGGACTAAGAACTAGAAAAGAACCAAAATGTTCTTTCTTTTTTTCTTAAGTTAATTTTATTGGCAATGGATGGAATATAATAATGCTAATAAAATGTGTGGCAAAGAAAAGGCAGGACTCAGCTCTTAGAAGTTGGCATGAAGAGAGATTGGAATAAAATTTGGAGAAATTATGATTTCCGGTGGCTGATAATTGTATTGCTTCCTTCTTTCTCCTTTGGCATGGACGAAAGTGTTCTTGAAATTGAAAGACCAAAATGAAAATGTCAATGACTAGTTTTATGGACATTTGTGATCAAAGAAAGTAATATTATTGAGTGCCTTTTTTTTTAATCGCTTTATATGGTGCTTCTTCTGTGATTTCATCTTATTTTCACAATAATCCGTTCTGGTAGGGGAGGCTAACTTTGCTTAGGCAAAAGGTTGAATGCTATGTGTTAAAGGGTCTGAGTTCGAATCCTGTTGCACATTCAGAAAGGGTACTGATGACCAGGTAAAGTAAGCTCTCTTTTGTGTTTTGGAATTCCTCTGTGTTTAGAAGGAAGAATAGAATATCATGTCTAGAAAAGAGGGGTGGTAGGCAGAGTCAATACTGTGGCTACACTAGGCTGTGGGGAGACTTGAGGCAAGCATCTCTTATTCATGAGTTTCCCCAGAGTCTTGTGGGATGTCTGGCACATAATTGGTACACAGTGCATTTTCATGGAGAGAAAGAAGAAATCCAAAGGCAGTGAGTATTCCTTTCCCTATGGGTAGTCTCTAAGACACTGGCCTGTTCTCTGTTGGAATATTTTAGGAATTCTAGCACAGATGAGGCTGGACTGCATGATTTTATGAGGGTAAAGAAATGACTGGACAGAAAGAGGCTTTTGGGACCAGTATTGCTTAAAAAAAGTTTGTGAGTTCATAAAAAGGCAAGAAATATGATGGGATGGGGTACCAGAAGGTCTTACAATGATTAGATGTACAACCCTAAAAGAACAAGGTTCCTCTGCCTTCGTTTTCCTGTCTACCTCTCATGTTTGTTTAGATCAAATGGGTTGATAGATGCTAACCTGTTTTGCAAACTATAAAGTGTGGCTCATACATGACAAGTTATTACATTTGTTCAATTTTTTAGTTTAAAGACTCATCTTGAACATACAGAAAAATAAGATAATCTAGCATGTAATTCCCAGCACCCTACCTGGTACATAGGACATGCTCAGTGTATGTCCTTTTGTCTAACCTTGCAGCCCCATCATCACCAAGGTTGGATAGGCACTGATTCGTTCTCAGTATTGAAAAGGAGTTAGATCTGCAATCTTGCTCAGTGAGGTAGTTGACATTGACATGAAATAGTGTATTATTATTATTAATTTCCATATTTATTTTTGTTCTAGACAGTAGGAGGTAGAAGGAGGTAGACCAGAGATGGAGCATCAATGCTTGAGAAAAACCCTAGAAACTACAGTCTAACTAGTTGGCTCTTGCTTTCTTTGATTAGCTAATCACACCTTCTGCTCCAGGCATGACAGGCCCAGTGGGAGTCAGGAAGGAAATTATTTTCCTCTGTTGATACTAGTGTATAATTGTTCATGGTAGCCACAGGCTTTTAGTTTTAATATTTCCTCTTTGGTTCTCAGAATAATCAGGTAACAGTCTCTGCCGGAAACAAAACACTGGTCACTTCCATTTGACTTTCAGAAGTGAATGTCTTGGCTCCCTACAATTACTTGGTCAGGTGGTTTTGGGGCATGTGTGACCATATGCTTAGTCACCTTTCACTGCTTCTATGTTATTGCTTCAAAAATTGCAAAAGGACTTGCTGGGTCTGAGCAGGGATCCATTCAGGCTCCTGAGGCTCTTTGCTCTTCTCTAACTCAAGGTTGTCTTGTGTGAGGTGTTTGCTGTCCATGAAAGTAAAAAGAAGAGCTTTCTCTCTCTTTCTTACTTTCTGCCTTTTAATTTCACATTCTTCTTTCCTGACCTGAGCACAGTGCAGGTACTTGTACTTTGAGGAGGGCTGTAGAGGTCAGAGGAATTTTCATTAGGTTACTGTGCAATAGGAAGAGTCCAATGCTGAATGGATGGAGAACCTCATAATTTCTTTGTAGATAGCTGCCAAGTAGCTATCCATGTTCACAGCAAGTATGCTTGTTCTCTGCTCTGATCTCCATGTTTGTCTGGAAATCAATGAACCTCAGGATATTACAGTGAAATAGGCACAGTCGCTGACCTCAAAAAGCTTATAGCCTATTTAGAGAGAAAGACATATACACAAGAGTGAAATATATCTTAAAGAACTATTGTTTATAACACACATTCAGGAATCACCACATATGTTTTAGGCCTCATATTAGGTGCTTGGGAAATCAAGGTAAGTGATTTATAGGCTCAGATCTCATGGGGCTTCGGTGAAAGGTTGGGAGAGTGGAAATAATTGAGACTACTGGGAAAGGTTTCCAGGAGGAGCAAATCTGCTCTCAGAATTTCTCAGTGAGCAATGGAGCCTTATGACATAAGTCCAGAGGGTTAGTAGGTTGGGCCTGTGGCTATAATTTGGCTCGCTAGGGTGAGCAGATTCTAAGGATGGATTTATTGGGTAGCAGAATACAGCTGGGCAGGAAGTAGTCTCTCATCTTGCAAGTGTGGTCTAGGCTCTAGTTCATTCTGATCAATGGACTGTAACTGGATGTGTCTGTTGACTTTGAACTGCACTGACATTTCCATGGTCATCTCCATGTGGCCAGAGCATGGTTGCATCAGTGTTTCTAAATTAGAAAGTGTATCTGCATTCTGGGGCACAAAGATTCCTTTATAGAGTTTTGACAGTGAATCTTTTATATTCTATTCCCCAGGCTTCATGAGAAGTGATGGAGTTGGTAGGGGCCATTAAAATAATCTCAAACTTGGTTACTGTCTTCTTTATCTGTTGATGCATAACAAATTACCCCAAACTTAGCACCTTAAAACAAAAAAAACATTATCTCACAGTTTCTGTGTTACGAATCAGAGCAGCTTAGATGGGTGTCTCAAGGTGTCTCTTAGAGGAGGTTGCAGTCTGGGTGTCTCCTGGACTTACAGTCTCCTTCGAAGGCTCAATGACGAAGGAGGTGGAGTGATCATACCAAACTGATAGGGCTTTGGGCAGGATTCAGTTATTCACTGGTTGTTGGACTTTGGGCCTCAGTCACTGACAGTTGGCTGGGAGGCCACCTTCAGTTTCTTGCCCTGTGGGCTTCCCCATAGGACAGCTCTCAACATGGCAACTGGCTTCTCTCAGAGTGAGTGAGCAAGGCATGCAAGCCAAAGCCTTTTGTAATCTAATCCTGCAGTGACACATTGTTCTCTCTGCCTCATTCTATTTGTTAGAAGCAAGTCAGTCAATCTAGCTCACGCATACTCAAGGGGAGTTAGTGCACAAGGGTGTGAGTAGCAGGGGTGCATTTATATGGGGCCAGCTTAGGAGCTGCCTAGGTTACGTCATGTGCTAAGGTGGGTGTAGGAGTTCCATGGAGCCACTGAATGAACTTGGCACATCTTTGCAAATCAATTGCACTTGAAGACTTTTGGATGAAACTCCATTTAAAATCCTAATAGAAACATTGATATATATATATATATATATATATATATATATATATATATATATATATATAATAGTAGAGAGTACAAAATAGGCATGGTTTTTCAAAGGAAAAACACAAGTTTTCAGTTAATGCTATACTCCAATACCTCTACATTTTCATCTTACTTCACAGATAGAGCTTCTTTGGTTTATTTTACTGTTTCACTTCATTACTGCTCCATGTAAGTGATGTAGTTGCTTATGTAAGTGGGTTCCAACTTACAGTGAAAGTTGAGTTATGTGCATAGGAATGGATCTCCGACGTAATCCCTGCCTGTATGCAGTTGGTGACCATTAAATGTTAAGTTTTTGGTCTCCTTCATAGTTTGTACCTGCTAAAAATCCCTTCAGTTTTTATCTCTGTTAGACCATTATCTCCAAGTCTCTACACTGTCCCCTTGGCTTGGACTAGACCTGCAGCATTTGCATATGTCACCCTGATTTCATGTTTTCCTGAGTGATTAAAAGCCTTAACATGTACAGTTTTGCTCCCAAGTCATGAATACAGACATATAATATGCTTATGTTTTCTGGTATTTGAAAAAATAGTACTAGGAATAAAATATTTATACATGATGTCTTATGAGGAAGGCCTCTTGGGCATCTCTACTTGAAAAATAATTGTTGATTTTCATGACAAAGTGGTCTAGTCCATAGGATGAGTCCCATTCAGCTTCCATCAGCCTTTTGTTCTTTTCTAAGTGGAAGCTTCTCTGGGACCTGCCCAAGACTGACCTGCCTTGGCTTCTCTTTGGATTTCTTTAGGATGACATCATCTCACTCTGCTTCAATGGTGACTGGCTTGAATTATATCAGTTATTAAAAATGATCTAATATTTTCCTCTTAAGTCTAGGGCTCTGGCTTGTTCTAGAATTAAGCTAGTGATTTATTTATTATATGGTACAAGATGGCTGTAGTCACTTTATGATGTAATCTAAGAATGACATGAAAACAAAATAGGCTTTTACATAATGAAAGTGTTCCTGTAATACATTTTATAGCAAGGATTTTTTTTTCTCCATTGAGAATGGAGATGTAATTTTTAGTTTTCCTCCACTTCTCTCTTACCTTCTTTTCCCATTTATTATTCTTGAGGCTTTAAATCAATTAAAAAAAATTAGTATTTAAAACACCACAAAGACTTTGGTTGATTCTTCTAATCTTATGTTGTCATCATCTTCATTCCCCTTCTCCTCCCTCTGTCTGTGGCCTCTGGGATGGCCACTGCTCTCTGCTCAGCAGTCTATGGGGTTCTTTCAGCACATGGCAGTCCTCACCATTCCTTTGCTCATGCTGCTCCTTCTACTGGAAATGCTTTCCTGAACCTGAATTTTCTTCTGCTAAAAATGGATACAGTGCCCTGGTTCCTGTAGATAGCAAACTTCTTCAGGCCAGCTCCAATGTCCTTTTACCTCCACACCTTTTTTCAAGCTTCTACCTCTTCTTAGAAACCCTTTATCTGTCTATTTTACAATTTCATACAATAACAAGCTCCCTTTCCCCACTCCAAGGAATAGTCACAGAACATCAGCATTGGAAGAAGAGTCTTAACTTAGTAGACTTGGGGGTTAGGAGTGGGAAGGAGCCTTTGTAACTATGGTTCTGCTCCTAACTCTGAGATATGAGGAGATCATGGCCCATCTGTGTTTCAAATTATTTTATCTGACGGATGAGTGGTTTGGATTTTATTTAATGTGGCCATATATTATTTTAGTAGTGACTCTTTGAGGTGCTGTGTTGAGAAGGATTCTGAAGCTATATCCTAACTGAGTAAGAAAGATCCATGATCATTTAGCGATATTTATAATGGCTGTGGGTGGGGAAGGGAGGAGAAAGTGGAGGCATGCAAGAGGTCTCTTGGCTATTTTTGGATTAGATATTTAGAGATCTCTTTTTGCTTTACTTTATTGGATGCTTTGATTTGCTGACTTTAAATATCTTGCCCAAGGTCACATAGCAAGTAGTGGCTAGAATCCAATTCTCAGATATAGAGATGGTTAAAAACTGTATATTCTAATTTCACATTTATTCATGAAGCCAGGCTGTGGAAGTTGAAAAGCTGGGAAATAGTACTAAAGGGGTAACAGTCTATTGGATGCACAAGGCTCCCCAAAATTTGTATGTTTTTGAGGTGGAGTTGGGTCAGGAGATGCCTTTCCCCTCTTTGTCTTCTTTGCTTCCAAAGAGTTATAGTATTTGCACTGTTCTAAGTTATGTCAAGGATGGCATTTTAAAGTCAAGGTCACAAAGTTATTGACTCTACCAGGGTGTTATTGGGTTAGGTTAGGGCCCATGGAGTTAACACATGAATTTGGATACTTTGTGCTCCTCCCCTAACCCAGACAAAATGCTTAGCTCTCAGCAGAACACAGCTGAGGAATAAAAAATAAAAAAAAAATAAAAGAAAAGTCCTGCAACAGTGGAAGAGACAGACAGATAGAGGAGAGAAAGGAAGAGGGTGGTAGTCTAGGATGGCAGACAGCACTTTGAGTGATGAAAAAAAAAATGGAGGTGGTTAGAGTGGAGAAGAGAGAAAGAGGATGGAGGAAGCAGGAGCAGAGTAGGACTCTGTCATGGAAGGGGACACAGACTCTGTCTTTGCAGGTAGAGGCTGATACTGACATTTTCTTATAGAGGGAATAAGAAGTTAGACTGCTTGTCCTTTAAGTTCCTCCCTGACTGCAGAGTCTGAAATTTTCAGAGGGGGTATTCTGTGTGCATTTACATAATTTCCCTTTTTAAATGAAGGCTTTATGGGTGAAAGTGACACTTCCTTTCTCCATGGTCTTGGCACACATAAATGCTGACTTATCTTGGGCAATCTTTTGTACCATTTAGCATTATTGATAAAGAAAAGGAGGCTAGCTGAGGATGTCTTTGTACTGGATGTATTTTTGAGGGTTGATTTCTTTGCTTTTAATAAAGATACTTCCAGAAAATTCTGTCTGTTGGCTGCCCTCAATCCTATAGTCAATGACTATAGTCAACGACTTGCTTTTTCTCTACCATCAGAGTGCTTTGTGTAAGCATCCTAGAACATTTATGTCACCGTGCTCTGCTGTATAAACAAACTTTTAGTCTTCCTCTTCCACTAGATTGTAGAAGCTTCTTAAGAGAATTAAGCTTGTCTGGGTGCCTAGTGTAATGGTTTACAAATGATAATGATGACTCATTAACAACTGTTTATTGAGCACCAACTGTAGGAATAGAATCTTGAACAGAATCAAGCAAACCTTCATATATATGAGTAAATATATAATGTTTAGATTGTAACCCATTTTCAGAAGAACAAAGCAGGTTAAAGCCACAGAGAATAGTGAGGACACAGATTTAAATTCATTGGTCTGAGAAGGTCTTACTGAGAACAGTGCACTTGAGCAAGAACGTGAATGAAATGAGGCAGTGAACCTGAGATAGGAGGAAGGAGGATTTTTTAGGCTGAGAGAAAGATATTGCAAAGGCCCTGAGGCTGAAGCATACTGGGAACATTCCAGGAAAGTGAGGCGGCCAGTGTGGTGGCAATGCAGTGGCTATGGTGAATGGTATGAGAGAGGAGATTACCCATGTTCATAAAAATAGTTGCAGCAGTAAATATTTGTTGAGTACACATTGAAGATGCTTAGGGGGGAAAAAAAGGCCTTTGTGACTAAAGAATCCCCAGAAATTTGACAAAAGGATGACATAAGGTATTCTTTGTTTTTAGCTTTAAGACGCAGAGGCAGTGGATGGGAGGCTGGGAGAGTGTTGGGGGTCAGCTCAGAGCAGGTCCAGTTTCGGAGGGTACTGGTTTCCCTCCTAGGTGTCCTCTGCCTCCCATAATGGAGATAGCACACCTGCAGGGAGGCTGGAGCCCTGGGTGCAGATGGGCAATTGCACGCCTAATCACCCATTCAGGCACCCAGTTATTTGTTTTCCACATGCAAATATGAGGGCTTTTTTTGCAGATGAATTTAATATATCTGTTGCTTCCCCATTTTATTTAAAACAAAACAAATGGCCAACCATGTCAGTTGAGGGCAACAAATAGAAACATGATGACACGGCTGAAAGGGATCCTAGGCAAATCAGTCTTTTCTGTGCTCAATCTAATTTTTACTTTATGTGAGTCCTTCTTAATATCTTAACGGTTTTAAAGAGGGATGTGATATTATTTCCCTAAATTATTTTCTCAATATTTCAGGCTTCATATTTCTAATGTGTGGTTTCCTACTTTCATCTTTATAGTTTCTGAACTTCTGGCCCATTGTGAAAAAAAAAAAAAGATGGGGGGGGGGGGCATCATGGACTCTCCAGAACTACTGGCAGGTGCTGCCTGCAACCTCTTTAGCCTGGAAATAAACAAATAAACAAATACAAATTAGAAGTATTTGTCCCTATTAATGTGCTTTTATTATTTGTTGTGAAAGATCATGCAAAAGGTCATTTCCATTATCTGGGACCCTGTAGTTAAACACCAATATGAGATAGAGGGCTTTGGTAATTTTTTGCTTTGATTTCTAATGACATTTCAAAGCTCTAGAGTGGGAATTTGTAATTGGTAGATACTTTGACATTTATTTTATCTCAAACACTTTGTTTTATGGTTAGAGAAACTGAGGTCCAGAGAGATAAAATGACTTGTTCAAGGTCTCAGGGAGTAAGAGTGGCCATTGGACTTGAGCAGCTGGGATCCTGGCAGATGCCTGCCTCTGTGTCTTGGATGATGGAGAGGCTGCTGGAATGCATTGATGATCTAATCTCAAGGTGAGGTCTGTGTATAAGTGGTGTATGTGTATCTCATTTTTATCTCATAAACTAATTTAAATTTTTTTTGGTGTCAAATCTCAAGCAGAGTAAAAGTGATGGGTAATGTGGATAGGGATTGCTTGCAGCTTGCCTTCCAACCTTCCAAGGTGGTGGTCCGGAGAAGGTGAGTGTGTGTGTGTGTAAGACAGAGAGAGAGAGAGAGAGAGAGAGAGAGAGAGAGAGAGAGAGAGAGAGAGAGAGAGAGAGAGAGGTTGACATGAACAAACTAAGCGGGAGGGGGCAGATCACTTGGCAGTAGGAATTTGATAGACACAGAATTTTTGAGCCATCAGAAAGTCTAAAACATACTGAACTGACTGCTCTATTTCATAGAAGAAGAAACTGATGTTCACTGAACTGACTGCTCTATTTCATAGAAGAAGAAACTGAGAGCCTAGCCCCAAATCACTCAACTTTGAGTAGTTAGAATTTTTAGACCAGCAACATCCTTTGAAAGAAACTTTTATTTGGAGAAGTACCAGTCATCACTATCAAATCGTATGCCCTACTTAGCTGATAGGGCTCCTCCGGGGAGACAGAGTGTCTGCTGGTGAGATGGAGTGTCTGCCTTCTTTGGAGCTCCTTTCTCAGACCTGTTTTGTCAGGAGGATCATGGCCAAAGCTTCTGTGTCCTTGCAGATATGACAGACACATAACCAGACATCAAGTGAACACTTAGTTAACAGACTGCCCTCAATGGCTAGGTTACAAATGATCCTCTGAAGAAGTGAGGTTTGGAAACCAAGGCCAGTTAAGTAACACCTTGTGTATCTTTTATATGTTCATAAATGTAAGGCCCTTTCACTTTTAAGAGTGAAACATTAAGAGTGCTAGATGATGGGGCATGCAGAATCCAGGGTAATATTTTTGGAGGTAACTTTAGAACAGAAAAATCCATATATATGAAGAGGGCAAACTTTGGTCAGGAACATATTGGGAGAAGGTTACCATTATGAGCAGTGGCCACTATGGTCCTGGACAGCCTTGATTCTGAAGGCTGCTGGGAACAGGGAAAGGGGAATGAGGAAGGGAGTGTGGATCTTGCATGAACTCAATCTGTGTGTCCGCTCTCTGTGCAGGGAGCCTCCCTGCATGTGTGTGCCCTGAGTATGCACATGGCTTGATGTAAGTGCTTCCCACCATGTGCTGACAATCTCAGACACCAGTGGCAGCCTTTGTGTCCCCAGAGAGCGTGTTAGGGGTTTATGTGTCTCCAGACTTGTTCCCCATGTTTTTTTTTTTTTACTTTTCCAGCATCCTCACCCACCTCCCCCTTTGAAAAAACAAAATAATCAGAATGGTCTGAATGTCCACCTTGTGTTGCTTATTTATTTATTTATTTATTTATTGTATTTTATAACTAGTTTGTTTCCTGTTCATATATGTAATTAATATACTTTATGGGAGAAAGCATTATAATGTACTTGAGTTCTCTTTGGCTATATGTCTATGGTTTCTTTCTTTCTTTCTTTCTTTCTTTCTTTCTTTCTTTCTTTTTTTTTTTTTACTTAGAAAGTATGCTTCTCTCGTCAGACCTCCTCCTTTCTTATGCACACAACCTATTTTTGAAGAATCTTTAGGGAGTTATTGACTTAGTTGGGACTACTACTATAGAAGCATTTCAGATGACAGAATCTCACACTTAACTTGCTTTTCTAGCAACGATTTATTTTTCCTTTAGCTTCAAGGAGTATTAGTGGGGTATAGGGTATTCTGAAAATAGGAAAAACATGCCAAATGGGTTGCTGATTTCCAGCTAGCACATGGAAAAAAAGTTTTTATTTCAGTGACCTCTCTGCTCATTGGAAAACTCGGCTGGTGGATTTCATGATCTCCAGACTGTCTGTGCTCTCTAATTACAGTTGAGGGAAAATTGCAGAGTAGCGGATACACTCTTATTGGGCTCTGGGGTGTTACGGAGACATGCCATCCTTCGGTATTAAGATACATCATGTCTTCTAGCCAGGTAATATTAAGGACCTGCTTCACCAAGTCCCCAAATACACAGAGCACATGAGGAATGAAGAGAGCTTTTAGAGAGTCAGCCTCAACCTGGGTTACATTTCAGCATGGCCAGTGGCCATACCAAGAGATTCCTGCTGGATTTGTTCCACAACCGTCTGCTTAGAGACACTCCCAGCCCCATTTTCAGGGTGTCTCTATTCTTCTTGCTTTCAGTGTTATTAAATATACAGTGTTATTAAAAATAGCGCATGAGCCCGGCTGCCATGGCTCAGTGGTTGAGCATCCACTTATGAACCAGGAGGTTACGGTTGGATTCCCAGTCAAGGCACATGCCCAGGTTGGGGGCTCAATCTTCAGTAGCAGGGCATTCAAGAGGCAGCCGGTTAATGATCTTTCTCATCATTGATGTTTTTATCTCTCCCTTTCACTTCTTTTCGCTAAAGTCAATAAAAATATATTTTAAAAAATATCACATAAAATAAGAGGGCAGGAGTACTCAGCTCTGGCCCCAGGTCTGCCACTTCACCTGTGGAACTATCACAAGCATTTGCATTTATTCAACAAATGTTTCGATGAGCTCTTTTTACACATCAGGTCCCGGAGTTACAGAAATGTGTAAGATGCGGTTCTTCCCTTCACGGTTTACAGGCAGGGGTGGAGACCTGACTTCACCGACAGAACACGAGCGGCTTCTCCTTCCCGGGTCCCCCTTTTACATCTCTATGTGAGACCTCGAATCAGGCTAGATGATGCCAAGCCCTTCATCATTATGCACTCATTTGTACGAAATTTGTTAAACATCCAGTAGTCACTTATCTCATTGAAAATTGGCAAACACTTCACTTTTCTCCCAATGTATGCAGGGTAATGTTGACTATGAATGAGGTAATATCTACAAAATGCTTTAATAAGCAAGTTGGAGAGAGACATGCTGTAAGTTTGAGGCATTATTATTAACGGAAAAATGAAAACAAGGCTGATGTTTTCGGAGAGAGAACAGATGGTTCCTTTGTTGTGAATTTGAGTATAAAAGAGAGAGAAAAAGAGATACTTGCCATATTGTTTAGGCTCCAAATGTGAGTGACTTTAAAATGCCAAAACAATCTGGTTAGGAAAGTCCCATGGATTCAAAATAGCCCCTACACTGATCAAGCTGTAATTAATATAACAACAACACCACCAACAAAAAAATGACAGGAAGAAAAATCTTAACAAGAAATGCCATGGTGACAACTGACACAAGCTAACACAAACTCCCATTTTTGCGTCAGCTCTAGAAACACAATTATTCCTGTCTTCAGGAGTTGTACCATACAGAGGAACAAATCAGTGGGATTTAAAATTATGTTTCTTTCTAAAGTCGCCCCTGCCCCCCAAGTTATTTCAGTTTTCTATGACTCATAAAGAAGATCTCAAGGATAAGAAATTGGCAGTCCTTTCCCACTTTTGCTGGTGGATGCTGTTAGAGAAACGGTGCAACTTGGGGCAGTTTAAATAGAAAGCAAACATCAAGGGACCTGGGGTGGTGTTGCAGAAGGCAGGATCAGGGTAGGACCTTTGAGAAACTTTTGAGAAAAGAGTTGTGAAATCGTTTCTGCCTCTCTCTTCCTATATTTCTTAGTTTCTGATGATCTGTCCCTACACTGCACAATGTATCCTTTGGCACGATCATTGTCTTCCTAGTGCCTGTCACTCTTGAGTGGACTGAAAATGTGGGCTGTGAGAATGAGTCATAGGCCAGGAAGCTGGAAGCATTTTAGTGCCTGACTCTTCTTCAGGTGCTACCATCTAACTTGTGGTGTGACTGTGCAGAGCGACCTGTCTCTCTGGGCCTTTGTGTGTGTGTATTTGTCCCCCTTCCCCCTCCTGCCCCCCGGGGGGAAAAATTAACCAAAATGTTCATTCTGACACTAATGTGCGCTCAGGTCCATATCTTTTTATATGCAGCTTAGGCAGTCTAGTGATGGCTTTTCATTTAAGAGTGTTATGTTTACAAACAAACGTGCCTCCTCAAGACAGCAATAACAAAAAGTCCACATTGCCGAGGTGGGAACCTCTTAACCATTCTCTCGGACTCCTGCTGAAATTGTTTCTCATCCCACTGGTAGCTTGTGATGGCCCTGTGGCTGAGCTGGGGTGGCCAGTTCATCCACAGCCCTGTAGGATGCAGGGTGGGTTTGGGGAGAAGCAGCTCTAAGGTTCTGGAGTTCTGAGTATCAGTCCCACTTCCTCCTGCTCCTCACCATGTGGGATCTTCTCTAAGGTTTCTCCAGATGTGATTCACTGGTTGGTCTGTGAGTCACCAAAGCATTAAGAAAACATTCTACTCTGCCTGCAAGGCCCAGAATACTCCTAGGGGGCCCTCTCATGATGTGCTGCACGTGCGTAGTCAACCAAGGGACTCAGTACGTGACAGACAGGGAGGCATTTTGTTAGGCACCTAAATCCTTCTACCTTCGGGTAAGAAGTATAATTATTAGTTGTAGAGGTGACCTTTGCATGTCATTCATGATACTCCACCTCCTTCTTTTGAAGCTTCAGGTGCACATACTTTTCCTTTGGCCTAACCACACTGCACAATGCCTTCTGGGTATTAGATTTATCTTCTGCCCTGGACTGTGGACTCAGCTGTGTCCTGCTTATTTTTGAAGCCTGAGCATGTTCATTGGTTACTGTTATATAGAATATGTCCAATAAATGTCAGTTGAGTGAATGCATGGCAGATGGATGATTTTCTATTTTTTCACCAGGTCCTGAGTTCCCTGAGAACCTGTCTATTGAGTGTCTTCTTTTCACCAAGTGCCCAGCCCAAGGCTTTGAGTGTGTAACAACTGCTGTTTGTTTAATTGTTTTGAAGAGAAGTGGAGATGGATCTGGAGCGGGAAAGGCACATTGAGTTATAAATCGTTTAGGTTGGTCACATTGGGTGTATTTGGAAAACCCAGCTGACAGAGGTCAGAGAGCACTTGTAGGTCTGTGATGGAGTACGATGGGGTGAGTGGTTAATTGCTCCTCCTGAATGCCTCCCTGTCTGTCACATACAGATCCCCTTCCTTGGCTGTGTTAGGGATTGTTTGTCTCTTATCCTTGGTCTGTTGTTAGTGTCATTTTTTTCCTCCTTTTCTTTGAGTTCATCATTCAAGGCTTGAATTAGTATAAATTGTTTGTGTAATTCTGCCTCATTTGATCTTAAACAGTTTGTAGGCAGGGCTAGTGTTTTCTCATAATTACTGTGTTCTACATGGTTCTGGCCCAGAGCCATCAACAGAAAAAAAATGCTCAGTACATGTCAGTGGACTTGAATTTCATTCCCCTGCCTTCGGCCTCCTTGCTGCCTTTTAGTCAGCTTGGTAATAATGCCACCTGAACAATGAATACTGCAAAGTAAATTTACTAATCAAATAACATAGCATATTTCCTTCTCCAACCTCCACTTATTTTGTGGATCAAAATGACTTTATTTTGGAGTGTGCTTACTTTTTAAAAAATTATGTAATGGTAAACATATCATGCTACCCTTACTACTCTACATTGTCCATAAAAGCTCCAGTAATTACTATAGCAGGAAGACAAAAAGATTACTATTTCTTGACTATAATTGTTGAAATAAATTTTCAATTTTCAATTTTACCTGATACCTAAAAGTAGTGTGATATGAAGAGAAGATTACTATTAGAATGTCCCTTGGGTGATCTACGTGCTTCTTAATCATTTTGTCATCTTGAGTAGTAAGTTCTTTGCCCCTTGTAATCTCATTATTTCCAAAGTGAGATTACAGAACAAGATGATTCCACAATTCTTTTTTTTAATTATTAACATTAACTCCATGGTACCTGAGGGCTTTGGGAAAGGCAGATATCTACATTATTTTTTTGCCCTTTGAGTGGGAATGATGACCCACCAATGTCTATAACCATAAGCCTTGGTAACTTTCAGTCCCCCCCCCCCCCCATCCCCCCAACCCCGCACCAGGAAGCAGATCCCCTGCAATTCATTGCACTAATTTGTTTGTGATTAACATCCTCTGCTTCTTCTAGCTTCCCAAACTCAGGTTTTGAAATGTTATTATAGGGAATTCTTTCCTTCTTGCACTAAATATCTTGGTCAGAGTTCTTAACACATTTACTGACAGCTAAGACTTTTCATGAACTTTTTACAACCTCAGGCGAGAGGTTATGGCATCTCACTTTCCTTTGCTAGAAACAGTGGGCTAAGCCCAGGAGAGGGAACTCTGCTATCTCAAGTCACCCAGATGAACTTTACTCAGTCTATATTTGATGGTTCAGTAAGAAAGCCTCTGATCATCAGAAATTGGAGAGGCATGTTAGTGTGGAGTGCTGAGACCTGAGTGTGAATATGCTCAGATCACTTGAGCAAACTCTCTTGACCCATCTGTGAAATGGGGTAATGGCCTCTTTTTTGCATACAGAGTGTCCAGATGACCTTTGGAGAGTTTTTCCTACCCTGGGTTTTATGATTTCATGAGCAGCTACACCCACAACCAAGGTACTACTTGCCAGGTACCTTGATGGGGAGAAAAAAAAAAGGTTGAGGCTATTTTTAGAGCCTTAAACTACGTATTTATCAACTAGTTGGTGAGAGATAAATAAATATCTTTGTAAAGCTAAGGAATAGTGTTACATATTATGTAGGAAAGGTGATAAAAACTGATGTTCACATATGTAAAGAGCTTTAAAATTTATTAATTTTTTATAGACTGCTGAAATTGGTTTGTTATTTTTTTTTTGTTGTTGTGAAAACTGAATCAGGGAGAGAAATGAAATGATGTTATCAGTGTCAGTCTAAGGACACTATGGCCAAGAATTAAAATCACCTGAATCAAAGTGTCTTTGGGTGGGGCCAGAGCTTTAGTTTTATTTTAAAGCTCCAGGGAGAGACACTGATCTAATCTAGATTTTTGATGGAATCTTGCTTGCATCTGACTCTATGGGCTGTCCTCTGAGTTTTTATCTCCTGGACACCTGAGTGAAAACTGCTGGACAACCAAGATTTTCACCTAAATGACATGAATGCGCTGGGCACTGTACTGAAAAGGCCCCTAGATTCTGTGAGGCCATGAAATAAACATTGTGTAAGGAAGAGAAAGAGTTAATATTTTTATGTCTAGTCCTTCCTTCTTTTTATGCTTCTGAGAATGTTTAAAAATGATAGCAGGGAATATATTTCATTGCTTTAATTGTTCAAGGCTTTTTAAAAGTATGTGCAATAAAATACCATTTAAGCTAACTGACCTTTATATTTTAATGCTTTTTGGAAGAGAACAATACCTAGTATTCAACTGCAGTATAATTTTAAATTATATATATATATTTTTTTTCCTTTTTTTTTTTCTTCCTTTTTCTAGTCAGCAGAGTCTGCTTTGGAATCACAAGGCTGAGCATTTTACCTGTTTAAGTTTAAACATCAATTTCCATTGGGTTGATGGTTCTTGACCTCATAATGTCTAACCTTCATATCTTTTTTTATATTCCCTCCCCAAACTTTTCCAGGAAGGAAACTTCAAGGCCTAATTCACTGGCTCTCTAATTTTTCCTTCTGCTGGGAATTCAGGTGTTTAGTTGAAGGCAACCCATGTGACTGAAACCATATTCTGACTAGAGTATTACCTGGTCCCCACCTCCATCCCCTTGGTGATATTTAACCTCAAAGGTCACTGAAGATAAAGTTTTAAAAATTGATGCTACCTATAACCTTGTTAGATATAGTTCATCTTCTGACTTTAAACTTGCTCTTCTAGAAGGGGAATGGTACTCGGATTGCAACTGTGATGAACTGTAATTTCAGAGGTTCAAATTGACCTACAAATTTTGTAATTGTAGCCTTGGTTACAGATCCACTGTGGCCTTGAGAATCTTAGGTGTTGTTCATAGAATATTTTTTAATGTTGAGAAATTAAAATATACAATATGTTTTTGGAAAGCTCTGGAATATATGTATGCATAATATTATATGGAATGAAGTAGCTTGAGCTTAATTTATTATTTTAAAATACTATTAGACAATGGAACCAATTCTTAGTTACTACATTTTTATTTTCCTTTCTCTTTCTTAGTGTTTTTTTCCCTTTAATTTTTTTTATTGTAAATGATTTCAAACATAGTTTCAAGAATAAGAATAGTCCAAATAATATGCATATGCTTTTATCCAGATTAATTTACTATTAACATTTTATCTCATTTGTATTCTCCCTCTCTCTGTATATTATGTTTATATATAATTTTAAATAAATGTTTGTAAAAATATAGCTATTTTTTCTAAAGTTTCTGAGAATATTGCATTCAAAAGTTTTTATATTTATGTTGATGAATGTAACAATCTTGTATTATTTCTAGACTTTGGTTTTGGTATGGTTAAAAAGCATTTCTGAGAGAGAGAGTGAGAGAGAGAGGGAGAGAGAGAGAGAGGAAGCATTGATTTGAGAGACTCATTGATTGGTTACCTCCCACACTTGCCACAATTGTAGGATCAAACCTGCAACCCAGGTATATGCCGTTGACCAGGAATTGAACCTGCGACAATTTGGGCAAATACTCTAACCACTTCACCACATTGGCCAGGGCAGAATCCTCTATTTTAGGTTACTTATTATTAACCATACACGTGGCCTTAAGTGGCTGTGCATATGTGTGTGTACACACACACAGTTACACATATATACTTCTCAGTGAGGATAAGTCAACTAGGATTAGTAAAGGAGCTCCTTGGAAGCTCAGAAATCTGAGGCTATTAGTGTTTTTGTTTATTTTCAATATTTTATTGGTGCTCTTTTTGAATGTACAAGTAATTAATTTTTATTGTAGAAAATTTGGAGAGCACAAAAAAATGTAAGAGGAAGAAAAGCTTGCAAGATTTTGCCTGTAATTCTGTTACCCCAGAATACATTATAGTGAATAATGTTCCATCGTGTGTGTGTATGTGTGTACACCAAAGACTGCTGTTCTGGGTCTTGCTTTATAAAAAAGTCCTCCATTGTTAAACACATCGTGCACTTTTGACATTGAAATTAATATGTATAATTATATATGGCAGTACTCAATAGTTAACCTTTACTTAGTGCCTGCAAGGCAAATCATTGTGCTTCATCATGTACCTTAGTTCATCTTTGTACTTCTAGGGTCTTGCTCAGGGCCCTCTGGGCACATGATTTTTGCTCAGTACATGCATGATGAATTTAAGTGGATAGACATTACACTAGAACTGGATCTGCCCTCTTGTTTTTAAGAAGCTAAACTCTACCAGTGATGCATTCCTAATCTACAAAAGAAGGTGAGAGCCAAAACAGTTGAAGCTGTCCTTTATAAAGGCAGAAAGACTTTTTAGGAAATTTTAATAGTTCAGTATGTGTTATCTATGGTGATTTGGAAGTTTCTGCCAGTTATGAGACAGGCCTTACTTACTGTGTGGTCAGCATAGTTTGCATCTGGTTCTCATCTTTTGGGCCTGAAACTCCCCATCCCCTTATTTAAAATAGCAAATTGGGATTTCAGTGGTGGGAGGGGAGGAAATTGGCTAACATTTATGAACTGCTCAAGGCAGCTCAGGATCAACGTAATTTCACTTTTGTACATGGCTGGGCGCAAGAGCTTTGCATTAATAGGCTTGCCAGGGTCTGTGCTGTGCTTCTAATGCTGTGGAAATGGAATTGTTGTTAGAGGCATTGCATGGTAAAGGAAGAATCAGGGCAAAGAGTTTATTGGATTGAAAGAGGATTATGCTCTGCTCCACAGGCATTTTCCTCTTTGGACACCAAAAACTCATCCCCATCAGATGGAGTGGGTGGAATTCCTTCAACACCTTTCCTCAGATGAAAGTTGTGGCTTGTGTGGCTGAATGATCAAATATCACTAAGGACCCTGCCCTTCCTACAGTGTAACCTCCCCACAAAACCTCTCACAGAAAAATATCCCTAAATATCCAGACCCCCAGAGGCCTTGTTTTTCTCAGTATCTGCCTTTCTGTGTCATGCAGGATAAGTTCTGATTAAACCTCCATATGCCTATTCACTCATACCTTGAAGTTAAACAATGTTTATGTGGCTTACTTAAATATTACTCCTGTTCTAGCTTCTTGGGGAAGTACTCTTTGTTTTGATGGGGATGTGGACAGTCTCTTGGTTGCTTTAGCAAAGAGGCTGTGAACCACTTCATAGGGCATGGTTTTCCTCTGGTTGGCTGCATGCATCTACTGAATGTGTGGGTTCATACCAGGGAAGGAGCACGAGGTTGTGGAATGCCATATCCACAGCAGGGAACATGCTGGGTGCTTTCATGAGATACCTCCTACACTCTTTCCAATACCTACTCAACATATAGATGCTGCCTCATTTTACAGGTGAGGAAACTGAGGCTAAGAGCATTTATGTTACCTTCCCAGGTCACATTTGTAGTAGTTACAGGACTGCAACTCAAAACTGGGTCTGGAAAGCCACGAGAGTTGTGTGTTTTTTTTTGTTTTTTTTTTCCTGCACACTGTGCTGCCCGATACATCATTTCAGAGCATCACTCTCTCTTATCTCATTCATAGATTCTGGGCATGCAGCCATCGTTTGGGGCTTGGATGTCCTTTTCTGTGAAGCCTTTCCTGAACATCGTCCCCTTCCCCTCCTCTCCACCCCCCCCCCACACCTGAGTGTGGACTTCTGTGAACACCGTAGTGGTTAACTGTGCACGTACTTATCTCCAGTGGAGGATGTGAGTTTTTACTAATTGGTGTCTGATCCATGGAAGGTTTTGATATCTAAGTATTCACATTTCTAGTTTTTTGCCCCATGTTGTGCTCCCACACTAAGGTACTAAAGATCTAGAAGTGCCTCAGTTACCTATAAAAGATTCACTGACTTGGGCTTTTTGCTTTAATGTTTGCCCTAAAGCTGCTCTTCAGCTTAGATCTCTGCTCAGCCTTTCGAAGGATAAGAGAGACAAATGCGTACTTTCTTAAGATTTCAGGTTTCTCTGATATTGTGCTGGAAGTGATTGAGTGAATGATCAATGATATTAACATCACACAGGCTACTGTCATATCAACACGAAACCATTAGTAATATGAACAAATGTGTAGTTCAGATTTGTTGTATAAATTTATATATTATTTTTCTGTTAATATCTGGAAAATTAAGTGAATTTTCATGTATTTACTTTAAAATGTAGATGACTCTTTTACATATAACTTATAGTGAAGAATATTCTTTTAAAATTTTTTGAAAGATATATTTTTATTGATTTCAGAGAGGAAGGGAGATGGAGAGAAAGATAGAAACATCAATGAGGAGAGAGATTCATGGATTGGCAGCCTCCTGCCTCCTGTAGGCCCCACACTGGGGATTGAGCCTGCAATCTAGGCATGTGCCCTGAACGGGAATCAAACCATGACCTCCTAGTTCATAGGTCGATGCTCCAACCACTGAGCTATACCAGCTGGGATAGTGAAGACTCTTCTTAAAGTGCTTTATACCCTGAGATTCTATTAATCAGCTGAAATGTAAAGGGATATATTATAAGAGTAAAATGCAACAACATTTAATGGTGACTATGAAGCTATTTATGTTATAGTTAAAACAATTATTATGAACTTTTGAGTAGTTAAATAATTAGGGAATACATTAATAATTAATACTAGTATTAGATTAGTTTGATCTTAGTTAATAGAGCACATTAGCTAGGTAACTTTAGGAAGAACATCATATTCTTTTTACTTAACAAGTGTTTATAAAGACATAGTTATAATAGAGGCATTATCATAAGTCTAGAGGTGTGGTGCACAGAATTCGTGCATGGAGGGGGAGTCCCTCAGCCCAGCTCCTGATGCACCCTCTCCAATCTGGGACCCCTCAAGGGATGTCCGACCGCTAAAGGGATCGGGCCTAAACCAGCAGTAGGACATTCCTCTCTTAATCCAGGACTGCTGGCTACTAACTGCTTGCCTGCCTGCCAGCCTGATAACCCCATAGCTGTTCCCCTGCTGGCTTGATTGATGCCTAAGTGCTCCCCTGCCAGCATGACCATCCCCAGCTGCCTTCCCCTGCAGGGCTGAGGTGATTGGGGGACTCCAGCTAGATGAGGCAGGACTGAAGGGATTGGATGCTGCCATCTTGAAGCTGTGGGTGCCACCCTCATGTGAGGGTGTGACAGTCAATTAGCATATTCCCTCTTTTTTGGCTGTGGGTGTTGCCATCTTGTGAGGGTGTGATGGCCAATTCATAAATTCCTTCTTTATTAGATAGGATTAGATTAAACAATAATTCTAATTATTATAGTATTGATTGGTAGTACTTCTATAATATTAACAAGAATAATCATTAAAAACTTTTTCAGTTATTTGGTATACTCAAGGCCATGAATCTTTTCAGAAAATGCCTATTTTAAGAATTTTTCTCATTTTTTTTAATATAAAAGGGAAATGTCAACTTTGTCCCCTCAACATTTCATAGTTAAGGAAACCTTCAAAATCATGGACAGCAACATTGATTTTTCTTCAACACAGAAAAATTTCATATTTATTCTTATGTCAAGGAAGTTCAGATGATGATAGTAAGAGATTTTAGCCTTGGCTTTGGCTTAATATTAATTTGAACACTCAGCTATTTGGCATTTGACCAAAATGGGTGATGGGTACACATTATCTATTGGTGGATTTCTATGTTTGATTTTTTGTTTGTTTGTTTTTGTTTTTTGTTTTAAACCAGGAGCCAACATGTAGATGTGTCAAGGTCAGACTGGAATAAATCCCTCACGTTTTTGTACCACTAATTTGCTTACAAATGGTTTCTATGATCACCATCCATTAATTCTTCAGTGATTGTAAAGATGCCATTGAGTATCATGTCATTGAAGACAGGGAATGTATGGCTTGGAAAAGTGAAGGGCATTCACTCTCTGAGGTTATAGGTGATTGTGCAGCCTGAGCAACTGACCACATCTCCACCTCTGGCTTTCAGGCCTGACTCTAGAGTGATTTCCGGCACGCATAGCAGAAGGTGTTTGATTTCCACATGAGAAGAATTATTGCTAAACTCATTTTAGGGCTGCATTTATTATAGTTGTACTTTGACTGCTAATGAATTTTAAGTGTAAATAAAATCAACAGTCTTCTTAAAGATGGCTGTGCTCCTGATGCACCAAATAGCCCTAGCAATCCTAGGTTTCCTCTCTTTCCTGCACAGCTTTGCTGTTCTGACCTGTGGTAAGGGCTGCAAGAGGAAGGGCGAGGCTTAGCAACTGTTGAAGTCTGAGCCAGTATGTATTTCCTGAGAGGCACAGCGTGATAAATTGGCATCTTGGTTTGAACAAGCTTTGTTTAGTTAACATTGGAAGTATAAATAATACTTCCTTTTAGTTTATGAGATAAGAAATTGGTTGTCTACTCCAGGTATTTTTAATTTCTGTCTTCAGTTTGTAGTTTGGTCATGGAATGCAATTTTGAAGACACTTTCAGTTTGGTTTATTTGCTCAATAATAATAATAACCAATGGACACAGATGGGCGGCAGTGGGGAGGTAAGGGCATGTGCTGAGGGATGGGAGTGGGCGGGAAGAAGTCAAGGGAGGAAAGGGAGACATATGTAATACTTTAAACAATAAATAATTTAAATTAAAAGATAATAATAATAATAATAATAATAATCTACACTAATAAAAGAGAAAGATTCAAATTGACTGCACCTCTACAACACCCACCAGTCAGTCAGGAGTGAATATACAAATTTACCCAACAAAGATGGCAGGTTAATTTGCATATGCAGGCAAAGAGTGAAGACTGAAGGCTCTAGCCTAAACAAAGACTGAAGACGATTGAAGACTGAAGATGACTGAAGACTGAAGAGGCTTGTCTTCTCTGCTGCGGCTAGAGTGAAGGCCTGGGTCCTTGGTGCCAGAGGAAAACAGGTGCCAGCAGCCAGGGGAAGGAAGGCCTATTGCACAAATCTTTGTTCAACAAGCCTCGAGTGATAATAATAATAATAATAATAACAACAACAACAACAATGTATTCACACCATTTATGGAGCACCTGCCAAACTATATACACATGTCATTCCTAATCTTAAAAGAAAAACAACATGCTAGGCATGTATTCTAATTTCTACTTTGCAAACCAGGAAATTTAGGTTCAGAAAGATTAAAGGACTTGCTTAATTTCACTTAGAATTTGGCAGAGGCAGCATTTGCCTAGTGGCAGAGCCTGTACCCTACATACACCCCACTCTGCGATGGCATTGAAGTTTGGGAATTGAGACTATGTTCTCCTCTTCTCACCTGTCCAACTACATTGGCAAATGGAACCTTGCATGGGCCAGTGCTAGCTTCTGCTTCCCAAGTGTCCTGGACTTGTGTTTTGATGCAGGATCCCATGATCACATGATGCTGATGACCCACCCATGGCATCTTCTGATAAGTTCAGCAGAACCTGATGCCCCCATAGGAAGAGCTTCCCCTAGACTCTCCCTCCAGAGGGAAAGAGACCTTGAAAAGGAATCTGTGTGTGATGCTTGGGTTCTACAGTAAGTCAGTCCTCACTTATTTGGCATCTCACTTTCCTTTGAGCATTTTATCCAATATTCCAGCAGTGACTCTCAATCCTGGGTGCATGTTAAAACAAGCCTGGGAATTTGTGAATAATTATGCCTGGGTGCTCCCTCTAGACATTCTCGTTATAATGGGCTGGAGGAGGGCCCTGGTAATCAGCTTTAAAAAAAAAAAAGAAAAAGTACTTCAGGATTTCTAATGTCCAGCCAGGGAATACTTCAGGGGCAGAAAAGCTCTCTCTTCACTCTTTTGTTGGTATAGTATACTTTTTTCTTTTCTTTTTCTTTTCTTTTCTCTTTTTTTTTTTTTCTGACTGCGTTGAGCCCTCAGCCTTTTGAAATTGCCATTCCATTGGGAGTTGGAATTTAGAATTTACTCACCAGGAGCATTTATGCTTTTGGAGGCAGCATAGGCTGTGGACAGGGTGTCACAGGAATGCACACAGATGTTGACTTCACTGGCCCCAGAGGAGGGTAATGAGCCCCCGTGGATTAGATCACCGGGAACCACCAAATGAGACAGGCATGGCTTTTGCCTCCTCCCTCGTAATTTATCCTCCTCATCACCATCCGATTTTCAGCCTAGAAGGGATGTGTTCTCTGGTTTGGGGTGGGGAGGCAAGTTATTCACAATCACTTCTAGCGGTTTTACTCTGGAACATATTGTTGCTTATTTATGCTAGGATATTTGTTTGTAGCCTCTTTGCTTTTTGTTTACTACTACATGTAAAAGAATGGCTAAATGGGAATACTCAAGGCGGCACGCAGTTTGCATACAAAGACATACCTTGCTCGAGTGGAAGTACACCCAGGCTCCCTAACAGGCAGTAGGCTTTCTCAAAACCCTCTGATGCCAACCTTTCACTCCAGAATTCTGGCTTTTCTTTGTTGTCCCTCCTCCAACTCCAGCCAGCGAACCTGTGCTCTGGACCAGACCAGCCTTTTCCTGCCTCTGTTCCTGGTCTCATCCTGCAGAAAAGTTACCTCTGTCCTGAAGCCATCCCTCATCCAGCAGCTAGAAATAACCTTTCCTTTCCTAGAACTCTGCACTGCTTTGAGCAGAACACTTTTAGAACTTATTACATTGCACTTCATGCTGTTCTTATTTATGAGTGTGTATAATTGTTCTCCTTCTGTCGGTTTCGGGAGAGTGGGGCAGCTTCTTAATTTTGGTGTCTTCTTGCTGAGCCAGGAGAATTAGAGGCATTCCCCAATGAGGTTTTTATTTATTTATTTATTTGTTTTATTTTTATAAATGTGTTCCTTTTAGTTCCATTCAGCCATTGTCCAACATTAACCATGATGTATTAGTAGCTTTGGTGAACATTTGGAGAGAAATTGGTGACCTATTTGCAGAGGATCCCCTGCATGAGGAAGGCTCCTGTCTAACTTTGTGGCAGGAGAGCCTGGCTTCTTTATCCTAGTGGCTGTTTCCATGTCTTTTAAAGTGACTCTCCCTGTTTTCCTTCTGAAGTATAAAATAAAAGCAATGCACTCTCACATAGAACAATCTGAAAATTTCAGAGAGCTAAAAAAAAATAAAAATAAAAATAAAAAGCTCTAGTACCTCCAGCTATCGAACACTAATAAAACCTGTCCTATTTTAACAGGGGTTGGTAGTGTAAGGGTGTCTTGTGCTTGGGTAAAATAATTTGCTTCTTTGTATTTTTAATAACTGGTGGCAAGGCCAAGAAGTCCAGTGGGTGGGCTGTTTTCATTATGGTTGTTGTTATTATCATCATCAATATTGTCTCTGAAGCCTAACCAAAATAGGTATGTCACCATTGCCTTAGCTGCAAGAAGGACTGCATGGGCTGTGTTATGTTTACAAAGTGCTGATAGTCTCTTTTTAGTAACCATGCCTCAACAACAGCTGTATGAGGGAAGAAGCTACGTTACAGATGAAATCAGTGGAGCCAGTGTTGAGGAAGACAGTGTTTCTGGTGTATGGCAGTGGTGTTCTGGGCTGCAGGCGGGGAGGTGTCCAGGTGGAGGCCTGACCAGGGCAATGGAGGGACCACCTGCGGGGAAAGACCCCAGGGTGCTTGCTACTATAGGCAGGTGCCCCGAGCCAGCAGCAGTTCCTCACATCTATGCGCCACTGTCCTCACAGTCCTTTTTAATATGGAGTTATGGATTTGAGCTAATTGACAGAAAAGAAAGAGGGACTCCCTCCCATAGTGTGCCATGTGTACACTGGATATGGATGGGGCAGGCAGTGAGATTTGTGTTTAAAAAACTTTTGGGCAAATGCATTGGGCAGTTGGATGTGTTTTTATTTTACTGTCTCTTCTTTTTAGGTTTTATCTTGCCTTTTATTTTTATTTATTTATTTTTAAAAATATATTGTATTGATTTTTTACAAAGAGGAAGGGAGAGGGATAGAGAGTCAGAAACATTGATGAGAGAATCATTGATCAGCTGCCTCTTGCACACCCCCTACTGGGCACGTGCTTGCAACCAAGGTACATGCCCTTGACTGGATCCGAACCTGGGACCTTTCAGTTCGCAGGCTGATGCTCTATCCACCAAGCCAAACCGGTTTTGGCTTGCCTTTTATTTTTTTTTTAAAGTCCTTTTTATTTATTTAAAAAATTTCCCCAACATTAAAGATAATTTGAACACGGAATAAAGTACTAAAAAAGAGAATTATAAAAATCTCTCCCAATGCCCTCAGTGATAATTATTGTAGAAAACACCTTATAAAATCCATCTCTGTATTATGTATACTGTAGCTATGTATAAATGTATGTGTGTGTGTGTGTGCACGTGTGCACGCGTGTGTGTGTATAGATGCATGGGCGCACATACTAGTTACATGAATGACTGCATTTACAATCCCACAAAAAATTGCAGGCTTTTCTATTATATGCCTTTTTCAACAACCTGCTTAAAATTTATACTAATAAATATAGACTGCTCAGATTCATAAAGTGTAATTTTCTAAAAGACTGGTGGTAATACTTACAATCTTCTTTGTACATATACTTTATATGTATGTATACTTAGTGTGTGTGTGTGTGTGTGTGTGGCTTCATGATTGAAAAAATCAGTTCTTTGGCTATAATTGGGTATTATCTGCATTTACTACTGTGTAGTTCTTAGCACAGTTGTTTGTAAATTTAGGAACTACGGCAGTTGGAGTGGGGCAGACTCTGCGCTGGGTGCCGGGATTTAGAGCAGAAGACGCTGCTGCTGGGCTCTGGGCTCAGCCTGCTGGGAAGAGCACTGCTTGTGGCTTGTGCTGCGGGGCGGGCTCCCAAGTGCAGAGATGGTGATGACAGTCTTCATTCTGTTCATTTACGGTAATGAGAGGGCTGCTTCTCACATTGCTATCAAGCTGCTTGATGCTCTGGATATTTCCCGCAAGCATGTGTCTGGGTGCTATTAAAATTAATTAATAATACTATTGTATTAACAATAAAAATAGCATTTTTTCCCGGTCAAAACAATATATGCTCATGCTAGAAATTTAGAATGTACAGGAAAGTATGAAGATCATCTGTAATTTCCCTTTTATGGGTAACTACTAGAACCTTTAATTTGTGGAATCCTGGTGCTGTGACCCCAGGATTTTTATCTGACCTCACCCTCCCCAACCAAGTTCTAAGCTTCACTTTATGTAACATCTTTAAAAGATTCAAGATTTAAAAATAGAAAAGGAGAAAAAACAAACAAAAAAAGACCCACCACAAAAAGTAGAAAAATAAATAGAACAATTCAAGATAAAAAAAAAAAAAATCCTCTCTCAACCAGAACGCACTTGCCTCCCTTGTGCACACACACACACACACACACACACACACACACACGGAAAAAGTCACTCTAGTTGAGCATCAAGCTCTTGTTTTACAGATAGAAAAACTGTGGCCTAGAACTTTTCCATAGGAAAAAAAATGGGAATGAGCACTCAGACCAGGTGTCCTGAATTCTTGTCCGGTGTTTTTTGTACTCTGCAGTAATATCTCCTTACTAGGTCACAGAAGCAGTGGTCTGGAGAGAGAAGGAAAACACGTCAGTTCTGAGGAGTGCATTTTCCCCATGTCCTTTAGCTGAGCTATTCTGGTGACTATTTGGTACGTGTGCAGTGCCGCCTCTCCCAGCGTTCTGGCTAGACTGAGAGGCCATTCATGGCTGACTGCAGGCATGCTGTCCCTTAGTGGCTGGCTCCACAGAATCCTAGGCCTGGACACTAGTTGAGAACAGACTATTCTAATATAAAAATCAAATTCTGGGCCTGAGTGTACAGAAAAAAATTACTGTGCATCCTGTTGGACTATGCACATACCAATGAAACAGTGATTTGTGCCTGTGTGACTGGCTGGGAAGGGACGGGGGTAAGGTTGATGTTGACTCTCTGTTAGTCTCTGATCCATTCATGAGCTCTGATAAGTCTTATACACAAATGCAAGCCATTTCTTCTCCTTAACTGTGCCCCTATTATTTTAGCTCTCAAAACCTCCAGTTTTGTGGCTTTCCCCCCCACATAGAACAGAGCACAGACTCCTTTGTCTAGCATTTAAGGCCCTCTATGATACTGACAGAATATGGAGATGTAATAAGGTAGCATTTAAGAGCCAGACTTTACAACCAGGCTACTCCACCCCCTGGGCAGGTTGTTGAATCTCTTTATGCTTGTTTCCTCACATGTGAAATGGGATTACGGTTGTTATGGGGATTCAATGAGTTGGGATTTGTAAAGGTGTACTGATGACTAGGTCATAACCCATTACATAGGAAATGCTGTATTTGTTTTTTTGAATAGATACCTTTCCAGCTCCTCCACTGAGAGCATTTCCCTTTGCACTGTACTTCTGGTCATTTCTGAGATGGTCCCTAATTTTCCTGCCTCTGTATAGCTGTGACCTTCACTTTTAAAATGTTTATGCTCTCATTTCTGATCGTCCAAACTTACTCATTCATTTAAGGCCGGGCTCAGATGCATCTTCATCTATTTCTTTCTTTATTCATTAATGTATTCATTCATTCCTTTAACAGATTTTATAGAGGGTCTGCTGTGTGCCAAGTGCATTATCTAGAGAGGCTTCCATGGTTTCCCGGGCTAGGGGAATCCACCACCTATGCCTCTCTTCTGACATCCCATTACTGACCTTGCTTCACAGTTTATGGCAGGTTCGTGTGGTCTTCTGTACTAGAATATCATCTCTTTGAGAATAGTTGCTTGTTAGTAGGTGCTTATTAAGCTTTATTTAAACTGAATAATCGAATGAATAAAGAGTTAGCTGTTGTGGGTATTTATTACTTTTAATGGAAAGAAAGGGGGGTTCAGAGGGCAGAGGACCGCTTTCAAATTGAAGAAAGGCAATAAGACTGTGGGGAGAGGAGAGCTGCAGAAGTAAGGGGAGACATGGGATGAGAGAGTAGATTATTCTCTGGACCATAAAGCATTTGCTCCAAGAAATGGTTTTCCTTAAGCGGTTTAAAAGGTGAAGTGAGTTGGGTCTCACTTTCCCTTTTCCCCTTTAAAGAGGTCGGAGCTCATATTTAAAATGAGGTGGGGTTTTGGAGAAGGAAAGTGAAATTGTTTTCTAAAGCTCCCTTTGCCAAAGAACTCTCTGGAGAGACATTTAGACAAAGAGCCTGCCAAAGCTCACCAGCAACACATACTTTTTCTTCTGTTATTGTTCCGGTCACTCTCCCATCATTGTCCTCCACCTCTAACCACCTCTGTTTATTCTTTCCTTCCTTCCTTCCTTCCCTTCCTTCCTTCCTTCCTTCCTTCCTTCCTTCCTTCCTTCCTTCCTTCCTTCCTTCTTGCCTTCCTGCCTTCCTGCCTTCCTGCCTTCCTGCCTTCCTGCCTTCCTCCCCTCTCCTCTCCTTTTTTCCCCTCCCCTCTCTTTCTCCTTCCTTTCTATCTTCATATAAGTATTACAAACTAGAAGCTTTTTTGTTATTTTATGAAAAATAATACAAAATATAATGTAAACAGATGATTTCAACCTACAGTTATTTGCCAGGTTATAAATGATGTGTTTTAGATTTTCAATGTGGTCATCTCATCTGCTTTCCTTGGGAAGCTTCCCCTCCTGCCACCCCACCTCATCTGGTCTCCTGGCCTTCACCTACTCTCTGACACAAAAGCAGAAGAGGGGATTTGAAAGGGTTGAGAAGGGAGATGGAAGCTTGTAAGTGCTGGCTCCAACTGTTTACCATAAACAAATTCCTGATCTTTTCCTTCTGAGGATTTTCCTTCTGGAGTTTACTGCTGTGACAGGCACAAAGGTTCGATGATGGGTGTGCATTGACTGAGAGCTTGCTTGGTGTTTGTAGGCCTCACACTACTATGGAAGATGGCCAGAGAGAAAAAAAGGAACCTCGGGCTGCAGAGGGCTGTGTGTGTGTGTGTGTGTGTGTGTGTGTGTGTGTTTGTGTGCATATGTGTACACACTATAGATGCTATGAGAAACCTGGTTTCTAGGGAGAGAAGGTAGGTCAGGGAATAGGCAGATATATGTGCCTAGAGGTAGGATGTAGAGCAAGCATGTCAAACTCAAAGGCTAGCACAGGCCAAATAAATAAGGTTTAAATATATGTGAGTTGCAAAAAACCAAAAACTTCAATTTTCATAGAAAAGTAGGTTATTTTAATAGAAACATGCTGAATACAAAGAGCTGAAATAATCATTAACATGAAATAATAGAACATTTTGCCCAAACTGGTTTGGCTCAGTGGATTGAGCATTGGTCTGTGTACTGAAGGGTCTCGGGTTTGATTCCTGTCAAGGGCATGTACATTGGTTGCGGACACATCCCAGGTGGGGGGTGTGAAGGAGGCAGCTGGTTGATGTCTCTTTCTCATCGATGTTTCTGGCTCTGTGTCCCTCTCCCTCCCTCTCTGTGAAAAGATCAATAAAATATATTTAAAAATAATAGAACATTTTAATAAAAATTGATATTTTTTTCTTGAACATTAACTCACCAGACGCTGAATAACTGCACAAATTAATAAGTATAATGCAAATAAACCTATTTTTCTTATTCTCCAAAAGCAAAATATTTCCTGTTTTTCACACCAAACAAGTCAGTACAAGACTAATGACATGGCAATCTGCTGCTAAAATATTCACTGCTAGTATTAGTGGAGAGAAATGGTGCGCCTGCACATAAGGTGCATAAGGGAAATGATTGCAGCATCATTATAGCAATAAGTCATAGTGAATGTGTGGTTCATTATTAATAATTATGTATAATAGGATATTATAAAAATTAAGTTACAGCATTTTTATTAAAACGTTTTCTATATACTGTTATATTGTCTGGGCCGCAAAAAAATATTCATTGTGGGCTGTATCTGGCATTTGACATCAATGAGCATCCTGGAGAGCAAGGTGTTCTGTTTGCTGCCACTGAGGAAGGTTTCTCAGGTGTGAGGGTGGAGGTGGAGGAGGTGGTGTTCTAGACTTTGAAAGATAGATAGGATTTTAATCAGCAAGAAAAGGAAAGATGAATCTTCAAGACAAAGGGAATGGCAGAGGCATGAGAATGTGTACAGAATGTGGACCGGCAGGCTGTATGAGGATGGTGCATGGAAGGGAGGCATGTGTACCATATAATCGATGTGTTACATGACCCCCATCATATTTGGAGCTTTTGGTCTGTAAATAGGGAGCTGCTATGGGTTTAGATAGAGCTGTGATAAGATGACTTGGGGAGTGTGTGTGTATTGTTTTGCTTTTGCTTTTAATTTTCCTAGTCTTTTTAGGAACTCTGAGGCAACCTTAACTCTTGGAGATGCATCCTGCCTGTCTTTATATGTCTTGTCTTTTCTCTTCAGGCCTGGCTTTGTTCCTCCTCAGATTTCTGATAGTGAAGTGTGGCAGCGCTGGCTCCTGGGGGCTGATGTGAGGTCTCTGAGCTGACTCTTGGCCTGTTCTTCGCTGTTTCCCATTCTTCCCCCTTCTTTTCTTCTTCTTCTCCTCCTCCTCCTTCTCCTCCTCTTTCTCTATCCCTCCTCCTCCTCTTCTTCCTTTTCTTTCTTTGTCACCACCCCCACCCCCAGCAGCAGCAGCAGCAGCAGCAGCAGTAGCAGCAGCACTCCCCTCCCTAAAATAAATAAATCAGTCGCTCCAAAAGGTTCTAAGCACATTAGTCACACATCCCAGAAGTTTAATACAGAATTATTTTGACAGTGAGAACAAGAAGTGTTTTCTAGCTGAACGCACAGAACTTGCTTATTCCAACTGGGCTTTCTGCCGCACAGACAGATGATATGTTTTTTAGATGGATCGGCCACGCAGGAGACTGTATTGCTTCCCTTGGAAACATGACAAACTGCTCACTACCAAAAGTGTTTGGGGAAAAGATGTGAAATGAGAGAGCAAGAGAGCGAGGGAGCGAGGCGGGTGGGGAGGGGGGAAGAGAAAGAGAGATAAAATTGCGTCCTTATTGAGCGTATAACTTTCTCACTAATAACTTCTGTAAGCCACTGAGAGATTTCTATGTGTTTATTTATTTATTTGGCTGCCTGTGGAGCTGTGAAGTCCTGTTTTATCCTGGGCTCATGTGTGCTCTAAAAGATGAGAACAGATCGAGTTATTGCAATGCGGGTGGCTCTCCAAGCATTCCAATTGAATAGCTCTTCCAGAAATATTTCTTGACTCACTTATTTGGCACTTTCTGGTGCCGTTACTAAGCAGATTGAAGCGTCCTCCCTGCGCACTCACCAGAATACTTGAGGGTTGGTGCGGATCTCCTTATCCCTATTTGGCATTGGAAAGATGGAGGGATGGAGAGCTGAAGTCCATTGTTGCCCATCAGGGATTTTTACCTGAGGTGCCAATGCACCACCTCAAAGGTCAGGAGAAGAATAAAAGTGTGCTTTCCTCTTTCCAGCTTTTTCCCATAAGGTCTTCCCACCAAGCAGGATACTTTTCCTGAGGGTAGGGACCTGATGTGAAGGCCCAGATGTGAGCCTGGAGAGAAGGTGAAGGAGTTCCACTCCTGAGACACCTGCTCCTTTTGGCAGCCATGATCCTTCACTTCTTGCTTTTCAAATCCTTCTAGAGATTTCCAGCCCTTTGAGGGGCAGGGCAGGTCTTTCTCTGAGACACCTCTATGTGCTCCATGCTTTGGCAGGCTGTATGACTTTTGACAGAGACCTTTTGGGCCCTGGTATTTTCAGATCTATTTCCTTTGTGGAGTTTATCCCTCATGAAAAGTGATGTGAAATACCAATATATAAAATAATCAAAGTGTGGTTATATGGTGGTACTGTCATTTACTAGGCTCCATTCAGGATCAAGTGTTTCTGTGGAATTCTCTTTGAAAAGCACTGTACTGGAGGCCTTTAAAAACCCCTGGCAGCCCTGATGGCCATGCTTCTGCCTTCTTTAAAACTTCTGCCTCTCTCTGCACTTCTCAAGGTTAACAAAGTGGCCCCTTAGAGATGGGAGAGATGACCCCAGGGAGAGACATGACCCCTGCTGGTTTCCTCACAGTGGCTTTGAAATTGCTCTTGATGAAGGCCATTTAGCTGGCTCATCTCAGGTGATCCTTCTTAGGGGCTATGTCAGCCCCCAGGTCCTCCCAGAGTCTAGGCACCCCTTGGCCAGCACTTCATTATTATGCATTACACTGTTCCAAGTCTTAGCAAATTCTTGCCACCATTGTTGGGGCTTTGCCTATAGCTTCCGTCTCAGGAATATTTATGAAAAGAGTAACATGGCACTGAAGTTATTTTTAAGCCCCTCCCCCTTTTTAAAATGCTGAGTTTGCTTTTTAAATAAAGCAAGTAATAAATGTAAAGCCTGAGCCATCTCTTATTCTTCCACTGATATTTATGCAGCATCTACATTTATATGACACTCTGCTCTTCCCCAAAGAAGATTCTGACCTTTATAATCATACTTACATTTTCACATAGCAAGACAGTTTCTAAAGAGCTGTTCCCAGATAAGATCTCATTTGAACCTCCTGACAACTCTGGGGCAAAGGACAGCAATGAGATTATACATGTAAATCACAGGTAGACTCACAGTTCACAGGTTGAGAAGAATTTCTGGCATTTGGACCTTTCAGTTCCCTGACTCATACCTTTGCACCAAATCATTCATTCTTCTTGTAGCAGGAATTATGAGTGAGCACACTATTAATAGGTACTGTTTATTAAGTACTTACTTATATGTCAAACACTGCAAGGTATACACTATGTAAAAACCCCATTTAATCTTTTCAACTACCCTAAGGTAGACATTATGTTCAGTTTACAGATGAATTATTTGAGATATTGAGAGAATAGATAACTAACTCAAAGTTCTATTTCACACACTTGCTGGATCTTAAAGTCTAACTAGGATTGTCTGTTTCCAGAGGATTTTCCAGTACCAGATACTGTCCACCCTTTTGTCTCACTAAGGAGACAAAAATTTACTCTTGGGAATAACAAAGCTTGTGTGTGGGTGACCACACACTACAGTGAGTGCAGCAAACAGTAGAGGGATAACAGGTGGCTGTTTTCTTTCTTCACTCTTGGAGGCCGCAATGTCTTTCTGAAGTTCATTCTACATTCTCTTAAGATTTGTGTCCTCCTTATTGAAACAAAGAGTTCTCCATCCTACTGAACTGTCTGCCATTGGTCAAGTAATTTCTATTACTGGGGTCTTGATTTCTCTCTTTCATTCTTGTATCCTATCCTTTGAAGTTTTACATGTTAGAGAATGTGTTTATTGAAATTTATATACATATAAGCCTAAGCGACCATTATGACCAAACAACCAGAACAATTGGAACAACCGGTCAACTGGTCACTATGATGTGCACTGACCATCAGAGGGCAGATGCTCAATGCAGGAGCTTCTTCCTGGTGATCAGTGTGCTCCCACAGAGGGAACACCACTCAGCCAGAAGCCAGGCTCATAGTTGGCGAGCACAACGGTGGTGGCAGGAGTCTTTCCCACCTCCATGGTGATGCTACAGAGCAATGGCAGGGGCAACAGTGCAGTGGGGCCGAGATGAGCAGCAGTGGAGCTGCACCTGGTCCTGGTGGGGGCTCCACCCCAGCTGCCTGCTGCTTTGTCACTGCTACATCCCTCCCCCACCCGAGGGGTTCCAGATTGCAAGGGGGTGCAGGGCAGGCTGAGAGATCTCACCCATGCACAAATCCATGCACTGGGCCTCTAGTTTTTCTATAATTCCCTTTGAACATGTTGTGTGGTGATATATATATATATATATATATATATATATATATATATATATATATGTTAAATATATATATATATATATATATATATTTCTTGTTTTAAATTGCAATGACAATTACAGAGTATTCCTATTTTCAAAATGGTTTTCTGCTTCTGCAATGCAGTTTTAAATTCAGACACTACATGAAGAAATAATAAGTCAAGCAATAAAGATGAATGCCTGATATCTGTTCTGATTGGCTAGCTGGCGGTGTCTTGCTTTTTCAGTGTCAATTTTGTAACTCATGTTAGATCAAGTCTCCTCCTCCTCACCTCCCAACATCTGTGTGAGTGTGTGAGCTTGAACAGATAAAATTCTTGAGAAAGAAAGCCTCCCACATTTGTTAAACTTGTCACTTTCTCCACAGAATCTGGTTAGCATACCTTTGGGTGAGCGAAAGAAAAATCATTTTCTCTGTGCCAAGTTCAGGGTGTGAATCAATTCTCCCTGCCTTTTGCATTTTAGTAAATGTTTCCTAGATGGATTAATTGAATTTCCAGTAAAGACAAACAGCTCAGAAACCAGATTGCATTCATACCCCAGGACTGAGTTCTTGACCCAGACATTGGATTTTAATTCCATATATGGCAAAACAGAGACAGGGAGAGGGAGTTCAGAGAGAATACCAGACATAGAAAGCATTCCTAAGAAATGTGCATTAGTTACTGACAAAACAGGACTCTTATTGGTTTCCAACTTCCACAGAACATGAGCTGTGAAGTTTTGAGAAGGAAGCCAGTGTTCCCAGCATCTGCCACAGGGAACAGTTTATTTTCTCTTTTCTTTTCAGTTGCATGTAGATTTAATCTGCAGTCAATGCTCAAATCACTGCTAGCATAGAATGAAGACTAAGAAATTATTCTTGGAGTCAGCATATGTGGGTTCTCTGTCTAATTCGACCATCATCCAGCTGTGAAACTTTTTGGACTGTGTTTTTCAGTGTGAAAGTGGAAGGGCTGGATATGATGATTGTCAAGATCTTGACTATTTCTGTTTTCTTTGGTTTTAATTTTGCCTTCGAGATTTTCCAGTTCCTGTGGAATTCCCCGCAGAAAGTAGTTTCTAATTCTTCCACATTCTTTCTGTGGTTTGAACTTAAAAAAAAAACAAAAAACAAAAAAAAACAAAACAAAAAACCATGGCCTTGAATTTGTCTTTGTGATTTCCTTAACTATGCTTGGGGCACATTATTAGCCTTCAATTAGCAGGTAACTTCTTGCTCAGGGTGTAAATGAATACTTTTATTGCATCTTCATGATCTTCCCCTTCCGCTTATCCCCCCCCCCCCCTTTTTTGAGAAAATACGGGGCTATGCCCAGCAGAGTTATAGGAACAGGTGTCACCTAGAAAAGGCAGCCTTGTAATGACCTGATTAATTGTCTGTTTCTCTTAAAAATTCTACCTTCTCTGTGGGAGAAGTGGGATCAGCAGGAGGCAGGTCTCACAGCTTCCTCACATCTTAGGAAACAGAATCAGGGATGTGAAACTGAAGTGTTGACTTTCCAGTTAGTATTTGGGTGAGTCACTTGCCTGTCACAGATGTTAAGAAGGTTACAGATGTTAAGAGAGGACTGCAGTTATTTCTACTTTATGAGACCAGGCATACTTCCTAGTGTTCTTTTTTGTCCACATGAGATCTGGAGTCTATTGTTGATAGACAACATGAGTCTTATTGGAGAACTGGTAATTTTTCTGCTCCTCCCAAAAGTAGACCCCTCCCCTCTCATTTATAAAAGCATGGCTTTAGTTTCTCAGCAGCCTGTATCTGCTGGCATACTGAGCAACTATGGAAAATATTGCTCTGGGAAAGCCACTGAGGTTCTGTAGGTGCCCAGAGGAGTTTCCTTCCTCCCTGTAAGGCTGAAGAACCACACAGGTCTCTGGACTGTGCCTTGCCTCATTGCAATGCCCCTTGCAGGTAGCTGTCTACCACATGGCCTCCACATTCTGGGAAGATAAGGAAGCAGGGAAGTAGTAATAAAGCAGAAAGTGACTGCTTCAGAAAGGGGAGGAGCTAAAAGGCTGTGCCATGAGCTTTCTTTGTGACTTGGTCCAGATGCTTTAAGTCTCTGGATTTTCATTTCTCCATCTGGACAGTGGAGTGGTAGTGGGCCTTAAAGGTCTCTTCTAGCTCTTAAACCACACACTGAATATATTTCCAGACTGTCTCTTCATGTCTCATGTGTCCCTGAGTTGGTATCTCCAGTTACTCTAAGCTCATTAACTTGTACAGAGTTCTGCACACCATAATGCTAGCACCAAATTTTTAGAACAGCACTCAACTTCGTATTCTAGTCTTAACTACTGGTTCTAGTTTTAGGGAATGGGGGCTGCAGAAGCCTTTCATCCAGCGTGTGGAACCCATCTTGATTTTTAGTTCTCCAAGAGCTCTTTGGTACCATGGAGGTAGGTGTGCATGCAAAAAAGAGAAAGCTGCACATCTGATGATGTGGCAGTGTTACTGGGTCAGGAGTGCAAGTGAGAAGAAATGAAGCAGGATTCTGGGGTTTTGTGATAGCCTCTACCAATAGACATGGAGATTTAGGGAAAATGAACACAGTGTGTCTTATGCTTTTGTAAAAAGCATACACTTTAATGGTTACAAATGTTTGGTGCTATTATGAGAAGACCATATCTAGACAGTAATAATTTATTGACCATGACTGATCCATTGGGGAGAATGATATGTGATGTAAGTTTATACAAAGCTTTGCAGTGAACTAACCCCTTTCATACCTATTAGTACATAAGATCCACATACCAGGTCCTTGAAGGCCATGGAATATTACCCCCATTTTATCAAAGAACAAAGTGATGTTCAGCACACATGAAGAGGTTGCCCAGTATTACATGGTACAATACAAAGATGGCACAGCAAAGATTTGTCTGGTGCTCTTCTGGTGGCACCATTTATTTCCTGCCTTTTGAAGCTTCAGTAGCCAGTGAAACAGGATACACACACACAAGCACCCTCTCCCCCAGTGGGTGTTATTTAATTTGTAGTGAATCATGTGAGCCATAATATTTGGTGAATCAGTCCTGGTGATTGTGGGGTGATGTGTCAACCAGTTGACTTTCACAGCTGAATTATCAACTAGGGCACCATGACAGAGAACAGAATTGAGGGTTTCTAGTTTCTGACTGTTCATCCTTACATGTGTGCTTTTATTTCTTTAAGTCAACCAAGAAATTATAATTATTGAACATGTAATATGTGCCAGACTTTGAGCTAGCTGCTGATCAATAGAAGTGAACCATAAATCAAGTGTTGGAAAAAATTTGAAAATATGGGTAGAGTACCCATCTTCCCTCATCTTTTAGTCATTTGTCTGATACTCTTGCCAGGTAATAAGCCCAACTGTACTTGATTAATTTCTGTGATATCTTATAGCAGAGGGTAGTTGTTCCAAAGACTGTGACCTTAAATATTTAAGGATACATACAAACTATGTTTATGTATGCACCCACTAAGTGCTTTTATGAAAACTAAAACATTCTGTTAAATTTATATTTTGTTCTTGGAGTAGGTTTCTTGGGTTGGTTATTTGCTCTCCAGAGAGATTACTAACTTTCATTTGTCCTAAAATTTCTTTTGTCTTGATTTTGGAAATTAAAAATTTGGGAAATAAGCCTATGTTGTACTTTTCCCCTTTGATTCCATTTTTCAGGACTAGAATTATATCTATATAATTGCTGAAATATTGAGTTATGTAAGAACATGTTCCTGTACATGATATTTGAAACTTATTTATACTTTCATAGAACCACAAAATCTTCAAGTTGGAAGTAATCATAATTGTCTCTCAAGTAGCCCCAGACTAAAAATTCCTTGAGGTCAAAAGCTGTGTCAAATTTATTTCTGTGCTGCCTCTTGCTGCAACTCTAAACACCTAGATCAGTGCCACATGGCCTCAATAAGGAGTGTTGAGTTGAACTGAATCTCTCATTTTTAGTGCTCTCTCTGCCCCAGACTCAACTTGTCCAGTAATTGGGAGGAGATATGTGGATTCTATGAGTGTGATGGATATGCAGATCATGGAGTTTGCTGCCCTCCACAAGGCCTTTAGCTGCGCTTAGCTTTAAGAATGCTGAGTAACTAATAAAAACGATTCCAAAGCACTTTACAGATGGAAAGTGCTTCATACGTCATAAATAATAATGGTCTCTCAAGATTAGGCAAATACAGAGAAAGAAATGCCAACCTTGCAGGCTCTAGAAAATTCTGGTAGAACTTACAGGGGAAGAGAGAAATGGTTGATATTGACTTCTTTTGTCATTTTGTAATTAGCACTTTCATCTCCAAGTCACTGTGCAGTCCTCATTATGGACGTTTACTTTCTGAATTAACCCTTCCAAATTTCATTAGGAGAGGGACTGAACGAACACCATAAAACTGATAAGTCTTCTAGGCAAGACTTTAATTCAGTCCTTTCATTTGGTGCTTTAAATGCAGTTCTTTCTAGCTGTTGTCTTCCTCCTTAACTATGATTTCTTTTAAGGAGTCTGTAGTCATGTCTATTTTAGTGTCAGGGCACATGATATTCTCAAGAGGTGGAAACTGGCACCTTTTTCCAAAGGAGACAGTGGAACAGCCAGGGCCCTTCCTGGCTTTGAACCATCATTTTCAGAGTAAAACATCATTTGGCTTATACACTGCATTTCCCCAGATACCCTCTGTTTTCACAGAGAGTTCCTGCTTTTCCCTTTGAGGTTTCATCCAGGGAATGGCCTGTCTTTCCTTTGTTCTGGGTGTGGGTCAGTCTGATTCAAATTTGGTGAGAATTTTCCTCCTATGAAAACAAGTTCCTTGCTTCGGGACGAGGATCTTTGAGCCACATTTAATACTCAATCCTGGATTTTAGTGGTTCAAATGCCAGTAAAATCAGTGATTTTTGAGGTCTACTTTATATAATCTGGTCAGAGGTCAGAAGAGTTCTGAGTGTTGTAGATTTCCACTCCAGCCTGAGGTTTGCAGGTGCCTGGCCATCCATGGGCTATTGTCATCCACCTGTAAACTAGATATTTAGGAATGGGACCAGTGATAGCCCCTTAGTAGATATAAAGCAGAGCTTGTGTGATAGATCTTTTATTCCCCATTCTCATGATCTAGACTAGGGGTGTCGAACTCAATCAGAGAAGGGGCCAAAATCTAAAATCCAGCCTAAATCGCGGGGCGAATGGTTTACTGAACAGTCATAAACTGTCATTGTGATGGAAACACAGCGGAGTGCAGTGATGACAGCGCGGTGCAGGCCACATTGCAAGGCCTGGCGGGACGGATTTGGCCCGCGGGCCTTGTGTTTGACACATGTGATCTAGACATTCAATTTCAGGCTTTACTTCTTTCTATGTGTTTGGATAGCTCCCAACCTCTCTTTAGATCATGCATGGTTACCATGTTAATTCACATTTACTGCACACATAGTATCATACTAAATATCAGGCACTGAGTAAGTTACTTTCCGTACCTCATTTCATTTAACTCTAAAAGCCAGCCTGGGCAGTACTTCTGTATATTATCCCTATTAGATGGATAAGGAAACTGAAGCTTAAAAAAAAAATTAATGAACTAGCCCAATGTCTTACAATTTGTAATGGCAATATCAGAGTAAGAAGCCAAATCTCTCAGACAGAAGTTCTGATTTCTGAGTTACTCTCCTCACCCCTGGTTTCCTCTTCTGCTCTTCTCTGCTTACCTTGCTTGGTCTGCATATGAGAACCGAGGACCATGCAGGTGGCTGGAAGGAGTGTCCTGTCCTGACCTATTTCTCCCATTGGCACCTGTAGCCAGAACTCTTCTGACCTTTGACCAGATTCTAAGTTGGCTTTCAAGACTGAATTTGCTGACAAGCACCTTCTAATGGGTTCATTATATTTCATGGTACTTGGTTTATCATCAGCTAGGGACAGCTTGATATTTGCTCTTTTGTCTGTTGGATTCAGATTACCTGTCAGTGTTTCTCCATACTTAGCAAAGACCCTGTGACCATGTGAATTGACAGCAAGTGCATTTCTGGGTGTCCATTGCAATACAGAAGGTTGTAAGGTCTAGAGGCTTATTTGACCTCAGGATCAGTCTAAGAGAGGAGAGTGATGCTTGGGGAGAAGCATGGCCATCATCTCTCCTGGAGGATGATGGTGGTACTACATAGCCACTGACATCATTACACTCTCCAGGGATCCTCAGCCTGGGGCACTTATATTATTGATTCTTAGCATTTTTGTTTTACTTTACATTTGCAAAGTGCTTTCCAGTGATTTATTACCTTTTTTTTTTTTAATAGCCCCTGGAGGTAAGTTGATATTTAGCCTTCCGAGAACATAAATGCATAGAGAGGGCTCATCTCATCAGATATTATTGGATAGGGGGCCAGGACTATGAACTCTTGGGATAGGGCCATTTGGGGCCATTGCCTCATGGGGATTACTAGGAGATCAAGTGGACTTAACTTCAGTTCTCAGAGTTTGCAAGACAGGGGTGGAATGGTGACAGCTATTTAAGGAAACTGCATAGAAGCCATTATTAAAAGGCCTGGATTCCAGTCCCAACTCTGTATTTCAACCAGCTATATTGACCTTGAGCATTTTGTTATATATAATTCTATGACTAATGAATTATAGAACAGAGAACATAGGGTAGATCTAAATCATTATGGGATATGTATTAAAAAAAGGTACTCATCTTCCTTTATCTGGGATCCAAGGACCAACTGATGATTATATGCCTTCAGATTCATTTTAAAAGTACATACTCCTTGTTCTTTTTAGAACTAAGAAAGTAAGTGGAGATGCTAGAGGAGAGTCAGGCTGGAGCTAGGCCCATCAATCCTGTATCTTATGAGTGTTATAGAAAGTCTTTAGCAGGCTTGATTATCTTACTGGTTCAACACACGTTTTAGAAATGTGATGTAATGCCAGGCAACATTTAGTTGTCAGATTTTAAGGCTGTATCAAATTTATTCTTGCAGGAAAAGTCTAGTTGTCCTGGCAACCTGAAATTGATTTTCTTTTTGCTCTTGTCAGCTGAAACTGGCCCCCCTTTGAATCATTCCTTTAATTTGATATAGAGAACTGTATGTCCCCACCTGGTGACCAAATCGGTCTTAATGGCAGGTCACCCCAGCAAATGATTCCTTTTTCCTGCCCGAGCCAGGAGCTATTGTTTATTACTGCCTTCACCTTGTGTTGTCCTCTTTGTGTTTATTTATTTGCCTATGGAGTTTGGTATAGAAGGAAAGTAGCATTCAATTAATTAAGAATTTAATCAGGCCTATAGAGCAATGATGCAATTGACAGCCAATCATGCCCTTTCACTGTCATTTACCTCCTGGACAGTGGTGGGACTAGAATGGGCTCCAAACAAAGAGGTATTTGCAGGATGCCTAGTATTTCTGTTACTAGGGGAAGGTGATGTCATGTCCCAGGTGAGAGAGAGAAATGTCTGTTTTCTGCCTCTGTCAGTCATCTCTATCATGGGAGTGGGAGGATCTTTAAACTAGGAAGGGTAGAGTCAACATCATAAAGACAAAATTGATGCCCACACAGATGAGGAGGTTATGAGAGAGTAGTTCATGCTACAGAATGATTGCAGACTTTGTGGGCCATACATCCTGCAGCTCAGGATACAGAGGAACACTTCTGAGGGTGACTGTGTAACTACTGCCAGTAATTTTGAGGACACCTGGAAATCAGCAGAAATGCCAGAAGTGAGAGATGAGGAAATAGATATTAGTTATAAAAAAAAACAGGTATCCGGAGTCTAGAATCTGCTGATTTTGTTGTGATTCCTGGTATAGTTCCAGACTGGCGTATAGGTGGTTTATGAGTCTTTGAAAGGAAGCTGTGCTCACCACGAGCCAGAAAAGGGTCACTAGGCTATTTCCCTTTTTGTCTGGGTTAACGAGATGGAGGCTTAGAGTGACATTAGGACACAGTGTAGATAGTGCCGGTTTTGGAGTTAGAAGATCTTGGTTTAAATCCAGGGTTCCTTGCTTAGCAGGCCCATGACCTCGGACAAATTGCTTAATTTCTGTGACTCAGCTTCCTCTTCTATGAAATGGGGTTAATTATAGTACTGAAAAAGGATGCCATTAAGACTAAATAAAATAATGCATATGAACTGCTTAAAACAACACTTTCCAAGTATTAAGCATTCAATAAAGTTGCTGTCATTACTCTTAATAGGGAGAAATTTGAATTTAGTAAAGCATGTAAAATTTAAATGTTTATAGATAAAATGGAGACATGTAAGGTGGATTATGGGATAAGCAATGGGCAAATCTATGGCCCCAGAAAAGGGGTGAAGAAAAGAATCCCTCTTGATGGGAGAAACTTCAAAGTGTCATTGCAAGAATGAGGATTCAGGGAAGGGGAAAGTTTGGAACCTCTTTTGCAACTTACCAAGCCTCTTACCGCTCCCCCATTCTTTTCTCTTTCAAAAGGTAATAATCATTAACAATTTATGTATCTAGTTTTACCATAGGTTAATAGAAATTCAAAAGTTATTTGTACAAGTTTATATTCTTTGTTCATAAAAATACCAGGGCTATAACAATAGAAACTATCACTTATTAATAGAATTGTAGTGCCATGTTTGACATATACTTGATTGTCCTTACATCCACAGGAAGAGTGGTGCCTTTATTGTTCTCCCTTCTCACTGTGGCCTTTGGAAGACATTTCTTTTTTGTTTCCTTTCTACTTTTATTAACCCCTCCCTTTCCTTCCTTTCCCTTTCCTCCCTTCCCTTCTCCTCCCCTCTCTTCCCTCCCTTTCCTTTTCCTCCTCTCCCCTCCCCTCTTCTCTCCTACCTTCCCTTTCCTTCTCTTTCTTCTCCTCCCTCCCTCTCCTGTGGTCTACCTCCCTATACTTATAGCTTCATTTATTATTTTTTAAATCCCTTATCCTTGGTTTAAAAAGGGTCTCAGTGATGGGGCATTTACAATGATATTATAGGCCCTTGGAGAAGCAGGCTTCAGCCACTGAGTTCCAGCTCTGAATTAACTAGTATACTTTCTTGGTTTTTGTTTCCTTAACTTTAACACTGGACATTGTGATACTATTGTCCATCCTCAGGAGGCCATGTTGGGTGCGGCCTGAGTGATACATATCTTCTCTCTATGGGTCCTTGTCCTATATGCAGGGTGATAGGAGGTTGGCTTGCATACACGTGTAGTGCACATTCCTTGGGCTTATGGAGGGGCACCTTTAATTTTGGTGGGGTGCTCTGAGAGCAGTGAGCCTAAGAGCCTCTTTCAGGACCTTGTGATGTGTTTTCTTGGTTTTCCAGTATCATTGTCATAAGTGAAAACCCTGTCCAGTTCCCTTCTGATTGAACTCCAGGCTCCTTTCCCATTAGCTCCCTGACTCCTCCTATCCACCCCTTCCTCATACTTTTCATCCCACATGCAGAGCCATTTTTCCAGGCCAGCTTTTCCAGGCAATGTCCTTCCACACACAGCTCAGATTTCAACCTCTCAGACACATCAGCTTCCCCATTTGAAATCAGTTTCTTTCCTCCTACATTCCCTCTTCCAAGGTTGACATTTTTTAGAAACTTGTTCATAGACCACCTTGTATTTTAATGAGTGGTATCTATTTCTGAGCTCTGATCCTCAGAGGGCAGGCATCTCTGAGCTGGGAGCCTAGCTCAGTGACCTGGTATTTATAGGCACCTTGTGAATGTGAGTTAAATTGAATTACTCTGGAGGTCTGAGGGGTTGGGAGGTTAACTACAGTTAACTGAAGGAGCTAAAAGGCCACTGGGAACTGGTTTTGGAGCATACAGCTTTTATGAGCAGCTGTCATCTTTTCAACTGGGCCCCTTAATCCTATGCCTCTGCAGAGAGGGAAAGGTGGTGTCTGTTTAAGATGCTGGTGACATTCCTGGTGAGAGTAGGTCAGCATGTACCATCTCTTTCTCAGCTCTCAGGTCTCAGAGCATCAATCCTCCTCCTATCTGAAGAGCTTAGCTTTTGAAGAGGATGAAGTGGTTTACACGATGACCTCTGAATTTCTTACTCTTGATAGTAACCTTCTTGAAGAAGAAATTGCAATCCTCCCTGTTGCAAGGGAGATGGGTGTGCCAAGGTGCTGCGTTTGTGAAACTGAGTGAAATTTGATCACGTTTTGTGACGCTGACCTTTGGGAATAGTCCAGGGTCAGGCTGTGCTCACATGTTGTGCTCGGTAAATCCACTTTCCGCTATCATGTTGGGATCTTGTCAATTGCTGCTTGTGAAACACCTTCTTCTGAATTGCAGCTCAGATTCTGTATGTGCAGCTAAAGGTTGCTTTTAGGGACTACTGCCCAGAAAAACTGGGAAGGGGATGCCTGATGCAGAGAAAAGAGAAAAAGAGCAAGCCCAGGTTTCAGTCCTAAATCTGCCAGAGACATTTGGGGGACATAAAGCATTAGTTCCCAGGCCAATAAGATGGGGGAACTAGTAATTACTAGGAAGGGTTGTGTATATGTTCGCTGAAATTATTTAGGTAAAGCATGTGATAGTACACCTGACACTTTTCAGCACTGGTGTATCCCAGCGAAGTTGCTTAGCCTTGGTTAGGAGCCCAGTTCCCATAGCTGTTAGGGATGATTTATATAACTTCAGTGAGGCTGAGTTATTACACCTGAGTCTCAGTTTAAGTGGATTTTATTTGGGATTAAAATAGCTTGCATGTAAGTTGTAAAGATAAGAGGATGGCCAAAACCTGTTTGGCTCAGTAGATAGAGTGTTGGCCCGTGGACTGAGGGATCCGGGTTTGATTCTGGTCGGGGATATGTGCTTTGGTTGCAGGCACACCCCCAGTGGGGGGGTACAGGGGGCTGCTGGTCGATGTTTCTCTCTCACTAATGTTTCTAGCTCTCTGAAACATCAATAAAATATATTTTAAAAAAAGAAAAAAGATGAGAGGATGTTTGTAATAGGCCCAGCACAGTGGTGTGTCTCAGCATCTGGCCCAGGGATCCACACTCACCACTGCCCAGCCTCTCAGGAGTGGTGGAGTGCTCTGGGGGGACATGCCTTAGAGGTGCTGATGGGAGCTCCACTCTATGACCACAGTTTATTCCTGTATCCTGGACACAAAACTCTTTTCTCTAGGAACCAGACCTGTAGAACAGACCTAGTTCGGGAGATGTTGCTTTTTGGACACAATATCATTCATGGCATGTTTGGAAAAGTGAAGCCAGCATGGAGAAGGGGGCTTTTACAGCTTTTCTATGAAGAGCTTTTGACGAGTTGGCAGTGTTTCACCCAAAGATGAATCTGGAATGGGAGAGGAAGGTTGGGGTTAGGGATGGAGAGATGAGTTAGCTTGTCTTGGGAGGAGGTAAACTGCCTTAATCCAGGATAGTGGCAGGTGAGGATTGGGAAGGGGGTCTAACAGGGAGGCCTGAAAAGAGGAAAGAAGAGAGGTGGGAACTAGAAGGCCCAGAACAGAGTAGAGGGTTCTGGTTCAAGTGTTGGGTGCAAAGGCTAGAGACACTACATGAATAATTAGGTTATATCTGCAGTTCTTTGCAGGAGAGGGAAGATAGAGGCTTTCTATAGTCACCATCCCACTAGGTAAATGAAGGGATGACCCTCGGTGTGTATGTATGTGTATCTTTGTATGTGCATGTGCATGGGTGCATAAGTAATAGAACTAAAGAAGCCGGGGACTTACCCAAGGCCAAAGAGCTAGAAAACATCTTTCATTTGCTTGAAGTACTGAGTTTAGTAATGACTGTGAATGACAGAACTGGGTAGGGGGAGCATGTAGGGAAAGGGCCTTAGCCCCATTTCCTGCTCCCTCCCAGGCAGGTAATGAGTAGGAGTTTTAAGTTTCACTGTTTGATAGCATCATCTCCTCTGCTTTCCCAGAAATTATTCCTCGAAGTATGACTCGAATCATTACTCTGTTGGGAGATGTCTCACTTCAGAGCTGACTTTCTGCCCTGGTTGTTTACTGTAGAAACAGTGGCACGGGTAATTCAGAGGTGGCCCAGTCAAGAGGAACGAAGAGGGCCTTCAGAGTTAGAAACCTATGAGAATTAGGCAAGAGAATCTACTCCTTTGTGCCTCCACTTTTTCTCTTACCAAGTGGGGGATCATTATTCTCATTTGGTCAACTTCTTTTGGTAGTGTTTTGCAAATCACAATGTTGGTCATAGCACAATAACAATAAAACAGAGTCCAGTCTCGATCTTTTCTATGTGTGTGAAGCAGTAGAAGGAGGTGGTGAATCAGTCAGCACCTGTGGGTGGTGCGATCTCTATATAATGGAAATTCTGGCACCTGCTTTTAGGGGGTGGGGTTTTGGAATACTTGGTTAAATGACTGTGGAATCTACTGACTGCTTGGTTCTACCCTGACCTTTGCTAACCACCATTACCAACATTCCTTACCCCACCCCAACCCCCCAGCTATGGGATAAGGATCTTGTAGCTCCCTTATTATTTTGGGAGAATTTCTGAACTTATTATAGGCCTCAATTTCTTCACCTGCAAAATGGGGATACCAATCAGCTCAGCTTTGCCTGATTATGAGGATCAGCTGGAAGAAAGGGACGTGAAGCTTTTTTGTAAGTTCCGTTGAGCTCTATATTTCGGGAGCCCCTTTTCTCTCTCTTTTCCCTTCTGCTAATCTCCAAAGGACATCTTTGGTCTTTAATAGTAGTTGAACTGAGACAGGGGAAGAAACAGGGGTTTGTAGAGGAAAGTGACTGTCCAAGGCTCCAGAGTGAATTGGAGTTCTGGGATCATGCCCAGTTTTGTCAAATTCCACCACTCAGTGCACGCCTGATTTGTCTGTGCCTGAGACCTACCCCGGGAGAGAGGGGAAAGAAACGTCTGGGTGTCGCTCTTTGAAGCTTTGGAGGGGGCTGGAAAAGTTTCTGGTGCGGAGGCTGCTGCAGGTGTTGAGATTCCTGTTCACGTGCTCTTGTGTCCAGCAGTGACTAGTTACGTGGGTATTTGGGTTTTGGATGAGTCAACAGCTCTGTGACCCAGAGGACCTGTGGTGCTTGGCAGCGACTGGGATGAGTCAGAGGACAAAACTGCTCTCTGGACCCCAGAAACTGTGTCCTCTTGACAGAAGAGAAAGGCCTCTTTGATCCTCAGTTGACCTGCTTACTACAACTTGTAGACTAGAGAGTAGGATTTTTTTTTTCTTTCTTCTACTTCATGGGGTTGGTATGGAGATCAGAAGAGAGATTTATTTTGTAAATGATATTGCAGTATTCAGATATCCTTAGTTCCTGCTACTTAAAGCAGGCAGCTGACATCTCTTTTTTGCTCCCTCGCAAGGTAAATGTATTGATGAAAAAAAAAAAAAAAAAAAAAAAAAAAAAAAGAAAGAAAAAGAAAGAAAAAAAAAGAGAAAAAGAAAACCAGTCAAACTTCTGAGGACAGTGGGTGAACACTCCAGTCTTTTCTTATTTTGTGTCTTTGAATTGAATACTGGACCATTTCAGAGATCTATTGGGGATATACAGGAAGGAGGGACCAGGTAAATGAAGCTCATTTTCCAGAATCTTAGGTTCCTGCTTGACATATCTGACTTGGTTTATCACATTCGATTCTTCAGACCTTGAGGCTTAGGCCCTGTTTTTTAATGCAACAAATAGAGGCTTGCTTCTCAAGGAGACTTGATCATTGGGCTCTAGAAAGTCCTTACTTAGGAAGCTGCTGTTCTTTGCAGGATAGCAAATTAAAGATGTTCTCTAGCTCTTTGGCCTTGGGTAAGTCCCCGACTTCTTTGGTCCTATTGCTAATACACGCTCATGTACACATGCACATGCACATCGAGGAAAGGGCAAAAATTGAGACAAGAAAGCGGTGCTTTGGGTCTTCAGTTCCCTGTTCCTTCTGACACATCCATCTTCCCTGCTGTCAGGTGAAGAGAGAAACCAGATGGTTTGACAAATGGTTCTTGTTGCTGTCAAATCTGCCTTCCCTTTCTGCTCAGACAGACAGCTCTTACCTTTTCTTTCTGGGGAGATTGGAAGGGTTGGGCAGAGAGGGAGGTGAATGAGAGAAGGAAAACACTTTATTGTCTGATTCTTTCTGTGGCAGAGGTGACCAATGAGCTCCTGTTTCTGTGTCAGGTAAACAATGCTAGGGCAATGAGCAATTGTCACTTTGAATTTGAAGCACATAGAAACCTAGAAATGGCAGGGTGTATGGGAAAACAACATTGCTTTCATATATATTCATCTTAAAAAACACACACGTGTTTAAGATGCCATATCCATAAATTCTAATAAGGTTATATGATTCCAATTTTCAGGTGAGATTAGCATTTTATTGAGTATTTTACCTGTCAGATTCAATACTTGATGTACCATCCTCCAAGGCTTATTAGCATAATTGCTGTGCTTAAGCAACAATAAAAAATTCAGCAGTAAAATAGCAGTTAGTGCAGGCAATTTGTTATCAAAAGCTTTTACTTAAGGACACTTCTATCCTGTCTTTGTTAGAACGTTAGGGTTATAATTTATTTTTATTTTGAAAAACAAAAGGTAGGGGGGAATTTTGCTTTTTTAGTTTTGGAAATGATAGAGAAATTAAAAATCACTGCCTCTCTGCAAAATTGTCCGCATCCCTTCTTCCTTTGCGAAAGCAGCCTATGATCAGAATAGATTTCACTTGTGAGGCATGTTGCTCAGACAAAAGTCAATCTGCACTGCATTGGAATGAACCAGTAGTAATGCCCATTTATGTTTGTACAGGGGTTTCCAAAAACACTTTCACACGTATTTGTGTAAGTCTCACACCAGGCCAGTGAGAGCTCCATTCTGAGAACAGCAGACTGAGTTGAAATGACTTTTTTCAGGACAAGGCAGAGCCTAGCTGTGAAATCTGCTCTTCCAGCCCTCAGGCCTTCCCACAGTCACCCCCAAATCCTGCTGTGGGTACTTTCTCCCTTCCTGTGATTTTCATCCTACATCGCTCTTATATATGGGTGTGCACATGCACATTCGCGCACACATACTGTACACACAGACATGCATTTTGCCCCTCAAATTTAATGATGAACTCTTGCAGCTGTTTTGCTTTTGATGTCCTCATTGAAGTAATTCTGTAATACAATTTTTTTCTTAATATCAAATGTCTTCCATTTCTTGCACTTACAATTTCTCTCTCTCTCTCTCCTGATTCAGAAAAGCACTCATGATTACCATCTGTGAAGGGCCTAGTGCAAAATATATGATTTCATGAGTAATGTGGCAGTCTTTAGATAAGACAGATAAGATTTAAAAGTGTGGAAAGAAATTGGGGCATTTCTTTATTTCTTGAGAAATGTATTAGAAATAAATAAGAACATTAAATTGAAGCTTTTTAGTGTGTAATTATGGGTAATAATTTTCAAACTAAAGATACATTTTGGGATGAGAATGTATAAAACTTTCAGGGAAGTTCCTTTAGTACCTTAGATTTTCTTCCTTTAGTAAATTCAGAAAAAGATTCTCATAGCTTTGGAGCTTCTCTAATATGCAAGGTGCTGTGGGGTTTACAGACTAGATCAAACAGGACTCTGACTCAAGATATGTTCAGTCTATTAGAGAGGATATTGACAATAAACGAACACATTTTTGTTGTTTGTTCTTGAGCAGCTTTGATCTGACAGAAACACTAGAAGTAATTTTTCTTAGATTATGCCATTTAATCTCAATGTTTCTCTCACTTATTCATGGAATTAATTTTTTTGAGCACTTATTATGTGCCAATTATTGTCAGTATTTCACATGTTTCATCTCATGTAATTTTTACAGGAATCCTATGAGAGTGTAGCAGGTACTATGATGCTTGTTCTCATTGGTTAGCTGAGGAAACAAGCATACAGAGAGGTTAACTTGTTCAAGTCTTACAGCTAGGAATTGCTCTGGTCTTCCTGTCTCCTGTTCTTTCTACTGCACCACTTGACAGAAAAATGAATTAATAGATAGATGGGTAGGTGGACAATGCTAATGATGAGTATGATCAGTATGTTTTTGTTGATTTTTGAGAGAGGAAAGGAGAGAGAGAGAGAGGTAAAAACATCGATTGACTGCCTCCTGCAAGCTCCTTACTCAGGATTGAGCCTGCAACCCTGGCATGTGCCCTGACTGGGAATGTAACCAGTGACCTCCCAGTACATGGGATGATGTTCAATCACCTGAGCAACACTGGCCAGTTAGAGGACTATGTAATTTCTTGATAAAGAGCTGGTGGATATTTATAAAGAGCATTAAACTTAAAATTTGACAGGGGCCCAAATTCTCATGTTTCTTATGTTTATAAAAACCTCAGTTATATTATTTCATAATCTCAGGGCCTTCCTTTGAATTATGGATAAAAAATATCTCTCTCGTTGTGAGAATAAATTAGAAAATGTATGTGACTCTCCAAATGTGCTTGGTTCACAGTGGGTGTTCAGCCAGTGTCAGAAGTAACCCATGAACAGGCAGTTTTGGATAGTGGTTAGGAACAGCCATGGAAATCAGATCACTGGGCTTTAAATCTGCTTCACCACATATTGTTTATGACTTTGGGCAAACTTCACTCTTCCTGCCTCAATTTCCTCATCTCCATGTAAATTTACTTATCTCATAGGGTCATTGTAAGGGTTAAATAAGTGAAAACATAAGTTATGTTAACAGTGTGTGTACAGCACATTTAATAGTGCCCAACAGCAGTGTTTTAGCTCTTATTGCTCTGTGAACTACAGTGAGGAAGGGGAGCAGGTAGAATGTGAACAGTGCAGGTCTGTTTTAGGACGCTGGCCTGTTCATTCAAGGACAGAGAACCAGTTTAGCCTAGGACATGAAAGTTGCATTTACACAGCTACTGATGACCTTGGAAATATTCCTGGCTTCTCCATCCTTGACACTTACTCATCTGTAGGGGTTACTAAGAGAGTGAACTGCAGAGGATGGGGTGTGCTTGGGGAGGGGAAGGCATCCACATCCTTGATGAACTTATTCATACAGAGGTGCCAGGTGGCTACTGAGGGTGAGTTTTCTGGTCAAGGTTGGCCTGTAGGCTGTAATTTTTTCTGTGCCATCGCATTTTATCTATTTAGTCTGCGTGTGCCTGGGTCATATCCTCAGATCTGTTTCCCATTCCCCTCCTCTCTAGAAGGCTTTGATACACTGGGGCCATCTCTGCCTGGGACTGTTTCCCCTGCACCAGAAGGAGGTGTGTGGGCACTTGGCATACCATTATTTAAAAGGTGATATACTCTAACATATATTTCACACACTTTCAAAAAAGAATTCACTCAGAGACATTTATTTTAAAGGTGTGCTGATGAGGATAAACTGGAAGATAGAAGATTCTTCAGATCTTGGGCTTATTGACCTAAACAACAGTTATCTTTACAAGATGTGTGTGTGTGTGTGTGTGTGTGTGAGTGTGTGTGTGTGTGTAGCTTCCTGGAATTGGTAGTGTTGATTTTGGGGGTGTTTTCTTTAGCTTATTTAAATTAGAAACAGAAAAGTAAAGTTTTTGTTCATGTCATTTGAACATGTCTGTATAGGAAAAGACATTATGATAATACCTTACATTGTGTATAGGGCTTTGTGGTTTTCAAAGCACTTAACTAGACATTTTTTATGTGCATCATATGCTCTCCCTATAAGGTAGGCAAAGCAAAGCTTATAATTTCCCTTTTAGAGATTAGAGATTATGAGGTTCAGAGAGATAGAGTGAGTTTCTTAAATCAGTTATGCTTGCAAAACCTGAACCTTGAACTCTAGAATGCTTTCTGCTTTGCCACCTGATTTGAGGGTAATGAGCTCATTCTTACCAAGCACTACCCAGGTTACATAGAGTTGTAATAAATCTCAAAAACACTTACCTTTACTTTCCACTGGTTAAAAAAAAAGTTAACTATAATTGACATTAACTTGTTCCTTCCCCTCCGCTCCCCCCAGTATAATCAGCAATGAATGTCTAGGGCTTTCTGTTAACCCAGATTGTGTTTTTCAATACTAAATGTCAATGTATTTCCTGAAACTTGCTTTAATGAATAAGAGAGGTGAACACAAAATTCCTTTTTTGCATGAGGTCATTAGGAAACAGGATGTATGAACTTGCTGTAGAAATCTGAAGAGGAACACTTGAACTGATGTGCAGGCTGGATGAGTACTAGTATATTACAGAGGGTTTCATGCTGGTAGAGATCTTAAGTGAAAGAAGTTCTCATTAAATGTGTCAATTGGCTTGCATGAAAAATGAATCTGTTCCATGAGTTGGATCCAAGGCCGGTCAAACATCCTTACACTCCCAAACCAGAAGCATGACTTGGACCTCTAGTTTTGATTGAAAGGTGCCTTTATCTGGAAGCTTGGGTGTGTCCTCAGAATATAGAACAGAGGAATGGAAGATGCATTTGACTTTCTTATGACTGAGAGTCAAGGCTGTGCTTGCTGGAGGTGGGAAGGACTGAGTTCTCTTCGTCAAAGGTCTTTGAGTCCCTTAGTCACAGGGCGCCAAATAAGCCCACTGATGAATTATTAGCTTCATGTACTGGCATGTGGGTTAGGTCACATGTGTTTTGGAAGTCTATTTCTTTACTTCACACCACGTGGTTTCTTAGATGACTCCTTTTGAGTGAATCACCAGCTTGCTGACAGTGTCTTGAACAGGCTGCTTTAGAAGGAGGCAGAAAGTGTTTTGGTTTGGACAGATGACCCCTTGACTTTCCATCATTGATGGTTTCTTTTTCGATCTACATCATCTGGTAATATTATTAACATGGGTGCTGAAATTGGCCTTGATTTATGCCCCAGATACAGATCAGCTTGTACCTTTTAGGACACAGATAGCTATGTCCATGTTCCATCTATGTTTCTTATGTAATGATTAACATTCATCCTACAAACAAGGTCAGAAATGAAATCACTAACATAGCTGAAGAGTCTCTTCTCTGAGTTTCTGTCACATGCTTAATTCTGTTTCTTCTGGCATTGATGTGTCCTGTGTGTGTTGGTTTGGTGTCTTCTGCTACATTTGAACTCCTGTAGGGCAGGCATCTTATCTTATTGTTCACTATGAGGTGCCTGGTATATAGTAGGTGCTTTTAATTAAGTAGTTGGATCATATCTTAAGAAACAGAAAGAGATGGTTTTCCTTTAGAGAGAGAGATGGATGCGAAGGTTGCTTCTTCAGTGCATTCCCAGCAGGCTCAGTACCTTGGGAAGTCAGAGATGAAACACCACAGCTCATTCCTTAGGCAGTTACGGTCCAGCTAATCATGTCAGGGAGAGCACTCCGTATACCGTGAAACAAGACATGCATGAGTCATCCCGATGGATGCAACTTTAGAATAACATCAACCACAGGCTCTGCTCCCTCCTCTCACATTTTATAATTCCATATCATAGCCTCACTTTCTTCCACACTTGTATGGGATAGTCATGAATGGACCATTGAGGGTATAAGCAAATTATCTGTGGAGCTGAATGCAAAGTGCTTTGCTATTTTTTGGTAGGTGGGGTGGGGGTCTATTTATTTTTAAAAGGTAGGTTGCCAAATGGATAAACAAAATGTGACACCCCCAACCAAGAATATTATTCAGCAATAAAAAGAAATAAAGTACTGATATATGCTACCACTTGAATGAATCTTAAACATATTATGTAAGTGAAAGAAGCCTGTCACAGCAGACAACATCTTATATGATTCCATTTATATGAAATGTCCACAGTAGGCACATCCATATGTCCAGAAAGTGGATTTGGGGTTGCTGGTAGGGTCAGGGTGGGGGATAGGAACTGACTGAAGGGTATGGGTTTCTTCTGGGTATGATGGAAAGTTCTTACATTAGATTGTGGCGATATTTGCCCAACTCTGTGAAAATACTATAACTAAATTTTAGACTTTATATGGGTGAATTGTATGTTGTATGATTTTATCTCAATAAAGCTAGTTAAAAAGGATGCAGTTCAGTCTATGCAGTTCTGAGGGGTCAAAGAGTGTATAACATAATTCTTTTGGCTTGTTTTTGGCCAAGAAGGAAAACCTGACAATGTTGACCAGGCCTAAGAAAAACCTGACAACACTTAACAATGATGACCAGGCCTAAAGAAAACCTGACAACACAACCAGAGCTACCAAACTTGACATCTATTTCCTCCAGACTTCATGTACAGTATTTTCAAGAGCTTTAAATTTTGTACTTCCAGAAATGTTGATCAGTGAGGTACTCAATAAGAAATAACAGGGTACTGACAGCCCTGATTGCGTAAATAGGCGCTTGAAATTGTGTTCCTGGTTTGCTTGTCAATACAAGAGGAATGTGTGATTATGTTGAATGATGGTTAATTTCTTTATCCACCCATTTTAAAAATAAAGATATACGTCTGGAAGACAAGTGCCCACAGCAATAGGAGGCCTGCTGCTTTGCAAGTGAACCCCAGAAAGAACAATTTCCTATTTAGGAGTTGGCCTTGGAGTCCTGATTTTAGGCGATAGCTGATAAATTAGGAAACTGAGGCTAGTGCCACACACAGGATTTTTAATTTTCTTTTGTGTTTTTTTTTTTTTTTTTTGACAGCTTTCCTACTTCTCCTTCATGATCATTGTCCCACCCTCTGTGACTAACTTGTGTGGAAGTGTGTAGAGGCTGAAGGGATGTAGTGCTTTTGAGCTTTTTTATGTGAACAGTTCCTTCACAAACATTTCTCTTTGATTAAGTATCCGGTGAAACCAATTCACATGAACTCCAATTAAACTTTAATGAACAAGTGGGTGTATTAATATCAGCTGAGTAATGCAGGCAGTGCAAATTCCAGTAAGTGACTCACTTCTCTGAGCAGCTCATTCCCCATGCACGGTTAGAGTTACTAGAAAGCTTCCAGCTATACTATTTGAGTGGATCTGGTCTGGGCCTTGTAATTCTAGCAATCCTCGGGGCTTATTATTCATCTGGTGACAAAACCACAGTTATCCAGGTCCTTGTTTTCAGAGCAAGGATTAGGAATGGGGAGACTTGTTCACATTGAGTAATTAGGCCTTTCATGGAGCAGTGCCCATGTAGACTTTAACTTTCTCCATCTTCCTTTTTTCTTAAGCGAGAATTCTTTTTCTTCTTAAACCCAGGCGCAGTGTAGGTGAAAGTCAAGGCAGTGAAGGTGGAACTCTCTGTTTTGAACTAAACTTAGCTCTCCTGAGTCTCACTTCCCATTCTCATCTGCTCTTTGGGTCAAGTCCATAAGCATCCCAATTGTTTGTTACACCAGTGACAGCAAGATCTTGTAATGGAGAACCTTTCTGGAGGCAGACCCTGGTCCTCTTAGAGAGTGACAACTGTACCTACTTCCTAGGGAGGATTAAACAAGATAAGGAATATAATGCTCCTAGTTTCTTGCCTGGGGCATAGACATTCCCAGTTAGTTAACTTGTGCCAATCAAGGAGGGCTGAGAAGAAGAGTATGGGGATGAATGGGCTCAGTCCTTGACAACAAAGGAACTTAGACTCTTCTAGATATTTGTCTTGTATTTTAAAATGTCTGTAATAACAATGATAAGGAACAAAAAGTTGGGAGAGAGAATGAGCTGTGAGGACTCAGGGAATGTAGAGATCCTTGTGTTGGAGGCATCGGAGAAAGCTGGGTGAACTTGGCTAGGGAAGTCAGGGTAGGGGGAATGAACTAGTGAATACACTTTGCAATCCCATCTCTGTAAAAACCAAAATTTCTCTGTTTACCACACTCAAGGGCCCCTAAGTAGTATGTCTTTTCTGAAGATCTTTGACTTATCGCACTGCTCTTTTCTTGTTGCCTTGGAGACACCTCACTGTTACCCAGGTCATTCTCCGGTCCTCTGTTCCTGTTGTCTACCATGAACACAGGTTACTTACTGCCCTCTTGATCTTCCTGGAAACACTAGCCCAGATACCTCATTGCTTTTCTTTTCTTTGATTCTTTTGATTACCCGTGGCTCCAAACAGCAATTGTTGCGCCAGACTTCAGATTTTCAGTCTGCATCCTTAAATCTTTGGTTGGGAGCCTGGGCTTTTGCATCTTGAAAGCCTTTGTAGGTAATTATGATGGACACCCCTGCTTAAAAATCTACTGGTATCAGTTTACTTATGGTGTGTGGTACTTAGAATAAAGACTTTTAAAAAAAGACATTTAATCCATTGGTTCCTGGATGAAAAAGACACACCCAGGGCATGAAAATACAGTGAATAGGTCTCAGAAGGGTGTGGTCTGAGCTGGAGAGGAAGCTGGATGATGCTATGAGAGAACAAAGGTTCAGTGTCCTCACCATCTGCTTTTTTTTTTTTTTTTTAATGCCTCGGGATCATTCCTATAATGAGTGTTTATTCTGCTTTTGTTGTTCCTACAATTAGGGCTGTAGGTTCTGTCCTAGAAATTTCCATAGGAGTGGGAGTAAGGGCAGGGGTTCTTAGCTCAGGGGTTCTTAGCTTAGGTCTGTTATCAGGTTCTATCTTATTCAGTAGGTTCCAACCTTTGCACAAAGACCCAGTTTCTCTTCTTGCCCCCAGACCCTAAGCAGGTCCACCCTTTTCCTGTATGTATTCCCTACATAATGACTGTGCCTTATACTTTTGGTAATGAACCACATGTTGTCAGGCAGTTCACTTCTTTGTAAAAATTTAGAACATACAAACTGCAGCAGCTTGCTCACTGGCGGAGGTGAAATGGAGGTACGTTCCTTCTACCATCATTGCAACTCTCCCTGGGCCTTTTTGAGTGTACTCTGTGGAATCAGTGTTAGACTTTTCAGTCATATCTTTCCTACTTTAAAGCTGCGGAATTGATCTTACCACCTTACTGGGGAGCTGGCCATCAGTAAAGTCTGATGGAAAAACCTGTCTGATGACTGGGAAGGGAGGCACAGGGCAGCACTGGTGACTCATTCTAAGACCAGCTGCCTTTGAGCTGTGGTGCTTCATTGATGCTGACTCTAAACCTCCCACTGCATTCTGCCTTCTTAAGCAGCTTTCAAATCTTTGTTTCCAATTTCCTTATCTATTAGATAGATCGGACTGTGTCTTTTTTTAAGTTGTGCCTGAACATTCCCTTAATAGGTTCAACTGGTCCTGTAGGATAATTGGCTTTATAGGTTTATGAAAATAGCAACCATAGGAAATGTTATTCTTGAACAGAGTGTTCCCCTCCCACTGTGGGTGAGGTGTCAAGGGGCCCAGATAGGTTTATATGTGCAGGCTTTTTTTTTTTTTCTTTTTTCTTTTTCTTTTTTCTTTTCTTTATTTCTAAATGTGATGTGCTACTTTGAAGTGGAAGGAAAGCAAAATAGTTTTTTGAACATTTTTAGGGAAAAACACACACAAATTTAAGAAAACAAAATCTTTTCTTGAGATGAATGAATCAACATTGTAGGGAAGGCAGTAGCTCACTGGGAACTTGAGTCAGGGCTTCTCTATCCTATTTTGCTATAGGATTTTGACTGCTTGGCTGTAGGTGGGGATCCTAGAATCCATCTCTCTGAGTTGTTGAAGAGATTCAGATAGTTACTGCATATGCAAATATTCCCTCCTTGGAAAAACAAAACAAAACACCCTGTATATTTATTTTCTTAAGCAAGCCCTAGTCTTTTCCCTAAAATAAAACTTTGTTTTTCAGCTATAAAAGTTATGTACACATATTTTAGAGAGTGTACATAAAAAAAAAGAATACAAAGAGGCAAATTAAAACACCCATAACCAATCCAGAGATAACCACTATTGCAATTTTACACATATAACTATTTTATCTTTTTTTAAAAGGGGGCTGCCTGATCCTTATACAAATTTAATTTTTACATTTTTTTACATATTATATTGTAATTATTTTCCATGTTGTGAAACATTATTTAAAAGTATACATTTTAATCACTGCATAATGTTGCATTATGTGATGCTTTTGCATGTATTGTGTTATATTTGATCACCATTTTCGAGAGAGAGATTGATCACCATTTTCATTATTAAGTGCTGTTTACCAAGAAGGAATCTTGCTTTCATACAAAACAGGGGCACTTGACATTGTTTTTGTAGTAGAGGAACTTGTCATTTTATTTCATTTTTAATTAATATGTATTGGACTAGATTGTAGCACTTTTAGTTATGGTAAGTTCTCAGTTCTAATGTAAAGTTAGGCCCATAGAATTGTTAATTTAGAGAAAATTATGACTGTGAAAAATACATTGGGCCAAGTGTTCTTAATTAACATAACACTAATTAGAGAAACACTGCAAAATAGTATGGGTAGTCTCATGAATGTACTGCATTAGATACATTGCCTTCTGCCTTCTGGAAAGCTTTTAATTTTCTCTTATTAGGAGGATGTGGTAAATTTGTTTTGCCCAAAGGGTCTTTTCCATTGCTAGGGACATAAATAATACTGTAGTTACCACATAGTTGGGTGTGTTGACATAATGATGAAGAGAGACCTTTGGGCATTTTTAAAAATGGAGATTTAAGGAGAAGTAATTTAGGAGAGGGAATTGTGCTAGTATTTCAGTCCTGAGGTTGATCTTTTCATCATGGATTTATGTTTTTGCCTCTCTATGCATTTTTGCCTGTCTGCTTAAGCATCTTGTCAGCTACATTTGCTTGAGTTCCATCCCTCTACTTGTTCATATTTCCATCTATCCTTCCAACCATCTCTCTAATCATCCTTCTAATTGTCTCTCCCTTGGCCATTCTTAATACCCTTCTCATTTACCTCTCTACATCTTCATCTGTCATCCATATCCATCTATTCATCTATCCAATCTACCTCTAGTGAATGAAGACTATTTTAATTGGAGCATATTGGTTTCTTTATTGCATTTTAAAAACAGAATCATAGTGCCCAAGAGCACAAGAACTAGAAAGTGAAAATTACTGGAACTTGACCATTTTGTTTCACTTTGAAACCATGAGGGATGTTTAGAACTAATCTGACTTTCCATTCTGTGATGTCTCTGCAAGATGTTGTGAATATAATGCATTTTGGGGACTGTTGTTTCAACCAATGTTTTCTTAGAAATCAGCCACCTTGAGATAGAAGAAACAAGAGCTATTATATAGCTTCTGATTAGTAAATCGAGAAGGGAAATAATTTTCTTCAGTTTGGGCTAAGGAAGAATCAAAGATGTAAAAATGAAATCTTTCTAAATTTATTGACTTAAAAATATACTGCAACATTTTCAAGGAGTTCAGATATATCATATGAAGGTATTTTTGAGGTGTGGGGACCTGTGTTGTACTTGTTTTTTGGATAAAATGGAAAGAATGAAACAAACTGTTACTGTAAACTACTTTTCTTTTGATTCTGAGAATGAATTCTGATTCTTTGAACTTACCTATCTTATTTATTAATAATTATCCTGTTGGCCCTGTGAGGTGTCTTATATTATTCTCTTTCTGCAGATAAGTGGCAGAGGCTCAAAGAAGTTTAGTGGCTTGCCCATGTTTACATGGTTAACGAGTGGCATAGCTCTTATAGAATCAAGACTTGTTTGACTCTAAAATGGTTACTCTTTGCAGTAAACCGTACTGACACTGTGCATAGGGCATGTAAAAGCCCAACTGTGTCTCACTTCTCCCCTTAAAATTTTATAGTTACTCAGATTCTGAAAAAGATTCTGCAAAGAACACAGTTATCAGTTCTTTTCTCCAAGGATGAGAGGGTTTGCACATGGCCTTGATAAAGATGACAGTTCTTAGGCTATGGATATTAGTTTGAATGTATGAGCTTGACTTTGGTATATGACAAAAAGAAGTTTTCCTTTTATGCAACTGTGTGTATTTGACTTAACCTGAGTCTCATTAGTCATCTTGATCCAAATGATGTAAAGGTCCCCTCCACTAGATGCATCTTATGAAGGTAAACAAACCAGTGAAATACATAACAACTCTCTCCAAATGTTTGTAAGTTCTAAAAGCCAGGAAAGTCAGCCATTGTAATGTTTTGCCAGGGCAGCTGTTAGGATCACAAATGAGCCTGAAATAGTATTCCTTTTGAATACAGAGCAATTTATTTAGTTCTTAATTTTTCCATAGGTTCAAAAGCTTGCCACAACCTTCCTTTTTATTATTGTAAACTGTAACATTGCTAATAGTGTGCAATCCTGGGTGGAAATTAGTTTTGGCATAATTAGATGCCAAAGATAGAGACTGAGTAAATGAGGTTCTGCCGTGGGACCTGCCTTATGTGATCCTATTCTTACTTTCCATTTTATTTTATTCTTTATGTATATATTTTTCTTTTCAAAAAATATATTTTTATTAATTTCAGAGAGAAAGGGAGAGGGACAGAGAGGTAGAAATATCAATAAAGAGAGAATCATGGATTGACTGTCTCCTTCCTCCTGCAGTCCCCACAGTGGGGATTTAGCCCACTATTCAGGCAAATGCCCTGGCCAGGAATTGAACTGGTTCACAGATTGATGCTCAACCATTATGCCACACTGGTCAGACTTTAAGTATATATTAATTGTCTGTTGTCTACAAGGTACTGTGTTATGTGGGGAGAGTATACAAGAACAGGGGTCAGCAAACTCTTCTGTAAAGGGATGAGTGGTAAACACTTTGCCTTTGTGGTCTCTGTCACAGCTATCATTCTGTGAGACAATATATAAAATACTCAACTCTGCCATAGACAATATGTAAACAATTGATTGTGTCTATGTTTCAATAATTTTTTTTATGGAAACATGCAGAGAACAAGATTTGATCTGTGAGCCACGGTTTGCCAACACCTGTGCTAATGTTCATGAAAGTGGTGAACTTAGTTTTGTTCATTGCTGTGTAACCAATGCCTACAGCACTGCCTGGCATAGGGTAAATACTCCATACCTATTTGTTGAATGAATGAACTAATAAATCAGACTCCTTCTGTGCTCTCTGTGATCTCATAATCCTATAGAAGAGATAAGAAATATATGTTTGTGAAGTCAGTCGGCATTGTAACTGGATACTGAGAGATAGGTAAGTGAATGTCACCAGCCAGAGATGGAAGAAACATAATGCAGTCGGAAGACACACATAAGAGAGACAAGAAGCAGGACATTCCCTGTGAATAATGCATAGTTCAGTTGTTCTGCAGTTAGATTTTCCTGACTCGTCTGATTATTGGAAAAACTTGTTGTTAATAATACAGATCCCCAGCACCCTCCTTGGAGGTTCTGATTTGGGAAAGATAGTTTGGCTAATAATACTAGTTTATAAAATAAAGATTTGAAAGGAAGTAGTATTGGGAGATGACACTGGAAAGATATATGAGGGTAATTTCACATGAGAAATAAAGTATTTACCCAAAAGAACTGGTATTGACTATGGCAGCTGGTCCTAGAAATGCCCCATATTCTATATGACACAGAATGGATACAGAGCCCTGGTGGAAATCCACCCTACTCATCAGCCTGCCTTTCTATGTCCCCTGTAGGAGTACTTTAGCCTTTGTAATGAAATGGCATGTAATTTAGTCAGTTGTGTAAATTATGATGAAAATATCATATTGTGTGTAGCTACTAGATTTATTGCTTTTGGCTCTCTCGGTTGACACACATCTAAGAGGGCAAATGGATTAAAATGACATAGTAGAAAACTTGCAATCTCTTGCTGCAAGTCTAGTCTGAAGGTAGTGGACTTGTAGACTGACCACTGGGAAGGCCATATGTAAAAAAAATCATATATATATATATATATATATATATATATATATATATATATATATATATAATTACAGAGAGGAAGGGAGAGGGATAGAGAGATAGAAAAATCATGAGAGAGAATCATTGATTCACTGCCTCCTGTACACCCCACACTGGTGATCAAACCTGCAACCCAGGCATTTGTCCTGACCTGGAATCAAACCATGACCTTCTGGTTCATAGATGAACCTTCAACCACTTAGCCATGCTGTCTAGGCCATATGTCTCTTTTTTAAGGATGAGGAAAACAAATCTGAATTATAGGCAGTGACATGCTTAAGTTCTGTCACCAAATTATTGGCAGAGCTAGGAATATATTGCAAATGTCAAGGTACTCAATTTAGTTTTCAGTTTTCATTGCATAGTGCCATGCCTCATTTATCAATAAAGTTTCTAATTTACATAATTTCTTTCCTTGAATCTCATAATCTTTGTCTATACCTTTTCTATGCTGTTTATCATGAAATTATATCCTAATATCTTCTGGACAAGTTTTCCACTGTTACCTCAAATAAAGACTGAGCTCTGTTTCCCTGGAGAGCTTAACATATTTCCTGGCAGTTAGCATGTGTTCAGCAAATAATTGCAGACTTAAAATATCTTGAGCATTTTGTGCTTTCTTATGGGTTTGACTCAGGTTTCTTTATAGTTACATTGTCAGAAAAGTCAAGCTTTTCCCAAATTGTTGAAAGACAAAGATGCTTTCTCTTACATTCCCTTAAATAAAAAAAAAAGTTGCATTCCCCTTTATGACTGAGACCTTTTTTTAACAGCTCTTTTGATAGTTAAATGTCAGCAACTTGAAATGTCAGTAAATTATCAGAGAAATTGCATATGTATTTGGGTAGATGTATTTTAACTGACCACTTACAATAAAGATGCATACCTTACATCTTTTTCTCATTACCAGAACTTTTTTTGTTTATTTCTCTTAGGAGGCTCAATTTTTATTTCTCCTGTGTTATGGTTTTATGTTATATCTTTTTCCTTTCAGTAGATGGTAAACATCTTGAATCAAAGCTTTAAAAAATTTTAATCTCTGTACCCCTACAAAACCTAGCTCTGTAGGTACTAATACTAAATATACATTTGGTTAAAGAAACATGGTTAGAAAATTGTTAATCTTATCTTCACTTTCACTTAATTTACTCTTTTTTTTGGTGTGTTGTCATTATTTTTTTATTTCTTTATTGATTAAGGTGTCACATATTTGTCCTCATCCCCCCCATTCACATCCCAAACTCCTCCACATGCATGCTCCTACCTCCCTGTTGTTCGTGACCACTGATTAGGCTCATATGTATGCACACAAGACCATTGGTTGATCTCTTCCCCTCATCCCCACCCTCCTCCACCTTCCCTCTGAGGTCTGACAGTCTGATCTATGCTTCCTTGACTCCAGGTCTGTTCTTGTTCATCAGTCTATGTTGTTCATAATTTTTCCTAAAAGAGTGAGTTCATGTGCTACTAGAAATGCACTTAAAAGAACCGAAAAAGAGACAAGCAATAATGGTTATGCTGAGAGGCAAATGAATCAATTTGTAGTGAGTTTCTATCTGGGCCAACAGTTCTTTACTCTTATTTTTCCTCTGACTTTATACCTTGTTTTGTGCTTATCATTGGGGTGGGCATATAAGAATGAATGCAAGATAGTTCTTGCAGGGAATTCAACTTTGTTTGTGGTGTTGATACATAACACATAAACATAATGTGATGGAGAAATCTAAGATAGATACAAATAACCTATATTAGACTCTGGAGGCAGGTTAATTCTGACAAGATGACAGAGGGATCTTTCAGCAAAGAGACAATGTTTGAGATGAGCCTGAATGTGTCTTGGTCTTCCATTTCAGTTACTGGTTTTCATCTTTGTCAACACATTACAACACACATGCACACATGTACATAGTAATGTTTTCTTCTTTGTGTAATCTGTTTTACTATAGATTTAAGAGTATAACTATCTTTACATGGGACAAAAGGAAAAGAGGAGCAGATTTCATAAAGTCTGAAAGACACAGCTGCCAGAAATTATTGGGATGAGGCCTTCATTATCTGTGTAATGCTCAGCAGATACATTGACCAGAGAGAGATATATACACTGAATTCCCACTTGTCATTGATAGGTACTGTGGTTTTAAGCAAAAGAACATATAATGAAACCAGTTTTACCATAGGCTAACTGATATAAACAAGAGTTAAATTCCTACAACATATCAAGGTTATAAGGTAATGACATTGAAGGAAATGGTGTTATTTGAGGCTTTATTCTATGCTGTTCTACACTGATGGTATTCTTTCCAAGAATTTTCCCAACTAGTTGTTGTTCTCTTCTTTAGTTAAGTTAAATTAAATTAAATTAAATTAAATTAAATTAAATTAAATTAAATTGGTCTTTGGGTGGAGGGAGCATAGTGTGATGGAACAAATTTCTACTCTGATGTCAGACAGCTTTGGTTCCATACCTAACTTTGCCATTTATTATTCATGTGACCCAAGACCATTGCTTATCCTTTTCAAGGTTTGGTTTCCTCATCCTTGAAAATGGTGATAATGGAAAGTACCTCACAGAGTTGTGGGATTAAAGGAGCTAATGTTTGCTAAGGTACTATTTCAATGCCCAGGACACGATTGTCATCCATTTACAGGGCCATATGAGACATGTAAAAGTGTGAACAGCCCTAACCAGTTTGGCTCAGTGGTTAGAGCATCAGCCTGTGGACTGAAGGGTCCCAGATTGGATTCTAGTCAAAGGCATGTACCTTGGTTGCGGGCATATCCCCAGTAGGGGGTGTGCAGGAGGCAGCTGATCAATGTTTCTCTCTCATCGATGTTTCTAACTCTCTATCTCTCTCCCTTCCTCTCTGTAAAAAAATCAATAAAATATATATTTAAGAAAATGTGAACATAGACACAATGTGTTTGCAAAATTAATACACAGAAATATCCTTGACTTCCACAAATAAATTCTTATAGTGCTTTTTAATATTTTATTATTTTTTAATACAAAGTTCATTCATCTAGCTTTTCTTTTTCCACTTTTGGATTTTAGGTACCAGAAAAATTTTGTTTTCCTCTTTACTCTGGGAAAGATAGTGCAATTGAACTGATAAAATGAGACTGGTCTTCAGCCACAGTCTCTGTGACTGTTTTGGGGAGAGAGATGCAGGGCGTGGTGCAGACCTTGAGAAGCTTGAGGGGGCTCTCACTGAAAAAGGGGGCAGCTTGCCTGGTGCTAATCAATTATTGACACATGGGAATTCTTTGTCAGATTTTTATGTGAAATCTTTAATTTGGAAATCATGGGTCATTAAAATATTTAAGAGATATAAGAGATATTCAGGGAAGAAAAAAAATTCAACTTATGATCTCAGTAATATCCACTTTGGCTCAAAGCAACAACAAAACAATTAAGAAGTCCAAACTGTAGCCCAGCTGGCGTGGTTTCGTGGTTGAGAACAACTTGTGGACCAGGAGGTCACAGGTTCAATTCCTGGTCAGGGAATAGCCCAGTTTTCAGGCTCTACCCCCTGTGTGGGGCATGCAGGAGGCAGCCAATCAATGCTTCTCTTCCATCATTGATATTTCTATCTCTTTCTCTCTCCCTCTCCATTACTCTCTGAAATCAATAAAAATACATATTTTTTAAAAAGTCCACACTGTACATGGAAAACAGAACTCCATTTGACCTGTAGCTCTCCAGATTGTACCTCATGTGTATAATTATTTTAAAGTGTTAAAGTAACAGTAGGTGATGGCCATCACTTCCTAAGTCCTTTTCATGAGCTCTGCACTCTGCTATAGATTTCACATATATCATTTAATTCTTAATAATCCAAAGAGGTATGCATTACTGCTGTTACCCCATTTGACAGATAAGGTCACTGAGGCACAGAGAGATTAAATATGTTTCCTGAGGTCACACAGAAAATATGTAACAGGTGGGTTTCAAAACCAGGGTTGTTTACCTTCAAAACCAAGCATATATGTGGTTCTCAACCCTGATGCTATGTTAGAATCACTGGAATACCCTTAAAAATACCATTGCCCAAGTACAGCTCCAAGCTAACCAAATTAGAATATCTGGTTTGGGTGCTAGGCATGTTTTTATTTTTTAATAGTTCCAAATCAATGGTTAGAAGTGGATTTAAGAAAGATAACAATCCCTCTCTCTATCTCCTATACCCTATTTTATTTATTTTTTCTTTAACTCTGTTCAGTTGCCTGTTTGTGAATTTTCTGCCTTCACTACAGTTTATATACTCTATGAGTGTAAGAATTTAGTCTTTTTAGTTCCTTGCTGTATTCCTACCATCTAAATTAGTGTCTGACATGTACTTACTCAGTAAATATCTGTTTGAATGAATAATTGATCCTTCACTACAGGGAACTTACAGTGCAGTTAGGGACACAGATAATGAATGCATAATTCGGCCAATGAGATAAGCTGATAACAGTGATGGTCAAGCTGACTTCATTAAAACTTGGAATATTGCTATTCATCTCTTAGATGTTAGGCTACTTTGTCTTGACACATACTGAATGGGCTGTGGGACATTTTTGGTCATCTGCAGTACTAGACTGGATCCTTTCTGGACTCTGGTGTGTGTGTGTGTGTGTGTGTGTGTGTGTGTGTGTGTGTGTGGTGTGTTTGTGTGTGTGTGAGTGTATTGAATAATAGGTGATACCCTCATGTTATCCCTGTTGGGGCATACATTTTTAGTGAGACTGATCAGGATTATATGCAAGGCATTCTGCATTTTGTTACCCCAACAAAGGCCATGGAACCAATTCAGGACTGATGGTAGAGGTTCAACCAGCCTGCAGGGAATTCAGATATTCTCTTCTCTTTCTAGAAAAGCCAACGTCTGTAAGTGATGCTGCCCCTTCCACCTACAGCATTATTTCTCAGCCTTTATTTATCAAAGACTCTTACAATGGATAATGTTTATAAAATAGCACACTCTGGTCTGTGACCGAGGGAAGGCAGGCTGAGGTTAAGTGGAATGACTGGAGACCCATAATTCTGTGTCTTATTCTCCCACTTAAAGTAAATGGGAGTGTCAATGATAGTGTCATAGGGATAATCTTGAAGGAGTGCTAGCCCCTAAAAAACAAATTATGTGAAATTTTTGGACTATAACAATGACAGGTAATAAATTACTTGTGACACATCTGACAATTGATGGATCCTGGTGATAGTGAAAATGGTCAGCCACTGGTAGGCCCAGGCATTAAACAATAAAAACACACCCCATTAAGTACGAGCTGATGGGGAGCCTTGCTAAGGGGGTCATAGTGTATCATCATGAAACAGTTAAGAGCCTGCAATGTGCAGAGGATCCAGATAAGCTCCAAGCAGAGGACAATGGAAAACACCTTTCTTCTAGAAAGATAAACTCGTGTTGAGGACCTGTTTTGGCCATTTATTGCTGGTGTTCCTGGGCAATTCACTTGCCCTTTCTGAGCCTAAGTTTCTTCTAATACATAGTTGGAGAGAATAATTTTGTAATCCTCTATTTCCAAGGTTTGATATAATATTAGGTCTAGTAATAATTAATGTCATTTTCTAATACTTTTTAAATCGAATTTATTTAAACAATACAACAAAATTTAATCAACAATATAGTTGCCGTTGTTTTCTACTACTTGTGCCCAACGCTCAGGAAGCATTTTAATCCCTCTGTTGTAAAATTCTTGTGATTTTGATGCAAAAACTTCGGTCAATGCCTTTTTGAGGCATTCTACATTATTAAATTTTTTTCCAAGAAGAACGTTTTGCAAAGAACAAAACAAATGGTAATCGGAAGGGGCAATATCAGGAGAATATGCAGGTTGAGGGAGAACTTCCCATTCCAACTGGCGCAGTTTTTCAGCAGTGATTCTTGCAGTATGCGGTCATGCGTTATCATCGTGGTGAAGAATTACGCCCTTCCGATTAATCAGCGCGGGTTCTTTTTCTCTTAAAGCTTGGGCTAACCTTTCCAATTGGGACTATATACTGCACTTGTAATGGTTTGGTTAGATGGTAAAAGTTCATAATGAAGAATTCCTTTAAAATTCCACCAAACACACAACATCACTTTTTTCGCATGCAAGTCAGGTTTTGGCGTGGGCTGCGGAGCCTCATTTTTGTCCAACCATTAAGGCCGCCTTTTCAAATTAACATACAGCACCCATTTTTTATCTCCGGTAACAATTTGCTCTAAAAACGGCAAAGGGTTTTGACGAGAGAGGAGCGAACTGCAAATTGTGACTCTTTGATTATGGTTGTTGTGGGTCAACTCATGAGGAACCCATTTTCCAAACTTTTGGACTTTGCCAAGTGCACGCAATTGATTGGAAATTGTTTTTTTGTGAACAATTTAAAGTTGTTGCAAGCTCTTGTTGGGTAATTTGAGGATTTTGCACCAAAAGAGCTTGAAGAGCTTCTTGATCAAAATTGGACACACGGCCTCGACCAGTCTTGTCATCTAACGAAAAATTTCCCTCGTGAAATTTCTCAAACCAACGCTGGCGTTTTCTGGCACTAACTGCATCTTGACCAAGAGCACTACAGATGTTTTTTGCAGCCTCACTTGCTTTTCTTCCTAATTGGAACTCGTAAAGCATGCAGTGCCGAATATGCTCTTCATCTGCCATCTTCTTAGCCTTAGTTTTGCAACAAAAAACAAACCAAACACAAACTTTTTCAAGCAAAACTTGTTAATTGCACTTCACACGTTCTGTAGATATCATGTGTTTGAAGGTTATGTCAATACAAGTCAACGCCAAGCAAGATTTTAAACTAATGTTAAAAACGACATTAATTATTACTAGACCCAATAGTAAGCACCTATGAAGGGACTTGATGACAAATTATGTTTTTTCTCAAGACAGTTATAGACTGACAATCCCTGATTTTTATGGTCAAATATAGTAAAAAATGAAGGTTGAGAGGACATGGGGGGAAGAGTTATTAAACAAAGGCAGGACTTGTGCTCCTCCAGAATAGTTATATTCTGTGGAGTCCAAAGATAAAATGTGGGTAATCTGTTTCATAGTTTGGGCAGACTGTTTAACACAATGAACTCGGTCTAAATAGGCTTCTGCCTGTCTGATATTCATGAAAAGTGCCATGTTGGAGGTGGCCTGAGCTGATTTTTTACAAAGGGGAAAGATTGGGATACGTTTACTGTAAATTGCAAGTAAAACACAACAGAAAGTTGAATATTAGAAGAACTTGGCTATCACAAAAACCACACACTTTCACATCAGTAAGACATGGAGTTCTGATCTGAATGAAATGTGAAACTGCTTGCAGACCACAGAGAGTAAAACAGGAGTACTTTTGTTTCATTATTAATACCATTGTCCTTATTTCTTTAAATGAGAATTGATAGCAACCATAATAGAATCTTTCTCAAAGACTGAACACATAAATAAATAAAAATAAAAATAAAAATAAAAATAAAAATAAAAATAAACAAAACACAGAAACCTTACCTCATCATTACCACTAACAAAGTCTGAATCTCTAAAAGGTTGCTTTGTCTCTAGCCACCCATTTTTAAGTCTCAGGTTCTAGACAAAGGGGTCCATATTTCTATCAGGATAGCCTTCATTAACACCCTCCTTCCCCTTTGGATGATTGACAGAGCTGGCATTTTGTCATACTGCATGAAGGGTGATTTTTGTCATGGGTTGTGTGCGAGAACACTAAGCAATGAATTTGTGTGTACCAGGACTATTCTTATTCACAGTGAGGTGAGGTCAGGGATGCCTGATTGAGGGATGTTCTCTCTGGAAGTACAGCCAGTGAAGTTGAGGGAAAGAGGCCCATTCTTTGCCAACGTATGAGATGTGGTGAACTTTGTGGAATGGAGGAAGCTGACTTGAGTTTCCATCCTTTGGGCAGCCACTGAACTACAGCTGCCATCTGCTAATTTTTCAGTGAAATGTGGTAGTAGAAATAGATGTTTTCCAGTTCTTCTCCTGACTGGTGTTTAGCATTGGTAATTACTTATTCGACTTGCTGCATTGGGGGCTTAGGATGTAGTGGACATGTGACAGGAAGTAGAAGCCAGAGCTGTTGGAGTAAGTGTTGGGTTGAATGTATGTGGTTAACCAAAACAGCACAATAATAATAATAATAATAATAACAACAACAACAACAATTATTAGGAAGATTCATTATAACTAGAGGGAGCTAATATTTACTGAATATAGAGGGAAAAAGTAGGTTTACAGTTATGAGTACATGAAACAGAGTTTATTCTTGTATTATTTTTTTTATTAATCATTATTTTTCATGCAAACAGCTATAAACCTACTTTTGCCCACGCCTGTATATCCCTTGCTAGACCTTGAACAAGGTGCTTTATATATGTATGTTATTGAATTTTTACAACAATCTGTTGAAGTGTAAATTTTAGCTTTTTGTTTCACAGCTATGAAAACCGAGTCATTGCAAGAATAAAGAACTTCCCCAAAGTTAAGCTAATAGGTAGCTACATGAGGCTTCAAATCTAGGTTTCTTGGCCATTCTCAATCTGATAAGCCATAATAAATTAAAGAGTTGGAAAGTCATGGCTCCCTTCCCCTGCATTTGACAATCTCACAGATGCTTTGTCTAGCCTTTCTTTAAAGAAAATTAAATATTAATTTGAATAATCAACATGAAATATAATACAAAATTTAAAAATTTCGAAGAGATGTGTAATGAAAACTAAATCTTTCTCTCATCAATATCTCATCTCTTTACTTTTCTCACACAGAGGCTATACCAGTTTTCCTTCTGGAAAGAAACTGGATATAGAAAAGCACATGTATGTGCTATATTCCTTTATGCTCCAATGTATGTTGAATATTTACATGAAGGGTAGCATTCTGCACACCTTATTTTGCATCCCGCTTTTCTCATATATCTAGATGATTGTTTCTGTTTCAGAATCTTGCTATCATAATTTTAATTTTCCTTTCTGTTGTCGTTAGTGAATTTGAACATCATTTTAAATAAGCTGTACTCATTTATATTTCCTTCCTTTGAACTTCCCTTTGCTTTCTTTTTCTATTGGATTGCTGGATTTTTCCATAGTGTTTTATTGCAGTTTTTTAAAAATTAACCCTTAGTCTATGATAGGAGATGCAATAACCCCCTATTTGTATTTGTCTTTTGAACTTGCATATTAAAATAAAATAATTTATATAGTCAGTTTAGTCCTTTGGTGTTATGGTTATGGGTTTTTATGTAACACTTAGAAATGTCTTCTCTACTTTGTGATTATTAACATTTTTTTTTTCCTGTTTGCCTTCTAGTTACTTTATCTAGTTCTCCTCTCTTTCTCAACACTGTTCCATTGAAATGATGTATTATTAGAGGCTCAACATGAAATTCGTGCAAGAGTGGGCATTACTTACCACAGCTGCCAGCACCAGCTTCCCTCTGGCTCCTGGGACCCAGGCATTCCTCTGGTCACTGGAAGGCCCCAGGGGGCCGGGGGCTTCATCTGGAAGGTTGTCCAGTAGGACTTCTGTTCTAATTAGCATATTATGCTTTTATTATTATAGATATTTTGGCTAATAATGTGAGTTAGGGATCTATTTTGATATTTTCCAGATCATCCTATCCAAACGCTATTTATTGAATAATAAATCCTACACTGATTTAAAAGACACCTTTATTATATATTAAATCCTTAATGCTTAACTGCTTAAATATTTAATACTTAGGAACTTGCATCACTTTTGGGACCTTATGTTCCATTCACATGACATTACATGTAACTAATTGAGTGTGTGTGTTTCATTGATTTCAGATTATTGTTTTTCTACCCAACCACTTTAGTGAATTATCTCATTATTTGAGTAATTTTAAGATGACTTTTTTTTTGCCTCTAGTTAAGTAATAATTCCATCTGCAACTGTTATTTACCTTTTTCTTTCCAGCTTTTATAACTCCAGCAACTTTTTTTAAATTATATTTTTTCTACCTCTAGAAGAATAAATATTAAACTGCAGTAATAGAGTGAGTGCCCTCTTTTTATTGACTTTAATGGGAAGTCTTCTGGGTTTTGGTTTGAGAAATACATTGTTTTTAAAACCTATCCATCCCTATTCTGAGAGTGTTTTCTTATTTTTGAGAGTGGCTGTGAAATGTTTATCTAATACCTTTCTGGAAACTATGGAAATAATCATATATTGTCTTCTACTTTCTTTCTTTAAAAAAATATTTTAGGTTTTTCTCTTTAGTTCTACAAATTTGGTGAAATATCCTATATAATAAAGATGTAATATGTGAATTGACCATCATGCCCTCGCACAAGATGGCAACCACCATGTGGTCACAAGATGGTCACTACAAAATGGCTGGCAGTGGAGGAAAGTTGTGGGTTATCACACCTTCAGGGAGAACAGTTAGAGGTGATCAGCCTGGCAAGGGAGTGCAGTCGGGGGGGACCAGAACTGCAAGGTAGGGCAGTTGGAGGTGACCAGGACTGCAAGGGAGTTGGGGCAATTGGGTCAGCAGGGGAGCAGTTAGGCATCAATCAGGCTGGGCTGAGGGACATCTGTGCCCGCTCCCCCCACCTGACAGTGTATGAATTTCATGCACCAGGCCTCTAGTATAAATATATTTTTCAAACATGAAATCATTCTGTTGTTGCTGAAACAATATCTACTTGATCATAGTTTGTGCATTATTTGTTTAATGTTGTTGGAATCTAGAGGTCAGTGATTTATTAACAGTTTTATTTTCAATGATCATAAATGAGATTATTTGACAGTTGTGTATGTGTGTATATGCATTGTCAGGTTCTAGTGTTAGTGTTTTGCTTAAATCATGCAAATAATATGGGAGCTTTCTTGTTAGGAATAGTTTTAATAATATTTATTTGATTTATTCCTTAAAAAATGTGAACAAATTCCCCTATGAAACTGCCTTGATGCCTTTTTTTGAGGGGGTGGAGGTATCTGCTCTTTAACAACATATTATTTCTTTGTAATTGGGCTAATTTGCTTCATATCTCTTCTGTGGATGCTTACTTTTTAAGAAAGTCTATTTCAAATTCATTTGTAAGGAGTTGAATAATTTTTATTTCCTCTGTTTTTGATTATTTTCACATTATTTAAAGGTTTGTGCTTTATTTCTATTCTTTTTTGACTTTTTTGATTAGTTTAGCAAAAGGTTTATTATTTATTTAAAAAAGCAAAAGGCTTATTATTTATTTATTGGCTTGTCATTCTTTATTCCCTTTTAAAAAATCTTCAACAATACTACATTTCTTGTGTTTTGCCTAGGTCTATTTTGTTGTTTTTCTGATTACAGAACTCGACTCTTAATTCACATATTTTTTATTTCTGCTTTTTTATTTATATAAACAAAGTATAAATTTTTCTTTAAGGTTTGATCTAGCTGTCTGCCACATATTTATTAAGTAATGATTTCAATTCAGTTATTTGAGTATGAGCAGTTTTAGAAAATGCCGGACCCGATATAATGCAAGCCTCCTGGGGACAAGAGCCTTGTTTGTTTATTCATTGCAAGCCTCCCATAGTGCTTATCACATGGCAGGTGCTTAAGCACTATTTTTGTATGAATAAATAAATCTCAGTGACATAATTATGGGATTTGTGGTGGATTTCCTCCTGGTGCTTTGGTTCATCTCTGCCATTCTTGCACACTCTCTCTAGGTAGCGACCAATGTGGAGGCATAAGAAAAGATTGATGTGCTTCACATTACTATTCTCCCAACACAATTTTCTCTAAATCAAGTACATTTGGTAAAGGATTTTTGTAAAGATTACTCTGGGAAGACATATTTGAGTAGAATCAGAATGTTAGCAGAGATCATGTCCATAATCTTTGTGGACTTGGACACTTGGTTCAAACTAAATCTTGCAGAGGGGCCAAGTCCAGAATGTCAAATGATAAAAACAGACCTGCTCTGGTGGGGGGAGGGCGCAGAGCCAGGTGAAGCCCAAAACCCTGCTGCTGGCTGCCTTCCCTCCTGATCTCCGCCCATATTCTCATTGAAAAACCAATAGTTTTAGTTTAAAAAAAAACAAAAAAACTCAATTTTTAAATGGGAATGGAAACAAAAATGCAAAGAAGGCAAATGATTCATTCAAAGTTACTCAGCAAATTAGAGGCATAACGTGGGACTGCAACTGCGGCATTCTGTCTGCATCTGATGGTATTTCCAGGCTCCAGGAAAGGCTCCTGTACCTTGTTTCCATGAGCACTTTTGGGTGGACCTGCTATTTGATGACCCCCCTGTACAGGCCCTCTTGGCATAGGCACAATCTACATATTTGCTGTTCACTGAAGGGAAAGTTTGTGATTCAGGCTCTGAAGTTTAAGAATTACAGACTTAGTTTCTAGTCTCCTGATGAAATTGAATCTGAGTTCCAATGATGTTTCTGCTACATGGACACCTGCCCACACAGCATGATTAGAAATTATAATGATGATGACATGAATCTTCCAGGACACCCACATTCTTTGCAAGATATTTCTGTTATCGTCTCTACCAGAATCAGTTGGATAACTGTTTTATATATATATATATATATATATATATATATATATATATATATTTTTTTTTTTTTTTAAATTCCCCTTTCGAAGCTAATTAGCAATACTGGTCTAATTCTGGTGTAAGTTAAATATTTTTCCTTGCCATTTTGGTATATAATTTTTTTCCCCATGCACAGTATTCTAAAACCTAGAGTGAATGGGATAATGCAAGACTAGGCCAGGAATGAAGAGATTTGGGTAGTGCTAACAGTTTCCTCTGAGCCCTTGATAGCCATTATCTCCCATCTCTGCTTCTTCTTCTGTTAAAGAGATATCCAATTCTGTTTTCCCCAATTTACTAGAGTGGCGGAGCTCAAATGAAGAAATAAGAAGGAAACACTTCATTAACTCTCCACTATAAATTGAGAGTTATTATTGAAGTTATTTTTGCATTGTTGATAGCTTTGTCTCTTAAAGTTCCATTTAGTGGAGTACAATCAAACACTGTAGGTATGACAGCTGAGAACATGGGGAGTGTTAGGGCAGAAAAATGGCCAAGATAATGCCTGAAATGCCATTATTTATGAGCTCTACCTTGAACCAGAAAAGTAATGCTGCCATGAGGGGACGGCATACAGGGATAAAAGAGAGGATCTCAGGATCTGGAAGTTTCAGTCAAGAAATGGAAATAAACATGGGCGAGCGAATATGAGGTTCGAGTCAGGGCGTGTGGCAGTGGAGTAGTGATGGAGAGGCCACAAGAGGCAATTAGAAAAATGCTGATGCTGGCTTTGGACCGTGTATATCTGCAGTGTAGGATGTCAGGCAGACACAAATAGGGAAAACAACATCTTCAGGGAAGAGCCATCTCCAAGAAAGCCCTCAGATTCCCTTCAAATACTCTCCGTGGAGGGAAGAGGCCTTTTCAAAGCAAGCTCTTAAGGACCAGAAAGAGCCTTGTCTTATTTGTCTCCACATTCTGCTATTTCCATGACACTTTGTTCACAGAACTTGTCTTTTCTTTTTAAAGATTGTTTTAGGCTGCCTGGCTGGTGTGCTCAGTGGTTGAACCTATGAACCAGGAGGTCACAGTTTGATTCCCAGTCAGGGCACATGCCTTGGTTATGAACTCAATCCCCAGTAGGAGATGTGCAGGAGGCAGCTGATCAATGATTCTCTCTCATCATTGATATTTCTGTCTCACTTTCCCTCCCCCTTTCTCTCTGAAATCAATAACAAGTTACTTAAAAAAATAAAATTATTTTTTTTTTCTTTTTTTTTTTTTAATATATTTTATTGATTTTGTACAGAGAGGAAGGGAGAGAGATAGAGAGTTAGAAACATCGATGAGAGAGAGAGTCATCGATCAGCTGCCTCTTGCACACCCCCTACCAGGGGTATGCCCGCAACCAAGGTACATGCCCTTGACCAGAATCGAACCCGGGACCCTTCAGTCCCCAAGCCGACGCTCTATCCACTGAGCCAAACCGGTCCCGGCAAAAATAAAATTGTTTTTAAATTTAAAGATTGAAGGACTATTTAGAAGGGTTCTGAGAGGGAAAAGCTAAGTTGGATAATTCTGTTTCTCTTTTGAATTCAGTTTCTTCATTTAGAAAGTGTCTGATTTCTGTAACATTCACTATTGTTGAAGGGAAAATATGTTTTCTAAAACTATGATTACAAAAATATTCAGTGAATATATTGATATTTTGGTTACAGAGGTGAGTGTTTGAGAAGGAGTAAAATGTTCCCAAAAGTAATTTTCCTTTAGCAAAGGACTTCGGTTGGCACACTGGGCTCAGGCAATTTCAGCTTTTATAACTGGTACCTATCCATCCATCCATCCCTCCATCCATCCCTCCATCCATCCATCCATCCATCCATCCATCATCCATCCATCCATTGATGCATTAATCCATCCATGCATTCCATCTCTCTACCTAACTATGGATGATGGCAGAATTTTATTTTATTTTATTTTATTTTTTTTAGTCTTTTCTTAGTTTGGTGAATCAGGTAAGCTGAGTTGAAAGAAAACTGGTTTCTGAAAGAAAAATCTGAAGAAAAAAAAAAGTAACATGATTCTTTGTCTAGGCTAGCTTCTATAGTTTCACAGGCAATTGGAATGGGACTAAAAGGTCTGGATAGACTGAATCTCTGAAAACCCTGTGAATGTGTTGGCTAAACTTCTTTTCTTCCTAGCATAGATGGAGACTTTTTTTTTTTTTTTAAATAAAACTGAGCCAGTTTAATCTTTGAAACCTTCAAATGTAGTTTGGGAAGAGGATTCTATTATACTATGAGTCAAACTATAAAATAAAAATTTTCAATAATTATAAAAAATGTAAATTTTTTAATTAGTGATTTCTTTTTTTGGCAAAATTAGCCTTTCTCATTATGTTCCTTTATTATTATTATTATTATTTTAGTTAACAAAAATCTGCTTAATTCAACTAATTTCTAGCTTCCAGTGAAACTTTTAAGTAATTAAATGCATTCAAATGCTTTTTAATTCATTATAAGAACAACAAAAAGGGAAGTCACTTTAGTATCTTTTCTTGTAGTTCAATGTTGTCAGCTCTTTTCCTGATCGAGTTTTGGTTTGGCTATAGGCAGTCTGAGGTTGTTCAATTCTCTGTAATCTTTACCCGCCTGTGAATTACAAAACTATTAGAATATTTTTGTATTCTTTTGCCCAGCTTTCTTAAATGTTAATACTTTATATAACCAGAGTACATTTATCAAATCTAAGAAATTATCATCAGTACAACAAATGGATTGAAACACACTTTTTCAAGATTTCCTCAGTTTTTCCACTAATGCCTTTGTCTGTTTCATTGTCCAATTCAGGATACTACTCTGCATTTAGTCATCATGTCTGCTTAATCTCCTTCTGTGGGTAACTGTTTCTCAGCCCTTCCTTGTTTTATGACCTTTTTTATGTGTATCAAGCAAGTACTTTTTTTAAATGTATCTAATGTCCCAGAATTTGAATTTATCGGATGTTTTCTCATTATTGGAATGGGGTTGTGGCTTTTGGGAAGATGACCATAGAGGTGAAGCCCTTCTCATGACATCATATCAGGAAGTACATGGATTGACACAACCTATTACTGGGATATCAACATTAATGCTGATCACTTTTATTTCAATTTTTGTCTAAAAACTTGTTGTCTGGGACTGTTGATACTCTAACACCTTTGCAAATTAGTTATGACAATCACAGACTAGACTTCAAACCACAGGCCCTGTTCTAATGGAAGGCCATAATTCCCAAAGCAGGTGGCTCCCAAAGCTTTGGATCTTTTAATCTGAAGCCCATTTTGAGGCTTGTTCTGATCTTCCCTCAAGTCCTAACCCTGGGTCTGCCTGAAAGAAAAGAGTTGAGTGACAGTGCTAGTTCTGTGTATTTTTACCAAGTGTAAAACACAAGAATTGGGACTTACCTTAGAAACCAAATCTCCAACAGAAATGGAACACTAGGGAAAGCAGGAAGGAGTGAGAGATAGATTTCAACCATCCTTCCAGATGGTTTTAAGAGATAATCCTTCCCTTTGAAGGATTAATGGCTTAATGAATGTCATGCCTATCATTGCCTCCTATCCTGGAAGAAGAAGTGAGGGAGAATGATGGAGGGAAAGTTAGGTCTTTATTATTTGACTAGAGGCCCAGTGCACAAAATTCATGCACTGGGAGAGGGGGGTGTCCCTCAGCCCAACCTGCAACCTCTCCAATCTGGGACACCCTCTCACAATCCAGGACTGCTGGCTCCCAACTGCTGGCCTGCCTTCCTTTCTGATTGCCCCTAACCACTTCTGCCTGCCAGCCTGATCACTCCCTAACCACTCCCTTGCCACCTGATTGCTGCCTAACTGATCCCTTGCCAGCTTGATTGCCCCTAACTGCTTTCCCCTACAGGCCTGGTCCTCCCCCTTCTCCCCTAATTGTTCTACCCTGCAGGCCTGGGCCCACCTGACTGCCCTTTCCTGCAGGCCTGTCAACCCCAACTTCCCTACTCTGCTGGCCTGGTCACCCTCAACTGCCCTCCCCTGCAGGCTTAATTGCCCCCAACTGCCCTCCCTTGCAGGCCTGCTCACCCCCAAATGCCCTCCCCTGCTGGCCTTCTTATAGTGGCATTCTTGTGTCCACATGGGGGCAGGATCTTTGACCATATGGGGGCAACCATCTTATGTGTTGGAGTGATGGTCAATCTGCATATTACTCTTTTATTTAGATAGGATAGAAGCCTGGTGCATGGGTAGGGCCAGGTGGTTTGCCCTAAAGGGTGTCCTGGATCAGGGTGGGGGTTCACCTGGGGCACGGGGTGGCCTGGGTGAAGGGCCTTTGGTGGTTTGCAGGCCTGCCATGTCCCCCAGCAACCCAAGAGGTAGCCCTGGTATCTAGGATTTATTTATCTTCTACAATTGAAACTTTGTAGCCTAGAGTGGAGCCAAGCCCTTTGCTCCCTCTGTGGTGGCAGCCATTTATGTATGGTCAGTTTGCATATTAACCTTTTATTAGATAGGATTATCTGACAGGACACAGAATTTTCCATATCTATGGATTAATACCAAAAAGTATGAAAAGGTAAAGGTTTTTACTTTTTTTTTTTGCTAGCTTCATGTATTAATGCATTACATATTTACTAAATTTTTACCTACCTATATTATACTCAGAAGATGCACAGTGTGATTGGAAAGAGGAAGTATTGATGACTAGAGTTGGTAAACTAACCTTGATTCAGGCATTAGAAAGTTGAGAGAAGAATCTAATGTCTATATGTGATGATATCAGTATTCCAATGTGTAGAGTATCTAAATTGCCATTTTCTTGATAGTAATCCTTGATCCTATTTGGTTTTCCTGATATTTTATATATGGGATGGAGCCATGTTTCCTCTTTGGCATTTGCCATCACAGTGTCCTGCTATATCTTGGTCTTGAGCTATAGAGTTGACAGAAATACATGTGAAATTTCATTTATTTTGCTAACTATTGTAAAACTTGTCTCCTTCCTCCAAGAAATGTTTTTCTCTGTTCACTTTCTGGGAGGCGAAGGTTGAGGAAACACTGGAGATATGCTGTCCAATATAGTAGCCACTAGCCACGTGTGACCATTGAGCACCTGCAGTGTGGCTAGTGCTCCATGTTGAAAGGGTACTACTTTGCATATATTTGCAAAGTACACTTCTTTTTACTATTCTGTTTAAATGTGGTGACTAGAAAATTTAAACTTGCATATGTGGCTCACATTTATATTTCTATGGGACAGTGGTTAGCACCTGGGAAGAATATAGAGCACAATAAATTAACCTTGTGTTTTTCTCTGAGTTCTAATTTTGTTGGCATTAAGGAGAAAAGCTTCAACAGTAATAATTTTCGTTAAAAAAATAGTCTGATTCAGAAGAATTGGCTCATTTTACATTATTGCTTGGACTAGAGAGGAATCTGACATTTGGTATTTTCATAATTGAGAACATAACTTACTGACTTAAAAAAAAAATCACAACAATTTGTGCTTGGCCATAGGTACCAGACTTGAGCTCTTTGAAAATAGGGGTTGTGTCCTTTTGTCTTTCTACCATCCATTCCTCAAAACCACATACTAAGTAACACAGAGAAAGTGGTTAACTAGCATTTGTTGAGAAACAAAATAACTTTTAAAAAAATGAAAGCCTATGAAGCTACCCTATATTTATGGTTGGGAGAGAGAAATAACCACCTTCATAAGGCATCTCTTTTTCTTAAGTCAGCCAGCAAATTAAAGGACATTGATCCAGGTGTTTATTTACTTCTAGATTTAATTACCATTCTCATCAGGTGTCCTTGTCAGTTCTGCTTATGATAAAAAAATATTTTCAAAATGCTTAATCTCACCACCTCTTGGTGAGGAGAGACCAAGAAGGATGCTGCTTGCACATTTTAATTCTCACCTTGTTTATATGTGATATTTAAGAACCTGAAAACTGGATTATTCTTATTGTTCTTCTTGTTTGATCCTTTCCAAGATCTGTCTCTATTAGGGAGGGTTTGAATTCATAATGAAGAATGAGTTTAAGCTTAGTTATATTAACTTCCCATTTGGGTCTTTTATTTTATCTGTTTCCTATTGATCCAGAGCCTTAAATATGGGATGGAGCCGTTTTTCCTCTTTAATAACTATTGTAAAACTTGAACACATGACTTACAGGTTCTCAATCTTTTATTACTCCTAACTCTCCTGATTCTTCCTACTTCAGCACAATCTCTAGGGCTGGGTGAAGAAGCAGACTTTGTAGGATGATGCTATTTGGTCAAAGCTCTTTGCTGGAAATTCAAGAGCCTTTATGATTCCAAGTTAGGGATGGCATAGACTATAACTGATCCCTAACTCTAGCTATAGTCGAGAACATATTGGATTGGTTAGAAGCAAGTCTTATAGAATATATGGCTTTATTACTTGCTATTTTTAGAAAATGCCTATTGAAAGAGGCCTTTTTGTTATATGTATTCTTATTTCTAAGACATATTTGAAGCTTTAATTATTTCTGCAGGACATAGCAGAAATTATGGAAACACTTGGAAGTTTGCAGTTGTAATAAATGGAAAAAGGGTTGGCCTTGGAGTCAGAAGATCTTTGTTTACTTCTTGGTTCTCGTATTTTCTAGCTATGGATTCTAGAGAAATAACATGAGCATTAATTTCTTTATCTGCCCAAATTAAACAATATCTACCTCACAAGGTTGTCATATGTTATTATGAGTTGAGTACCTATGTAGAGACTGATACTTGGGCTTTATAAACGCTGAATGGAGTGATATTTTCACACATCTTGTGATTTTGCTAGTTATAGACCAATAGCCATCTTCTGTCTTCATTTTGGAAGTGGAAGAGGAAGACAATGGGGTATTGTGTGGTAAAATCCACTTTAATTCTAGCTGTGAGAAAAAAAGAGTAGGGAAAATGTGGTAAGCAATTGCTTCTAAAAAGCTTGGACTAAAAGCACTTGATGGATTTGTGCTGGCTTCCCGGTAGACTCATCTCTGTATTGCCCACATAGCACAATTAATAGTTATTACTCAAGAAGGAACAAATAAAAAAAAAAAGAGAGAGAGAGAGAGAGCAGGCATAAAAACATCCTTTTATCTTTCTGATGATGGTCCTTTTTGTCAGGTTCGTGGAGCCATACCTGTGAATCATCCTGGGAAAGCACAGTGTGGGTGATTAGAAGGAAGAGCTTGTGGCTTTTTTCTTAGCCACTTCCTGGGCTGGGGAAATGTCTAAGCTAATCTTTCTTATCTACTGATGCCTTGTCAATATCCACTACCGTTCACCATGCATCTTCACAAACGAGGGCCTCTTTCTCACATCCTCACTCTAAATGCATCCCTGTGTAGAAAGCCAGTTGCTTTCTGGGCAGAAAAAAAGTTGTAAAGTAAAAGCATAATAAAGTTAAGAGGATAAGCTTGGGGCCATGGAAGAACACTGGAGTGGACATGATTCTGAGCATAAGCATAGAAACTCACCATGTTTTTTTGTTTTGTTTTGTTTTGTTTTGTTTTGTTTTGTTTTGTTTTGTGCGGGTAGGGGATGAGTCACAGTTCTGCTACAGACTGGCCAAATGGCCTTGGGGACTTCATGCCAATGCTACCAGAGTCCCTGGATCAAGCTTTTACACTTGCAGTCTTGAAGCTTAGTTAGAACCTAAGGTAACCCTGCCATGAGGATGAAGGTCCCATGTGGGTATCTAATTCTACATATTCAACTTCTCACGTGGAATGGAGGTGAGAATCATGGACTTTTGGGTTCATCTCTGGGTTTGCATCTAGTTGAAGTAGGGATGTTTTGGGTGAGCTACATAATGTCGCTGAATATCAGTTTTGTCATCTGTGAAACAGGAATAGGATTGTTGTCAGAATTGTTAACAGTATATGTTGTAATGTGCCTGGTATATAATAAGTTCTTAATAAATGATTGACATTATTGTTTTTATTTTCTGTAACCACAATACTTTTACTTTGCCCTGTCTTATAGGGATAATTTGTGGGTACAGGAAATATTACTTGTGAAAATGCTTTGCACTAGATAGAAACTATTTACATAATGAATAATGTCATTAAAGAAAGCCTAAAATCAACTCCTTCTTTTTTAGTTATTATTTATAGATTAATTGTCTTCAAGTCTCGAATAGTTTATTTTTTCTCCATCATTTGTATTTGTCCTGTTTTCTCTATTTCACCTGTTGTTGCCCCAAACTCTCATCACTTCCTGTTATACTGGTGTTCTTGCCTCCAGACTCCCCTAGAGTTCTCAAGGTATTGTTCACAGAGCAGCAACATTACCGTTAAGACTCACAGCTTGTAGGAATGTAGCATCTCAAGTCCTGCCCAGACTTTCTGAATCATGGCAAATGTTTCCCATCATGCTGTGTGTCTAGGTGTGATGTTACCACCCTTCCTTACAGTCTATGCTTGGCCAGTGTGTATATCTTCCTCCAGAATATTTTCTGATTCTGATTGCTCTCATTACCTCTTTTGCAAGAGGCAGTTGAAGGGTGAGGGGCCATGAAGAGCACTGGAGTAAGAGTACAGTAAATCAATACAAGTCACCATCCAGTATCTTGACTTGGCAATAGACTATCTGAAATGGTGTGTATACTTTTATGCTTTTTTTTTTTTTTTTTTTCTTGTGACCCTTCTCCATACTAAATGGAAAGGTCTAAGGATGTTAGTTGGATCATAACCCCCCACCACAGAATGGTTTCCATGGCATATAGAAAATTTGAAATATCTTTTGGTGGCCTGCAAGGCTCTGTCAGATGGGCTATGTCTTCTCCTTTTCCTCCCACCTCTAACTACTTCACTCAGAAGCAACAGATACAATGGCCTTTCTTTGTTTTATATCTAAGCCCAGTTTGTTTCTACCTGACTTCCTTTGATTATCTATATGGCTACCTTGCAGTCATCATCCAAGGCTTATTTTATATGTCATCTCAGAGATATCTTCCTTAATCTCTTGGTAAAGTAGCATACCTCTCACTTCTCCATCATATTTTTTCCTTTATCTTCTTTTATATTCCACATAATATGGTTCTCTGAGAGAATGGTTAGTATGTATTTTTTTTTCTTTATGTACATTGAAAACACTTCTTAAAAATTTTAAATATAGTTTTATTAATTTAGAGAGGAAAGGGGAGGAATAGAGGGATAGAAACATCAGTGATGAGAGAGAATCATTGATCAGCTGTCTCCTGCATGCCCCCTACTGGGGATTGAGCCAGCATCCTGGGCATGTGCCCTTGATAGGAATTGAACCTGGGACCCTTCAGTCCGCAGGCTGATGCTCTATCCGCTAAGCCAAATTAGCTAGGGCCATTGAAAACACTTTTACTGAGAGATATCTTAGGTGTAATAATAATGATAAAGATTTGCTAAGTGTTTATGCTAGGCACTGTACATATTATAGTAAACTCTAATGGATCTGTTCATTTGGATTATTTTTTTCTCTTTAATGGATTATTTATTTGTTTCTTTATCTTCCTCTTGTCTTATGATGTTAGTTTTCTAAAGGTGGGGACCATGTCTGGTTATTGCCACTCTATTCCTAGCTTGTAGAAGATTGCCCATTTAGGAGAGGTGCTTTCTCAGGAAATGGCTGTTAAGGGAATGAATGGATCCTAGAAGGTTATAATTTGAGAACTAGTCTATATGGAGGAAAAGAACAATCTCTCTCGTTCCCTATTCCAGACATGTTCCCGGAGAATGTTCATCTTTACCTTTCCTCTATGAGGGCAATAGACATTGGAATGTGAGAAAGGGTCTGCTCTAGTGACCTTGGGCACAGATACAGATCCTGGAAGTGTGGCAAAGAGGTTAAGTGGCACTTTAATAAGAACAAGTCCTTTCTAAAGGCTTTTATGTGTCTGAAAATACAAGGCCTCTGACTGTACGTTCTCTTACGCACATCATCAATGTGCGTATTTGAACTTTTAATATTATGGACTTAGCTGGCAGTAACCATGGTGAGTAGACCTATCACACAGCATTATTTTTTGAGTCACTTTAAAATGCTGACAATTAAATATACCGTACTCTTTTAAGCGATCCATCAGTCTCCCTTGTTGTCATAGTGACTGGAGTATATTTAGAAATGTGACAAGTACACTGAGTTCAATTGCACTTTTGCCAAAACATAGTTTTGTAGCTAAAATTGAATTTCCTGATTGAAGATCCGAGTGCTGTTAACGGGGCATGATCATTTCTATACATTATTCTGGAAGTATAACTTACATCATTCTATTAAATCATCAGTAAAAGTCTTTTCCGGATAGTAAGACATTGGCACTTAAAATAGTTATACTTACAGTTGATGAATTAACATGAAATAAAGTAGCATCATGTTTTTTTCTTTAAAAATGAAATTAGGCCTATTAATATAACTATAATAGTTTAAAGATTAATTCCTTTATATTTTCATAAAGAAATTGTAGGTAAGTATGTATGCATCTACCCTTCAATATTATATTATACTTAATCCAAAGAATTTATCAAGGACCATCTCTCCCCTGATTGTAATCTATTCTTAACATGAGGCCCTTTGTTTTGTCCTTTGGACTAACAAGCATCCTTATTTTTCTCCAACCTCATTCTGTCTGGGTTTTAAATGAAGTGGTTTACAGAGATAAAATGAATAGGACTGTTTTCCCAGACAAAGGAAAAGTAAAAGTCTTCTCTCTTGTCTAATCAAGAACTTGGTTTGAATTTTCACTTCCCTGTGGATCTTTTCCTGTCACCATAGTGTTGAGAATGATGTTGAGTATGAACTTCTTACTTATTTGACTACAGAAAGTTTAGGAATTTGTGCAGAGGTTGGGTAAGACAAATTCTCTTCTCTTGAGGTAAGACACACAGAGCTTAGTGCTTTGGCATCTGGGATGGATTTTTAGCCCTTGATCATATGGTTAAATTATCTATTTATTTCATGTATATTGCAAACAATGGTAAGATACATTCTAGCTTTAATAACAATGAACAAGATTTACTGAGCTTTTATTACCAGCTAGACTCTGTGTATATAGTAAGCTCTTTAATGAATTACTTTGCTGGAGTTACACAATAATCTTATAAATATGTCCTTCTGCTATTCTGAATTTATATTAAAGAAGCTGGGTTAGAGAGAATTTCTATCTTTCATAAGAGTATTCCTTGAGTAGTAGCAGAGTCTGGCTTCTTCTCTAGGTGCCCTAAGAATAAGTGCCTACCCCATAGAAGGCACACAATATGGGTTGACTAATGACCTACTCCATGGTGACATAATAGAGTTATCTTAGTTTTTCTAAATGCTCACTGAAGAGGCAGCTACATAAAGGTAAATGGGTAGCAGGATGTGAAAGTAGAGACACTCTGTGACTTTCCTATGGTTTAGATCCACCAAAGGACATTAGTACTAGACAGTAAGGGGAGATTCACAACTCCATCTAGTCCAGTGTTTCGATCTCAGGATCTTTACACTTTTAAACATGGAATTTTATTTATGTAAATTATAGCTATTGCTATTTATAATGTTAGAAATTAAAATAGAAATTTAAAAGGTATTTTAAAAAGCATACTCTTTGAATAAAAATAGTATATATTCCAAAATAACCCAAAAAAAGTTATTGAGAAAAGCGGCAACTGGATTCTCACTTCTGATTTCAATTTGTTGTGATATGTGTTTTGATTAAAGTTTATGAAGAAAATCCAGAAAGGGTTAATTCTATCAAGAAAGAATTTAAAGTTTTAGGTAGATGTGAAGTATATAATAGTAGATGTAAGATTTTCAAATTTTTAATTTTCACTTTAAAATTTGGCAACAAAAATAACCATTGAAATAATAGTCTCTCTTGCTTTATTTTTGATAAAATATCTAGCAAAACCAAAGTCTGAATGACCATGTTGTATCAGTCATTCTTTCAAACAAAAATGGTATTCCATACAAAGAGCTGATAGCTAAGCTCTTATTGTTGTTGTTACTCAACACAGTAGGATATTATTTCCATTGACTTTTAGAGAGAGTGAAAGGAAGGGGAAAAGGAGAGAGGAACAAGAGAGAGGAGTGAGAGGGAAAGGGAGAGCGAGAGCGAGAGTGAGAGAGAGAGAGAGAGAGAGAGATGTGAGAGAGACACATTGCTTGGTTGCCTCCTGCACATGCCCCACCCTGGGCCTGGGATCAAACCTGCAACACAGATATGTGCCCTTGACTGTAAATCTAACCTATGTATCTGTCAGTGCATGGGTCGATGTTTTAACTATTGAGTCACTCCGGCCAGGGCAATAGCTCAGCTCTTAATTCAACCAATCATCCAAGTGCATTTCTTAGAGATAACCATTGCAGTTTGGGATTCAGCAGGAGTGCTTCATGCATACTTTATATTTTATCAAATGGGATATTAAAAGATGTGTACCCAAGAACTGAGATTTAATAAAACTAATAAATTTTAATGCCTGAAGGACAGTCTTGAGAATCTAGCTTGTGCTCTCACCTTTCTGTGGGTGTCTGATGATGAAAAATGCAATGACTATCAGTGCATTTCAGTGCCACTGACTTGATATAGTATATTAAAACTCCAACCATTTTCCCCTACTATTGCTTTTGTACCATTGGTGTAAATGTCAACACATTGAAACATGCTCATCATTCATTAGTAGTATCATGAATTTGCAGATCCTTGAAAAGTTTAGAGTACCTCTCCTCATTCTGCCCCACGTGGTTGTGGAAATTGAGAACTACTGACCTAATCAGTGTTTACTTTCATGGGGGAGAAGAGCTAGAAGAGACCTATCCAAGACACCTACCTTAGTGGGAGAGCAGGGACAATAATCCACTTGTTATTGCATTTCTCTTTCTTTTATTTTTCCATTTGATTTCCTGTTTGGGTTTTAAGGTGGATGTTTTTTTGAATTCTTTTTGTGTGAAAATGAACTTATTTGGGAAGAGTTCCATATTTTTTGCATATTAAAGCCTTTTCATATTTTCCCTACTCTGTACTTACCATGGCATCACTGCTCTCTTTTCTGTTTTTAGTAGTAACCATTGTTGCCTTTTTACACAGAAAATGCTTTGTCTTAGCCAAGACTAAGAAATGGAAGGAGAAATTGACTGCTTGTTCATTTTTTGGAATAGAATTCCCGCTGTGTGTGTGTGTGTGCGTGTGTGTAAAATCAGAAAGTTTGTGTTGAAGGAGCCACTTTCTTCTTCACCGAGAATAGTTAATCTTTCATATCACTACAAGTTACTGGCCAACTACAACTACACCCTAACCCCAATTCTCTATTAAAGCTTCTCTCCCTTTCCCTTTTTTCTTCCTCATGAGAGGGAGGGAGACTGCCCAATAAAAATTGCTTTTAATATTGCTTTTGGTTATATTAATATTTTAAATGATCTGTTTTCTTCAATGAAACTTGTTCAGATTGTGAATCATAATAAAGAATGCTGAGAAGAGTAATAGAAATAGATCCAGATATTACATTTTCTCTTTAATACATCTCTCTTGTTATTGAGAAGGTTTGGGGGTTTTGGGGAGTAATATCTTGAGAGGGGCCATGGTGTGTGGAAGTGACTACATCTGACAAACCATGAGAGTAGGCTTGTAGAATATCAAATGTATTGTTTTCTTATTTTCTTATGTTCTCTTGCAATATCACATTCATTTTTTTTTTCTCATCCACAATTTGATTGCTTTCTTTCATCTGTGAACTTTTTGAGTTAAACTCTATTTTCTAACATTCTGCTGATTGTTTCTCTATGTCTGTCTTGGTTTCCCGAAAATGAGCTCTGACTTGACCTTTGGTCTTCCCTGTGCATTAGCTTTTCCCTAAACTCAGGCCTTTGATAACTTCTATTTCTTTCCACAAAATTGATGTTTTCTGCCTGTAGTTACTTGCAAACCACTTAGTTTTTCTTTTTTTCTTTCTTAGACTTCTAGTTATGGTTTTTCCTCATTGTTTATTATGCCCACAAATTGCCTAGCAGCAGTTCTGTTTTAACTCTTTCTTCAAAATGTGTTTTGTGCCTCTTTGTCTCAACTTCTGTAGTATGGGGATTGTCCTGAGCTTGGTGCATTGTAGGTGCTCCATGGATGTTCTGAATGAAGGTGATGCTTATCCAAGGTCACTTCTTCAAATGGCATTCTTCAAGTTTTTGCCTAGAGATCTGAGCTGTTGTTTATCTCTCAAGATTTGGCAACTAAATCTCCGAAACACACAATTGCGATAGTCCATCTTTTAATGCAGACTCCCTCCTGCTGCCAGGATGTCACACATACCTTCTCTGTCAGATGGCCATTTAGCCTATACTTGAACACTTCCAGTTCTTTGTGAGGCAATTTGTCCTACTGCTGGGCAGCTTCTGATGTAAAGTTTTCCCTACCTTGCTCTGAAACTAGAGTTTCCATGGTCTCAATCCTAATGGTCTAGCTTACATATGGCTTATTTCTCCTTTATCCATGACACATACTTAGATACTTGAAGATAGCCGTAATTCCTCCATTATCTTCAAACTTCAGTATTTTTCTTAATATTTACATCCCAGGAATTAAAAAAAGGTTTGCATGCTAATCTTTTTTATGCCTTCCCTATTCCCACATTACACTCTAGATTGCCATCATGCCATCCAACTATAAATCACTATTCAAGCCTACTTTTTTTTTTTCTCTGTTAGCTACTGAGAATAGTATGAGTTTGTGGGTCTAAAAGCTGTGATATAAATTATAGCACAATAACTTATAAGATGTGTGAACTTGATCTGATTACTTAGTCTTTATAAGCCTTGATTTCTCAGATGCAAAATTAACATGGTTTTCTTTATAAGTAATATTTTTCCTCTGAATAAATTTTCTTAACTCCTGTCTCCATTTTAAATCATGAGTTCAGCCTTTATTATTTCTGTGAAAAACATTTTTTTTTCACCCTTTAATGGGTTAAGGATGACTGGATATTACAGATTACTTAACTCCTCAATGAACCATTCACTAAGTAGCTTTTCAAATTATTTAGTTGAGTAGCACTTTTGAAAATTAAATGTTAAATTAATTCCAACCCAACCAACATTTACCAAGTACCTCTTGCATGACATGTGTTTGTATTAGGCAGTTCGACAGACATGAGCAGAGCAAGGACAATTGGCCAGATACAGAAAGTCACTATGGCAAAAAAAATCCCTGGATGTCTAGCAATGGACAAAACTAGGAAACCAAAGACATTACCCCTAAGGTAATCTTTCTTCCCCTGGCATATTCTGGTCATGTAATTTAGACCCCCTGACCTTTCACATCTCTGGTCATGCAGTTTGGACCCGTCCCTGACTTTTCTTCCCCTGAAATGTTGCCAGTCGTGACAGTTAGATCCCTTAGAGGGGGAATGGACAAGGGAGCTGAGGACAGAGAATAGTCTTTTATCATTAAGCCCCCAGAACATTGAGGTTTTGACCCTCCTCAAATACTTGTAGACCTCAGTTGTGTTTCAGCTCTAGGCCCAGGGAAGCAGTAAAACCAGACAAGTGACACCACAGCTGAGCAGGACCAGCTGTATTGACTAATAAACCCCCTGTACTTGTGCTGACCAATCAATAGAGACCAAAACTCTGAAAGGACACAACTGGAAAAATGATGAATATTCTCTTGGGATCCTCCTCTGAGACCTCAAGATATATATCCTCATGATACACGTCCCAGTGTGGCTCTCCCTCCCCTCATTTTCCTTGTCTCTTTCTCCCGAGCTCCAAAGGTCCTGCTTTTACCTCTCATTTCCTGAGCCCATTTCTTTTACTACTCACAACTCCTACCTCTGTGACTTTTCAAATAAACTTTATCTTATAGTTTGAATCTTGGCTCTGAATTCTTTCCTAGCCAGAAAAATACCATGGTTGTTGAACATTTTCTCCACTGCCAACATATTGATCTAGATGCTGCAGAAATTACATAGAATGCTTTTTAAAAAAATTTGTTTATGCATTCATTTAATAGACTTTTTCTTGAGTACCTACTAATGACCATATTCTAAATTTTTGGGTTTGGATTTAAGAAACTGAGTTAGACAAAGTTTCTCTCTTCAACATATAGACAAATAAAAGTGATAACACAGTGTGGTAATTTTAGTGATCTAGATATGGAACAAAGCATTGTGATAGTTTTCTAAAAGACTGCTTTACCAAATCTTTTTGAATCATGAAAACTTTCACAGCAAGGGAGATGCTTAAAGGTTATGTAGGGTCTTAGAGAGTCCATTAGAAAAATAAGACCTATACTGAGCTTGTTTACATTTGATTATGAGGTCATTTTTGTGTGAAAACTGACCTCTAAGTTCTTAAGTTCCATCTGTTATTTTTGCCACCCCCAAACCCCCCCACAGTTGCATACATGCTTCACTTTTTATTTTTCTGTTTATTTAGTGACTTTAAATCAACAGAATAACTGAAAAACAGGTGTTATGATATTATAGACTCACTTTTGTGATGTAATTACTGCAGGAATGCATTTATCCATATTCCAAAGAACAGTTTAGTGTTTTTAGGTTTACTGAGTGTTTTAAGCACAAGAATTAGCACTGAATAATTATGTATGAAGGATTTGCAAATAATTTTTCTCTCTTTATTCCAAAGTAATCATGTTGTGTTTTCTGAATTTATTTAGAGCCCCAAAACAGGTATCTAGGGAAGAGTCTTTTTACCATTCTTTTTGTCAGCTTTGTCACTTATCAAATGGGAATATTGCTACTATTACTAACAATAACACCAATTTTACCTTACTAGTTTGAGGTGAGAGTAAAATCAATCTGTGTGAGAACATAATGTGTATAACTAGTCACAGTTGTTAATACATTATGTAACTTTTGATTGTCAAATACTTAAGTCCAGGTGAATGCAGCTTAATTAATTATTATTTACCTTTTCCCCCAAGCTTTCTGAGATAGCTTCATGTTGAGTACCTACTAATGACCATATTCTACCCCTAAGGTAATCTTAGGGGTAGAATATGTTTACCCAAAAGTGATTGGGAGCAAGTGCTGTATGTTTAATAGTATTGCTGAATTATTTAATTTTTAAAGTACTACTGACATTTTTGCTTAGGATTCCCCAAACTTCTTACTTAATTTCCAGATTATAAGTTCTTTTGATAGAATCCTTCTTAATATCACATGAAGAAGTTGAGCATTACCTTTAGACCAAAGCAATTTATGTTTAAAAAATCTGATTAATTTAACACAATCAGCAAGGATGTCAGAAGATCTCAGTGCCTCTGATAGATGCTGACAGGTGAGAAAATTAAAATTAAGGAGGGAAGCAATTAAATACTGGCAAACATTACTTTAATGAGACAACCAAATCATTCATAAGCCATGGAATATGTAGTATTCATGATAAGTATCTGAGGGTGGCGGGTGAGAGTGTGCATTTAAATATATTCTTCATAGAGGGTTTGATGATGGCAATAGATGACATTCTATGTTTGTCACTAATACCTTTGTTCTAATCTAGCATTTCAGTTGCTCTTGGGGACAGATGCCCTAATAATCATGCTTAATATTATGACATTGTTGAATTAACAAGTCTTAATATAAGTCATCCTTTCACCATCATCTTTACAACCACATAAAACTTACCAAAATGCACAGAGTCTAGACAAAATAATTTCTGGCTTTTTCACAGTGGTTTAGTGATAACCATGGTCAAGACCTGTGAAAGGAGAAACAGAAAAGTATATGTTTCATGCAAATTTTTATTAAAATATTTGGGAATTATAGGACTAAGAGCAGAACTCAGGTCCTCAATTTTCATGCAAGTATTGTTTTCAAGATAGTATCCCCTTTTCAGAAAGAACACCTGGGACCACACTATTTTGAGGAGCTATCCATTTTTGGCTTTAGTGGGAGTTTTAAAGGTCCTTTCGTATTTTTAATTGAAAATATAGCACTCATAAAATAGAAAGTATTAAGAGGCACTTTTACATTGGTCTCAGCAAATCTAGTGCCAAATGGTTGGATTTTTTGTTCATAATGTTAGAATCATCATCCTAAAGTAATATTGCTTAACAACTACCTAGAGTACAGTGGTCAATTCAAGAGGTATGATGGTTTCTGAAAAACTTATTGAAACAGGTTTTTCTATGCTTTCTTTTCTCATGTTCTACTAATATTTTCTGCTTTTCTTTTTTATTCTCCATCATTTTTCTTTCCACTCTCATTTCTCCTGTGGTTTTAGTTATTTCCTCCTATTTTTCCCAAAATGTAGTAGAAATGATCAATTATTCGATATTAGTCCCAACTAGATTTATTGAGTTATGCTTTTGCATAATTCTCATTAATAAGTTGAAGTTTTATAAGTTAGATGTTGATTGTACCGTTTTTTTTTGTTTGTTTGTTTTTTGCTTAATATTGGTTTTGGAGATGAGAATATTTTTTGTTAGGAGAGGATGCGTGGTTTGATAGAAGCAGACATGCCAAGTTCTGGTTCAGCAGTCATGAAATACACAGAGGCAGCAAAGGATACTGGCTTCATTAATAATATGCCAGGATGGGATTTGTCAATTGTCCCAGATCTCTTTTCTGGTCTCGTGGAGAACTCCATTGGATCAGGAAACAATCAAGAGTTCCTGAGGACAGATGACACTAAAATCATATGATGAAGGCTTGGTGAAGACTTCTTATCTGGAAGGCTTCAGCTTTTCTAAGATGAGACTTACTCATGAAGTAAGTCACTTTTATGAAAATTTCACAGTGTCAACTTCTGTTGTTTCTGTGGCTTGTGCTTTGAGAGCTTGCTCAAGGATGTTACTTCTTTGAAACCTCACTGGGGAGAGCTGAGAAAGTGTTCATGGTAACCCTGCACCTAACACTCCTTCTGCATCAGCTCAGTAATGTGTTACCTTCTGGTTAGACCACAGATGTGAAGTGTTCTCTCCTTTCACTTGCCAGTGAAGCAGGGCTCAATACTGAATGTATTCTGGTGACTTGACAGTTGACTTTTATGGACAATTTAATGAGTAGAGACTCATTTTCCCTTTCCCTACAAATAGAGCACACCCAAATGAAAGGTTGCATTGTGAGTGGGAGGGATCTTGCTGGTTTCGGTGTCAAGGCACATGGTTATTTATTTTTAATCTGTTTCATATTAACCATGTAATCATTGACATTTTGTTTCCCTGTTGGTAAAATTGGGGTCATAATGACAATTATTTGAGATAAAACAGTCATGCAGGCCCTGGCAGATGAGGCTCAGTTAGTTGGGCATAATCCAATGCAGGGAAAGATTTCTAGTTTGATTCCTGGTTGGGGCACATGGCCAGGTTTTAGTCTCTGTCCCCTATAGGAGGCAGTTGATCAATGTCTCCCTTTCACATTGATGTTTCTCCTCCCCCCTTTTCTCCCCCAAATTAAAAAATCTTTAAGAAAAACAAAAACTGTCATGCAGTATTTTCCACATGATTAATGTTTTGATTTTGGTGGCATATGACAAGAATTTTTTGCAGTGCATCTTACCTATCATGTTCTATTCTTTTTAAAAATATGCTTTTTTGAATTTTAGAGAGAGAGGAAAGGAGAGGGAGAGATAGAAACATCAATACCTATCAGCTGCCTCCTGCATGCCCCATGACAGGGATGGAGCCTGCAACCTGGGCATGTGCCCTAACCAGGAATCAAACCAGTGATCTCCTGGTGCATAGGCCAATGCTCAATGAGAGACACTGGTTAGGCCCATGTTCTGTTCTTAATCTGATTTGAGTCTTATATGAAAATGGGATATATTACAAAAACTTCCTAGAGGTCTAATAATTCTCAGTAAATCTATCCAATATATTAAAGCAAATGCTTTCATTGCAGTCTTGTTAGAAGCACCATATCTCTGAATCTAAGGCACTGAATAAGTATAGACTTTACAAGGACTTGCATTTAGAAGCTGAGGAGTTACTTGACTTTTTATTTTGAGACTTCGCCTTTTTGTAACCGAAGTTCTTTGTGTTGTTGTTATGTGAAATTGACATAGATAAATATTGCAGTATTTTAGGGGCACAGAGTACCCAGTCCAAAGATATTCTCTAGCATCATATGTTTATAAAATCATTGTTTTATCATAAAAACTGGCCCATCGAAAGAAACATAATAGTTGTGACTACCACCACTGTCCATATATATTGTTATGAAATAATGGAACAAATTTTCCAAATAATGTTTAAGTGAGCTTTGGCTATAATGCAAATATTATACATATAAGGAAATTGACACTCAGATAGTAACTTGCCTAAGGCCACTGGTGAGAGGAAGACAAGTTTGACTAGCTCTAAATCCCATGGTGTGTGTCCTACTTCCTCATGTCAGTCAAATATTTCCTTTTATTTTATTATTCCCTCCTTCCACCAAGCCTATTAGATCAAGTCACTGAACTGTTAAGTCTTTGTGTTTTCCCAACCTCATGTATTAGGAGAAATCGAGGTATAAAGGAAAAAGACCATTAGAACAGAGGGTCCAAAATCACACACTGCCTTATATTGTACTATTAATATTTAGTTTTGGCAAGTTATTTACCTTTTCCAAACTCAGTTTCTACATCTGTAAAATGAGGACAATAATACCCATTTATGCAGTTTATTGTGAGAGAGATGTTGGTTCCCTTCTCATCTTCTCTATCCCTCTGTGAACTTGTGTTTCCTTACCTATAAAGTCAGTAGAATAATCTCTTTCTGCTTCTTCATCAGGTTAGTGTGTGGTGAAATGTGATAATGAATTTGAAAATGTTTTGCAAAACAGAAACCACTATGTAGATATAAGAGTTTATGATTATTTAGAAATAAATATGGCTTAATACCTGAGAGTAATTTTTACCTAATCTTTCATTTACAGACTAGCGTTTTGTTGAAGTTGGCTGAAGCTTGTATCCATTGACCATCCTACAAGCTATTATCTGTGGTAAGAGAGGATTGGCTTCATGCTTATGAAATACTAATAGGCATCATGGGCAATAATGTTTAAGGTTGATTTCACTCCCAACGGAAGAAATACAAAGGTCTTTCATGATCACTCAAACTGAAGAATAAACTGCCCTCTTGTGATTTGTCCTTCATTTAAATTTTTCTTTACATTCTTACACCTTAAGGTTTAATGCCAAAAGCTCAAAATTCTGGGCCATGCAGCTGATTCTGATTTAATGAGTATTTAAGTGTTTATAAAATGCTATGTACTGAAATGTTCTTATCTATTTTCATCTTGTATGCCTTGATACCATGTGACAGGAGGACTTTCTCTCTAGTTTCCTGGGTGTGTGTATGTGTGTGTGTGTGTGTGTGTGTGTGTGTGTGTGTGTGTATATATATATATATATATATATATATATATATATATATATATATATATATATAAATAATTATTGTTGTTGATTTTAGAGAGGAAGGGAGAGGGAGATGGAAACATCAACGATGAGAGAGAATCATTGATTGGCTGTCTCCTGCACGCTCTACACTGAAACCAGGCATGTGCCCTGACTAGGAATTCCACTATGACCTCCTGGTTCTTAGGTAAATGCTCAACCACTAAGCAATGCCAGCCAGGCTCCTGGCCCCTTTTTTGAGTGTGTTTTTCATTCCATGATGCTGTAGTGTGACCTGGCTCTGAAGGGACCAAACTTTACTATTTAGGTTCATCACCATTTCTTAGCTGCTCCCCAAAACATCTCGAAAATATATAATCCAAGGTTACAACAATAATTCTTAGGAATAATAAAATGAGTTAGAGTCTTGAAATCCAGGACACATAATATCTGCACTCTACTTTCTTAAATGACCTGTGTGAAGGAGATCGGCCTTTCACTGAAGAATACATTCTTCTCAAATTTGTGCAGAAAATGGATGCCAGAAAAAAAAATTGATAAAGCATGATAGTTGTAAAATTTTCAGAATGTGAATTTTCTTCACCTCTTAGCTAGCTGATATCTACACTTCCAGGTTCACTCTGCTGAGTTCTATGACATAATTTAGAAATCTTAGGCAAAAAGGGGGAAGTAATTAATATGGTATTCCTAACTGTAAGACTAGTATCCTAGAGTCTTTGTGGAAGATCTGATATAAACATAAAAATAATGTAAATGTTTCTGGTTAATATTTTATCTCTTTGTTATATTATTTTCATGATCTTGCATGATCTTGAACTTGTACCAGGGCTTTAGTTACATAGACATTGAAAATAATTGAAGTTTATTGGCATCACTCCATATTTTTAGAAGTTAGCGATTTAGAATTAAGTGGACATCATGGTGTTACATTAATATGATTTTTAAAGCTAATATTCACCATAAAAATTGAATAAGAAACATGTCATGTGCAAATAAAGCGGGTGGTATATGGATGGCTGAATTCCTCTATAATTAGATCAGATGTGGCAACCACTTGTGTTAGATTTTATTCTCATGACTGCAAAGAGAGGGTTACAAGAAATGGTAGTGGCTAAAAATACAAGAATGGCTCCTCCCCATCATTTGGTCCCTAAAATACCCATGGAAAACTCCTCTTTCTCATGTATTTTCATGGATAAATATGTCAGAAAAGAATGACTATAGACATGTAATCATATATTTTGATAGCTCTTTTAGGCAGATATCTAACTTACTAATTTAGAAACTGCAAACATTATATTAATTTTTCTCCAAATGCTAATTGTTAAATATTAATAGAATAAGCTTTGAAAAATGTTAAACTGCCGTCCTCCTTTACACTAAAACCCATAATGAAACTACAAATAGGGGTTTAATCAAGATTGGAAAAATCCTCATATGAAAGAGTGATTTCCTATCTTCTATCTATCTATCATCTATCTATCTATCTATAATATCATCTATCTATCATCATCATCATCTATCCATTTCTGTCTACCTTCTGTATTTTGGAGGTAGGTGTTGGTGGGAAGAGGAGGATAAAAACTTCTCAAATAACCTTTGGAAAATAGAGAAAGAAATATCTTGGGGACCTGCTGTAGAATTTAAAGTAATCTTGTGGTAATAATTGGTATCAGTGGCAGTAATGAAGAGAGAATAACAGTTTAAATAAATAATTAGATTTGACAGTAGATGTGTCAACAGGTACCCACTTAATGAGTGTAATCATTGTTTTTCTACGCTCTTAACATTGATTCACTGACTGTGGTGTGTTCCCTGTCCCATTTCCAAACCAAGTCTATTTAAAGCTGCACTTTATGGAATCTGAAACTGTATACCCTGTTTACTATTTTGAGCTGATACCCAATGTTCTTTAATAGGCAAGATTTGTACTTGAAGAAGAACCGGCTTCTGGCCTCCTGAACACCGTTGATTATTCCTGTTTTCCACAGTCTGTTTTATTAGCAAGGATGAATAATACTCAATTAATTTTCATGGACTTATTTATATTGCTAAAGTGACTTGTTTATTACAATTTGATGGAACAACTCTAGTCTGCCTTAAATCAAATTAATCAGTTATTGTTTCCTGAGGTGGGGATAGAGGCAGTAGTTTTAAATTAAACTATCCTTTGTAGTTACCTGGATAGGATAGCATTGTTTTGGGGAGTGAAGCAGTATGTTTTATGTTATGGTATGTGAACTGGAAGTCATGAGAATCTAATTCTAATCCCAGCTCAGGCCATGTTCCATAGGTAAATCACTTTTTCTCTCCAGGGCCCACTTCAACATCTCACAACAGATGGAGTAGGACAAGTTGATCAAGGCATTGCTTCTATTGAATGTCTTATTATCTGCAATGTTATTTTCTAGCCCCTTCTTTCTCCCTCCTGCTGCCACTTTTCCAAAGTCATAGGAAAGTTCTATGACTCTATGAGAGAGCCTTTTTGAAAGTAGTTATTTTTCTCTTTATTTTTTGAATATTTTACATATGAAAAGAGCATGTAATTATGCATTTGAATTGATTGGGTTTTATGTTTTGTTCATCCACTACCTCCAGTAACATCAAGTTTCTGGTTGGAAGGGGAAAAATAAATCATCTTTCTCCATGTTTCTCTACTTCATAATCTGGTCTCTTTCCTACACCCATTTTCTGATCCAATGAATGATAGGAAGCTGAGATGAGCTCTTATCTGACTGTTTGCTGTGCATAGTTGGGAACATCAATAAAGAGAAGACAGATGAAGGAATAATAATCAAGGGGACAGGAGAATAATAGCCAACACAGTGAAATATAGCTCAAGGCCTGCAATTCCCAGTTGCCATGCTACACAAGATTAATAACAGCATCTCTCACTTTTTTGGGCTTTCTCTCTTCCTTGTTCATGTGGAACTGGGCTGGGACTGAGAAGCAGCTGGAATGAACTTTGCCAAAATCAAACTCATGTTTTCATGACATTCTCAGGTCCAGAGAAGAGAGTAGTAATTATCTATTAGTTAGAATATAATGTAGAAGCCTCTGGATATAAACACTAATCATGGTTCTCCTAATACTGAGATACAGACTATGGAAATCATTTTACTGAGTATCAGGTTCAAATTATGCATATAATTTATTGGATATGACTTTGATGAAGGGATGATCTTCCTTTGTCACTTTCTCCATGAATGAGATAGGAGAAGGAGGAGGGTAGAATAGCTAGCTGAGACCAAGGATTCCCCCAGTCCTGGTTTTTATGAATCTCTGATTTGCCGGAGGTTGCATAGCAAGTTTGCTCCCAAGTCTGGTCTGGAATTCAGCTCCCTTCTCTCTGAATTGAAAGTCATCATTTCTTTCTCAGCTGACAGTTTACCCTTTTTGTAAAGGAGCTGCCTAATATCGTTTTTCGTGTGTGTATGTGTATGTATGCATGTCTGTGTGTGAGCGCACACGTGTGTGTCTGCACAAGCATATAGGTGTGAGTGTGTGTGTGCTTGGGAGTAGAGGAGAGGATTATTAAATATTTGGAAGCTCATATATAGATCTATAAAAAAGTTATACAGTGTTGTCTATACTTTCAATTGTGTAGACCTTTTGAAGGCCATATTAGGTGCTAGGTTAAGTAAAAGATAATTTTAGAGTGGGAAGTCAGAGGTGACATTTGTGTAACATACATTTCCTGTTGTTGTGGGATTTCTCCCATAATTCACATATTTTCCTACTCTGAGTCTCAGCTTTATTTATGAGCATGACTCTGGCCTTTTACTTGTGTCAAACTGATGAGTGATGTTTTACTATTGAAACTCCTATCCTGCTTGCTTCATTCATTCATTCACTCATTAAAATTATTCATATCACACAATATTCTAAATGTCAGTCATTTTAATATATTATTTCATTAAATCTCATAAAGTAAAAAAATTATTTTTCCTATTTTTCATATGCAGCAACTGATAGCAGAGAGGTTGAGTAATTTGCCCAAAGTCATGCAGCTAATAAATAGCACAGTCTGGGTTTAAATCTAGATTTGCTCCCAAATATGTGCATATCTGCAAAGTTAATACTGAATTAAAATAGGAACAATGAAACAATTCTATAACCTTTAGAAATAAATTATATGATAGTTAATTAATTAAATGCTTATCTGGTACCTTAATGTAGAATCAGAAATGTTGAATACTTGTATAAACTGTTATAAATAACTCATCTTTTTTCTTTTTAAAAAACTTCTCTCAGGTTAGTTAGTGGTTTTAATTCCTCTATTTTCGTAAGTGAGAGATGGAGGAGACAAATTGTGATAATAGTCAAAGTACCCTGATCATACTGTGAAGTTATCAGCTGAATTGAAATTTTAATTCCTTGGGAAATCCATTTGTTGTTTTCTCTCTGTTATATTGAGCATGGGATTTTAACAGAGATAGACTTCTGACCATGCATAAATCAGCACAAATGCAGATGTGAGCAGCTAGAAATTGGATCGAGCCAAGATGTAATGACTGCCACATGTGTGAAGCTAATGCTCAGTGCTTAATGACCCACTGTGAGTGTATGTGGGAGCCATGGGAGCCAAGTTGGTGTCAGAGATGGAAGAGGCCTCAGAGATGATCAGGGCAACACCTTCAACTTGCAGATGGGGACAAGGAGGCAGAGCAAGAACCAGATTTCATACCAGCACTCTACTATTACATCTACTGTTTTGATTTTTTATCTTTCTTGACTTATACTCACCCAGACAAGCATATATACCTCATTTGGGAAAACAGCATATGAAGCTGCATGACCTTGAATGCATTACTTGGTTTCTTTGGGTCTCAGTTTTGTTGTCTTATAAAATGAAAATCATACTTGACTGACAGGACTGTTGTTATGATAAGTGAAGTGCTTTTGTGCTATTCAATAATCAGAAGCGCTATTGGCAACATAATTAATGATCCTCATCCTAGTGAGACAGGCACTGCTGTGCTGTTTTTATAGATGCTATTTTCTAACTTTATCTTGATACTTTTTATTTTTATTTTATTTTATTTAAAAAAAATTATATTTATTGATTTTTTACAAAGAGGAAGGCAGAGAGGGATAGAGAGCTAGAAACATCGATCAGCTGCCTCCTGCACACCCCCTACCTGGGATGTGCCGCAACCAAGGTACATGCCCCTGACCGGAATCTAACCTGGGACCCTTCAGTCTGCAGACTGATGCTTTACCACTGAGCCAAACTGGTTTCAGCTATCTTGATACTTTTCAGATCCTTGCTTCTCAACATTTGGTTTGAAGACCAGGAATATGGACCTCACTGGGAGCTCCTTAGAAATGCAGATCTTAGGCCAAGCTCCCAACCTCCTGAATCTCAGTCTGCATTTTGACAAGATCCCCAGGTAGTTTGTATGCTCATTAGAGTTTAAAAAGGAATGTTGCAGGCCCCAGATCAATTTCAAGGTTATTGGCCATGGTTTGCTGACAATGAAGGCATGCTGCCAGCATTCTGGGCATTCCTTACCCATGCTTTGAGATAGTGGGAAGAAATCCTGTGAAGTTGCTCCCTGGGGATACTTGAAGGCTAGTTGAAGGCATGTAGCAGGCTTTATCTTTTCAACGCCCTATGTTTCCTTAGAAGTACTATTCACCAGGGGTCAAACTGGGATTGGATCTCAAGTCTTTCTGCTCCAAGTTCATGTTCTTTTCATTAAACTGTGATGTCTCAGTAGAGAGGAATGCTGGGCTGTGTGTATAATTCTTCATTCCCCATAGTGTGAATTTTTCCACACTGGCTGTTTTACTCTATTACTCAATTCCTAGAAGGGGAGAATTAAAAAAAAAATTATATATATAAAAGCTTGAGTTGAAAGCCAGGATCCTGCAGCTTAATTAGTTATTTTCATTTTTTAATGAGGGTGACTATTGTGAAATAAGTAATTATTAATTACTGAAAACTAATGAAATGTTTTAGTTTCTTTGCTAAAAAAGCATATGGAAGCTAAAAGAAAGCATATGGGTTTTTTTGGGGAAGCATATTGGTGAATGGACAAATTACAGTGGTGCCAATAATATGCCTTTGCTGTCTGGCTGGGCCCATCACTGCATGTGCTGGCATCTGAGTTCTCGGGGGTTAAAAGGTTTTTTAAAAAATTCCCATATGATGTGTGCTTTGGGTTGCCTCTGGAGTTACACAGGTCTGCCTCCTAAATCTTACTGACTGCTTTCACTCCAACATTACTGGTTGAGTGTCCCTCAGTATATAATTTTTTTGCTATAAATGGCTGCTATACTCTTCCTTTGCAGATGTCTTTTGCCCTCTGCAGTGGACCGAATGAGCCTGCCCAGCTGATGGCTAGATATTGAGACTATCCATCTGCCAGTTTACTGTAGTGTGGAAAATCAGTGTCCTTTTAATTGCAGAACTGGATTTCCTTGTCCTACTGGGGCTTGGTAGGGGACCTTGGGCCAGCCTTTGAATTTCTGCACTGGACATTTCTTTCCTGTAAAACTGGAATGATAGTACAGTGCTCCTGTTATTCTATTTGTAGCACATGCCCTTTGCTCCTAGTCTTCTTTCCTTTACGTCTCTTCTTTCTTGCTACACGTTTTGTCAGTCTGATAAATAGCTTGATGGATTTGGAGGTAGTTGAAACTATTTTGGCTGCTCTGGGGATTGCACACACTTCGGCTTGTGGTGATCAGAGGCAGCATGATGTTTGAGAATATACTTGGCTGAGTGTCAGAAAACTAAGGTTTCAGAACAACCTGACTTAATAAAGCATTCGCTTTAGCACCTACCAAGCAAGGTGGCTTGCTAAGAAATTGAAGGAGGGAGCTGGCAGGTGTGAGAGATGAATTTGATTCAGGCCAGCCAAGACTCAGTGTAATGTGTGAGCTCAGTAATTATACTATGTGAGAGAGATGGGACTCTATACATAGGGCTATATTACAAAAACAGAGACTGGAGTTGGCTTTGAGAAATGATTACATGGCCCTAACCAGTTTGGTTCAGTGGATAGAGCATTGGCCTGCAGATTCAAGGGTCCCTGGTTCCATTCCAGTCAAGGGCACATACCTTAGTTGCAGGCACATACCCAGTAGGGAGTGTGCAGGAGGCAGCTGATCAATGTTTCTCTCTCATCGATGTTTCTAACTCTATCCCTCTCCCTTCCTCTCTGTAAAAAATCAACAAAATATATAAAAAATAGAGAAATGATTACATGGATTTGATGGCATATTACAGGGACTTGAATGGTAATCTTTGCCAGGTAAGAATAAGCTTGAGGTGAGACCCAGAAGCAGGCGAATGCCAGCTCTGTCCAGAGAACTGGGCATAGATGACAGAAATATGTATTTGAGAGAAATCACTTATATTCTGATGATCCTTGATCTCTTTATCTGCAAAACATGAACTGTGGACAATTTGGTTCTCAAGAAGCTTCAAAAGCTCCAACTGGAATTCTACAAGATCTCTTATTCCACAGCCAGCAAGCCATTTGGCTGAACCCTGGCAGCTGATGGTGTCAATGGCACGGGGCCCAGAACCCAATGTCCTGTTCCCTATCCCGGTGCTCTCCCTACTGCCCCACATAGCTTTATGATGATGGGTGGCTGGGGTGACTGTTATTACTGTAATGGTCATTATTATTAGCCTTTAATGTATGAAACATAATTTTAAAATGATCTAAGACATAAAACAAGGGGGACATTTAATTGTCTTAGTTACTGATGATCTTCCACTGGAGAGGGCTGGCTCTGATGAAATACCGTCTTGCTCCATTTCTGCCTGTGTGGGCCTTGCTTTTCTGCCTGGAGGACTAGCACATGTCCTTCTTCCCAGGGAAGTCTTCTCTCTACCCCTGGGCTCTGAAGTATACTTAAACTTATTTTGTATTGCCATCTTTTCATGTTCATTCTCCACCTGCCCCCTGCATACACACATATTAGATTTCTGAATCTTAGGACTACTCTCTGCTTCTCTGAATTTTCCTTAGCTCCTGGCATAGTGCCCTGGACATTATGCTCAATAAAGAAGCACATTACTGTGTTCTTCAGTGTCTCTCTCTCCCCCTACGCCCCTCCCTCCCCCCCGCTTGTTGCTTGCTTTTAAGATGCATAGGAGACTTGCAGGCTTATAGACTTTCAGAGCTAGAAAGGAACACGAAAATTATCTGTTTAGTTGAGTCCCCCTCCAAGGAAAGAAATGACTTACCCTACTTTTCTTGCCCAGATAGCAGCAGGTCTGAGACTGGTGCCCATATCTGACCAATTAATAAAAGGATGTTTGGGGCCTGAGCTCCTGTTCACCACTTAGCAGGCCTTGCTGAGTTGCTCCCTTCTACAAAGACCATTGAGGATGAGGGTGTTACACCTGGCTCTGCTGCTGTATGAAACATATGGAAAGCTGCAGACGATTATTGGGTATCTACTATGTGATGGGTGCTTTCACATAGATTGGCTTGGTCAGTTGTCATAGGTAGACTTCCCATTCCTACATGAGGAAGCCAAGTTGTACTCAGGACATTTAGCACAAGCCCTTCCCTATACTCTGGGAAGAGCACACAGTAGTGGACATGCACTTACCTCCCAAAACATGTGTATAAGGATCTGCAGAGCAGCCCATGTGATAATTCTAAGATTGTGAGGGCCAGGGAAAGCAAGCAGATCAAACTGAGGTGGCAGGGCATGTATTGACCCAAGTACAAGAGAGGGCTCAGGCTTCCCACTCTCTCCCCACACATTCAGCACTGAGTCTTTGGAGAACTGGGACTTGAGGACCTCACACTTGAGTGTTTGTAGTATTGGCTTGTTCTCACCCTTATTACATCTTACTCCCTCCTCCTCCTAACCTCCAACACCACTGAGAATATTTTTCTTCCTTCTATTCATCTTTCTTCTCCCTATACCCTCCTTCTCCTGAGTTAACCCTGGGTGGCCTTCGGTTCGCAAGGCTCTGGGATGGAGAGAGTCCTCTGTCCCGGACTGTGAAAATGCTGGTAGGAAGACGATACACAAATCTGTTAAACACACAGTAAAAATAGCTTATGATCTATGGGACTCGGTATTAAGCAAGATGATATTAATGGGGTTTGAGTGCTGTTCTGAAATGTGGCAGCTGCATACGCAGATTGGCTGCCTTTCCTCCCTACCTCTGGCAGCTTGCAAGCAGTGTTGCCATGACACTCCTTGGGCTCTGTTTAGATCAGCGTTTTCTGAAGGAATTCCTGACCTTCCCCACAATAGAAACCATTGATGTGGTCACGTCAGGCCTCTGTGGGAGCTGTGTGACTGGCAAGCCCTTAGTTGTCACTTGGAAACTGTTGGGAGCTGTAGGTGAGGGCACAGGCATTGAATGTCTAGGATCAAGAGGGACTTTTAAATATCCTCTGCTCTCATTTCTTGGGTGAAGTTACTGAAGTTCATTGAGTGGAAGTGACTTGCTCAAGGTCACAGAGTGAAGTGGGGACAAGGCTGGGACAGGATTGCAGATCTCCTGATTTCCAGCCCTTTAATGTTAGGACTTTGTCACATTTACTTCTGCCTAAGAGTCCTTTTCAACCTGGAAGGTTGTGGATGGAGATGAACCAGGCCTGGGCTTATTATTGTCCCTAGGAATGATCATAGGAGGTGAAGAGAGGGAGAGGAGTGCAGAGGAGGGGATGTTATGGATTGATGCCCAGGGTAAATGCCCGGGTGCCACTCAGCAGTACCCATCTGCAAAGAGTCTTTTCTGTCAGATTCCAGATTGGTCACTGAGAAGTATAAATGCTTAGAGGAGCAGGGGAAAACAATGTCATGTTTATTGCTCCCTTTTGATCTTAAGTAAGACTTGGCATTAAACTATCAAAAGAGCCATTGTCAGCACCACTTTTTAGTTATTATTATTATAATTATTATTTTACTTTACAGTATTATGTATTCTCTGGTAGTTCATATGCGAAATGCTTTCTTATCCACAAGATTACAGAGTCCTGGGTCAGAAATTGTGACCATCTTCCCTTCCTTTTTTGCTCCCTCCTTCACTTCTCCTCACACACCCTCTCACACCTTTCAATTATGGCACCTGCCATAGACTTAATTCACATATGTTGAGCATCGAGTAAATTTTTACTGAGCTGAACTGAGTTGAATTCAGGTGATCTCTTAAAATTTTTATTAATTCACAGTAAAAAAAGGGCAAATTTTGATTTTGGGGAACAGTGTTCTCACCAATTTGGATTCTGTCAGATTTTTTGTATAATCTTAGTTAATTTTCATAAAACTCAGTATGCTGTCTAGTACTATCCTCATTTTACAATGAAAAATTAAAGTCATGTGGGCTGCCCAAATTCACTTCAAGCAATAGATGATGGAGATTTATTTGCATCTGAGTCTTCTGTCTTCAAATGTTATGATATTACCCCTGTCCCTCCCAGTACTTATGGAAGGAGTGGTTCCATATCAGTGGCTCAGCTTCTATTGAGGACTCTCTAATCTTTTAAGGTAATAACCTACCCCTTCAGAGTTTAGAAATTTAATTATTAGGATTCAGTTTCCCATAGTGACTTATTATAATGTTTTGAACAACACTATAGCTGATCCTCGCGCCCCCCCCCCCCCCCTCGCCCGTCAACCCCTGTAAGTCAGGGGGAAAACAGTGCTATATCCTTTAATTTGCTTATTTGCTATACTATTTAGTTTGACATGGACTTCAGAATAGTGTATAACACTCTTTCAACTTTAAGTAAATCTGGGATACATTTAGCATATCAGGAGCAAAGCTTTCTGCCCTAAATGAATTGACTCATCTAGCTAAGAACAAAATGAAACCACTTTTTTATTACAAAGAAGGATGCAATGATTTTTAGTGCTGTAGCTAAAGCCTATATTTTGGTTGATATTGATGTTTTTCCTCAATATTTGTCATATTCGTTAAATAACATATATTATGCTTTTCTAACTTTTATGTGATTTGGAAGAATTTGATTGATAGCATTTCTGCATTCTTTCTGGAAAAACACAATATGGAACAGCCTGTTTTTTTAAAATTATATGCTGAGGAAGAACATCATTACCTAATTTAAATTTTAGTACAGAGGCAAAGCTTATTTGTAGTGAGTACAATATCTTGATATATATTTATCTTCTCATCCACAAAACTACAGAGTCCTGGGTGTTTAAAGTATATAACTTTCCAGGTGTTTAAAGAGAATGAGTTGAATAATAATGACATAATTCCCATAGAAAAAACACATAAAACAAATATGCTTGTAAATCTATTTCTCTTATGTGTGTATGTGTGTGTGTTTATAAAGTGTCTATACTTTAAAAGTACATAATAATTTTATTTTTTATTTATTTTTTAAAATATATTTCATTGATTTTTTACAGAGAGGAAGGGAGAGGGATAGAGTGCTAAAAACATAGATGAAAGAGAAATATCGACCAGCTGCCTCCTGCACCCCTCCCCTCCCCCTGGGAATGTGCCCGCAACCAATGTACATGCCCTTGACCGGAATCGAACCAGGGACCTCTCTATCTACTGAGCCAAATCGGTTTCGGTGATAATAATTTTAGAATTACCTAAAAAAATTGAAGTAGAAACTTGGATATTTAGGAGGATGGACATTTTATCTTTTGTTTTACAGCTGTAGGTGAAGTATTTTGTTGGGAAATTGTACTATTTGATATTAGATGGGGATCAAACACTATCTTTATATATTCTTTGAGAAGAAAGTTTGTATTGGGAATCAGTATTCTTACAAGCTTTCTAATTTTTTTCAGTCCCCTTCAATGGCCACATTTTGTTTAGTTCAATCGAATCAGTTTGCTCTGAACAATGATTTAGAAATCGTTATTCAGTATAAGCAATGCCCATACACACTAAAGGAAAGAAAAAAGAGAAAAAGGAAAAATAGCAGCATTTTGCACCTTTGTTGTCCGTTTGAAGCAGTCAGCCTTACTTTAGAATTGCATATGTGTGTCTCTGCTTCTCTGAGTAGTTTGGAAACCCCCTGAAGACAAAATAAATGTTTTGTGTTTTTTATTTTTATTTTTTATTTTTTTTACAGAGAGGGAGGGAGAGAGATAGAGAATTAGAAACATTAATCAGCTGCCTCCTGCACACCTCTGACTGGGAATGTGCCTGCAACCAAGGTACATGCCCTTGACCGGAATCGAACCTGGGATCCTTCAGTCCGCAGGCTGATTCTCTGTCCACTGAGCCAAACCGGCTTTGGCAAGAGAAATATTTTATGTCTGTTTGTGACAATGAATTATTGAACTCAGGTGCAGTCAATTAAAACAAGTTTTATGACATCTTTCGCTTGAGTTTGCAGGTGTATTCCAAATCTTGTTAGAATTCATTCTATCATTCTTGAGATCCCTCTGCTTTGTAAGCTTTCTATAGAATGAGGAAACATTGTCCATCTGCTTACTTACAAGAGAAATGGGTAGTTTAGGAGTGCAATAGCCTGTTTACATGTTGGCCCAAACTGTCACAGTAAGAAAAAATTTCCTGTATTCTAAAATCTTACAGAGCCAGGGAAAATATTCACATGTAATATATAGAGGAGTACATATATATATGTGTGTGTGTGTGTGTGTATATATATATATATATATATATATATATATGATCTGTTCCTTGTCACAATATTTTACCCAACGTGCTATTTACAGTAATGAATCTAAATGTCAGTTTTAAAAATATGAAGTGTCAAAGTGTTCCCACGTTGCAGGAAAGTTTGATGTGACAGTTTGTTAATCATATGACTATTATATCAAATGTGTCTCACAATGTTTTTTTCTCAATGCTCTTTCTTGTAGGCTTCTCATACTTTTTTAGTGAATTTCTAGTTCAAGTTACTAACCCAAGAAACACATTTGGGTTACATGTCTCCCACACCTTACATAAATGCTGCTGTATTTTTCTGTACTTAGAATTGAATGGTTTCACATCATTTTAGAGTGGTTTGATTTTGTGCCTGACACATTTATGTATGACAACTAAAAACAATTCTCCTATGTAGTTTTGTTATTTTGACTACAAAACCATCACTTGAAACTATTCACATATAGAGTGAATGTTTGTATTTCTCCAAGTGGGGTTTCCCAAGGTGTAATTCATATGGCCTTATTTGCCATTGCCCACTCCCTTAACCTTGGATGCAATTAAACATTTTGCTTAGCATATTTGTTCTACCAACTTCATCCTACTAGAAGGGCAGGATCATAGAACATAAATGTTTTATAGCTTGGAAAAAGCACCATGGTTTCTTACAGGAATCATGTATATGGCTCTGATACTATCTCTGTGTTCCTGAACCATTGTTGATCTTTAGGACTTAGTTTACTCTGAAGAATTGTCAATGTTGAAATTAGATTAGGTCAGTGATTTTAAACTTAAACTTCAAGGATCCCCAGGGTTTTGGGTGGATGTACTGTACAGTCTTAGATGATGGCATGTAGAGAAAACCCTGAGAACTCTGGGAACTTTTACCTGGGTAAGTCTACTCTTGCATTCCTTTTAATTTAGTTTTATAGGAGCTCCAGTGGTGCAATTGGTTAGCGTGTGGTACTTATAATTTAGTTTTATATACTATTTCATTCAAATAAATGATTCCACTGCTTAAACAGCCAACTTGCCTACCTATCAACAACCACTCTACTGGAAGATCTAAAGTCAGCATTCACTGACTTGGTGGCTCATTTCCCAAAGGTTTTCCCTGGGAAACCATGGCAACAGATCTTGGCTAATCCAGCTTCAGATTCTATCTGTGCTTTTGTAAGGTCTCCATGGAAGTTGTTTTAGTGGCAAAGGGCTCTGCAGAATCAGAGCTGAGGCAGTACCACAAGCTTAAATCACATCTATGTCTGATTTTAATTTTTACATCTTTTTAGTCTTACTCAACTTTCCAATTTAATAGATTGCAGGTCAGCAAAGACCATTATTTAGTACAAGAACAGTCTGGCCAGTGTGACTTAGTGGTTGAGCATTGACCTATGAACTAGGAAGTCATGGTTGGAATCCCGGTCAGGGCACAAGCCTGGGTAGTGGGCTGAAACCCCAAGTGGGGCATGCAGGAGGCAGCTGATCAATGATTCTCTCTCATCATTGATGTTTTTAACTCTCGTTCTCTCTTTTCCTCTCTGAAATCAATTAAAATATTTTGTAAAAAATTAAAGAACGAGTACAGATGTAGGGAGATATAGAAAGTTTTGACAGATTTTTTAATCTGCTTTTGGTTAAGTATATGAGTGCTATTGCTTAAGATAGTTTCAGCCAGTTTGGGAAGGAGGATGGATACTCACCTCTTGGAATTTTATGTCTAAGTTCAGAGCTTTGTTTGTCTTTTTTGTTTCCCAGTTGTCTAGTCATGTTTGTTTCCCAGTCACGTAGAATCACACCTGGCTGATTTATGAGCTCTAAAATATTTATTGAATAGATGAGAAATATGGAAATTTAACATTCTTGAGGGGGGAAAAAATAAGACCTAAATCTGAACATTCTGACATGGCCACTTCTAAACTTCCTGGGACTTTTACTAAACGCTTATTGAATTAGACAGTATTCTGAGCATTTTGCATCATTAGCTCACTTAATCCTCACAACTATCCTCTGAGGATGGTACTGTTTCATAGATGGAAAATTGAGAACCAGAGACATTATATAACTTGCTCGAGATTACCTGATTCATAAAAGGTAAAGCCAGGACTTGGACTCAGGTAGTTTGTCTTCAAACTGCTCTCTTAACCAGTAAGTGACATTGTCTCTGGACAATGAGTATAATTATACCTACCTTCTCTGCCTCCCAGCATGTTGCAAGGCTGAAACAAGATGATAGGTGTGCAAGCATTAGGTGAGAGGGTGAACCAACTGGGGAAAGCAAGACAACACACACTAACTATAAAATAGGAAGTAGAAACTTGATTCTGAGAAAGTTCAGAGAAGTAAAATGAATGATCATTTTCAATTGGAATGGAGGGGAAGGGATCAAGGAAATCTGTGGGAAAAGTGACATTTGACTTGGCCTTCAATGAGTGGGATTAGGATAAAAGGAGTTGCTAAAATGGATTGATGATGGACTAGACTTACTAATATGCAAGGTGGTGAAAAATAAAGTATTAGTTCATTGTGTGCTGATTAGTTTAGCAGATTCTTTACAAAACAGTGTGTGTGTAGAAGTGGTGAGGAAAAGGAGCTTGCAGAGAAAAGGGAGACAATAGTGAATAGGGTATTGAATGTGAACATGAAAAAGCTTTACCATCTTTCTAGGAAATGATTCTAGGGTAATAGATGATTACCTATATCATGCTTTAACTCTTCATTTTTTCATGTATGGCCCTTAAATATGAATCCAAGGAGCTACCACTCTGAAAAGAATGGCCATAGAAGCCTGGAAAGTGCTGCATGTTCTGACACCCTCTGAGGTATTGACAATGTATTATATATTAGCATGCTATGTCTTTTAGGAAGCTCCATGGGAAAGCCATCAGCTTGCTTTCATTTGACTCTGAGTCTTGGTGTTCTTTTGAGCAACGCTAGTTAACATATCTTAGAAGACAAACTTTATTAGACCTCCAGCCAACCAGTTGGATTGATTTGTTTCCACTTTCCAACAGATCATCTAAGAGTAGAACTGGATCTATTCTTAGGGCAACCAAAACCCTGTTCTGAAAGAAGAAGATAGAGTGCTTTTGCCTGTGGAAATTGCTATGTGTCATTTAGAAAGAAAGCTGTGCCCAAGATAAACTTGAGAACCTGCAGCCCCTCTGAAAAAGTAAGAGTGAGAAGCAGGAAGTGAAGGAGGTTTAGGTCTTGAAATGGAATGTGTCTAAATGTGAGAGTTACCAACCACAGGAACTCCTTTAGCAGGCTGCCCTGTGAATATTTTGTGGTAAAACATTGTTTAAGTCAGCAGCTTACAAGCTAGCGCCTGAGCGGGCATAATGCCTATTTCCTTCTTTTACCCTGCCTTGGTCTGAATGGAAAAGAAACCCAGTGGATTATATTGAGTGTCTGACCCCCAGGCTAGATACTATATTAGAAGCCATCACTAAATCCCCTTAACAACTGACTAGGTCAGGATTTTTATTTTCTTTCATTTTTAAAATGTGTAATCATATTATATTAAGTCATAATCAAATGCTAGCATATTTTTTAAGCTATGTGGGTACTCAGTATGTTTTTTTAATTCTTTATTTATCATTTGAAGTATTACATATGTTTTCTTTTTTCCCCATTGACTTCCCTCCTTCAGTCCCTAGCACATGCCTTCACACTCCTAGTGTCTACAGCCCTTGGTTATGCTGTTATGCTTATATGCATGCATAAAAGTACAAGTCCTTTGGTTGATTACTTAATACTCCCCTTGTTTCTCCCCCCCTTACCCCCCTGCCTTCCCTCTGATATTTGATGGTCTGTTTGATGCTTCTCTGTCTCTGGATCTATTTTTGTTCATTAGTTTATGTTGTTCTTTATATTCCACAACTGTGTGAGATCATGTGATATTTATCTTTCTCCGACTGGCTTATTTAGCATAATGCTTTCCATGTCCATCCATGCTGTTGTGAATGGTAAAAGTATTTTTTTTTTTTTCACAGTAGCCAGAGTATTCCATAGATGTACCACATTTTTTTTTTTTTTTTAATCCGCTCATCTGCTGATGAGCACTTAAGCTGTTTCCAAATCTTAGCTATGGTAAATTGTGCTGCTATGAACATAGGGGTGCATATATCCTTTCTGATTGGTATTCCTAGTTTCTTGGGATATATTCTTAGAAGTGGGATCCCTGGGTCAAATGGGAGTTGCATTTTTAATTTTTTGAGGAAACTCCATACACTTTTCCACAGTGGCTGCTAGGCCAGGATTATTAATCTCTTCCTTTGTAGATGAGGATGCTGACTCCCAGGGTATCTTCACTGGTCAGATTAGATCCTGTTTTATGTCTAGGACCTCTGCCACATTCCTCTTCCCACTTGTCTGGTGAGCTCATGTTACTCCAAGTGATAAAAGAGATTCTCTCCTGAGTTCCATTGGACCTCTAGTCCGGAATTGCATGATTATTGTGTTCTTTATAGAGACTCAGTGCATGAGATTCGTGCACTCCAGGAATCTCCTTCAGCCTGGCCTGTGTCCTCTCGCAGTTTGGGAGTCCTGGGGGTATGTCTGACTGATATTTGGCAGTTGGACATCCTTAAAGCTGCTGCAAAGGCCAGAGAGACTCACAACACTGCTGTGCACTCGCCAGCTTTGAGCTGCACTCCCCCTGTGGGAGAACACTGACCACCAGGGGGCAGCTCTTGCGTTGAGTGTCTGCCCTCCTGGTGGTCAGTGTGCGTCATAGCAACTGGTTGTTCAGCCATTCGGTTGATTTGCATATTAGACTTTTATTATATAAATGTTCTCTCTCTTGAAGATTCAAAGCTTGGGTCTTAGTGACTCTGGAGTCCAAGTGTTTATGTTGCACTGCTCTGCTTGCATTCAGCATGCTCTACAATGTGACTTCATGGTAACCTTTAGAATTAGACCTTTAACTAACAGGGTACTTCCTCTCTAGCCCATTGTTCTAGACCTTGTTTGCTGACATATTTTGAGTTTCCTGGATCCTGAGCCTCCTATTTTTAATGTCATTTCCCACCTCCTGGAATATACCATTTACCTTCTTATTTTCTGGCCAGTTCCTTCCTGAACTTAAAAACAAAACTTTTTAAACTTGACATGCATTGAAATCATCTGAGGTACCTTACTCTCAGAAATTATGGTCCACTAGGTCTGAGAACATAGTGTGGGAGAATTTGTACTTCTAACAAACTCTTAGATGATTCTGAAACTGTCAGTTTGTGGTCTCACTTTGATGAATACAGCTTTAAAGTATATTTCAGGACCCTTGTTTTTCAGGAAATTTAACTATCTTCACCCAAAGTTTGTTCTTTCTTTCTTTCTTTCTTTCTTTCTTTCTTTCTTTCTTTCTTTCTTTCTTTCTTTCTTTCTCTTTCTTTTTTCTTTCATCAGATGCCTTTTCCTTCATGCAGCTCTATTATGTACTTCTTGTGCCTGGTTAAACACTTTAGATAAGGGATACAACTTTGTATAAATGAATATGTGGAGAATCCTGAATCCTGAGTATACATCCTGCCAGAGCCCCTTATGAGCTGTGTGTTTTGGGGCAAATCACATCTTGTGGAGTTGTTTCCTTATCCCTAAAATAATTAGTTCACTTTCTCTTATTGCAGAAGCTAATGGAAGAGCAAATGAGATAGTAGATATATAAAGCACTATAAAAATACAATGATGTTCCTAGTATATATATTTTTAAAATATATTTTATTGATTTTTCACAGAGAGGAAGAGAGAGGGATAGAGAGTTAGAAACATCGATGAGAGAGAATCATCGATCAGCTGCCTCTTGCTGGAGATGTGCCCGCAACCAAGGTACATGCCTTTGCCCGGAATTGAACCCGGGACTTTTCAGTCCACAGGCCGACGCTCTATCCACAGAGCCAAACCGGTCCTGGCCCTAGTATATTTTTTATATAGTTGACTTATTCACTTTATCATTAATGATGAGACATAAAGGAAGTGCTGTTGGTTTTCAATGAGATGTCGAGTGGAGGGTGGGGCTAAAGAATGCTGTGATTTCAGGAAAGCTCTTTTAGATTCCTGGAAATGATTTTCACACCAATAGTCATAAGCTTGTGCTCAGGTCAGAAAAGCAATGTTATATTTATAGTGTACTGTTTCTTCAGGTAGACTATGATAATGATTATGAAAATTGTGTTCATATTCTGAATTTCTGATATAAACTTGAGAAGAGCAATGAAATATTAATAGTGCTTGTTATTTACAGAGATTTGTAGGGTGTTTGCTAGTGGATAAATTTATAAATCCTTAAAATTCTGTTTCCTGTAACAAGAATACCTACAGAAGGAAGTGTTCTCTTCTAGGTTTTTGTAAGATAACATATCCACCCCTTCAGTGCCTACTATGGAAAGCTAGCTCTAGCACGGAGGAATAAAAAGATGGTTAAATGTAATTTCTTCTTTATGGGGTTCATAATTTAATGGGAGAGACAAATACTAAATAACTAGCTGTTTTGTACCTCATAAACAGACAACAGTATGGTGATTACCAGAGGGAAAGAGGGGTAAGGAGGAGGAAGAAGAAGATAAAAGGGGAAAATTGGTGATGGAAGGTGACTTGACTTTGGGTAGTGAGCACACCATCCAATACACAGATGTTATTTTATTGAATTATACCCTTGAAACCTATATAATTTTATTAACCAATGTTACCTTAATAAATTCAATAAAAATTAACTAGACCAAGGAGATGCACAGACAGCATGCTGTGAGAACTGGAGGAGGGTTTCATTGGGGGCCAAATAGGGGAGGGGCTCCCTCAAGTAGGTGGTGTTTGAGCACACATTTAAGAATGGACAGGATTTCAGCAAATGATCTTTGGATAGGAACATACCACATGCATATACAGTATGTTAGTACTCCAGATATTTCCTATCATGTTTTCTAGTTTGGGTTATGGGAAAAGTATCAATACAAATTATTATGAGAAGTTCTCCTTTGAAGCTCTCCTGCTGATATTCTGGTTCATTTGACTATGCTTATTTTATTTCCTTTAGTACATTTGACCACTCCTTTACAGGATATTTCTTTTTTCCACTCCTGATTTCAAATTTTCTTTCCTAGTCATTAGCTTCTCTCTTCTGAAAAGCTGGCCCACCTTCTCTACCACCCTCCCCTTCCTCTTGTCCCCAAGTATTTAAAATCCTCCTCCATCCATTCTCTTGGCTTGTTTTGACTCGCTGCATTAACATTAGCTTCTTTTTTTACTTCCCTGATTAGAGCAACATGTTTGCAAAATGAAGATACTGATATTCTCATCCTCCAGGCTCTAGATCATCAAGCCTGTAATGCCAAGTTCAGTGGATATTTACATGCCTGTTGTGACTGAGAGGAGATAAGGTCACAGTGAAAGGAAGCAGGTTGTTAAAATCTGCTGGAATGACACATCAGGTGCCAGGCTTGTCTGAAAATGCAGTGTAGACTTTACATTCTGTGAGAATCTTTTGATGTTCAAAGCCTTACATTTTGACACTTAAAATAAATGTAATGTAAGTTTACGTCAACGGAATCCAGGCAATTTCACCATCCACCCCATGATTAATTCCAAATGGGAAAATTCATTCAGGCTCAAATTTTGTTTGAGGGCCAACTGTTTCTTAAATTATTATTACAATTATTATCTTTTTTTTCCACAACTGATGGGAAGAGGAATTTAACAGCTGTGTGATTAGCAGGGCATGAAATTAAATATGTTTTTCACAGACTCAAGAGTTTGTGTACTACAGAATTCCTCAAGTGAGAGTTAAGTATCATTAAGATTGGCCACAAGATGTTCTCTTGGACCATTTAATTTTTATTTTTCACATCCATTTCTTTACTGAAAGGTCTTTAACCTTTTCTGGAAGGAAAATGCAGGTCATATCATCATGAAGCATTTCTAATGTTAATAGTCATGGTAACAACCACATTTCTGTCACTCACTAAATAACAGTGCAACTGGAAGTTCAGCCTCACTGCTCTCAGTAAAGCAAAAGTTCTAAGTTGCGGAAGTCAGGCAAACTAGAAAAGGTTACAGCTTTATTCTTCCTTTTTTATTTCTTTATTGATTAAAGTATTACATATGTGTCCTTAAGCCCCCATTACTCCCCCCCCCTCATGTCCCTCACTCCCCTGTTGTCTGTGTCCATTGGTTAGGCTTATATGCATGCATATAAGTCCTTTGGTTGATTTCTCCTCCTTCCCCCCCACTCTCCCCTACCTTCCTTCTGAGGTTTGACAGTTTGATCAATGTTTCTGTCTCTGGATCTGTTTTTGTTCATCAGTTTATGTTGTTCATTATATTCCATACCTTTTCAAAGTTCAGAGTTTCACCTTTTCTTGAATGCAAGTGCAGACCTATAGAATGTGGTGTCTATCTTTACATTTTCCTTAACTTTTATGATGTCATGTCTTGAGTCCTTTCGCAAATACCCTCCTTTGAGTGGGTTCTAGATAGTACCAAATCCCTCTTTGTTTTTGTAGTATGTTAGCAGTCTTCTGTAGAAGCAGTAGAACATGATGGGCAGGTACATGAGCTGGAGTCTTTTGGCTGAATTTTGAAGACAGCTCTTCTATTTGCTTCAGGAAATTACATGAGTCCTCTGTAATTTGTCTCATCCTCTTATCTAATGGACGTAACAACAGTATTACCTCAAAGGTTACTTTGGGGATTTTAAGAGTTAATACCTGGAAAATACTTAAGGCTCTGACTGACTCTCAGTTTATGCTCAGTTAATGTTAACTGCCACCTTTTTTTTTTTTTTTTTTTTTAAGACAAGGTATTGTTCTGTGTGTGAAGATCTTGGTTACACTTTCGACATGGAGTTGCTTAACTTCCAGCTTGGACTCCGTCTATTCCTGTCTTCTTGTCTTTAGTAGAATCTCTCCTATATGATAATTATTTGTATACTTGTCTGAATTCTTTCCTTAGACATCAACCAGACCCAGTTGCTGCCCACAAGAGATTATTTTGGGGGTGGGTGGGAAAGTGGGTTTGGTAAAAGTTAATACTCGAGACATCTCCATAAAAGTTAAGCTATTTAGATAGTATTTCTAAATACTCAGAGGTGTAGTTAAGGGATTTGTCATCATTAGAGAAGAAAGACATTATTTTTGTTTGGATTAGAGCAAGTGTGGAGAAAATGAAGGAAGTCTTCCTGAAGGAGGAGGGCTTTGATCTGGAACCTGAATGCAGGGTAGAATTTGACTGGTAGAAAAGGGGAAGAGGCTTCCCAGGGTAAGTGAAGAGTGTGAACTGCACTTAATTTTTTCACATTTCCCTCGTCTGCCCTCTGGCTGCCATCCAGGCTCTTTGGAGCACTGTTATTGCAGGTGGGACATCAGTTGGAAAGCCAGGGAGTGTGTGAGTAAGGCTTTCAGAGTCTTCAGGTCTGTGTATAAAAAAAAATGGAGAGAAGAGCCAGCCCCCTGATGCATTCTAATAAATGTCTTGTAGAGGGGGTTGTTTTTATGTGTGGGTATGATAGAGGAAGAAAAGGGGTGACAAAGGCAGAAACTATTAGATGTTTATGTAGGGTTTATAATGAAGGCTATTGAGTGCTCTTTATTTTTACCCTCTGATCACTTTAACAGATGATACAAGTGCTTTTGCCTTTTAAGACTTATTGTCAAAGTGATGCTCTTCTCTTCTTATCTCTTCTTTTTCTTAGAACCCAGTATTGAAATCACTCTTGTTCTCTGTCCTAAAAAATGAACCTTGGTGGAATTTAGGAAGAGAGTGCTTCCTGGAATGCATTGTGTTCTAGGCAATAGATCTGAATGTTTAAACACCTTTATTGTAGGAGAGGATCATTATAACTCAAGATGCCACCAGCAGCCCTGTGTTGGTTTGTCCAGTGTGTTTCAACACTGTGGCTGCCCTGCCTCAGCTCCCTGCCATGTCAAGGTGTTTTTACATTTCCTGCCCATTTAGCAAGTCTCTTGATGAGGTACCATCATGTGCAGGTTGCTGGCCAAATCTTACATGGCATGGCTGCAATGTAACCAGAGTGTATTCTTAACCAACACCCAGAGACATTAACTTACAAGTAGTAGAGTTACTCAAGGAGTGCTATTTGTGGGGTGCCATTTGGCACAAGGAACATTGGCTTCTAAATTGCTACCTTTCCTCAACATATCTTTGGATTGCCTCTGAAAATCATAGAATCATGTGATATGTGACCATGAAATCCACCTAGCTCATTTTGAATGTGAGAAAACAGAGGCCCAGGATAAATATTGATGTATACCGACAACAGTCTTTTCCTGGGATAGGGCAGCATCCATTATCAATTACATTGTCAGTTCTCTGCCCATTCTCTTTTTATAGTCTCTCTGCCTTAAATATAATTGATTCTGAATTGGAGAAATAAAAGGAGAGGAAATGATAAAGGGTAAAATGTTTCTCTTAGCTTTGCCTAATATCACAATGTCTGTAGCATAAGGACATGGCAGCCCACCTGGGGTGGGACTCCTGTATCATAAGAAAGTCTCAAGAAATAGAAATTACTTCGACTGTCAAAGTTTTTAGTTGGATATGATTGTATCTATTATAAAATCTGGTGTATATAACAATAGAGTTAAACATGCAAGTTCTTAAGCGGATAGTAAAACTTATATTTCAGGTGCAGAAATGCCATCATGGATAAAGCTATGTCCTTGTCATAAATTGTTGCTATTTTCATGGGACCATTTTCTAAAGTAAGCTCCACAGAACATGAGCTTCACAAATGGTCACGTCAGTTTGGGAATCAGTTGCAATTACAGCATTTTGAAGATTTTCCATGAATCTTTAGCCAGATTGACTCTCAGAAGTCCTACAGGTAAACCAATAACGACAACATTTTTTTTCTCTTCTGTTAAATTTATTTTATGATGGAACTGTTTTATAGATGATTTCCCATGAGTTATATGGAGCATTCTTTGGATAGCATGACTTTAAAATTTTAAGGTTCACATCTGTCATCTTATAATGATATTGTGTAAAATATAAAGCCATTTGGGCTAAACTACTAAACTATAGACCTTCATTTGCCCTCCCTTCTTCATAGGAAAAACTGCAGGGTTATTTGAGGATCAAACACTTTTGAAATGAAATGGTGTTGGGAGAAACACACACACACACACACTCACACTCAAATTTTAAAGTTTAATAACTGCAGGAAGAAGACAGTGTTACACCAGCCACACCCGATTTTCTGAATTAGGGCTTTACCTCAGAGAGCTGTTCCTGAAAATAACTTGTTTTTAAGCAAAACTTGGTTGGCTTTTGGTGGCAGACTTTTTCATCATCAATGTCCTGAATATGGGTGATTTTAAATTGTGACTTGGTTCTTGCATTCAAAACCAAGGCTTGTAGAGGAAACAAACACTTTAAATTTTGTGAAGTAGTTGGCTTAACCGTCATATTATTTTTTTCTGTTTATTTAGGATATTTCCTTTTTTTTCTTACTTTCTTTTAAGCAGGAAGAGTCCTTGTCCATCTTGTTCACGTCCATACTCAACAGATGGAAAAATAGAGGCAAGGAACGCTTTATTAATCTTTCTAAGTCTCTCTGCTAGTGACAAAACCAGACTAAAACCAGTCTCTCACTTACTAGTTTAGTACTTTTTCCTTTTCTTTTAATTGTACATGCTGTTAAAAAGAAAGGAGTTGATTGCTTCTCTTGATTAGGTCATAGATAAGATAACTATATCTATGTATATACTCATACATAAATACATAGATACATGCATAGACAATAGGGAAAAAAACACCCATACTTACAAACTCTTTTACTCTCAAAGTAAAGACACCCTCCTCAGGCCTTTAGCTCTCTTCTTTCCAGAAGGACTTTGCCCAACTCTGGCCAGTCTTTTGATGCTATTCAACTGAGAAACTCATTCACAGCCCAGCTGGTGTGGGTCAGTGTTGAGCATTGATCTATGAACCAGGAGGTCATAGTTTGATTCCAGACTAAGGGATAGGTGGCATATGCCTAGGTTGCTGGCTCGAGTACCAGTGTGGGGCATGCAGAAGGAGGTTGATGAATGATTCTTTCTCATTCATATTCTCTCTCTCTCTCTCTCTCTCTCTCTCTCTCTCTCTCTCTCTCTTTCTCTCTCTCTCCCCTTTCTCTCTGACTCTCTCTCTCTCTCTCTCTCTCTCTCTCTCTCTCTCTCTCTCTCTCTCTCCTTTCTCTCTCCTTTCTCTCTGAAATCTATAAAATATATTTTTAAAAAGAGAGAAACTTATTTCAGGCAGGTTGAGAGGTTCACTACAGCAAGAAGGTGTTGTTTTCTATATCAGAAGAACTGGCTTATCACCAGGAGCTTGAGGGATGTGGCTTATTATTCATCATTGTGTTATTTCTCTCCTCTTTCCCGCCCCTTCCTCCCATTCTCAGCCTTTCTTTTTCTCTGTTTTTTGTGTCTTTAGCCTGGGGAGAGGAGGATCTCTTCCTAGACAAGAAAGACAGCTCAGATCCAAGGAAGAAAATTCTCCTGCCAGGTTTTGTTGTAACAAAAGCAAGATAAAATTCTTATGCCTCTGAGTTTTTTCCTTTAGATAGAAGGGTACGATAGGTTACAGATAATGGCAAATTCCCCATTAAAAGATGCTACACGATAAGGGTTTAATCTCCAACATTTACAGGGAACTCATACAACTTAACAAAAGGAAGATAAACAACCCAATCAAAAAATGGGCAATGGACCAAAATAGATACTTTTTAAAAGAGGACATACAGAAGGCTAAGAGATATATAAAAACATGCTCAAACTCACTAATCATCCAAGATGTGGTACCATCTTACACCTGTCAGAATGGCTATCATAAACAAATCAACAAATGACAAGTGCTGGGAGGATGTGGAGAAAAAGGAACTCTTGTGTGCTGCTGGTGGGAATGCAGATTGGTGCAGCCACTGTGGAGAAGAGCATAGAGTTTATTAAAAAAAAAAACACAAAAAAAAACACCTAAAAATGAAACTCCCATTAGACCCAGTGATCCCACTTCTAGGAGCATATCCCAAAAAACTAGGAACAACAGTCAGAAAGGATATATGCATCCTTATCTTCATAGCAGGGCAATTCAACATAGCTAAGATTTGGAAACAATGTAAATGCCCATCAGCAGATGAGTGGATTAAAAAACTGCGGTACATCTACACAATGGAATACTATGCTGTGGTAAAAAAGAAGGAATTCTTACCATTTGCAACAGCATGAATGGAACTAGAGAGCATTATGCTAAGCGAAATAAGCCAGTCAGAGTAAGATAAACATTACATGATCTCACTCATTTGTGGAATATAATGAAAATCATAAACTGATGAACAAAAACAGATCCAGAGACAGAGAAGCATTGATCATTCTGTCAAACTTCAGAGGGAAGGTAGGGGAGGGTGAGAGTAAGTGAGAGAGATCAACAAAAGGATTTGTATGCATGCATATAAAACTAACCAATGGACACAGACACCAGGGGGGTGAGGGCATGAGTAGGGGATGGGGGTGGCAATGTGAGGATAAGGACACATATGTAATACCTTAATCAATAAAGAAAAAAAAAAAGAAATGCTAATGCAAAAATGACAACGGCTTAATATATATAGGGAGAGAATTGTAATGCCAGATTAACATATCCTGGCCAACAAAGGATACATGATGGGAAATTAAAAAAAAAGCTACAGAATGTGCAGTCTGGTTCTAGCTGTATCTGTGGTGTAGTATTTTGTGAAGGGAAATGCATCAGACTTAGTGATGGAAACTATAGGTTCTGGGCTGCACTTTTCTGCTCACTAATTGTGGGATCCTGGGAAAATGAAGGGATCTGACTAAGCCTTATTTGATCCAGTCCCTTCATTGGGCCTTGCATAATCAGGATCGTGGTGTTGTCATGGTTGGTATAAAAAGGCTTTAGAAACTACAAAATTTTCTTTAAATATGTGTCAGGCATTATGAGTATCAATAACCATAGCAAACAGACACTTCTGCCTTTGAGCCTAGTACCTTTTTAGGCACAGGACATCCATTAGCTTACATAGTTCTGACAGCAGCTCCATGTGTTAGTGAATAACCTTGGTTTGCGTGAGTCACCAGGCCTGGCTGCTCTCCTGGATCAGCTGGTGGTTTACTCTCTGGTCCTGTCCCTTTCCTGGGCCTGAGTGTTACCCTTTGTAAAAGAAGCACTGGATTCCATTTGAATGTAAGGGCCTTTTGTTCTGGCATTTTTTGCAGGGATGTGTGTGTGTGTGTGTGTGTGTGTGTGTGTGTGTGTGTGTGTGTGTTTTGTTTTGTTTTGTTTTTTGTGTGTGTGTGTTTTACCTTCATAGGCTTAGCCACTGATTATTAGTTAGAGCTCACATTTAACTGAGGGCTATCATGATCTTCATTTTACAGATGAGTACACACAGAGAGTTTCTTTAAGTTCCCCAAGGCTGCACAGCGAGAGAGTGGTGGAGGAGCTGGGGTTTAAACCCTGCCCTAGTGCCCCACAATGATGGCAGTTAGATAGATTTGGAGAACTCCTCAGTGATCCCAGGTGTGTCATATTGTCAGACTCCCTATCGAACCAGCATCAATTATTATTATTATTATGCTGCTTATGTTTTAGTGGTCTTAACATTTAATTCCACAGTTAAATTTTCTGTTTTCTTGGTTGCAAGTTTTCAGCACTGGGATGTGCATTTCCAGTGTCTTAAGCAGGGTTTGGCACAGGGTAGTGTCCTCCTATATGTGCTCAGTTTGTTTCCCGACTAAACTTTAGATTCTTTGATCACCTTAGGAGGTCTGCTGCTGGCATCTACCAAAACTGTTTGGCAAAATGACCTTTTCACATCAAAAACCCCCTGAAGAGGCTGCCATGGTGCAACTCTGGACAAGTCTTTGCAGGGGAGACGAGTTTCATGTTGCAGCCCTTTTGTTTTCTGTAAGGCATGTTCACTCTGACTTTCGTAGGGTTGCTGAGTTCTAAGTCTTCTGGCTGTTTTGGCTTTGTTTTTTGCTTTGCCATTATTTATTTTTCTAAAGGCCTGGTTTTATTGGGAACTGCTTGGATACAACTTGGGATTTGTAACCCGGTTGCAACTGGGAAAGAGTCACACCCATTGAAATTGGGTGAAAATTGACTCTTGGAGCCCAAGGAAATTGACATAAATCCATGGACATCTTTCATCTCTGACTTGTCTTCCTTCTTTGTGTGGTTCTGTTCCAAGACCTCTTATTGGGACCAGCTTTCTTGGAGGGTTGTTTTGACTCCTAATCCACTCAGGGTGCTGCTATTACCATTAATGCACCAAGAATAGCCTCTTTAACCCCCATAATCATTCCACTATTGAATCCATTTATTAATTTATTTAAGTATGATATATATATATATATATATATATATATATATATATATATACACACACACACACACACACACACACACACACACACATATATATATATGTCTAAGTGACCATCACAACCGAACGGATGACCCAACAGGCTGCGTGGGGTGACTAGGCTGGCAGGTTGCTCAGTGAGGGGTTACCAAACAACTGAGTAGCAGGCTGCATGGAATACCAGGCCCATAGGGAGGGCAGTTGGGGGTGACCAGGTTGGCAAGGAGGACAGTTGAGGGTGACCAGGTCAGCATGGGGGGCAATAAAGGGTTACCAGGCTGATGCAGGGCGGGGGTGGGGGGACAGTTAGAGGCAACCAGACGGGTGGGGGGGCAGTTAGAGGTGACCAGGCCAGTGGGGGGGGGCAGTTTGGGGTTACCTGGCTGGTAAGGGGGGGTAGTAAATGGCAACCAGGCTGGTGGGGGTCAGTTAGGGGCGACCAGGCCATCAGAGGGGGCAGGTGAGGGTAACTAGGCTGATAGGGGGGCAGTTGTGGGTGACTAGGCCAGCAGGGGGGCAATTGGGGGTAACCAGGCCAGCAAGGTAGACAGTTAGGGGTAATTAGGCCGGCAGGCAGGTGAGCAGTTAGGAGCCAGTGGTCCTGGATTTTGAGAGGGATGTCTGACTGTTGGTTTAAGCCCTAGGATTGGGCCTAAATAAGCAGTGGAGCATTCCCTGGTGGGTCCCAGATTGGAGAGGGTGCAGGCTGGGCTAAGAGGACCTTTCCACCCCCCCGTGCATGAGTTTTGTGCACTGTTCCTCTAGTCTGATATAACCTATTAGAAGGTGAGCCAGACACAATAGAAGTACCAAAATGAACTAAACATACTCCCTGCTTTCAAGAACCTAATACTATAAGGCAATTTGGTGAGGGGAATTCATTAACTGAATCAACAACTGTGAGTACCTGCTATGGCTAGGTATCTGGCCCTTAACCAGAACTGTGGATACCAGGCAGATACAAACTCTCTCATCACATGCAGAGCTTCTGGTCTAGGAGTGATAACCACCAACCATAATTTCACAGATAATTATGTAATTATGTTTGTGAGAGATGCCACAAAGGAAAAATACAAGGCATTGTGGTAATAATAAACCACTTCTTTTCTTCCTTTTTCTGGCCTCGTTTGTGGGGCAAGGTATATTTTCTGAAAGAAGTGGAGTTAGCCAGGTGACGATGGGCACAGGGGAGTGGGCTTGGACACAGAGCCCTCTCATAATAGGTAGAAAAGGCACAGTGCTCAGCTCAACTGTTGTGTAAGCTGAGAGAGAAGAACTTTCAAAAACAGGCTTGATGATAAAATGCCTTTCAGTCTATTTTCTTGCCATCCTCTTTGTAAATGGTGCATTTTCATGGTATGATGACCTGTTTTTGTAATTGTAAATTGACTTAATAAAAAACTTCTGTTTTTCCTTACTGCCTAAATGTAGTAAAATAATTTCACTATATTTCATTGTATATCTAAAGTCATTGAATCTAATTAGTAAGAAAAAACATTTTTTTTTTCATGTCGTTGTTATGGAACACAAAAAGAAACAACTGGTGAAGAAAAACCCTAATATGAATGCCTTGAGCTTTCTGCTGAAATGGGGAGTGTCTGGTTGTAACAAATGGTAGCAGATGTATTCTTTTTGTTCTTTGTGTATTTGTATATTTGTGGTTGTGCCTCTCATGGGTTATTTTACTGAACTGTCAGAGGTGAGAAAAAGGATGTAGGTAGAGCTGCTACTTACTGCCTCCTCAAGGGCAGGAGGGCAAAGGAGATTAAGACAAGACTGGGCAGATTTTTCTACTGTACACAAATGAACCAAATGGTTATAGAAGTCCAGGCTTGGAAATGTCTGACACAGGTTTGTTTTTCTCTGAAAGCACTCATAGTTTCGTGTGGGAGGAAGACAGGGAATAACTAAACATAATTATGTTGCTAGCCAGAATGAAATGTTAACCAGAGGTACAAATAACATTCTGATGGGGCTCAATTGAAGGATTTTAACTCTGATAGAGCAGAGGATATATTTACATAGCCCAGTTGAAGAACTTAGTTGGATGGGTAAGGTCTCTTTTTCTTCTTTTTAAAAAATAATAGCTTTATTGAGATCTAATTCATATATTGTACAATTAATGCTTTTAAAGTCCTGATAGGCCCTGATCTCAGGTCAGGTGTAGGGATGTCCCAGATTGTGAGAGGATGCAGGCCTGGCTGAGGGACCCCCTAGTGCACGAATTATCATGCACTGGGCCAATAGTTTTATATAAATGGAATCATACAATTCGTGTTCCTTTGTGACTGGTTACACTCACTTACCATAATATTTTCTAGTTTAATACATGCTGTGGCATGATCATTAAGTTTTTGATTGCTGGAGAATGCAAGGAACTTTACCCCAAAATGATGCATTAATGTGAGGTAAGAGAATAACCTTCCTTAGAAAGTATGGGCTGTATTTTTAGGGTGCTTCAGAGTAGGACATTTGGGAATAATTATGAGAAAAGTAATTGGAAATATAATTTGGTAGCAGATTATGGAATTAGGAAAAATTTTAACTTTTTTTGTAAGGATATAGATGTTTTTGAAAGAAAAGTAATATAACTCAATGTGTATAATTTGAAAAACAATTGATAATTAAAACTGTAAGGTCACCCAAATTGGTAATAGAGAGCCAGATGTGAAAATGAGAATACCAAACTTTCAAATACTATTTTCTCATATTCCACAGCTTCTTCCCTTTTGTATTTGTTAGGTGGAACAAGTAGAAAAAGCACAGGTGATGTTTTTTATCTGTTACAATTATTAAACTATTAGGAACATGTGAAAAGTAAACTTTTATAGTTTGTAGTTAGAAATGCTGTTCTCTCAGCTCTTGAGATGGGGCAGCCTTTTCAAGGTAGTGCCCACTATGTATATTTTATTACATCTTGAATAAATAGGCCACTTTGGCTCATTTGGTTTCCTTTGCAGTACCCTCTAATGTGCTGTTTTGCATAGAGAGTGTTTCTTAGTCATGTTGGGTTGCCATAGCAAAATAATAATATCGTGTGGCTTAAAAAACAGAAATTTATTTATTTTTCATAGTTTTGGAGACTGGAAGTCTGAAATCAGGGTGCCAGTGGAGTCAGGTTCCGGTGAGATCTCTCTTTTTGGCTTGTAGAAGGCTACCACCTCACTATGTGCTCTTATGGCAAGGGGAGACAGAGTCAACTTCTGGTGCCTTTTCTTATATGAGCACTAATTTCATCATCAGGGCCTTACCCTCAGAAGTCATCAAAACCTCATTACTTCCCAAAGACCTCATCTCTAAATATCTTCACATTGAAGGTTAGGCTTCAACGTACAAATTTTAGGGGGATATAATTTAATCCATAGCAGAATCTTAGTATATTTAGATGTCCTTTGAACTCATGGCCTTGAATGCATTCCTTATATTCATTTGACAGATTCTTGACAATCAAATGGAAGTCATAAGTATCCCAAGTGTAATTTACCACAGAGCCTATATTAATCCCTCATTGCCTGTTTCTAATCTGCTCGTGTCACAGGCTTTTGCAAGAAGAGGGATTTTAATGACCATCTGGTTCAAGGACAATTAAATTAAGAAATAGTGGTCTGTGAACTTTCTTAAATTGTTTGCACAATTTTCTATATTTGGGTAGAAATATATCCCCCTCTTATTACCACATGCATAAGATTCTCAAGTTGTTTATGTTCCTCCAAAGTAGAAGACTCAATTATATAATAATGAACAATATATATATATATATATATATATATATATATATATATATATATACACACACACACACCTTTACAACTGGTCCTCACAGATTTGGAAGCTCAGTCCTAGGGCAATTAAGTCATCTGCCCAAGGTCACATAGCTAGCTGGTGACACTTCCTAGATTCACACCCTGTAGCCTGATGCCAGAGCCCATGCTCTTCAGTTTCGCATTCTTAACATCATGACCTTTGTATTGTTCTGTTCTACCTTTTCTAGACTCGGATTAATGGACCTTCCTATAATAAATATATAGTGGGATCCCAAAGAGTAGTGAAAAGTGCCCAAGATAATACTGATTAAAGACATGGCTGTCAACATGTGACAATAACATAAACAAAACCAAAGCAAATCATGAGACTTTCACATAATTCTAAAAGTTAAAATACACTTGAAACCCATATAATTTTATTAACCAATGCCACCTGAAATAAATTAAATTAAATAATATAAATGTTTTTAAGTCATATATTAAGAGATAAAAAATAAACTTTATTAAATGAAAAATGCTCTTTTTTGACCATTGATTTTTACCACTGATGCTTCTCTTTCCTCCCTCTTTTCTTGTCTCCTTTTCTTCTTCCCTCTTCCTCTGTTATTTCTTCTCTCCGTTTTGTTTCTTGCTTCAGCTTACCTCATTTAGAGCTAAGATGTAATTACTAGTAATGGAGTTTTTTTGTTTGTTTGTTTGTTTGTTTTTTTAATGTTCCTAAAATGGTTTTATGATCAGGCGACCTGGTGAATATTTTACTCCTCTGTGGCCAGACAACACCTTTTATGCTAGAAGGTTCTCAGCTGAGCTGTCACACATGAAACAGTGTTGAGGGAAAGCAAAGTACTAGAAGCCACTGTCTTTCCTCAGTACAGAGTAGGCTTCTAATATCCAATTTCTGATATCCTTCATTTGAACAGGCAACTAAAGGAAGCTCCACTTTTACGTGTGTATGAAATAGTATGGGAATTATTTTAGGTAACTTTTCAGAGTTGAGAATTTTGCAAATGAATTCCTGGATGTTTGAGGCTGGATTTTAGAAGAAAGGTCAGGACTAGAGTTGGGAACTGTCAAAATATAATGAAAGCATAGCAGTAGGTGAGATGGCTCAAGGAACTTTTGAAGAGTGAGAAAAACCCTTATTTTTCCTTTCTTCTAGAGTATCAGTGCCCTCAAGTTTCATTTGCCCAGATAACCCTTCCTAGTTGATCCTAACTTAGGCAGCATCCACTAGTCTGAACTGTAAGTCTCCTTTTGTCATTTAATTATGTGTTCATCCATGTCACATGGATATTTTCTAAAGCTGGGAGAGTGGTGGCAAAATGTATGGACCTTAAACTTATTTATAAATTAGTAGACTTGTTTGAGTATGGGCATGGTTATTGGCTATTTGTGTGATTGATTGATTGATTGATTGATTTTTCTCTCTACATAAAATTCCAAGCCCACAAAATGAAATTAATAATATTGTCTACCTTGACTGTCTCAGAGTTAGTGTTTACTTTTTGAGTATGATATTGGATGTGAGGGCTTTTTAAAAGGACTCTTTAAAGAAATCTACCTTTTTCCACATTTACATAGAGTAATTGTGATGTTTGTTTGTTTGTTTGTTTTCATTCTCCAAGTAAACTGGATGATCCTCTGAATTTATATACTTTTTTTTGTAGCTTCCTTAGTACTTAAAACAATGAATGTTATGTATATTAGATGTTCATATACATTATTTTATTTGGGTCTTATTTTTTCTCTTTCTTGGCTTTGTTTTGGGGGATGGGTTGTTGTTCCTGGTATTGTTTTAGGTTTTTGTTTTTTTTTACGAGTTTTTTCTGGAAGTTAGTGGGATGTTAACTTCTTAAAGAGTTTATTCTTTGCCTTTCCTGATCCCCTCTGTTGTGTCTTACTTTGCACATTTGCAGTCCTCCCACCATCAAAGAGTCTCCTGATACTGTTACTCTTTCCCAGAAATATGACATTAGTGTTTTTACTGACACTCAAACCCTATAGGTACATAGGGTTTAATTGACTTAAAGAACACTAAAGCTCAGAGAGGCTTCATGTATATTTTGTTCAAGTCAGTTTGGATGCTTGTTCATGAAAGATGCCCATATTTCCAATGATGTTTACTGGTATGTAGTGTCTCCTTGCTATTTATTATTGTTATTATTATTCTTATTGCTATTAGTCTTCAAGATAAAATTACTGACTTTTGATACATTATAATTTTATGAGGATTCTATTTTTTAATTTAAATCCATTCTCTTCTGATTAAAATTGCACTCTTTTTTCATCCTGTTGTGCTACACCTATTCCTAGACATAATCAGGAATGATACCAGACATAGAAAATATATTGCCATGTATAGTAGAAATTTTAGTATGTTTGTTTTATCGTTATGAGTTTGACAGCATGGACAGATAGAATCCATTTTAATTAATGTTTTTGGTAAGTATTTTACTCAATTTTCTCTACTTTAGCTTTACCTCCTCAGCATGGTTTCCTACAAAAAGATACACATTTTATTTAATAAAATATATTTTCTTCAGCAGGCACTGTGTAAGTTGCTTTGTCTTAAAATGATGATTAAGGACTAGTTCACATCCTCAAGGAGCTTTGCATCTGGTAGACAGACATCTTCATAGGAAAGTTCTAGCACTATTTGGGCTAAGACACTGTCAACATTAAAGCTAAAAAAGTGTATATTAGGAATTTCTGAGAAGAAAAGATTAAGCTTGAGTAGAGACTTTCAGAAAGTTGTTGGTATACTCATTTTTTCATCATCTTCGTAATCCCCAAATCCCAGCTTTCTGCTAAGGTGATTGAGTTAAATAGTCTTCTGTCACCAAGGTATACACACACCATCTGCCTTCCTTATTAACCATTTATTCTTGACTTTTTTTTATTAGATGATTTCTTTTTTACCTTGTTCCTTTCTAAATATTACCTCCACTGGGATCTAATTAGAACCCCTCAAAATTCAAAAGCCATTGAAATACATGTGGGCTCCAAATGTTATCTATCTTTAGGCATTATAGAATATCAGGAACTAATTATGTTTATCCATTGTGTACATAGGTATATAAACACCTCTTCTGCCAAATTTGTTGTCAGTTTAGTAAGAAAAGTCAAGAAAATAGTTCTCATTAGCTTTGAATTTTGAAGGAGTTTTTTCCCCCTAGAATTATAATACTGCAAGTTGAGACTTTATAGGTTCTAAAATAAATGTGCAATGACAAAGTTTACCTTTATATTAAGTTAATTCTTAACTTCGCACTAAATTTGCTCTATGATTTTGAGAAAACTAGAGGCCCAGTGCATGAAATTCATGCAGGGGTAGGGTCCCTAGGCTTTCCCAGGGATCAGGGCTCATTGGGGCCTTCTGGCTACCAAGGAGGGCCTCCTTTCCCTGACTGCCAGCTGTTGGCCAGGGCCTTCCTTCATTCTTTGCTGCCCTTGGTGATTAGTACACTTCATAGTGAGCAAACAAACTCGCTGTCTCCCTATCAAACTCTCAAGTGGACAATTTGCATACTAGGCTTTTATATATGAAGATGGATTTATGATTTTATGAGAAGTTTAGTTCCAGCACATCAAAATATTTTCATAGAATTTTTAAAGCCATTGCTCCCTTAGAGCAGTAATTGAACATTGTTATTTTCATGTAGTTATTTATAATATTAGAGGCCCAGTGCATGAAATTCATTCATGGGGGTGTGTCCCTCAGCCCAGCCTGCACCCTTTCTAATCTGGGACTACCCTCTTACAATCCAGGACCGCTGGCTCCCAACCATTCACCTGCCTGCCTGCCTGATTGCCCGCTAACCACTCCCCTGCCAGTTTGGTTGATATCTAACTGCTCCCCTGCCAGCCCAATTGCCCCTAACTGCCCTTCCCTCCAGCCTGGTAACCCCTAACTATCCACCCCTGCAGGCCTGGTCACCCTCAACTGCCCTCCCCTGCTGGTCCAGTCACCCCTAACTACCCTCCCTGTCTGTTCTGATCACCCCTAACTGCCCTCCCCTGCTGGCCTGGTCCCCCAATTGCTCTCCCCTGCAGATCTGGTTCCTTTCAACTGCTCTCCCCTGCCAACCATCTTGTGTCCACATGGGGTTGGCCATCTTTGACCACATAGGGGCAGCTATCTTGTGTGTTGGAGTAATGGCCAATTTGCATATTACCTCTTTATTATATAGGATATAAAAATATTACAATGATCCTAGAGTTTATTAGCCCTCTGAAAAATGACAATACAGAATATCTTGTAGGAAAAAACACTGCCGCTCAAGTCTAGAGACTTCGGTTCTAGTCCCAGTGCTGCCCATGATTCAATACATAGGCCTTGAAAAATCAGTTCATGTGCCTGAGCCTCATTTCCTCCCCATTTAACAGAAAAAATAAAAATAAAAATAAATAAATAAAATGCAAATTATAAACTTGCGAGGCACCTAAGATTTGGTCCCTGCTTTTAAAAAATTGCATAAATATGTTGCAGCATTGTGTTAAGCTCATTTAGTAGAAAACAAATGTCACCAATAATTCTACCTCCTTGATACAGGGGCAAAGTATCATTTTTTGTGTAGTATTCCCTTCCAAACTTTTATCTATTAGCATAAGTTACCATGGTGCTATATAAAACTTGGCATCATACATTAAACATTTTCTATATTGCTGCATATTCTTCAATGATTACAATTCAATTATCTGTTTAATATTTCATATATTATAACTTATCTTAATTATTTTATTATTTTTATACATTGTTATTATGATTAATGTTATTATGTATAAATGCAACTTAGTGCATTAAAAGTCTTGAACGTGATGTTGGTGGTCGGAGGTTAACATTTTGTGGTTATCCAAACCTGCTGATGACTTGTGTTCTAAAAGGGATATTTCTTTAGTTCTGCAGCATGAATGTATGAGTCATTATATTACAATTGTGCCAGCATTAGATATGTTTTTTTTTGTATTAGCATCTATTTGGTTTTTGTGAAGATAAACATGTATATGGTCTTGGAAAATGAACATTTTACAACCCTTGGGAATCTATTCACAGTAAAGCAATGAGTTAATCTTTTAATGAGAATTATGCATGGCTTATATAACAAGGTTCTAGAACTTTTTGAGTCATGTGAAGCATCCCTTGAATAAATTGAAAGACACATCTTCTTTCTAAATGAAAATATAAAAGTTTTTAAGTGATTATTTTTGCTACATTGTATGTAATTTCAAGACAATTGTTCTTGAATATTAACAACAAAAAAATCCAAAAAAATTTGAATAAAAAACAGGCAAAGTAGCTAAGAGAAATTTGAAAAACAAAAATAATGAGGAACATGGACCAGCTTGCCAGATGCTCAAGCACATTATAAAGAAGTCCTCACTGAAATGGTGAATTGTTGGTGATGGGTTATATGGAGACCATTGCAGTAGCACAACCCACCCAGAAACAAAGCAACTGGGTTGTGGAATTGAATATGCAGAATAGGGACCAAAGTGAAACATTCTGAATGGCGGGATTAATGGCTTTGGGATAATTGGTAGGCATTAATGAAAAAGAGTTATGTCATGAATATATATCAAAATAGACCCTGATATGAATGAAAGGTCCCAGTATAAAAACTAACAATGTAGTAAAAGGCCTAAGGAAAAAGAACAGATTTATTATGTCTGTAGCAATCAGAAGTAATAACTTTTTTTTTAAGTTTAGAATTGTAGGGTGCAGAATTTTTCATTTTTTAGTAAAAGAACAGGTAGTGAATATTTTAGGTTTTGAAAGCCAGATGGCCACTGTCACAACCATTCAACTCTGTTACTGTAGCACCAAACTAGCCATAGACAAGTCAGATATCTAATCAATAAATGGAGAGCATGTCTGTTTATGAAGGGGGAAAAAAACCATAGTATTGTGAGTGTCAGGTTCTCTGAACATCTAACCCAAAAGTGAGTTTGAAGAATCTTTAAGTGTTTTTGCCAATCTGTGTGACAAGTAGTACCGTATTTTTCGGACCATAAGATGCTCCGGACCATAAGATGCACCAGTTTTTAGAGAAGGGAAATGAAGAAAAAAAGATTCTGAAACAAATAGTGTCCTAAAATATTTTATGTGCATTAAAACCCAACATCACAGTCATAAACACATGTAATCAACCCTGTAAAGTAAACAGCAGCATTTAGAACCATTTTAGAGCCGGGCAAGCACACAGAGACCACACAGAGCCGGGTAAGTAAAAAAACTTTTTTTTAAAAAGTATATGTGTAGGCTATATTTGGCCATAAGACGCAGGGACTTTCCCCCCCCCACTTCTGGGAGAAAAAAGTGCGTCTTATGGTCCGAAAAATACGGTATTCAATGCTATTTTAATATGCACTTTACTGACAGCTTATTGTAGTTGTTCATGTGTGTGACTTTTATTTTTATTTGTTTTTTCGTTATCTTTGTATTCCACTGATTTCTTCTCTTAAGTGAATTACAGGTAGGGTTGATGCATCTAGTTATTTCCTCTCTGTGTTACCTAATATTTCAAGGCCCTGAAGACCTCTGTGATAACTCCCACCCACTGCAGACCAAGAGGGTTCTACTTTGCTTCCTGACTTATAACCCTTCCTGGGACTTTGTGCCCAGGGGTCTGGGACTGGATTTTCAGGTTCCATATTACCTGCTTTCTAGCCTGGCTTCTTGCCAGTAGACTGAGGGTGGAGAACTTATTTGCCTTAGTGTTGAGTAGTTTTGGCTGTGATGACCTACTGCTTAGGTTGCCTCCATCTCTGTTAGAGTTTGTTGTTGCCTGACTACCTGTCTATATCCTTTGGGTCCTGCAATCCAGATTTAAACATGATCCCCTTTGTATTGTTATTTTTAATATATTTGTATTGATTTCAGAGAGGGAGGGAGAGGGAGAGAGAGAGACAGAAACCAAAGTGATGAGGGAAAATCATTGATCGGCTGCTTCCTGTCCATCCTGCACTGGGGATCAAGCTCACAACCTGGGCATATGCCCTCACCAGGAATTAAACTGTAACCTTCTGGTTCATAGGTCTACACTTAACCACTGAACCACGCCGGCTGGAAATACCTTGCATTTTTGCACATTCAGGTTAGCAATCCTAGAGCTAGCTGGCTTTTATACCCTCCAAGTGCGTTACTTCAAAGACTTATCAGTAATGAGTTTCACTTCTGAGCTATGGTCCTTATTTCTGTTTTCCAGGAGATATTACTGAGAAAGTGGTGAAGTCATGCAAAAAATTCTTAGAGAACTCATGCTATGAAATGATTACAATTACTGAGGTGCAAATGTCCTCTTTTTGGTCTAGTGTCTGCAGGTCCCTGGTGTGCCACAGTCACCAAGCCTGCTCTGGCCCCACCCTGCAGTCTTTCCATTGTTGTGTAGGCTACAGGAACTGAGATGGTTATGACAGAACCATGCTGGTTTCTCTTCTCTTTTGGACATCATTGTTTGTTACAATTCTGATCACAATTTCTTCCCCCAGATTATGAAATTGTAAAATCATTGCTATATTTATATTTCCTTTCGCTGCTGGGGTTTGAGAAGTACCCTTCATAGCTTTCCTTTGAAATTCCTTTATTAATACTCTTCCTTTTAAAAATATATATATATATATATTTAGTCTAGATCTAGATCATCTGCTGTTTACAGAAGGCTCTTGTGTCCGGTATTTCACCAGCTCCTCATAAGCTCCTATGAGGTAAACAGAGCAGATATTGTCTCCATTCTACAAATGAGGAAATTAAGGCCCAGTTGAGATCTGAAAGGCCTTGGTCTAAGTACTTTCAGGGAAGACATGTAACTAATCCCCTTTTCATCAGAAAGTGAGGCAGACATTTTCAAAGACAGAGATCCCAGAGAAATTGTGTTTGTTCTCTCGTGTTCATGATGACCACTGCAACCAGGATTTTGGATTTCCCTCCAAAATCCAGCTGTAGTCTGCCAAAATGCATAACATTTGGGGGTCACTGATTCTTGTTCCTATTTTAAACTATATGAGGTTTGTGTATTTTATGACCTTTGGATTCTGACCTTCTTATTTAGGGAACTGCAACTTTAAGATGTTTTGTTAGGACTTGAATCCAAGTAAATTCCCTCCTGAGTACAAATACTCATAATATTGTGAATGTTAGAGCTTGATGGGACTTTTATCCACCTAGCCTTCTTTTTTTTAAATTTTAATTTAAAAAATTTTAAAAAAATTATTATATTGATTTTTTACAGAGAAGTAGGGAGAGGGATAGAGAACTAGAAACATCTATGGGAGAGAAACATCGACCAGCTGCCTCCTGCACACCCCCTACTGGGGATGTGCCTGCAACCAATGTACATGCCCTTGACTGGAATTGAACCCGGGACCTTTCAGTCTACAGGCCAACGCTCTATCCACTGAGCCAAACTGGTTTTGGCAAGCCTTCTCCTCCTCCTCCTCCTCCTCCTCCTCCTCCTCCTCCTCCTCCTCCCTTCCTCCTCCTCCTCCTCCTCCTCCTCCTCCTCCTCCTCCTCCTCCTCCTCCTCCTTCTTCTTCTTCTTCTTCTTCTTCTTCTTCTTCTTCTTCCTTCTTTCTTCTTTCTTCTTTCTTCTTCTTCTTCTTCTTCTTCTTCTTCTTCTTCTTCTTCTTCTTCTTCTTTCTTCTTTCTTCTTTCTTCTTTCTTCTTTCTTCTTCTTTCTTCTTTTTCTTCTTCCTCCTCTTCTTCTTCTTAACAAAAATCGAAAACAAAACACATATTCTTTTATTGATTTCAGAGAGGAAGGGAGAGGGAGAGATAGATACTTCAATGATGAGAGAGAATCATCCCATTGATTTTTAGAGAGAGTGGAAGGGAAGGGGAGAGGCAGGGAGAGACAGAGAGAAACATTAATGTAAAAGAGACATATTGAATGGTTGCCCCCTGCATATGCCCAACCAGGGTTAGGGATCGAGCCTGCAACTGAGATAGGTGCCCTTCACTGGAATCAAACTTGGGACTCTTCAGTCAGAGGACCAAAACTCTGTCCACTGAGCTAAACCGGTTATGGCCATCTAGCTTTCTTGTTAAGAAAATGTGCCCAGTTTGTGACAGAGCTGAGGCTAGAATGTTGAGATCAGATGATGAGGCTTCTTCTTGGCTTGCTCCCTCACATTTAGTACTTCCCTGTCATAGCCTGCCTCTTCCCACCAGACTTGGGCCTCTGAGAAGGTGGCCCTGCATTGTCTCTGTGCATGGCTCTGCTCCCTAGTGATGATCAGACGCATAGGCACTTAGGTTTTGTTTGCACAAGAAATTATTTGAACCTGTATCTTGTTGATGACATGTCAAAATAGATTTTAAGGATGTTGACACGGTTTTGTTTTGGCGAACAAATCATTTTAGTTTGGGCAGAAAGGATTTAATACACAATGTTAAGTGATTAAAAAGAAAATGGAAGGAGTATATAGACCAGATTTAAGGCTGAGCTTTCAGTAATGAATACCAGAATCACAGAGTTACTACCTTTTCCACAATCAGCATAGCAGGGAATCATGAGGCTAAGACACAGCTGAATACAGCACTGTACTTGTTTACCAGAGATGAAGAAGCCACGATTATGAAAGTAGTAACTGGACCATGAGACATGAACTAGCTACTCCCTGTGCTGCAGCTATTTCTTGACAACCATAAGGCTGAATACTGCATGTGGGAATGTGGATACAAAACAATCCCTATTCTCCATGGCCATTCTTCCAGCAGAAAACAACTCAAGTAGTGGGAACATGGCCTCCATTTTACTTTTGTCTCCCAAATCTCAAGTGAGCATATTTATTTTGGCAGAATCTCTTCTGCAATCAAACGCTACCAGCAGGAGGCTTCTGCAATATGGCAATTTTGAGTGCTGATCCACCATATCCTGTCTTCCAAAAAGGCTCTGTGTGTAGTAGATACTAAATTGAGGGCAGATTTACAATTATGTTCCATTAGATCTCTATTTGTCAGAGCAATTAATTACATAACAGAAGGGAATGCAATGGCTTTACTTTAGGGAATCCCTAAGGGGAATTTCTATTTATCAGTAAAAATGCCATAAGAAGGGAAGAAACTGTGTTGGGAGAGTATTCTAAACTGTTTTGGTTTCAAACATCTTGGAAAGTACTAGAAGGAGGCATGCAATATTATGATATAAATGCTGTTGAGAGTTTCATCTTTGGCAAGGGCTGTCAACTTTCCATTTTGTATGCACTCCTCCTACTCTCATCCAGCCACTGCGGAATAAATATTTAGGATTTGTAGTGGAAATAAATATAACATAGTTTTATAAAATAAATTAAATAGGCATATAGCTTATGGGCTTGCATTGAGTTATTTTGACTTCATCTCCTTTAACTCTTTGGTAACCCTTATTTGGAAATGAAAAGTAATTATGAATAAATCCTTTTCACCTTTACTCTGGTACCATAGTGAAAAAAAGCTGGATACATTTTATTTCTGTTTTGTTGTCCGCTTCCTTATGTTGCTGATCCAAATGAAGAATCAGACAAAACCTGCCATCCTTCTACTTGCAATCAAGTAGACAGGATACAATCACTGGTGAGACTGATGGAGGTAGGAGACGAGTAGATAGGTGGCAAAGACATACTTGAAGTAAACTGATTTCTGATTTTCCTAGAAAAGACAATACTCCCTGATTCAGAAGAAAGAGACTGAGTATGTAGAGTAATTTCTACTAGCTTATGCTCAATTTCTTTTGTGTTTTGCATCCTTCTTCTCCTGTGGAATCATTCATCCCTGCTCCATGGGCAGCATATACTTCTGGAGCAGGGCCACCTCCAAAGCCTCTACTTCCCACTGTATAGTACGCTGCTCCTTGAGCAACTGCAGGTTTTTTTTGTTTTTTTTAAATATATATCTTTATTGATTTAAAAGAGGAAGGGAGATGGAAGGAGAGATAGAAACATCAATGATGACTGAGAATCATTGATTGGCTACCTCTTGCACATCCCCTACTGGAGATCATGCCCACAACCCAGTCATGTGCCTTTGACTAGAATCAAACCTAGAATCCTTCAGTCTGCAGGCTAACACTATTCTATGAGCCAAACTAACTAGGGAATACAGTGTTAATTCAATGTGCCAGAGGTCTTTGGCTTTGGAAGAGGGTCCGAACATAGCAAAGATTCTCTTGGATTCAGTGACCAAAACCTCATTATCACAGTGTTAAAAGTAAAGTGACTATATACATTATAATACAAACTGGGACACTTAATGAGAGTGAGAAGAGGCACTGTTAATAATCACACCGAAACAGCAGGCATAAATTAGATGTATGCTCACCTTAATTATAAGGAACTGTAGCGAACATATTTGAAATAGGAACAAAAATAATTCAGAAGCAGAGTTTACCTCTTTGTATTCCAAATACTTGAGCTACCTTATCTCTTATTTAATAATCACTTGCTAGGCACTTACGATAGGATAGACCCTGCTTTAGGTAGGCACTAGGAAAATAAAAAAAGACACCATCTTTGTTCTTTCCTTATTTACTTAATATCACTGTTGTGATATTTTAGAGTAGCTGGTGTTCAACTGGCTTATAGCTTACCCATTATAGGAAGACAGGGGGGGTACTATCAGCCCTTTCAACCAATGGTGGGTGGAAGATATTTTAAAAAAAGATTGTGCTGTTGTTGAACAATGTAAAGACTTTTTGCTCATGATTCTAGGGCCTAGACAATACGTATAACAAGGATTTACATATTATTTACATTATATAATGTATTATAAGTAATCCAGAGAATATTTGAAGTATACAGGAGTATGATCATAGGTTATATGCAAATACTATGCGTTTTTAATATAAGGGACTTGAGCATCTGTGGATTTTGGTATCTGAGTGGGGGGACCCTGGAACCAATTCCCTTAGGATGACAGTAATGCATTTTCTACTTCCCCTACAAGTGAAAAGTATTCTGCCACAGGATGAAAATTTAAATAAAGTCTGAGGAACGGTTTTATCAATTCGTCTATTTTATTCTTGGGGTTTGGGGGAAGATTTGGCATGAAGAAACAGTTTTGTACTAAAGCAATGTTTGAAAATGATTGGTTTGAGATTTTAAATTTTATTTTATTGTCTTAAAGCTCTAAGACTAGTTAAAGAGAAGGGAAAAATGGATGTTTAAAACTTGGAACAATGGAAAATAAACTGAATAGGAAATTATCTTAAACACCTGGAGGGCAGCTCTGTATGAGGGATTATGATTACAGAGGGTGCTTCTCATAGGAATACAGGTTTCAGATACACATAACATTTTAGCATCTACAGCTTTTCTGCCATGGAAGGGGCTGTCTTATGAAGTTATGAGCTCCTGGTCATTGGATATGTACAAGCAAACTTACAGATGGTGGTTAAATGTCAACTTAAGCTCCGCATTAGAAGAAAAGCCTTCATTAATGATTTGGCTATTAAACTTCTCTATTGGTGACTGTGATGTCTTAGCTACTACCTTAAAAATGGCTACAGTATGTTTTGTTTCCCAAGGATATTAGCCAATTCAGTACATTCTTCACACATTGCGTTGTCTTTTTTGCATGGTGGTCAATAATTGGTAAAAATGCAGAAGGTACAACACCCAAACTCTCATCGAGATAAATTTAAAAGAAAATAACATTCACTGATGTCATTCTGAAACTGATCTGAAACTGCCTGGCTTGCTTTCACGCAGCTGCTATTGGTCATTGCATATAGTTTTTGTCTCTGTTTCAAAATCTTGAAATAAAAGGGAACAACTTCCAATATGAATCAAGAAAAGGATCACCAGTTAAAAATTATTTCAATTGTTTTGCTATTAAATGTGAAATTGCAAAACTAGCTTCTCTTACATAATGTGAATTTATAACACATTTTGATGTGAAGCTAGTCTGTTTTTAATACCATTTCAGATACTGAGAAATTTCTCAGGCTCTTGGATTGGTGTTAAAACAATTTTTTTTTTTAATTTTAAAACATATAAGGCAGGAAGTGGAATATCTTTGTTTTTTAAACTAGTATTCTCATGGTCATAAAGACTAAAAATTTCTCTTCTCTCCCTTTTTATTTTTCTAATATCTGGGCATTTTTATTTAACTATGTCATTATACTTTAATCTTAGGAAGAAGAAAATTTTGGGTTTAACAACAATTTAATGTGGGAATTAAGTATTAGAGAAACAAAGATTAATTTGGAAACTTTAATTTATAATAATATCATTACATGAATTCAATAGCATTATTCAAATTGCAGTGTCCAAACTCTATGCATTGGCTATAAACAACTTTATAACCAGTGATTGTGGCAAAAGAGTACAAACTGCACAGTTGACAGGTGACAGTCTTATACGCAACATGATGTTCAAAAGGTTGAAGTCTAATAGCTCTATTTATTGTCATTATGATTGCTCTTAGCAATTTATGTAGCCTGAATAAACATTGCTTCACAGAGTCACATGTAGTATTGTCAGATATAAATATGGCCTGAGAGTTGTCAAAAGTGGTCTCATTTGCTCTAGCCAGTTTGACTCAGTGGATAGAGCATCATCCCATGGACTGAAGGGTCCTGGTTTGATTATGGTCAAGGGCTTATACCTTGACAGGCTCCTTTTCCACCCAGGTAAGGGAGCATGTGTGAGGCAATAGATGTGTCTCTTTCACATCAATGATTTTCTTTCTCCCTCCCTTTCCCTTCCAATATATCTAAGAGTTAATGGAAGATCTTTATCTGACCCTCAATTTTGAATGAGATCTCTGCTGTGTAGAGTAATCTTGGTTGTAGGTTCTTCCTATTCATTACTTTGAATATTTCTTGCTACTCCCTTCTGGCCTGCAAAATTTCTATTGAGAAATCAGCTAACAGTCCTACGGGCACTCCCTTGTATATAACTATTTTTCTCTTGCTGTTTTAAAGATTCTCTCTTTATCTTTAACCATAACCAGTATTTCATGAAATATTGAAGGGTATTCTTTAAGAAGAGAATGAAGAAGAAAAAAAGATAAAAATTATGAGCAATAAAATTGCAATACATATCTATTAACAGTTGAATCTAAAAATCAAAATAAACAAATAAGAAATTTAATGAACAAAATAAACTGGTAAATAAAATAGAATCATAGGCATGGACACATGGAACAGACTGATGTATCTCAGAGGGAAGCAGGTTGGGGGATGAAAAGAGATTAACCAAAGATCTTATCTATGGGCACAGACAGTAGGGAGGTGAAAGCCTGGTTTGGGGTGGGAACAATGTGGAGGGGGGCAATGGGGAGAATAAGAGGGACATATATAATATTCTAAAAAATAAAGGTTTTAAAAGTAAAGGGAAAAAAAGAAAAATAAATAGAGAATCAATGGAAAAATACCCTCGTGTGAGGATAAAAAAAAAAAGTGGAGTCATTCATTGAAGACATAATTAAATATTTCTACTTTTGCAAATTATATCTAAAATATAATTAGTTTTCTGTTGTTTTGTTTACTTTTACTGGAGTACCAATATGAATTTGCAATAAAGGAAATATAAACAAAATTATTAAAAATTAAAATCCATTAAAACATTCCTCATGTGCTAATGAAATATTATGGCCTGTCTAATGGGTGCAACAGACTTGCAAACTAATGACTAAAATTCAGTGTTTGTGTGTTTTAATACAAGTTTGAACAAGCTGTCAGGGGAATTCAGACAAGTAAGCAGCAATTAACTTGTGGACTTACCCACTTCGCGGTAGGTTTGGAATGGGAAAATTCCAGATATCACCAAAGAGATTACCAGACTTCATAAGAGATTATGTTGGCAATTTTCCCCACTGTCACATTTTTATCCTATTAGATGGGTAATATATAAATCAGGAGTTTAAAATCCTTATGATTTGGAACCTTGTCTTTATAAATCCAGATTTCCACTTTAATAAGTAGATGTTCTGAGCTCAAAGAGCTCAAGGTATCATTTGCCTCTTTCTCTTGGCTTTCTACAGAAAAATTATCTGTTGTTAGAATCAGAGATATAAAAGAAAACTTATTCAAAATACTTTTTTTTTTTAAAGCATAGCACATCCTGCAGACTAGCCATACCACTGTGGAGCATAGATGTTATTGCAAGAGGGATGTTAAAGATCATCTTCTTAATGTTTATAATTTTAGAGCTGGAGAAATGGAGTCTAGAGAGGATAAACATTTTCTTGGTCACTCAGTCAGGTAGAACCATTGCTGTTACATGTGACCCAGAGTGCAAGATTGGGGTCACATGGTTTCTGTGTTGATTTTTAATGACATGGTTGCTGACTCTTTTGGGAGAGAAACTCTTTACTCCTTGTTCATTTCAGTGACTTTTACCTACTCTTTTTAGTTGTTGTCCAACAATCAATACACTTACTAGCTTTTTTAGTGAAATTTTTTTTTACTGCTAACATATTTTGGAAGAATAACTGTGTTTGAATCCTGCCTCTGATATGCACCTAGCTTCTTTGATAAACCACTTCAGCTTCTCTAAAGATATTCCTTCTAATTTGAATATTTTTGATTTTTGAATATTCAAATTAGAAGGAATAAATTAATTCCTAAGATTTTTCTCTCAACTGGGACCCTATGACCTCTTGGCATTGAATATCCTGTCCTGGCTGTTGGCATCAAGTCTCTTTTCTCCCATGGCTGATGGGAGCTGTGGCCACACCAACCAATTGGTTAGTCATGGGTTTAGTTCCATTCTCTCCTTTACCTTTTCCTGAGGGTCTGGACTTTCTGGTATTGTTTTCCTGTCAGAACTGATTGTTTCCTTTTCTTTTCTTTTTTAATTTTTAATTAATTAATTAATTAATTTTTGATTGTTTCCTTTTTATCTTACATTCTGAACCTGAGGTGACAGTGCAGTGTGGAGCTATGGCTCTAATTTTGCTTTTCTTCTTTATCAGAGGCAATGGTTTAGCTCTGATGTCTCTCTGCCTTGGTGCTTCTTAGTTTGCCTGGGATCTTCAAATGTAGTTCTCAATCAACAGTATTACCACTATTGAGGATTGTGCCTTTAGCTTTAACTTGCATTCATATTTATTTTGTGCAAGGCAGATTCTTATCCTATACTCTATACTCCATGGTCAGCGGGACTCCTAGAAGTTCAGGTATTTTTGTAAGAAACCTCAGCTCACTCAACTTGCAGACTTGTAGGAGGAATCCTGGAGCATGGGAGTTGGAAGAAATGGTAGCAGGCATCTAATGTTTAGTATACAGAGATACTGAGATTCAAGGGGGTCTAGGGAATAAAATCATAGAGCCTACTGGTGACTGAGCTAGAAATTGCACCAAAGTCTATTGCATCTAAGTCCCGGGCTTTTTCCAGTATTTCCAACTGTCTCTCAGATAGTCTATATAAAGGTTTGGCATTTCTGCAGAGTTGTTCTCTAGTCACCCCTTCTGAGTAATGCCAGCTGTCCATGCAGAGTGGGGCACTTAGCCAGTGCTGGGCCAAAGCTGCCTGGAAAGAGAAATCGAATGAATACATTGACATTTTCAGCCATGGCAGTTTCTGGTGTGCCTTTCTGGCTCTCATCTGACCTGGTGCATCAGGCAGGAGTGATTACATTTGCTGTTCAACTAACAATTGTGTGTAATTTTCAGCCTGCCTTATTCTTTAACGGTATCTTCCCACGCTTCCATCACTTGCCAGGGCATATTTGCTTCATAATTACACTGGTAGGGACTTACCTGCATCTTTTGGAAAATATTTGCCTAAAGTACTTATTTCCTCGTGCATAATAAATCTTGATTGATACCTTGGTAATCTCTGGGATCAATCTAAAATTCTGTCCCACCATGGGGCAGATTGAAAAGTCAGGGAAACTGGTGACAAAAAAACAGAGAAAGAAAAAGAGAAACAAAAACCCGTGCTTCCTCACTGATGAGGTAAGAAAAGTAGAGAGGATTTGGAACCTCCATAGATAACTTTTGGTTTGTGGGCGCTTGTGTTATAGTCAGGCTCTTTAATAGAATCATAAGAGTGTGTGAGTAGAGATGCCATTGTACTCATCTAAACTCACCACTTCATTTTCAGTGTTCTTTTCAGAGAAGGACACTATGGCCACTGAGAACAAAGGTTGAAATCTGACCTCATGGTATATCTAAGACTCTAAGCTGAGTCTGAATTTAGAAGATCAGGCATCCTTTAGCTGAATACCAAGAGGTAGCAAAGGATGGATTGCTATAGACTACATAGGAAAAACACACTGTATCATATATTTTTTTAAAAAAATTATTATATATTTTTTATTTTTTTCAGATTTTTCAAAATTAAATTATATGTTGTATCATATTAATAGATTGATTAGAGTACAGTTTTGGAAATCTAGGCAGGTAATAGTTTGCTATAAAGTGTAAAGATAGTGAAAAAAATCAAAGTTATAGGAAAGTGTTATTTAAATCTTAATTGCTTATTTAAATGAAACTTTTGCTAAGGGACATGAATTCTAAACTTTAGTCTGCCATCAACTAATTCTGATGTTTAATAACTCAGCCCCTCATTTCTTCTATCATTAATAGTGATAAAATACCTATGCTTTTCTTTAGTATCATTCATTGATTCAAGAAACACTGACTAAGAGTCAGGTCTTGGTTTAATTGCCAATGGAAATTTAGGGACTAACACAGCATGATTTAAATATTATTGTAAATGCTTAAATTCAGTTATTATCAGCCCTTTGAGGGGAATATGTGTGTGTGTGTGTGTGTGTGTGTGTGTGTGTGTGTGTATTCCCCAGATAAGAATAGTAAATGGATAGTTTTGAAAACTGCTATTTCAAGCTTATAGCACTTGGTGTTAGATGACACCATGTAATGGTTGGTTGTTTTAAAATTTTGATGAACTAAGTAAATGTTTAAAGAAGAGGACAATATTGATTTTAGGAAAGAAGGAAAACTTGTGCCAATACTAGTTAGTTCTATTTATGTGGCTAACAATGACAGTAACTTGGTATCTCTAGGGAGGTTTAGTAGCTTGTTAGTATTTAATGTCACTTTACCAGTGGCCCGACATTTTCCCATCTGTAGAGGAAGAGCCTTGGTTACCATTTGGCCTTTTGTAGTCTTTTGTGTTTTGTTGTGCCTTTTTATTTATTTATTTATTTATTTATTTATTTATTTATTTATTGTTAGACTGTTAACTTCATCAGTTTGTGATCCTGTGGCTAATGATGGTTTAAGTTTGATGGAATAGAATAGAGAAGACATTATGGCAGTTAGATTCAGGAGCTGGGAATAGATATAAGAACAAAATCTGTTTCTAACAAATGGCTTCCTTTGGATTGTGGTGTTTTTCAACAAATAGAAGAGTGGTACCATGGTAAAAGACTATGGATTTAAGGTTGAACATCCATGTCCAAGCTTTAGTTTTGATATTTGAGCACATTAATTCTTAAAGCTTTAGTTTCCAGATCTGATAAATGTGAATAATGATATAATATAATGGCTATAAGGATTATGTGGCCATTAGTAAATCACTAAGCCTATAGTAAGTCCTTAGTAAACATTTGTTATTTATTGTCAGTCTGTGGTGTTCTTGTACTTGCTGAACGAGGAAGAGACAGAAGAGCAATAGAGAGGGTAATAATGGAAACTTCTTTAGTTCTTCTTAATGTATTTGCATTTAACTACAGTTCCTGAAAGACTAGTGCTTGGGTGTCCCAGCTCCCTGGCTTCCTTAAATAACAGGCATCTTGCTGAGCAAACTGCCTTCTCTCTCTCTTTTAATGTTTGTGTATTTTCAGAGCTTCTGTGGAGATCTTCCTTTTCACTTCTTGCTTTCATAATGATTATAAACTTTGAGTGAAACTGATCTAGAACTGGAGGAAGTAAGGGTAGGGTAAGTTTTGGTCCAGCAAAACCAGTTCTCACCACAGCTTCTTTGTATTTACATTGGGTGTCTCTTTGAGAAGCTAAGAAATCCCAACTGATATGTTCTAGTTTATTCCTTCACCAAACTTGTGAGGCTCTCAAACCCAGTTGCCAAAATGAAGGGCTATAAAGAAGATTTCAGAGGGAAAAAAACCCCACACTATATAATATTAGAGCTGATTGGGCCTTTATTGACATTCATTTTGCAAATCAGTATTGTTTTTTATTGAAGGTCATTCTGGCAGAACTGAGACTAGAACTGGGGTAATAAAGACTCTATCCTATTTGTTGCCTTCCTTGGATCCATCTTACATGGATTGATGTTCCTTACCTACAGTTTTTACTCTTATTACATTCCTGTTCAAAGATAAAAGTTCTAGCTTCTCATTTCTCTATATAAGACTTTTCATGCACAAGCTCATTTTATCTTCCAAACCTTTTCCCTAAGTATTCTCCATGAGTCCCTCATTTTAGTACAAGTGGGCTTCTTCTTGCCTCACAAAAATGCCTTGTTTCTTCCTTGAGTTCACTGTATTTCCAGGCGTTATCCCCATTGCTCCATTTACCTTTTAGAACCATCCAGCTTTTAAAGTCTTTGTTAAGGGCTACCCCTGTCAACCATGTGCTGGCTCCTGCGACATACCTTGATTTTTTTGTATGCTTTATGATTTTTGTCTTTCTCTTGCTACGTATATAAATATATCTCCCTGAGGTAGGCTTTAAGCTTCTTGAGAACAGGATGAAATCTGATTCACTTAAATATGGGATGAAAATTTGACTTATCTCAAGCTAAAGGGCCAGACACATAAATATATTCATTTATTAAATTAACAGACATTTGTTTTTGAGTACCTATCATGTATTAGGCCCTGGGATTAGAGAATGATAATTACTTCTCCTCTCAAGGATTCAATAATTTATTTTGAGATGCAGAGGAACAGAGAGGCAGAGTGATGTGTGATGAGTGTGGCAACAATGTAGTATTCCAGGTGCCATGGGAGTGAAGTAAAAGGGTGTGTAACTTGAACTGGAGGATGGAGAACAGGGATTATGTCTTTAAGGACTAACAAGAAGTGATGCTCAGGATCTAAATAATGCATCAAAGATAGACATCATTTTTATTAGAGAGTTAGCTTAGTTGAAAGGGAACAGAGATAAAACCCAAATATTCAGTAGAATTTCCAGCAGAATATAAGTGCTGAGAAATGACCTCAAAAGAAGCATAACACCTATACAATTATAGAACTTATTGGAAATATGACTAAGATCTATTATTTAAGAAATTGTTATATCTAGATGACTTTTCAGTGAAATCTGATAAACCTTTAAAGATCACATAATTTCATTCTCATCATTAAACTAATATAAAGAGTAGAAAAGGATGAAAAACCCTCATATCTAAACTTAGAATAATAAGTAAAGCAAGTAGAGGAAGACACTACAGAACAATCTTACTTACGATTATATGTACAAAAATAAGTAAAAGATATCCTTTTAATTCATTGACACATCAAAACACTGCAACTGAGAGTGAGTAGGATTTTTTCTAGCAGTGCAAAGCTGGTTCAATTTCTGGAAATTGAGCAATATTATTTGGTATATTGCTAAATTAAGGAAGGTAAAAAGAGATGATATACTAGTGGATGTTAAGAAGGTAATAGATTATAGAAAGGGATGAGTAACCAAGGAGATAAGTATTCATTCACTTAGCCATTCATGCATAGCATATTTTCTAAGAGCTTCCTAACTAGGCAGCCCTGGAATAGTGAGACCACTCAGGAACTTGTAGCTTATTAAAACAGATCACCAGGTGAAAAAATAGCTCCTGTGGACTGTTATAAGTATGAAACAAATACTAGAAGATCCTAGAATTAAGCTACTCATTTTGGGGATCAATTTTTATAGCATCAGAGACATTTGAGTTGGGTCAAGATTTAAAAAGATCAGCCAAAAATGGTTTGCTCAGTGGCTAGAGCGATAGCTTGCAGACTGAAGGGTTTCAGGTTCAATTCCGGTCAGGGGCATGTGCCTTGGTTGTGGGCACATCCCTAGTAGGGGATGTGCAGGAGGTAGCTGATGGATGTTTCTCTCTCCTCGATATTTCTAATTATCTTTCTCCCTTCCTCTCTGTAAAAAAATCAATAAAATATATTTAAAAAATGATCAGTAGAAAGTAAAGGCAGTAAAATGACATTGTAGCAGTGAGCACAACATGAGCAAAGTTCAGAGTTATGAACGTTCATTATAAATCCTGGAAATGGTGTCACTGGGCCACTATTGACATTCTGAAGAATGATAGAAGATGCTGTGAAGATCATCTGCAACAGAGACTTAGCCAGAGTTGGCCAGATTCTGAGGAAGCGGAGCCTCCATGGTGAGAGAATTAGATGGTGCTTTGGAAGGCAGAAAAGATGGTGGAGTCAGTGATTTCCATATAGATGCTTAAATTTACATTGTTCATACTCTCCCAGAAGTATTCCACAGTCAGCTGACAATGTGGGATTGCTCTGGAAATGTGCTTCTTTGCTTTTAATATCATTGCATCCTATATTAACCCATTATTTAAAACTTTCCATTTTAGAATAACTTTAGAATTATAGAGAAGTGACTAGGATGACATTAACCCACTGAAAAATGTACAAATAAAAGTTATACTACAAAACTGCACTGTGCATTAAAATTCCCAAACCTTTATATAACTTTACTTGTTCCCCACTTTTACTCACTTGAGTCATGTTGAAAGCAGAACAGACTCTCTTATCCATTTTTAGTAGAAGACTGAGAATCAATGTAAAAATTAAAGTAAATAGCCAAAACCGGTTTGGCTCAGTGATAGAGCATAGGCCTGCTGACTGAAAGGTCCCGGGTTCAATTCCGGTCAAGGGCATGTACCTTGGTTGTGGGCACATCCCGGCAGGGGGTGTGCAAGAGGCAGCTGATCGATGTTTCTCTCTCTCATCGATGTTTCTAGCTCTCTCTCTCTTTCCCTTCCTCTCTGTAAAAAATCAATAAAATATATATATTTTTTAAATTAAAGTAAATAAAAACCAAAATTAGTGTTTCTCAACCCTGAGAGACGTGTGTGGCTTTGGTCTTTTTTCTCTCTTTCTTTTCTTTTAATATCAAATGATTCTAAATATGCATCTAGGTTTAAGAAACATAAGTAAGCCAGCTATTCTAGGGAGTTTTTCTCCATCGGTTTTGGTTTTATACTAGGCCTTGTGATGATGGTACTAGGCTTAGGGATTTGCAAATAATGCTCCCTGCATTTCCAGAGACTCACCTTTTATTAAATGTATATGTGCACAGCATGTGCACAGGATACAGGGGGTAAGAGGAAAAGAAAGGCCCTGTAACTAAACTGAAAAGCCAGTGTCTGGCTTCAGTAACATACCTACTTCTTGATTGTCAATTAAAAGTCTTTCTCAATTGATATTAATGTTATTTTTTTTTAAAATCCTCACCTGAGGATATGTTTTTTTTTTAAAATTAATTTTAGAGAAAGGAAGAAAGAGTGAGAGAGAGGGAGGGAGGGAGGGAGAGAGAGAGAGAGAGAGAGAGAGAGAGAGAGAGAGAGAGAGAGAGAAATATTGATGAATGTTTAAAACATCAATCAGTTGCCTCTTAAATGTGTCCCTATGAGGAATCAAACCCTCAACCCAGCTATGTGCCCTGACCAGGAATCAAACCCACAGCCATGGACAAGGTGTATGAATCCATGCTCCAATCAACTGATCCACCCAGCCAGGTCAATGTTGTAGTCTCTTATTGAGAAAATTATACCTCCAACAGTTTGCTCTCCTCCCTCTGAATAGCACTTTACAATATATAAAGCACTTTAATATTATTATCTTTTTTATTGCCATAAAAGCTCAGAGGAGGAGTTGAGGAGGACAAGGTTTTTATCTTAATTTTGAGGGAGTGGAAGTACCTCAGGCACCTGATGGAGCCGTTGTGGCTGCTCAAGATCTTGTCACTTATTCTTTGTGACCTGATGCTAACACTCAGGCAACACTGTACCTTTTCTTTCCCATTTACCCTATCTCCCTATTTCCATGTCATGTGCTGGGGCATTTATTTTTTCCTGCATTTCTATTGCTCGTTGTCTTTACAGACATCTGGATGTAATCATGTAGTCCTCTCAATTAATTCAGCTCAATTAATAAATTACTGGGTGGATTTGGGATGGGGGCAGGTGAGGGTGCCTTCCGGGCCTCCCTGGGCTGGAGAGCTCTTGCAATCAGGCTTGGAGAGCTTTCCCCAATAGCAGTCACTGAGCTGAGCTCAGCCCCAGCCTGGAGGCTGCCTGCAGGAGTGATTGGCTCACTCTGACATAGGAGGCATCCTTCTTCTTTCCTCACTTGGTGAATTTTAATCTGATTAGAACAGACCTGGTCTAGGCTGGTTTGTCCCCCTCCTAGTTAAGTTTTTCTTAAAGGTCCAGTGTGGTATCAATTTAGCATAGTTCATAGGGCATTTCTTTGTCATGTGGAGCTGACCAGTGCTTTACAGGTATTGAATACTCTGGCCCCTGGCCACTAAGCGCTAATAACAATCCTACGCATAGTGGCAAGCGGTGTTCTCATCCTCCAAGTTCCAAGTGCCCCTTGTTGGGGGACAGAATTGCACCTGCCAGAGGGACCCTTTTAAAGTATGTTGCCAAGCACTTTTTAATGCCCTGTTTTAAGAATAAACTTTCGAAGGTTCCTTAATGCCTCAACAAGTTTAAGCTCCTCAAGCTTTCAGGCAAAGCTAACTGTGCTCTGGTTTCATTCCACATTTTAGCTCTTTTACCAGCTACTTTTATTTTTTTTATGCCTCCTTTATCCCCACTAAATGTAAGGTCTGTGTACATGTTACTCTGCTAACATTGTTCAGGCCCACCCTCTAGTCAGCACTTGGGCTCTGTCTGAAGGTCACTGAGTCAATGAGGTCTTCTGTTGCTAGCAAGGAGTGATCTTATTTTTATTTTTTTGCAGCAACACTTTTTTTTAAATCCTCACTTAGATAACTTATCACCGCATTTAGGTATATATCACCATTTAATTGGTGTGATAATTATTTGAATAGATCATTATTAAAAATGAAGCTTTCTTCAACCTTATTGGTATAAGATTCTCTTACCATAGATACTCCTGCAAGTTAGCAATTATTTCTTATTTATATCTGTTGCCTGAGGAGTGTTGGGTACTAACATAGGTACCTTTTAGAAGAGAGATACTTTTTCTTCTCTTCTTCCCTTCTTTCATCTCCTCTCTCTCTTTCTCTCTTTCTCTCTCTCTCTCTCTTCTTCTCAGAGAGCTTTCTCAAGATTTTATTGAGTATAGATTAAAATGAAATAACAATGAATTAATGTATGTTGCCTCATTTTCATACTTCCATAAAAAGAATTGCTTTTTTTTTTTTTTAAATTTCAGATTCCAACAATGTCTCACCCATCTTGGCTGCCACCCAAAAGTACTGGTGAGCCCCTAGGCCATGTGACTGCACGGATGGAGACTACACCTTCCTTTGGGACCCCCAGCATTTCAGTGTCTACACAACAACCACCCAAAAAGTTTGCACCAGTAGTTGCTCCAAAGCCCAAGTACAACCCATACAAGCAACCTGGAGGTGAAGGTAAGTGTAGGTATTTCAGAATTGGGTAGCCAAAGTGAGAGGGCTAACAATATAGTAAAAGTGATTGACAACACAATGAGTTGGATAAAGGTAGCTCAAAGATTTGTTTCTTATAGTTGGTTGACATCTAAGAACACCTAGGAACCATCTAAGCCAACTTTTCTTTTAGGGTGAAAGAGAGTAAGACCCCATATATGGCTATGGCTACACAATGAGTTAGGGCTAGAGCCAAAACTAGGACCCTGCTTTCTTCATTTGTAATTGTTGCATTATCCTCCACTCCCTCCCATTGTCCTACAGAAATGTGTCTACCCCCCAGTGGACTTTTCCCCTGCTATTGGACAAGTGTCTCAAACTGCTGTACTCTAAAGGGAAACCCACATGAAATGAACCTAATAAGACACCTAGAATTGGTTTGCCTCCTGTGGCTATTGTTTTCCTCCTCTAAGCTGCTGTAGGATAAAGTTATCTAGAGAGCTCTCTGAGATCTGTATTTGTAGAAGCACACTGAGCAATGTGAGTGAACTTGTGTTAGGGGCTTTAATAACAATACATTCAGTTTGCATCAAATGGAGTTTGGAGATCTATTGATACATGAGCTTAGCATCCTAGGCATAAATGTATGTGCACATTCAACCTGCTAAACCCCATTGGAAGCACAAATAATGCCATATTGTCTGGATGAAGTTATGCCACATTTAGCTAATCAGTGTCAGTAATTCATCCAAACTCATGAAACAATCTATACTAATAAAAGGGTAATATGCTAATTTTACCAGGAGACTTCCCGGAATATCTTCTGGACATCATTCTGGATAAAGCCATGGTGGCAGGGCTAAAGCACAGGGGGTTAGGAGTGATCAAGCCAGGAAAGGAGGGCATTTGGGGGTGATCAGGTCAGCAGGGGGACAATTGGGGCTCAGCAGGCTACTTGGGGAGGGTGGAGAGCAGGTTGGCAGGGCAGGCAGTTAGGGGTGGCAAACCGGCAGGGGGTGGCAGTTGGGGGTGAGCAGCCCAACAGGTGGGGGCAGTTGGGGGAAATCAGGCCAGCAGGGGGGGTAATTGGGAGTGATCAAGCCAATGGGGGGCCAGTTAGGGATGATCAGACTGGAAATGGGGTCAGTTTGAGGTGATCAGGCCAGCAGGCAGAGTGGTTAGGGGCAATCAGGCAGGCAGGCAGTTTAGTGGTTAGAAGCCAGCGGTCTCAGATTGTGAGAGGGATGTCTGACTGCCAGCAGATTGGAAAGGGTCCCAGATTGGAAAGGGTGCAGGCTGAGCTGAGGGACATGTGCACAAATTTCATGGACTGGGCCACTAGTGTGTTATAACTAATAAACAGAAGAACATTAGACTTCTGGTTGCTGAGATAAAAGTGGCAGTGAAAGAAGATTCAGCCCCCTTTTCTCTATTTTTCTTCCCTCCCCTCATTCTGATTTTTTTAATACCATTTTCTCTTGACGATGTTTTACTTCTTTCTTAGACTATATTAGTGTTTTTCATATAGCATCTTTGCGTGAAATCCTTTATACTCTGTGATAGAGTTCAGCCTCTCTTTTATCATTTTAGTCCTCTCCCTGCCCCTAGTCAACAATGAGGCAAAGAAAAAGTCTTTTAGTTTTGTTAGTATTTTAGGACTGAAGTCAGAACCCTGGCCCAGATGACTAGCTGTGTAAGGGAGCTGGGTGCTTTGGTAGATGGTGAGGAGGTCAGGCACCTGCATGCACATGCGAGCTGAGGCTTTGGGTCTTTCGGCATCTTTTTTTCCAGAAAGTGCAATGTCGAGACCATCAGAGAGCTTCTGTGGAAAAACAATAAATGATGCCCTTGGCACTCTGCTATTCCCTACCCCAAGTGCCTGAAGTTACATTAGCCTTGCAGGAGGTTGCGGCTTTGCAGTTAGTTAACCAGGACTCCCTGGAAATGTTTTTCTTTGCCTCATTGTTCTTCAGTGATTGCAGAACTCAGGAATGGGATCTGGAAGAGAATCCCTCCTCCCAAGGACAAGAAAAGCCATATGTTGGCTTTCACATTTTTTTCTTAATGTTCCCCCAAGGGGATTGCTATTTGTCTCTAACTTTTGGGAAGAGCTAATATGGACGTCCCTCTAATATGAAAGGAATATAAACAGATTCCCTTATTGAGTAGGAGACAAATGTGTGAAGAAGTCTTAGTGGGTATGGGTATGACATTCGATGCATAAGCAATATAGGGGCAGGTCCTATATTAAGTATTGGTCAATAAATGACATGCAGGTGTCGGAGGAGAACTGCATATAATGGTCTCCCTTGGACTCCTTCACTCTGAATGCTATGAACTGTGGTGAGTTAGCTCTTGGGTGACTCTCCCTGCCTTGTGCTGCCCCACCTTCTTTACTGCACTGTGTGAAATTCACGTACTGTCTCTCTTGTCTCTAGGGACACTGGTGTAATCTCTAATACTCTGCCTCTCTTTGCTCAGCTCTTTACTTTTTCTTAGATGCCATTCCACACCTTTTATCACTTATCAAAATCTTACTTGAGTCACCTTCTCCAAAAATGTCTAGGCCTGGCCAAGATCAGAAGTAATCATCACTTCCTTCCCTGGGTTCCACTTATGTCTTACTCTGACCATCAAATGTCTACTTTGGTTATTTCTCCTGATCTTACTCTGTCAGACATTGAACATATAGTCTGTGAGGCACTGTGCTTTTTCATTGTCATTCCATTGCCTTCTCCTATAACCCTATGTAGTAAGTGTCTTTTCACTTAAAGAAATATAAGCTTAGAGAGGAGAGACATTATTCTGTATGGTTTTGTGGCTACTAAGGTTTTGAAAGGAGACCATTTTCCTTACCCAGCATGCTACATTGCTTATCCTATTCATGCCAAATATGGCACTGAGGCCCCATATGACAGAGATTCTTTCCTGCTTCCTTGTGAGAATGCAAGCTTTGTTTCTTCATTTAAGCAACAAGACATGGTTTCTCACTCGTCCTTATGTTCCTCTTGGCTCTTATTATGCTACTGTGTTTTTAGAAGGAACGATTGTGTATGGTCAAATGTATGTCTGTATGTTCTTATGTATGTATATATTTGGATGGATGGCGGATGGCTGGATGGATGAAGGCAGCACTCAGTGATTTTTTTTCTACAATAAACAGTTTGGAATATGGGATCCTTATGTGAAGCAGCTCAGTCTCATTTAATTTCTGAAGGTTTGATTCTTTCTTGCAATTCTGCCAATCTCTCTCTCTCTCTTTTTAATATAACCTTTTTTTGAATACGTGAAGGAAAAAAACCCCCACACATTTCCCTTGCATACATACATTTTAAAGACAGATATGGGGAAAGGTTTATGGATATTCAGACTTTTTAAAATTCAGCTTTATCTCTTCGTCTGTGGTACATGATGACATAATATTTGTTAGAAGTATAAGAGTTGCTTTACTTTATATTTAATTTAAATGTTAGTGCATTCTTCGTTACTCAAAAGATTTTTATATTTTATACTATTTTTGCTTAAATTTTTATACATTTGAAAGTTTATATCTATTTACTTTTTCATTTCTGTCCATTTAGAATATTTGGGCCATTAGTGAAATCCCCAGACAGTAGGTAACAGTTAATATTTATAGGGTGAATGGATTGTGCCATGGTCTTGTGCCTCAGCTCTTGCTATCTTTTGCTGTTAACTTATATTCTCCCGAATTTCTGTCTCCTAAAGTCTTTTTATTTATAGCTTCATTCAGAGATTGACCACCAAGAATACAATAGAGAATATGAAAGGATAGGACTAATAGAAGTCACATGGGCCACTTTTTCTGGTGTAAATGTGAGAGCAGTAGTGCAGGGTATACATGATTTGCTCTGAGATGCACAGCTTGCTCAGGGCTGAGTTGGCACTAGACCTCAGGTACTCTCTGAGCCCAGCATTACCCTGGACCTTGGATTACATTCTATTGTAGTAGGTCCCTTTTTCACCATGCCACAACCTCTGTATGCATCTCCTGCCATTCTTATCATGTGTCTTCTGATTGACTTACTTGGGTATGAAGCTATCTGCTTTAGCGGACTCGGGGCTTACTCCCAACAGCACCAAGCAATGTGCCTGACACATATTAGGTACTCAATTATGTTTGAGATGATAGTTAAGCCACAGAAACATAAACCTGTCTATCCAGGCACACGTTCTAGATTCTCAAATACTTACTAAGGTTTATGGTTCTGCAGCTCAACCTCAGTGTTAGAGTTACTTTTAGACTCCTTTACTCATTCCTGGAGCTTTTGAGTCCAAGAGTTGCTTCCTGCTACCCTGAAGTTACCGATTACATTTCTCATCTTAGTTATTATATCTATCATCTCTGGAGTTTGCCTTCTCATTTTTTAATTCTCATTTTTTAATTGTGAAAGTGGAAAAGTACCCACATTTTTCCACATCAACTTATACACAATATTTATATACCATATGTTATAATTTTTTAATAAAATATTCTGTATATAATATTACTCTAAAAGGCTTTGGCACACTTAAGAGTTGGAGTGTGATTTTTCTCCCCCAGTTAGTAGCTTTTTAGGCCTTAGGATTCTTTTATTTTACTACCATTATTCACATACTTTTCATTGATATATATATATTTTAACAGCTTGTGTCTCCTTCCCTGTTTGGAATGCCCCTGCATTTCCAAATGCCTTTTTATGTCCTGAACTATGTGCTTATGAGTATATATATATGAAGTTTGTCTACATAAAGATTTTTCCATGTTAAGTGTCCTTGTCATTTTTGTGGTATGGTTTGGCTATGTATGCATGGTTTTGTTTCACCTTCTATTATAGACTAATGAGGGCAACAGGATGATGTGATTTTTCTTTTGGTCTTAAAGGTACTAGTCAGTAGTGTTATTTATTCTGTAATAGGAATCTCTGCCATCTCTACCTCAAATTTGCAAACAAACAAACAAACAAAACAAAACAAAAACACCCCTAAAACAAAACCTTAACCTTTGATGGCAGAACAGGGCATAGATCTTTCTTACCAAACAAAGTGATATTTCTTACTTTACTTATACATCATTTTCTTGAAGATTTTGTAACTTATCTGTCATTTTTTTAATCCTTTATTACAATAGATTACCATAAAGAATGATTTGCAAAGTTGGCAAGTTTGTAAAGTTGGAGTTGTCTTGTGGCCTAGAGTTGACTTTTTCCAATCTCTAAAATTTTAAAAACATTTTAAATGCAACATTTTTGAAAAATTAAATCCACAGAGTACAGACTCAATTTGACTCTTTCAGTATAATACTTTTGTATTTGTACAATTCTTTATAGTTCATACTGTGCTTACATAGTGATATCATTTAATTCTCAAAAGAAAATTCTTACTCCAGCTCTCTGAATTAGTTGGAACAGATATTACTGCCATTTACTGAGTGGTAACCTTCCAGAAGTGAAATAACCTATTCAGTAACCACATAGCTGGTAAAATAATAGAACTAGGTTCTGCTCTTCATATCTAGGACTCTTGATGATTTTAAAGGGTACCATCAAAGGAGATTGGGCTAGATTGCTTTCTTCATTTTCATTCCATTATGTTATAATTCCAAGATCCTTTCCCCCCCCTCAAATTAATTGCAAAATGGTTGTTCTTTCTGGCTGCTATTCCTACAAATATTATCTTCCACATAACTATATAATGTAAATAAGGGACCTGTTTTCAATTTCTGCATCCATTTCTTCATCAAGACCTGTAAAGTAATGTAAGATTAGAGGAATGATAACTATTAAATGAAGGAGATCTTATTGTATTATTATTTTTTGTTGTTAATCCTTACCTGAGGATACATTTTCCACTGATTTTTTTTTTAAATGGAAGACAGTGGGGGGGGGGGTGTGTGAGGAGGAGATGGGAGACAAGAGAAAGATCTATATGAGAGACACATCAATTGGTTGCCTCACTCATGTGCCCTGACCCCAGGGGCCAGGGATTAATAAGCCTGCAACCAAGATACATGCCCTTGTTCAGTATGGAAACCTTGCCTTTAGTCCTTGGCCTGATTGCTCTAACCATTGAGAAATTGGCTAGGGCAATGAATGAGATTTTTACTATTTAGATCTCTGGGTGCATTTGCATTTTTGCTACCCTAAGGTTATTAATCCATTCCTTGAAATGGAAGTTGCTAGTCACCGCTGATTTGGAGTAGGCATAGTAACTAGAACAAAATACTGCTGTAAACAACTGGGTTTCCCATGATGGAGGTGACAGCCAAGGTTATTTCCTTTCCGCATTTATGTCAGGACCATTTTCTATGCCTTCAGCACAAAAATTTTTGAGCAGAAGACCTAGGAAAGAGTTTGAGGGCTATCTAATCCAGTTCTTTCACTTGCTTGACATGGAAACTCAGTAGGAAAGGGAAGATAATTGCTTCCTAAAATCACCTAAGAGTTTGGGACTCAACTAGGTCTAGACCCCAGCTTCCTAAATGTGTTCATTCCACTGTATCTCCTCTCTCTTAAAATGATGAAGCAAGATTGGGGCTTGGTTTCTCGGAATTTATGAATCCTGATTCATTGATACTTGGTGGGGAACTAGCCATTAGTGATGCAAAATCATGTAATCTGGTTATACAGGGTATGTGTTTTCTCAACAGATTAGCTAAAACATGAGGGAAATTGATGGCCACCTCTGGAAATGTAATTAAAAACATAATTTGGAATGGATTTTTCCTACCATTTTTAATGTTGAGCATGTACGCCAATTTAGTGCTGCTTCTCTACTTAAAAAAAAATAATAAAAAAAATATATATATTTTTTAAAAAATATATAATATATATATATATATATATATATATATATATATATATATATTATTGATTTTTTTAACAGAGAGGAAGAGAGGGGTAGAGCTAGAAACATCGATGAGAGAGAATCATCAATCAGCTGTCTCTTGCACACCCACTACTGGAGATGTGCCCACAACCAAGGTACATGTTCTTGACTGGAATTGAACCTGGGACCTTTCAGTCCACAGGCTGATGCTCTATCCACTGAGCCATACAGGTTTTAGTAATGCTTCTCTACTTATAGTTAGTAAAACTTTTTTTTTTTTAAACGAGTAATTGGTAGTTGAAAATGTATGAGAACTGTGAACTCTGAACAGTGATACCTAAATATTTAGACCAGTGGTGTACTATCTAGTGTTTGGAATCCCAGCCTCTGTTGCCTGCCATGAAAGGGAATCTGGACTATAATTTTGGAGGAACAAATGGGGGATGTCCTCTTTATGTATCTTGACATTCTGTTACATTGGCAGCAATCACAGAAGAACAATTGAAGTTTCTCATATGTTTGTTTTAATTATGCATGGATTGTCATGAATACAGTCACAAAGTCATTGAAACGTTAGGAACTCTATTGAGACTTGAACTTGACTAGCTTCCCTGTTTTTCATTCAGGGTAAGCATCTTGAGACTCACCTATCACAGTGATGTGCAGCACATGAGTTTTAACTTTCAGAGCCTCAAGAGGGCCAATAAAAGTATGATATGCAGATTGACCATCAGTCCAATACACAAGATGGCTTCCCCCATGTGGTCAAAGATCCTGCTCCCATGTGGATACAAGATGGTCACCACCAGATGGTCAGAAGGGGAGGGCAGTTGGGAGGGGCCAGGCCTGCAAGGGAACGCAGTTGGGGGCAATCAAGCCTGCAGGAGAGGGCAGTTAGGGGTGAACAGACTGCCAGAGGAGGGAAGTTGGGGATGACTGGGCTTGCAGGGAAGGGCAATAGGAGGGGACCCAAGCCTGCAGTGGAGAGCAGTTTTGGGGGTCCAGGCCTGCAGGGGAGGGCAGTTAGGGGCAAACAGGCTGGCAGGGGAGCAGTTAGGTATCAATCAGGCTGGCAGGGGAGTGGTTAGGGGATGATTAGGCTGGCAGGCAGAAGCAGTTAGGGGCAATCAGGAAGGCAGGTAGGTGAGCAGTTGGGAGCAAGCAGTCTTGGATTGTGAGAGGGCAGTTAGACATTCATGAGGGATCCCAGATTGCAGAGGGTGCACACTGGGCTGAGGGATACCCTCCCCTCATGCATGAATTTGTGCACTGGGCCTCTAGTATATGGATAATGTGCAATACTATTATTGCCTGTTTTAAATTTGATCAAGCTTAATTTTTTGACAATAAAAATGAATGGAGAACCATAATAAGTTATATCCACACACCTATTAGAACAGGAAAAATAAAAATAAATCATAAAACACTCTTCAAGAGGATATGGAGAAACAGGATTATGCATACATTGTGGCAGGAATGTATAAAATGGGATAACAATTCTAGAAAACTCTTTGGTAGTTTTTTACTAAAGTAAACATTTACTAAGCATATGATTAAGCTTTTCTGAATTTAATCCTGATATATGAAATATTATGTTCACACATGAACCTGTATATGAGTGTTCATAACTTTTTCATAATGGCAAAATATTAGAAAAAAACACAAAAACAAATGGCCTTCAATGAGTAAATGTTTAAACAAATTCTGGTATATCCATATAATGAAATATTGCTATTTATCAATAAAAAGGAATGAATTATTATTACATGCAACAACTGGGTTGACTTCATGGATATTATGCTTAATAAAAATAATAAGTCAATCCAAAGGTTACAGATACTGCATGATTCAATTTATAAAACATTCTTGAAATGACAAACTAGAGAGGGAGAACAGATTAGTGGTTGCTAGAGGACAGGAATGGAGGATGGAGAGGAATAGGGAGGAGTGGGTGTTCAAACCAAGAAAAAGCCACAGGGAGCCTTTTTGTGGTGTTGGAACAGTTCTCTATCTTGGTTGTATTGATGGCTACATTAATCTATACATGAAATAAAATTGCAAAGAACTATAAACACACTCAAGTGAATGCAGGTTAAAATGAAAACCAAATAAGGACTATTTATCAGTAATACAGCATGTCAGTTTTCTGTTTGATATTGTGTTATATCTTTATCAGACATTGCTATTGGGAGAAGTAGAGTAAGCAGTACATGGGGGAGTCTTTGTACTATTTTTACAATTCACTGTGTTTTTAGTTTAAAATAAAAAGTTGAATAATAATAAGATCATCACGTCATATAGATTTCCTAATGATTTCTTCTCAGTCCCAAAGTGCCATTTTGCATGTATACCAAATTGCCTACACTATACTTTGAAGATCACTATTATTGTCGAAACTATTCCAAATAGTAGTACCTGTGTCTCCTTTTCCCAGCCCCCCCATCAATCTTTCCCTGGCCTCCCCTACTTGCCTCCCCCCCCCCCCCACACACACACATATCCTTCACCCTCCAGTGTCTTATGCCCATTGGTTATGCTTATATTCATGTATACAAGTCCTTTGGTTGATCTCTTACCTTCCTGCTCCAACCCTCCCTAGCCTTCCTGCTGTAGTTTGACAGTATGTTCGATGCTTCTTTGTCTCAGTGTCTATTTTTGTTCATCAGTTTGTAATGTTCTGAAGATCACTATTAATGTATGGTTTATATTGATGGTTTTCAAAGCTGGCCAGTCATCAGAAAACTTAGGGAAACACTCGTTTAAAAAAGAAAAACAACAGCAACAATTTCTAGGATTCCTCTTTGTTGTGCAAAATCAGAATCAGGACATGGCCCTAGGATCCTGCACTAAAACAAAAGTCCCCATATCATTCTGATTGATGCTTAACAAAAGCTCAGGAACCATTTGATTATTTCAATAACTCTAGCATCCAGTGTTTCAATGCCCTAGAACCTTCTTCTCCAAGTCCTATGTGTACACACTCTGCTTAGTTATTAACTATGCTTTGAAAGTCTTATTCATCTTTAATCTTATAAACAATGTAGATATTCAGGGGCTAAAATCATCCTTCATGTAGCTATATGTTTCCTCTGTGCTTTCATCATAAACACCAGTTTTCTGTGCATGTTGTCCCAAGGAATTTTAATTGGGATCCAAAAGCAGAAGTGAATGTGTGTGCTTTTTAAAGATTCTTCTAGAATGCCTCTGCATTTTAGAGCACTTGCTATTGTGTAACTTCAGGTAGAAATGCCTGAAATCTCAGCTGATTTTGGGTCATGGCAGGCCTATGTAAATCATCTATAAATGTATTCATTATGGATTTTATAGAAATAAATCTGACACCTGAGCCTTTGGGCAAATATACCATATTAAGAAATCATACCCTGGAACAATGGTTGACCTTAGGAGATGCAAAAGAAAAAAAATCATGGTATTATATTTTTATCTTCCTTCCTTAAATTTTCTGTAGTCAGAAACTGGACAGCTGAGCATAGCACGTGCACAGGTCCCTGAGACGTGACACTTCCAGCCTCCTACCACTTTGACATTCCAGCCTTCTCTTTTATTATCCACTCTTTACATTGTTCTGTATGTTGCTGTTTTTCAAACAGAAATGACAGCCTGCTAGTCAAAGCAGAAATATAATAACCATCATCCCCTATAAAGGCCCATTTTGTAAATTAGGTGCCCTAAGATAAAATGAAGCCAAAACCGGTTTGGCTCAATGGATAGAGCATCGGCCTGTAACTGAAAGGTCCCAGGTTTTATTCCGGTCAAGGGCATGTACCTTGGTTGTGGGCACATCCCAATAGGAGTGTGCAAGAGGCAGCATATTGATGATTCTCTCTCATCGATGTTTCTAATTCTCTATCCCTCTCTTTTTCTCTCTGTAAAAAAAAAATCAATAAAATATATTTTAAAATATAAAAGTAAAATAAAATGAAGTAAGTGATGTGGGGGGAATTGGGAAAAGCTGCACAGAGGAGGAGACATCCGAACTGAGTTTGGAGAATGAATTAGTGTTAGCCAGGCAGGAAATGGCATTAGATACCATGACACACAAAGCAAAGGAAACAGCATGTGCAAAAGTAGGGTAAGGTGCCTGTTCTGACCCTTGTCATTTTGGCAGCCATTTGTTGATGTCCTTAGGCAACTGGACTCCTGGGAGCAGCTTTGCAATATGAGCTGAGTAACTTCACCAGGAGTGGACTCAAACATCCAGTGTGCTCTGAAAGATCGCTCTAGACCAGCTTCAGGAAGTTGGGTAGCTACAGGGAGGAAGCATCAAGAAGCAAGTGCATACCAATATTATTCCACCAGGGGCAAGCAGCGCCTTCCTGGTGGTGGTCCTGGCCAGGAGGAGATGCCTTTTCCCCCCAAGCATCTCTCATGCTTGAAAACAAAATATTTCTGTATATACAGATGCTAAGACAAAAACAAAAGTCCAAAAAAGCAATTCTCTGAAAACTAGGTCAAAACAGCCTTCTTACCTAATCAAACACACCCCCTTAAGAATGTGAGATGTGAGCCAACTGGAAATTTTTGTTTGTTGGTTCTGTTTTGCTCTCTTAACTTCTCTCCAGTTTGGGGTGATCCTGAGAAACAGGAAGCAATGAAAGAAGGACTTTATTATGAAACAAAGATGTGTGTGTGAGAATGGATTTCAAATCACTTTCCCACATAATATCTAACTTAACCGCCACAATATCCTGTAACATTACGGTTCCTACATTATTATAGTTCCTAGAGACAAATAAAAAAATATGACATTCAGGTGACCTGCAGTGAGACTTATAAACATAGAAATCATATTTGAACAAATTGTAATGTTTTTCCTTAAGTGAAATGTTGGTAATATGCAATAATTCCCAAATATTAGTTATTGATATTATTATTACTAAAAAAGATTTCTGGCAGAACATTATTTTAAGGTTATGATTAACTTTTTAATGGATTTATTCATTTATTTCATCTGAAGTCCACTCTGCTTTACTGTTAACCTAAATATCTAGCAATACTATAAAAGATCCATATCCTCACCCTCAGTCTGAAGAGAATATAATGCAGAGTGAAACAACCAACATAGGGAAAAGCTTGGATTTACAACTTGTCCTCCTAACTTCATATCTGGAGCTTTCCTCAGAACTACACTGCATGTCATGTTAATGCTATTATTATTTTTTATTAAAATAATAATTCTCAATACTATTTTTCCCAATCATTACCATTCAAAAATATTTAAAAATTGATTTTCTCCAAGTGATATGTGAAAATTACTTAGAATCACCTTTATATGGTGTGTATGCGATGGTAGACTAACATATACGACAGCCAGAGTAACCTCTAGAAGTCATTACCAAGAAGACATTGTTTCGGAAAGCTTTTGGAATAACCATTTGAAATAGCCTTAATTCAGGTGAATTATCCCATTTTCCTTAAAGTTGATTTATTGACATTAAGATGAAATTAAAATGACATTTAACTTCAAAAAATATTTTTATTGATTTCATAGAGGAAGAGAGAGGGAGCAAGAGAGATAGAGACATCAATGATGAGAGATCATCATTTATCGGCTGCTGCCTACACATCCCACACTGGGTTTTGAGCCCACAACCCAGGTATGTGCCCTGACCAGGAATTGAACCTTGACCTCCTGGTTCATAGGTTGATGCTCAGCCACTGAGCCATGTCAGTTGGGCAAAATGACACTTAAATTTGCCAATAATTTGGTTATTGATCTATTATTTTTTATAATAGTAACTTAGTTTTATTAAATTTCTGTCATAAAAATTATATAATTGGGAAGAAATCTCTGAGTTATATAAAGTCTATCTAGAAATAATATCATTTGAGGTGACCTTGAAATGCCATAAGTGCCCACTCATTGTAGTCTCTGGTAGATGGATATTATTTTTCCATATCTCACTCTGACTTTACTTCCTCTTCTAGGACCAATTCAGATGCATGCCAATGCCCTTTTTATTGAACAGAGCTGTATAATAAATAAAACAAGAGTAAAAATACATGCTAGTCTTTAAATAGTTTATATTTCATTTAGAATGTTGACATGTGAAAATGACCAGTTAACTAACAATATAAAAGTATAAATTGTTTGTGAAGCTACTCTATTTTTAACTTACCAGAGGATTCAGAACAGAGTTTATATGGGGCCAGAAAAAGGTTGATAAGATAAAAGAGAGAAGATTCTGGAGAGTCAGTGGTTAAGCATGTAGACTCTATCTATTGATAGCAATAAAATAGATCCAGGCTCAAGTTTGGATTTTGACTCTTATTCTCTAGGATTTTGGACTAACGTGGTCAAGTAGCTACTTAAGCTCTCTCAACTTGTTCTTATGCTAAAATAGAGATACATGTACTTCAGAGGTGTTTTTAAAGTTGAGTGAATAAATTGGCACAGTATCTGACATAAAATAATGTCTAAACCACTGGAAGTCATCATCATTCTGTTGCTATTATTAACACTAAAGAGTGGACAATAGCTCAGAGAATCAAAATCCATAGTTTTTTCATCCATAGGTTTTAAATCTTAGTTGTTCAAATATGACTCATGCTGACCAGTTTTGAAAAGAACCTTAATTTTATATATATTTTTTGTTTTGTTTTTGTTTTATGGTAGCATTTTACTGATTGATACTTTAGGGTTGAGCTATCTTACATTTGTCCCTGCTAGAATTATGATGTGTTGGTATATCCTTTTTTAGACTTTGTATAATCATGCCTTTCTCAAAAGGACACTTCACTTAAACTATGTCAATGAGGAAAAAATAAAACATTCATGTTTATAGTTTCTCTATAAGAAGGAGTATTTTTATTACTTAACTATTACAGATAATATTAGTGAACTTTATGTAATTTTTCCTATTATAAAAGGAAACTAGTGTTTTTTATTAATTTAAAATATTTTATTTTCCAAAGTATCAAATATGGAAGATAAATTTTAGAGTTGTTATTAATTATACCTCCACAGGAAAATAATTAAGTTAGGAATTCCATCTGGGGTCCCGTTCATCTCAGGGCTTCATACTTGGGATTTAGCCAGTCTCCTGAAATCGTGTTTAAACTTGGTCCATGTATATGTCTTTTATAGGGAAAGGGCCCACATGTCATCAAACCCTCAAATAGATGCTTAATTTACTCATTGAGAAAGATAGCATCCCTGCATAAGAGGTCACCAATATCCCAAGCCAGTTATAGTAATACTGCATAAATAAAAACCAGTTTTCTATTTTCTTGTCAATAAATTTAGGAGGCAATGTCTGAAGAGATAACTGGGTAATTCGTAGTGATGTAGCTGGGGTTCTAATAATAATATAAGAAAATATAATGCATACATAAAGTATATTGTGTATAGTGTTTTGTATCATTATATATGATTTTGATACACCTTCATATATATATTTGTGCATCTTCTCTAGAGCAGAGTGAAATATACTATCAACCTTCGTCAGTGCATATCCAAGATGAGATGGATACAGTACAGATTCTTTACTTTAATAGGGGGGCTATGCCGGATCTCACCCCACTTGATAGTTGAACAGATGGAGTCTTAGTGATGATAAGGCTTGGATGGGTCTACAGGGAGAAAGTACTTAAGAGGAGATTCTAGAGTTCTTTATACTGCACCATACTTTCTGTTGCTTAGCATATAACAATCCCTGATATATATTTTACTTATTTATCTTATATGTGAATTTAAAATGTCATATTTGTTCTGCATCCATTATTGCAGTTTTGAATGATGATTCATCAGTGCAGTGGCCTATTTTAGTGAACCACAATAGCTTGGGTAGAAAGGAAAAAAAAGTTCAACATACTCAGGAATGGAAAGCAGCCATCTTTTTATAGCTAAAATTGCAAACATCTGGCAATTACTCTATTCCATCTCCCTTCAAAAAAGAAGAATCCCTTCTTCAACTGGAGCATGCCGCTGTGTTTAATAAGGCAAGCCTTAAGGAGCAATAGGTTTTGATTCAAGGAGGCCATTGCCTAACCCAATTGGCCAGAGTCTCTTTAGAAAGTACACCATTTAATGCTCCCCATATGCTTCTGTGTTATATAATGATAATAATACTAATATGGCAATTAGTGGTTGTAGAAAAATTCCCTTTTGTTTTTCTGTCCAGGCTTATAGGTTGCTTTAATGTTGTGAAAGTGAACTCTTCACAGAATGCTTGTCTCTCTCTATCCTCTGAAGCTTTTGGTACACCTGAAAAAAAGGTTCAACTATATTAATACCATTAATAATTACCTATTTGATTTTATTGGAAACTAATCTTTTAACTTGTTGAAGGAACACATCAATTTCTTCTTAAAGCCTGACCATGGTCTTGTAGTCAACAAGCAGTCCACCCTCCTTATGATCCCTTAGTACTCCACCCTTGTTTTTTTATTGTGTTAATTGTTTGTGAAACTATTTCTTCCTTCACTGGCAAAAGTCAACTCAGATGGCAGGGGAAGTGAGAATGGCTGGTGGTTTGCAATAAGGGCTGAGAGGCAGAACTTCTGCATTTTTCTCTTGGGACCAATGCCAGCTTTCACTCTTGCCTTGACCAATGCATTTACCTTTCTATTCCCCATTTACCTTTCTCTTCCTCTAGGCCATTGATTGGTACCTGTGGACCTTTGCTTTCCCAGGTTCTGCCAGCCTGCAAATACTGCCCATTGGTTGTAAAGTCTTGGTCAATAATCATCAGAAATTGGAAAGGAATGTAAAAGGTATAGTAGAAAGGGAAAAAATAGCAACAACAACAAAAAACCCCCACAAGATTTATTATCATGGTGATTTTAAAGAACAACCTGGTGTACTAAATATATTCTGTTTCCTAATGTTAGCATGTTATGGTACTTGGAAATTATAGACATTCTATGAACTTATTTCACCTCCTCTTTTTTCTTTTTTCTTTTTCCTTTTATGCTTTTAATTCACTCCTTAAGAAAGATAGAAGTGTGTTCATATCTTTTGTCTAGATGTAATATTTCACTAAGTGCTCTCTCCTATCAATTTTCCCCAAGTCCCAGTGAATTTTGCAAGCATCTCATAACTTCAAGGCAGTTTTGGAAGAGGTGAGATTGTGAATAGTTTCTGGTTAAAAAAATGATATGAGTATCTAAAACCTAAAATGCAGATCTTAAACAATAGAGTAGACCCAGGTAGAATAACAGATTTTATTGATTTCAAAATGTGAGACCCTCTGCCCCCCACACTTTTGTCTGTCTGCATCCAGGGCATTATTGAAAATCCTGGCCTTTCTTCCTCATGAGCATATCTTAGAACTTGGGCTCACTTAGTAGAACCAGTGTTCTATCTTATTTGCTTATATCTTGATGTCCTGATAAGTGGAAAATATTATACCAATGTCCTTTATCACATTTTCCTTTTACTTACATCTTAAAATCAACTAGAATATAACCATAATTCCCAGGGAGCTTAAAATAAAATCCAAAAATTTGGGCCTTACTCTAAGATATCTATTTATATAAAAGCACAGTGACCAGAATGATAGAATAGCTAGTACGACTGTGTCAGACTAGTACGACTGACACACACTGTAGCAGCCAGCCAGCCTGATCTGGGCACCAATGCACTCCTTCTGCTGCCTCCCCACCACCAGCCAGGCCCAGTGAGCCCCCATTGGGGCAGGCTGGCCACACCCCATCCATGCAAAAATTCGTGCACTGAGTCTCTAGTTCTAATATGGGCACCATTTTTTTTAAAAAGACTTCTCATGTTTTATAACTACTGAGATAGCCCAATCTCTCACCTGATACCTGAGTTCATACCAGCGCTTACAAGGTTGTGTCAAGCTTTTCTTTACTATTTCTATTGCAGGAAACTGAAACTGGCTTTTCTATTTTTGGGTAACTTTGATTTTTTTGGGGGGGAAAGTTTGTATGTATTGTGATTTGACATCTTAAAATATAAGCATGTCTCTTAGTCTTATAAATTTATAATCTCTAGCCTTGGAGTTTAGTTTAGATGCCTTCTGGCATCCAAAAAGGAAAAAGAGGAAATAGAATGCAGCACAAACATTGTAATTATGTGATCATACTAGTGTCCTTGTGCACAAAATTTATTCATGGAGTGGGGAATTCCCTCAGCCCAGCCTGCACCCTCACCAACAGGACATCCCTTTTGCAATCTGGGACCACTGGCTCCTAAGTGCTCACCTGCATGCCTGGCTGCCCTGATTGTTCCTAACACATCTGCCTGCCTACCTGTGCACCCCAAAATGCCTCTGGCTGCCTGCCTGATCTTGCCCCCAACTGCCCTACCCTGCTGGCTTGATCTCACCTCCAATGGCTCTCCCATAATGGCCTGATCTCATCCCTAACTGTCCTCCCCTTGCTGTCCTGGTTGCCACCAACTGTCCTCCTCTGCTGGCCAATTTGGTTCTGATTAGTTGGTTTCTATAGCAGTCAGCATCAAAAGCTCCACCTCCTAGGTAGCCATTGGATCCTCACAGTTGGCCCAGATTTGGTTCTGATTGGTCAGTTTCTATGCCAGTCAGCGTCTCTGGGCCTATCAACGGGTCCTGATCAGAAAGGCAGGGCTGATCAGCAGCCCTGTTGGAGGTGTGGCTACTGATCAGACTGGGAGAGCAAGAGAGAGGCAAGTGCTTATCAAAAGCTACCACAGAGGCAATGGATAAGTCCCTGCTTCTCTCTACAGGCTTCTCTCTGGCCCTGCTTCCCAGCCCCCTCAGCAATCAGTGCTGGACACAGTATCTGCAGCAAGAGCAGTCAGCACTGAGTTGCTTCAGCCACCCAGCACTGACTGCAAGACTGACTTCCAGTTGGTTGAGCCCCAGTCACTACTGGTCGTTAAGATCCAGGGTTTTTATATATTAGGATTTACATAATTGGGACCCAGTCCTCATTGAATGGAAGTTCTTCCTTCACCACTTTTGAGTTATAAACTTTGAGAAAGGAGCAGTAAAAAGCAAGCAGACAGATAAAAACAGGCAACATCAGAGTTACCTTGTCAACTAGATAATTGAGTAGCAACCCTGTGCTGGTCACCATTAAATTCACATTGTCTAATATGATTGAAGCACAGAGGAAACATTCAATAAATATTTATTGGAAAAATAGTAATTATGAAGTCTATTAAAGTGGCTTAGTTTAAATTTAATAGTCAAAAACTGATAGTTTTACATGTAACAATACTTAGCAAAACATAATGGGAGAAGGTCCCTTTGGCAGAATAAATCAAGCTTAAAATATATAGGCACAATTTAATAAAAGGTATGAGGCTTCTATATCTAAACAACAGCAACAGAATCAAAATAACAACCCTCGAGTTTGCTGGTGGGACATAGGACTTAGTAGCCATCCCCTTGGTGCAGGTATGCACTTTTAGACAATCTTAAGTGTGCTTTCACTTAAGTATATGATTGAGATGGGGGCATGTTTTATTTATGGGGTTACTCATGTTCCTTTTTGATTAAAAGGTAATTTCCCCATTCTTAGGCAACACCTGCTGTTCCCCAAATCTAACTTTGGTCCTGGTTCTGCCCTTGCAGATTGCAAAGAACAAGTCCTCTCCCTGAGTGAGTCCTTTATGCCTCCCAAGAAGCTCTTCACCCTGGGTTGCCATCCCTCCTTCAAGCTGAACTGTTCCATTGCAGGGTTCTTAATTATTTTATTCAGTCTATCCTGGAATGCATCATTTTTTCAGGGCCTAGAGGTGAACCTAAGGGCATTATTGAGTGCACATAGAGAATGGCACATTTCTCTAAGATAATTTCTTTTTCTGAACAAAGGTATAAGTACCAAGCACTGCCTTTCCAATGTCAGCACGGTTAATCGCATTCACTTATAGGACTGTTCTAGATAGTATGACAATGGCTGACTTGAAAAAATAGTGTATGTTGTTTTGAAAATACCTTTCCCCCTTCACTAAAAGTGGAATAGAACACAGTTTTGAGGGTTATAAGATCAACAAATGAATTTTAGAGTTCTTCTGTGATTAGATTAAGTAGCTAAATCAAATTTATATTTGCAAAACTATATTGGAGTTCTTGGAATCCAAGCAAGTCTAAAATTTGAGGAAACAAATGAGAAACACTAGAGTTCAGAATGCATAGTTGTGAATGCAAACCTTACATCATTAAAAAAATCAGAATCACTTATGTGATTATTTTTTGCAATAGCTTTTCCTGGCTTACATTGTTCATAAGTCTAAGTTGTTTTATAGGTATTTAATTTTAACTTAATTTAATATAAAGTAAGGATAATGTGCTATTTTCCCTCTGACTATACTGGTGATTTGTGATTTGGGCGTTGCACTTACCTGCCACCACTACCTGTTTGTAGATTGCCTAGAGCATGGATTAACTGGAAAAGTGAACACAACTCATAAAGTGCAATATATACAATTAAGGCGATGAAGTGGCAGCAGTCATTTCACAATTATACTTACCTTTGTGAGTTATTATTCCTTGATTTTATTTAAAATGTAAAGAATACATAGAGTAATAAAGGTAGATTATTTGACACTCATAGACATCTGGAGAGGAAGCACTGCAAGATTATATCCTGGAACTTCTAAAAATCTTTCTGTGGCAATCAGAAAAGACTTTGGCATAATTCATAGCCCAGTAGATAAGTTCAATAAAATTAAAAAGACTTCTTTTATACTATCACTGATAATTTTGAGCCTTCTGACTTTCCCCCTTTCCCAATTTATATATTTTTTGTTTTTATTATGTAAATGTTATTTGTTTTTCTTTCTCTTTTTTTCTTTTGAGTTTCTTGGATTTTAAAGTTTTCATTTGTCAAAGAACTATAGCCATAGTTCCCTTGAGGCATCATATTTTGCTAGTGGTGAATTGGTGGCATTCCTAAGCAGTCTATTTCATGCCATTTCCTCTGTATTGGATAATATCCCAGATAAAAATCAACCTATATGAAAATATTGTCAATTCTAAAGCAAACTTGTCATTGGGAACATTGCTTCTTATCCTAGAGAAGAGTGTCAGTACAAGGTTGATGAAGGAGACATCTTAGGACCTGTGCCCGTTTTGGAGACTACCAAGGAATTTTCCTTCTCTGGAACAGCTTCCAGGACACTTACTGGTAGTAGACCAATGAGTTTCCGGAAATAGAGGAAGGAAAAAGCTATAGCCACAGAGAGTCTCTGGGCAAGAGGCTTGTAGTTAGAATCTGAGCATCATGCTTGAAGTGCTTCTCAAACACCCTGTTTTTAGAAATAAATCCAACCCTACTAGCACCTGTTATTTCTTCCCCAACACAATATAAAAATATGATTCCTAATTAATAGCTAGGATCTATGACAAAGTTTGACTTTTTGTTCTGAATCCAGTTTCAGAAGTGTGTGTGGGTATTAACTTAAAGGGAAGAACAAAAGGACATTTTACCTTAGCTACACTGAAAAGGAGAAGGCAACCATTCAAAAAAGCAAAGCCTGTACATGGCATGAGCTAAATGAGGGACATGGTCCAGTGGAATGAACTCTTCTCTCCTGCACACTCATGGTTCATATACAACACCAAATCACCCTGGGTTGGTTTCCCCTATTGTAAAATATTGCTATTGAACAATATTATCTCTTCACTTCCTTCTTACTCGAAAATTGTAGGAAAGTGTGATTCAGCCACGGAGATTGCATAAAATTGGTTACTTCTGAAAGACATGGAGGAACATTGTCCCCCAAGAATATCATGGATTTAGTTAGGCTGTGAAATGGGCCCGAGACTCTCCATTCTATATGCCTTTAGTATATTTCTCTGCCACCTCTATGTCTTTCAAATCTTTCATTTTAGGCAAAATGCTCCCTACACCAGAACAAACTGTAAGTTCATGCTCTTAACTATATACAGTTCATAAGGAACCTAACATTTTATGTTTCTACTATATACCAGGTATATCGTCTTTTATTTGAATTTTGGCACTAATATTTTCAGTATTCAAATAATGAAATCAAGACTCAGGAAGATAATAGATAAGTTGTGTGATATTTCATGGTTAATAAATAATGAATGTTTGATTTGAATCCAGCTGTCCCTTATTCCAAATTTAATGATATTTTGTATGCTAATTCCCCAAATCCATACAAGAAATATTTGTTGAATGTGCTCATACTGAGATATAGGTATATGTCTATATCTACCTATTCACATCTGTCTATCTAGCCATCTATCTAAGAGAGAGATCTACATCTTTGAGAGTATGCCAAAATGGAACCTTGCCAGAAGGACTTCTATTTTTAATAGAAACCAGAGTCTTAAGCTGAAAGAATTACATTCTAATGATAAACATTTAGACATTTAGATTTCAATTAGGGGAAGTATGTGGGGTCACGGTGTCTTGGTTACTTGCAGTAGATTTTAAATGCACTTGGCCTACTGGTAAGAAGAGTGCCACAATGAAAATTCTCCCAACTTAACTTTGTAGTGAGGAGGAGAGTAAAATAAATACAGGTGTGAATGGCAGGCTAACTATTTGAATCTTCCAGGTAGTATAAGGGATGATATAGTGGCCAGAATTTTTGTTACTTTCTTCCATTTATTCATCTTTAAATTTATAGTTTGTTTTGAGAGCATCAAACCTTTAAAAAGGAATTGCTACTATGTATTTTTCCTTTTACTGAAATGTGTGTGTATGTGTGTGTGTGTGTGTGTGTGTGTGTGTGTGTGTATGTGTGTGTGTGTTGGAGGGTGGGTTGGAGCCTAAAGGGATGGGAGAAAAGCTTAATTTGAACATTCATTTTTATTTATTTATTCAGCAAACATCTATTGAGCATCTAGAGCATTTAAGGTGTTCAGCCAAGATTTGTGTAGAATTAGAAATAATCAAGCTGTGAACCTTACTTTGGCTGTGTTTTTCTTCAGAAAAAGGAGGGAGGGCTGGAGGACTCTGGCTAAGGAGCTATGTAAAGGTTTTCTTGTATCCTTGTCCTTATACAAGCTAGAGATGTACTCAGAATATTTTTCTTTCTTTTTTTTTTTGTATTTACCTGTGATATAAAAAACAAACTAACAAACAGCAATATTACAACTACTAGTAAAGAGGTGGCATGGAACCTTGATCTGTATTTTAATGTGAATCTTGGCTGCTATAATGACCACCATTAAAAAGAATATGGGAAATACTTAGGCATTTGTAAAGAAAAAAAAAAAAGAAATTTGGAAATCTTGGTCTAACTGTTTTTGAGAGAGTTAAGAAAGTCCATTGTTTTGTAATGAGGCCCAATGATTTTGTATAAGCCATATCAGGATGTTGTCTGCACACTGTCCATCTTTGCTGATCACTGTAATAGGGTCAGAAGAGAAAGAGAAGTAATAGAGTGTCTCTTAGCAACCAACCCCAGGCGAAAGAGAAAATTACTCAAACCCAGCCATCAAGCCAGGGAAGTAGAAATAAAAAATATTCTGAAAGTGGACTGAAAGTGTTCAGGGACTTCAGTGTTTTTTTATTTTTTGCCTTTTTATAGTTTCTATAGACTGATTTGTTTTTCCATTGGTGGGGGGAGAAGAGAGAGAGAGAGAGAGGGAGAGAGAGAGAGAGAGAGGGAGAGGGAGAGGGAGAGGGAGAGGGAGAGGGAGAAGAAGAAGAAGAAGAAGAAGAAGAAGAAGAAGAAGAAGAAGAAGAAGAAGAAGAAGAAGAAGAAGAAGAAGAAGAAGGAGAGGAGGAGGAGGAGGAGGAGGAGGAGGAGGAGGAGGAGAAGAAGAAGAAGAGGAGGAGGAGGAGGAGGAGGAGGAGGAGGAGGAGGAGGAGGAGGAGGAGGAGGAGGAGGAGAAAAAAGAAGAAGAGAGAAGGGAGGGGAGGGGGAGGGGAGGGGAGGGGAGGGAAGAGAGAGGAGGCGAGAGCCAGGAACCAAATAATCCCTGTTTTCTACAACAGGATGAACAGGTAGCCCAAAATATGATAGGATGTGGGGGGAGGGAGGTGGTGTCACTTCACTGTGCCCAGTACTTTCCACTGAATTCCAGATTGGATTGCTCTCCCAGGGAACAGGAATTTGAAATCTAGAGCTGGTATTATTAGAATCATAAACTTGCTTTTACCCACCCTGCCTGTTAACTGTTTAACATTAAGCTATTAATATTTATCACTACAAAGAAATTGAAACAACCATCCCAAACATCCCAGAATGATAGTCCAGGAACAAATGGCTTCACTAGTGAATGCTACCAAACATTCAAAAAAGATTTGGTACCTATCCTCTTCAAACTCTTCCAAACATTAGAAGAATAGATAATACTTACTAATATATTGAGATATTTTATGAGGCTAACATAGCCCTGATACCAAATCTTGGCAAGGATAACACTAAAGAAGAAAACTACAGATCAATATCTGTGATGAATTCAGATACAAAAATCTTAAACAAAATACTTGAAAATCAAATATAATAATATAGTAGTATTAAAAAATTACACATCACAATTAAATGAAGTTCATTCCAGGGGCACAAGGGTAGATCAACACACTCAGAACTGATCAATGTAACACAGCATATTAACAAAACAAAGGATAAAAATCGTGTGATTTTATCAATAGATGCTGAAAAAAGCATTTGATAAGATACAACATCTAATTATGATTTTAAAACTCAATAAAATGGGTATAATATTTATCACTACAGACTTTGGTCCCAAGTAGTGGCTTTCAAATTTTTTGACACAAATTTCAGTAAGGAATAAATTTTTCTTTGATAAATTCCATGCACACACACACACACACACACACACAGGGAAGAAAATTTTACTTAGGAGTTTATTATCTTACTTTACATGATGAACAATGATGTTTTCTGTTTTACCTCAGTTTTAGAAATTGATTTTGGAGATACAGTATATTGATTTTTATTACCCATAAATGAGTTTCCTACCATAGTTTGGAAAACACTAGTCTAGGGTCAGTATTTACATTCCGTTTTATTAAAACAATTCCATGTGACAAGATTAGTCATGGTGAAAAGCCCTTGGCCAGCATCATGCTTCTCAGAATAATGGCTACTTAAGTGAAGTATTTTTTTGTCCTCTATCAAGTAGATACATTCTAAGATCTTGACTTGACATTTAGAAATAAACATGAAGCAATTCCTCTTGGCCTGTCAGCAGTTTAAAAAGGTGCCCAAGAGTGGCCAAGGAGCACTGGACTAGACTCAGGAGACTTGCTTCTACTTGGACATATCCTTTTCTCACTTGGAACCCCTGGCTTAGTTATGGGATTAAATTGTATAATGTCATAACTTCTTTCTGACTGTATATCTTGACATTTATAGCTGTAAGGGACCCCAGAAATCACCCAGTCTAGTCCCTATACTTATAAGATTTAGTTCTAGAAAAAGAACTTCCCTATTTTCTTTAAGGCTCTGCATTAGGAAGAGGGCAGCAAGGGATTCAGACATGGAGAGGTCAATGATGTCTGGACATCCAGGGTAGAGTAAACATTCTCAGTAATGGAAGAATGGAGTCTTAATTGCCTCTTGTGAGTTGGACTTTCTGATCTCACTGAATTCATATGATTGACTTTTTTCCTTCCTGAAGTTTTTTTTTTAATATTTTATGAAGGTCTACTAAAGGTGATTTCTGGGGTCCCTTACAGCTGTAAATGTCAAGATATACAGTTTTCTTTTCCTGCCCAACTAACATGACACTTTAATAATAATCTAGTTCCCACTGCCTAGTGATAAGGTGAAGTTTGATGAAATAATACCTGTATAGTACTCCCTGCTGCTAGGAGACACATACTTATATAAATACAAGGTATTATTCCAAGTCAGAAAAAGTAAATAAGGAAATACAAATGAATAGCTGTGATATTTTCATAATAAAAAGTGCTTGGGTAAATTTTTTTTTTTTTTAAACAGGACTAATTTAGTTTGACCTTTTAGTAGTTTGTAAACTGCAGAAATATCTTGAATTATTGGGAATACTGGAAAGAATGTTATCAGTGATTTTTTTTGAATAAAACTGATTTGGTTATTAAGTCAGTTAAGTAAAATTAATGCAAAAACAAGAGTGATTTTGAGAGCTTTGTGTTTGTAATTTTACTTCCAGTTTGGGCCTTGCCTTGAGGAGACTCCAGGCTCTCCCACATCTTCCTCATCCATCAAATTCTCTAAAGCCTTCCTATTGGCATTATGAAACAGAAAGGTGTAGTACTCTCTTGAAGTTCATTTACTGACTTGCTTTCACTCCATAGGCCTCTGCTAGAGCAATGATCCCATCCCACAGATTATATTCTCAGTACTTCCTCTGTCTCAATCCTAATGTTAGCAATGATAAAAGTAAATATAATTCCTTAATATTACATGCTGTTTTATGTTCATAGTACACATTCACAGCTATTTCATTGGACCCTCAGAACTCTTTTTTGATAGGTAAATGGCAGGGTTACTGTCCCATTTTTGAAAATGACTAAGCTGAAGTATCTTTAAAGGTGAGTGACACTGATGTCACCCAGTGTTACTCTCTTTTAAAGTCTAGCTAGCTGCCAAGACCTAAATAGGGCTCCTGACCCCTGACCCAAGGGAGATCAGGTGGATCATGGGAGTCCACTGCTCATGTACCATTCAGAGGATCTGTTAGAATAAGTTTAATTTTAGATGAAGAAACTGAGGCTGAAAGGCATGGAGTTAATAGTGTTTTAGAGCTTAGTACATAGAAGCAGACCTTTGATTCTCTGTCTCATGTGTTTAACATAGTATCTCACAGATTTAACACTTCCCTATTCTGACCATAGTAATGTACAGTGCAGGTATTTCATAAATAACTCCTGTGGATTATTGATATCTTCTATGCATTATTAATGTTCTTTTAAGCACACATTAACCTAGGACCTAATATAATTGGGGGAAAATTAAGATCTGGCTCAAAAGTGTTTTTATTTTTATGTTAAAAAATAATAAACCAATTAGAAAATAATCCAGACTTTAAGTTCAGTGGGAATTTTGAGAAATAATGTTTATTTTTAGGTCTGGATAGTAAACAATTCCTGGTTCTGAAGGTTGGATAGGTATAGATACACTAAGGAGTAAATGATGGGGGTGTGATGGTGGGTGATAAGCAGGCAGTGTTGGGGTTGGGTGGTTCCCAGGAATAGAACCATGTGACTTTGATGAGAGCATGGGATGAAGTTCATAGTCTACAGGTCTCCTATTTGTATAAGGAGTGAGCAAAGAAGAGGAAAGGTAAGGACCCTGCCAATCTTTCAGAAAGCCTGGAGCCCAGACCCATACAGTGAGTTATGGATGTAATCTTGTCATTAGCAACCTCATCTCATTTAGCTGTTTATATAGCTGCTCACATGATAATGATTAGAAATTAAGATGATGCTCTGTGATGTGAGCAACCTTCCAAAATAGTACTTGATGCTGCTGATGAAGGAGACCTCTGCGCATTGCTTCTTTGTAGGCGTTAGGCCAAAGTAGGGGCATATGAGAGCTGCTGTCCCAAAGTGCCTACATTTGAATGACATGCTAAGTAATGCTTGGCTGTCATCTGGGGAGTGCTTGTGTGTCCTTCAGAAAGAAAGTTCTTGCTCTTAGGAAAATTTGCTACACACTTAATATTTTCTAATATATTTCAATTATACAGTTCTTGGATCTTTCTGTATGTGTGAACTTAGGTAAATATGAAAATTTCCATACATTTAATATTGTGCGCAATCTATTTTATAAGAACAAGAAAACAAATTCATTTAAAAAATATACCCACACTCTTTTTTAAAAAAATATATTTTTATTGATTTTTTTACAGAGAGGAAGGGAGAGGGATAGAGAGTTAGAAACATTGACGAGAGAGAGACATCGATCAGCTGCCTCTTGCACACCCCCGCAACCAAGGTACATGCCCTTGCCCAGAATCGAACCGGGGACCTTTCAGTCCGCAGGCCTACACTCTATCCACTGAGCCGAGCCAGTTTCGGCTATACCCACACTCTTGTCACCCTAACACACCAACTCAATTTTCTATATACAATTAGTCTTCAGCAATATGCTCCTATAGATTTGATATATAACCTTAATTTTGTATTTTAAAAATTTATTGTGATAGAATAAGGATTTCCCCATCATATTTAGTAATGACATTATAGTTCATTGAGTAGATGTCCCTGAATTTATTTAACTGTTACCATATTGCTGGCCAGATGAGCAACTTCCAGTGTGTTTCTGTTAGAGAGCATAGTGAAGTTCTTCACGGGTATCACTTCTTGTTGAGGAAATTGGAATGTTTATTACCAGCTTATTACTAGTTCTTGCCAAATATCCTTTTAATTAAATTTCAGACTTCATTAATTACAACAGCTGCAGTGAAGTACTTGGAGGTCACATTTCTTGAATTTAAATAGGCAATGGAAGCAAGTCAACTGCGATAAGGGAGAAGTGGTCCATTTAGAATATTAAATATTCTTTGAGGCTGGATTATGTAGTTTTGTTACAGTCAGGGCAGCAAAGCATGGTGATGGACTATACCTGCGTGAGCTGATGGAGATCAGTTGGCATACATGATCAGGGTCATGGCTGTGCAACTGAGGGGAGCTGATTCTCTTCCTTTGAAGAATAATGAAAATCTCTGATCTCAGACTAACTGTGGTGATAATAATAGTGAGAATAACAGTAATATTTTCTGAATATTACTTATATTTCAGATAATATTTCAAACATTATATGTATAATCTCCTAATTAATTTTTTGTATATGAATTTAATTCTCAGAATTTGTGAAATAGTGCTATTATTTGTTTCCATTTGATGGATGAGGAAACTGAGGCAGAGAGAAGAAAAATAAGTTTCTCTGAGCCATATAATTTGTATAATTAGGCTTTGCACACAGGCAATCTGGTCCCAGAGCTTGAATATATAGCCACTGCATTATGCTGTCAGGTTGAGAGGTGATGAAGCTATGAAGGCAGATGTTGCTTGCCATTAGAGTAATACTAAAGTTCCTCAGGCTGTTAGTCCTATTTGATTAACCCCAAGATTCCTAGAACTTTCTGAGACTATAGAACAGAACTCATCTTTGACCCTTAATGTCAATGTCAGTGTAACCAATAGACAATGCGAAGAGATTTAGCCACAAGAGTAGCAGAGATCAAGCCATTTTTTGTATCGATAGTTATTGCCTTTTTTATTTAGTTCTTTGATTCTTAGGGAATATGAATCTGGAACATAGTATAAATGCCCAATACATACCTATTAATTTAAGGTTTGAAGGAAGTAATGAATGGATGAATAAATCACTTAATGCACATGTCTATTTCCTGGAGTTCTAATATGGACCTCAGAACCTTGTTTCAGCTGTAATTAGACCTAAATATCTATGCTGATTTTGCTAAAACACAATCTTGTGAATGATTAAAAGATAGCTCTGTGGATTTTGAAAGGATGCTGTTAACTAGTTTTAAGATGCATTAGTTTGATTTATTGTTGTCTTTTTTTCTGATAAAGAAAGGGAGTAGTCTCCCCTAAAGATTAATGATTAGATCACTGGCTGCCTTTTCTATTTTGGTAGTTGTGGTAATTGATGTTTCCTGGAAATTTTCCCTCATTCTATTAATACTATCAAAGGGGGTTACAGCAGTGACTCACTCCAGGAAGTCAACCAGCATTTGCTTCCTCAATCTCACCAAACAGTCCCAATGTACCAAATCAACAACTTCTGCAAATGAGTTATTTTATAGCTCTCAAGAAAGTTCTAGATAATACAGTTTTCGTGGTTCTGTCTGTACTTCCTGCCACCATGGTGAATAAAATAAAAGTTCATGTTTTGCTTCTTGATATTCTTGAAATCAGTGACCAATTAGGTCACCAGTGTGGGCTCTCTGTTTCGAGAACTCCCACCTGCTGTCTAGCAAAAGGGCACTGGCACACATCTTTGCAGATTCTCCTGGGGATGGGGCTGTAGCAGTGAGAGAACTGGGATTCATGAACTTCATTGAGGTTTATACTTCTTAGTAGTGTACACTTGGCTTTATGTTTCTGTATTCATTCGTTTGCTCACTTTTAAATGTATACATTCATTCCTTCAATGTCTAATTCCACATGTCTTGAGCACCTCTGTGTATTAGACACAACTTAGGTACTAAAGGTACAATACAGACAGGATACTTGCTCTTAGAAAGCTTCCAGTCTATTTACTTTATTATTGAATTACCTACCCTGAAGGGAAAGAAACTCAGAGAATACATAGCCCTTTGGCTTTACCTAAGAGAATCAAACTCAACTGACATGTGTAACATTGTGCAGAATAAAATTATTCATCTTAATTCAGTAATTATTTTATGTGCATAGAATTAATCTTTTATGTTCCATGCCCATGTACACATACACACTGATATGGAACTTACCTGTGCATTTTTTGTGGTAATTAAAATTTTCGATTTAGATGATAGTTATTCAGTCTATATTCAGATTATAGTCTATGTCTTTGCTTCTCTGCAAATTACTTGGGTAGAACCAGTGTATCAGGGATGTCTCCCTTTGATGTACCCTTTCCTTATCTCTTCTGACCTCCTAACATGTTGACGGATATATAATACCTGTTCAATATGTTCAGTCAATGCTAGCTGTGTAATCTTAGCAAATTTAGTGAACTTCTCTGAGACTCAGTGCTCTCTTCTGTAAAAAAGTGGATAATAATTCATACTTCCTAGATTATCGTGAAGGTTAGGTATTGTATTGAAAGTTTTTTTTTTTTAATAGTGTCTGGTACTTAGTAAAAATTTACTGAATGTTATTATTAATAAATGAGTTTACTGCTGTTCACGAAGTGGTAGCATTTCCTTCTAATATTTTCTCAGAGTTCTTTGTGATTGATAGAGAAGAGAGATGCAATCTAGGATTCCACATCAGCCTTATTTCTACAGGAAACTAGATGTAAATGTGCTATTTCAGTTGTTTACATGTCATATTCTAGATTGCTGACTAAACATTAAGTACAGTTATGATGCTACCATTTCCAGCTCGATGTCAATTTATGGTCTTAAATCTCTGAATTTCCCTTATCCTTATTGCTTACACCAATTTCATCAGAGGTTCTGTTAACCAGTGTCATCATCATCAGCTCCTTGGTCATTTGTTTTTTCTTTATCATTTACATGCTTTCACCTCCCAATCCCATCTTTTGCTGGCAGAGAAAATGTGCAAAGAAGGGCAATAGAAAGACTAAAAATTGCTGTGATGAAAAAATTGTAACATAATGAAAAAACACAACTGCATATAGACTTCCTTCCATATGTACATATATGAATATATGGATATATTTTTATATATTAGGCTTTTGATTTGATATATTTTTGTGTAATAACAATATGTACCTTTCAAAAGGTATTCATGCTCCACTGTCATTGAATTCTCACACACCAACTTTGTCCAGTTGTTATAGCAGAGATTATGGTCTCCATTTGTTCTAAAGCAAGGACTGAATCCCAAGACGGATAAGAACTTTCACCATAATTTATATCAGAATATATCAGAAGATAATTTAGAAACATGTGTATAGGTTGAAGTTGAACATTCACTTCTTTTAAATATTGCTTATCCTATCTAATAAAGAGGGAATATGCTAATTGACCCTCTCACTGTTGCCAAGGTGGCAGTATCCACAGCCAATAAGGAGAGAATATGCTAATTGACCATCATACCCTCAAAGATAGTGGTACCCACTGCCACAAGATGGTGGTGCCAGGTACCCAGCCATTCTGCGGGCCTGCCTCAGGAGTCCCCTAGTCTTTTCAGCCCCCTAGCTGGCCCAGGCCAGCACAAGGCATAAGCAAGCCTTGGATGGCAGCTGCCCAGCCAATGCCCGAGGCACAGTCAAGTCTCAGATGTTGGTTGCCCATCCACTCAGAGCCACCTGAGGCTCAGTAACCAGGGCCAACTGAGGCTTGTGCTACAGCAGTGGCAGGAGCAAGGGTGTGATGAGGTGTCACCTTCCCCTGATCACCAGGTTGCCTCCTGACCCTGAGGGCTCCCAGACTGTGAGAGGGGTTAGGAATGGCTGAGGGATACCCCCCTCAAGTACATGAATTTTCATGCACCAGGCCTCTAGTGTTCCTAATAAAACTACAACAAAGCTTCTTTTGCCATTCTTCAGGGACCTTCATATTTTTTTATCACAGTTGCTCTGTGTTCTGATAACTGGTCCCTGAAAGGCAAAGTGTGATAATTGAATGGATTTTCTCAGATCTCCTTAATCCACTGTAATACTATTACAGTTTCTAATTGCATGTGAGTGTGCTTATTTAATCACTACTTTTCTCACATATTCAACTATTAACTCCATGAGGCACAATGGTATCTCATGGGTTTATGCACAATATGTAGACAGAAATAGGCAATTAGTAAATGATTCCTTAATGAATGGGTGAAAAAATGACTGAGATACACAGGCATCTAAATCCAGAATGTCAGTGCTAGAAGGAGCCTTTTTTTATATATATAAGAGAGACATCAAAATGTGTTATTCAAAGTAATCTCCATCATTAGCTACACATTTTCTCCATCTTTAAGGTAATTTGTGAATACCATCCCAATAGAACTTTTTATGTTTTGAGACAAATCATTCAGAGACCTAATTTTTCCACTTCTTTATATGTTTTGTGTGTGCCATCGATCAGAACAAGTGGTAATCTGAAGGAGCAATATCTGGTGAATACTGTGGGTGGATTAATACTTCCTGGGCAAGATCTTTTAATGTGTCTTTAGTTGGTTTTGAAGTGTATGATAGTGTGTTATCATGAAGCAAAATTACTTAGCTGTATCTTCTGGAACATTCTGGTTGTTTCACAATCAAAGCATGGTTCAAATTGATAATTTGTTGTCAATAGTGATCAGTATTAATGGTTTCACTAGGTTTTAGAAGCTCCTAATACACCACACCTTCCTGATCCCACTAAATGCAGAGCAATGTCTTTTTTCTGAAGCGATTTGGCCTTGCAGTTGATATTGATGGTTGACCTGGATCAACCTTTGATTTTGTGTGTTTGGGATTCTCAACATAAATCCATTTTTCATCACCAGTCACAATTTGATGCAAAAAGGCTTTCTTTCATGCCATTGAAGCAAAATTTTTCTGATGACTTTTAGGGTTTCCATTTGTTTTTTGTTCAATTGATGTGGCAGTGGCACCCATTTTCCTTCCTTTAAAATCTTCCCTATTGCTTGTAAATGATAGGAAATTGTTTGCTGAGCAATGTTTAATCTTTCTACATGCTGTTTTTGAGTTTGATATGCAACTTCATCCAATAATGCTTGTAATTGTTGGTCTTCAAACTTTTTCGGTTGACTTGGATGTTCTTTGTCTTTAACATTGAAACTATCACTTTTTAAAGCATTTAAACCAGCGTTCACAAGTATCCTGAGATGGAGCATTCTCACCATAACCTTCCAAAGTATAAGATAACTTTCAGCAGAACTTTTCAAAAGTGGAGTTCTTGCCCAGTTCATGAAATCGCCCAGTAGGCCTTCCAGCTGCAGGCACCCCAAGGCCTTCTCTTGATTGCGGATCTTTGACACCTTGCTCAGCATCCCTAGCTTTGCTCTGTACTCTGGATTGGGCTGAATGTTTTCTGTGGCTTTCAAAAGAATTTCTGTAACGGCTTTATTGGTGAGATCTACTTTCCTTTCCATGTTAAGAAAGTGTTCATCTAGTTTCATGCCTTCAATGCCACTTATTTTTTCACTAATTACCTGCTGGCTTTGAGTAATTGCTTCTTCCTCTTCTCCACCGACAACAGGATGGACAACATGGATGGGCACCCCAGGAACTGCATCGTCTCTGCACTGGGTTGGGCCTCCCAGACTCACTGTGCTGGGGATTGGCCGCCCTGGCAGGCCTCCAGGACCATGGGCACTGCCATGACCTCAGCCTAGGTTACTCCTGCACCCATGCAGGTGGGCGGTTGGCAACACCATGTTACTAGAAGCCTTTTAATATTTACATTCCACTTAATGAAATATTACTAAAAATCTCTATTCCAATTAGATGCTTTGGAATTTATCAAGAAACAAGACATGATTTCCATAATCAAAACCTAATAATTTAATGTGAAGGTACTTAAAATATGTGAAATGAATTATAACAGACCACTAGACAAAGCTTTTTGGGAACAGAAGAGAGATAGATATTATTTCTGATCAGGGGTATTAGGCAAAGCTTCCTAGTGCTGTATTGCATCTGGATCTTGGAGAGTAGATTTTTTTCTTGAATGGGAATGATCTTAGGAAATAACAGTATATTTGATGAGTGGGTAATGGGCATGAATCACTGGGTCATAATTGAAAGACAGTGGGAGTTGTGAGCACTGATGTCAGAGCTCAGAGTGACTGTGCAAAATTAAATGTGTCTCTTGTTTCTTCTCCTTTCCCACTAATGATTGTGTTTCTTTACCCCCCTCTCTGAACTATCCATGCTGTGACTCTCCCTTACTCTTCTCTTCTCTGTCATTCTGACCATAATCTGATGCTTAGACAGTGAATAGTTTGTTGCAGTGCCTGACATTGTTCATATATTAGTGTGATGGATGGGCAGCCTTGGCAGCACCATGTTGTCTGTAATCTGTTGCATGAGACCATGGGAGGTACTTCCCAAAGTAGATTTATTTTGCCTTTCTTGCTCAGATTATGTGGCCATGGTTTCAATTCATGCTTTCACTGTGGGGAATTTTCTATACTTAAGAATCAAGTTCTATGTATGCATTTTTATATAATCTCCCTTTTAGGGAAACTGTTCTGCCAACCTGCCTCCTCTTTTTTTTTTTTTTTTTTTTTACTGTTTTTGTCCTGAGAATGTGAATTGGTTTTATAAAGCAGTAAAGTTTCCAGGTAACCCAGAGGATCTCTGATTGGCTCCCAGGATGTCCTTGCTCAAGAACATATAGAAATGGTTTACGTGTCTATTTATAAACCATTTTGGAGAAAACAAAAAGCATTCTAAGTATTACACATATTTCTTTGGTTTCAAAGACAGGATAGAGGCAGATGGACAAGACAATGAAGGCATGTTTGTAATCTGTCTTCTCCAAAATTGAAGTTGATTTTCATTACGTGAACTTCATTCTCCATGCTTTTATGACCAACTCACATACACACAAAGGAACCCATAGTATTTGCTATAAGGAGAAAAGGTCATTTCTATAACTGGGCTCCAATTAATATTTCATTCATTTGCTAGTATCCTAAAAATCTATAATAATAAAAGCATAATATGCTAATTAGACCAGACATCCTTCTGGACAAAGCCAGGGCTGCGAGGGAAGCCCAGGTCTCAGGTGCCTGGTAGCAGCCTGAGGGAAGCCCGGGTCCCAGGTGGCTGCTGGTGGCTGGAGGAATGTCTAGTTCCTGGGTGCTGGAGGGAAGCTGATGCTGGTAGCCTAGCCCGGATAAGGAAGGCCTACTGGCCTACACTTTCAGGAATTTTGTGCTCAGCCTCATATATATATATATGTGTGTGTGTGTGAGTGTGTGTGTGTGTGTGTGTGTGTGTGTGTGTATGTGTAGATATATACATATATATACACATATATACATATATATTTATATATATATCATGTCTAGTAATATATATATATATATATATATATATATATATATATATATATATATGCCTAAGCTACCCTTTGATTGGTATATATGATGTGCACTGGCCATCAGGGAGGAGACACTCAGTGCATAGACATGGAAACTTTGAGCAAACTGATGAGATTAACCAAAGATCTTATATGCATACTAGAGGCTAAGTGCGTGGATTTGTGCACTGCTGGGGTCCCTCAGCCTAGCCTGCACCTTTTCACAATTTGGGCCCCTTTGGGGGATGTCAGAGAGCCAGTTTCAGCCTGATCCCCACAGGCCAGGCTGAGGGACCTCACAAGAGAATGAATCCATGCACCAGGCCTCTAGTAAAAGTAGAAATCCCTGTTTGTTATTGGAAATTATATAAACAAAGTGAGAAAGCAGAAGACAAGTCCTTTCCTATGCAGCTGCATTTTAGTTCTGTGTTTTATACAGAAACAAAGCACTGGCCTGGTTTCGATACCTATCTTTATCTTGCAGGAAGTGACATGGAGAGGTCACTTATCCTATTGAACTCGGTTTTTCCATTTGTGAAATGGGGATAAACAGTATTGGCCAGCACGACTACCTCAAAGGACATACTGTGTGCAAAAGTCAGTTGCAAACTATAATTGCTAAACAGATATGAAGGATTGTTATTATTTTACCCTTGGCTTAGGAGAAAATGGTATCATGATTCTTATGCACCTTCTCTGCTAAATTGGCTCCAGGAGCATACAGAGCTTCAGAATTTCTTTTGCTGACATCTGTAATTGGCAATACGGAGTTACAGCCTTGTATCAGCCCTCCCCAGTCTTTAAGATGGAAACGTGTTCCTATTATAGCTCTACCATGTGCATGACAGGAAAGAGTCATGTTGCCATAAGAACCTTAATTTATCAATCTTACTGAGTTAAATTTTAACTTTACAAGCCTGAAATGATTCATTAACAAGGTATTTTTTCAGGGAACAAAAGGCACTGGCCCACACACTAGCACTTCTAATAAGCTCTCATTCAGCAAAGGATGGTATGCCCTTAATTTTGTCAGTGTGTGTATAAAGAATGCATTTTGGTAGAGATTCATCACCTTGAAGATACTGTGCATAATTTTCAGATAGACCTTTAAATTTGCCTAAAAGCTGTTCAGAATCTGTGTTTTTTACTCCTCTCTTCATTAAATATTCTAACCAGGAAATTTCATCTTTGGGAATTGGAATACTTTTCACTTCTTATGAAGAGAACTACTAAACATTTTCAATACTTTGAGCTAGAAGAGTGACTTATTTTCATACAGAACAACACTGATATGATTGAGCTGTATTCTATATATATATATACATATATATATATATATATATATCCATATATTCTTCATATATATATTCAAATAAAATATATATGAAAAGACTGTATATATATATTAAAACATTTATAAACAAAATAGTCATAACTTTAGCTATCATCTAAGTCCTACAGTTGACATTGTGTCTTTTTCCCCCCATTACATATTAACCAGGAAAACATGTATGTTATACCTGAACTACATTGTCCTCAAGATTTTGTGAAAAAAAACATGTAAGCATATATTTATGATAAAAAAAATCAAAGACAGTAATTTGTTCATTTATACATTCATGCAATGTTTGGGAACCCATCTTGTGCCAGACACTGTTTTAGGACTGGGACTGGGAATGAGCACTGATCAAAGTCCTCATCCTTCTGAATTTTACTTATTAAAACAGAGGAGAATATTATTTTAAAAACACACACATATATAATGCCTAAAGTAGTACATATACATAGACATGCATGCACACATTCTTCAGGGTAAGAGGATAAAGAATTCCTCAGTCATTTGTATTACAGAGTAGATTATTTGCTGTCAGTTCTATCATCCTTACAGTCTTCTCTTTTTATAGTGAATTATTTTATTTGCTTCTTCCACATTCCATCTGGTGCGGAGTGGGAGTTGTCTGCCACTTTTGCACCTAATGCTTTTATTTTTCAGTAAGAATAACTATCTCAAACTCTGCTTTAAGGTAGTGACCTTGCACAAGTGTTTTGTACTTAATAATCTCAGGAGAGTCCTGACCATAACACTCACCTTAAAAAGGCTTTCCGGGTACCACTGAAATGACTAAGAACAGCTCTCTTTAGTAAGCACACTGGAATTGTCTCATGATTTGAAGTAGAGCTTGCAGGTTCGGCTTCCTTTTGCCAGTCAGATTTCACATGTCTTTTATGAGCCAGTGAAAGTAGCAGGTGGCATTTCACTTTTAGTTTTTCTTAAATAAGTCTCTTTCTGTTACTCTCTAGGCTTTGTGCCAGTGGGCAGTCAGGGTCAACACCTTATGAAATGAATCATAAATCATTTCAGCTTTTTGTAAAAGCTTGTTTATAACCTGTTGGTTACTGTGGATGGCATTTAACTTCTCTGTCTTTAACTCCTAAAATGACTGCTTTTACAATGCCATCCTAACACTTTCGTGAGTTTTTTGGTTTCCATTCCCCCCCCCTGTTTTTTACTTGTTATTTTTATTTTTTAAAAATATTTTATTGATTTTTTACAGAGAAGGGAGAGGGATAGATAGTTAGAAACATCAATGAGAGAGAAATATCCATCAGCTGTCTCCTGCATACCTCCTATTAGAGATGTGCCTGCAACCAAGGTACATGCTCTTGACTAGAATCGAACCCAGAACCCCTCAGTTCACAGGCTAACGCTCTATCCATTGAGCCTAAATTTTATGTCTTTTAAAATAACAACGAGGAAGAGTTGTCTAGAGTAGGATTGGAGAGTTTTTATTGTTCTTCTGACTTTTCATGTTTTGAGCTCTTATTTCTAGAAATGCTATGTTGCCTATGGCATGGCTGGCCTGCTATTTCATAGCTGTTTTCTAAACTTGCCGATTACAAGAGGACATGGTGTCTCTTCTTCCAGTCGTTGGCAATAGAGAAGTTTCCTGATGTGTGGGAGTTCGTGAGAGTTGTGGCCTGAGTGGTTTAACTCCTTGATTATCTTGGGCTGAGAATCATATCAAGTGTGGACAAAAACCTCAAAGTTCACCTGGACCATCAGCCCTGGCTATAAAGGCAGACTCAGGATTAGAGATTTTATAAAATACACATATCAGGAATCAACTTCCAGACAATTGATTCTAATTATTCTACTGTGAGCCTGTACATCAATACTTTATAAAAGTTTCCCATATGAATCTGTGAAATCAGCTTTGAGAATGACTGAGTTCATCTCAGCACATGATTTCACAGGGAGAAAATAAGATTCAAAGCAAAAGTGAAAACAGTGCAGCTTCTACCATGTTTATTACCATTTACTCTCATTTGGTGTGTCAGGTTGTATAATGTGGTCCTGGGTGGTGGGGAGAATTCCTGAGCCTGTACTATACAGAAGAATAGATTGGAGATCCTTCAGTGCTCATACTATTCAGTGATATAGATAGAAGCTTAAAGCCACTGACATTCTCAGTTAATGATGTTTGAGAATTATGGGCTATGATGATTTTCAGTAACTTTTCTCAGTGGAGATCCAAAGTATCTCTTTGATTTGTGTTTCAAGAGTTTAATCTTTTCAAAGACTTCTTAATTGTGGACATCTGAAATTTATAGTTTGAGATAAACTAATTACTAACACCTTCTTACCTATACATAATTCTCCTATAAAATATTTATTTGTATTATTTGAATACAACTCCAGTTTTAGGTATTGCCCACAAAGGTGAGCTAACTGCTTATCTTACACTCAAGAAGGTTTTCACAGTATGTTTTTGGAAAAACAACTCTAAGTTGTGAGCATCTGGAGAAGAAACAATCTTTACACAACTGAGATGACATAAATTATTGGTACCCTGTTTTTATATTTGTCTTCATAAGACCTGAGCTATAATAGAATTAGAGTTTTAGGGCCAGAAATAATGGAAGGCAGTTTAATAGATAGAGTAGGTCTAATTCATCACGTTGAATGGTTTCAGGGCAGTTGATATAGACTAAATTTTACTTGTGATCCTGATAAAGTCTCAAGTGAATGTTAATAATAACATTGTGGATGAGTAAAGTGTTACCATGATAGAGACTGATAAGGAGGGAAAAGAACAGTAATTGACCCAATATTGTTGGACTTCTATTCCTGGAAAGATTCTTTAATGACTCATGTACAATTGAATCCACAAAACCCAGGAGAATGGAACTTTCCTGAAGCTGAACACTAAGTTTATACATTTCTGATAGAGGGCTCAATTAATGTTTAAAATAAATAAAACACAGAGGAAGAGTGTTCAAATCCTTGATTTCCTTTATTGGTGAAGTAATTGATATCACATACGGGATTTAAGTCAATAGAATTTTTTCAGTCACTTGCTCTATGTAAGACATAGCTGTAGCTGTAAACTGTAGATAGGTGAACTTGATTTGAAAATGAGGATTAAAGTGAAATATTTATTATAATATACTTACTGGAGAAGAACAATGTTGCTTAATTTTGGGAGTCAAAATGAATGTGATCTTCTCTGGAGATGGTAAAACAAGATGTCAGGGCTTAATCTATAAAGAGATTACTAGTTTTGTCCAATATTTTACAGGAAATCTTTTCATTAAGGGAGCAAAGAGAATTGCAGTTGACAAATATTGTTGTGAAAAAGTAAATCTCTTTTTGTAGGCTAGCTCATTTGGCATTTAGTGACACTATGTAAGAAATCCTATACTATGTACTCTGAGAGTGTTGCCAAAGTGGGTTACAGAGTAGGTCATAAATCAAATTAATGGGTTGTGATATGACCAACATTTTACAGAGAGGGCTGGTTTTACCATAAACTCTTCATATGCAGTTGAAGTCAGTATTGTTTACGAAAACATTTGTTTTATTTATTCATGCATATGTGTCTATATGTGTTCATGTACTTATGTCCATATTTGATCTCATTTTAAAACGCATTTTTCATTCTGGACCATGGTCAAAAATATCTAAAAAACGATTCTATGGGACATATAAAGAAATCATAGTTTTCTTGAGCAGGGAGCTTACAGGTAAGTAGGTTTAGATAAAATTATAAGATAGAAAGTGGTTACATCATAAGGGAGACACAGGTGTCTTCTATGAGAAAGGAACAAAAACATAAACAAAATGAAAAAATCAGCAAAGACTTATTGATGTTGATTAATAACTTTGGTGCTGGACTTGAAGAGTTGGTTAATTCTAAATGGGGTTTTGAACATGGTAGTCAGGATGGAGATTGGTGTGCATCAATATGCTTATAGGCATGAAAATATTCCAAAGATGCAATATCTTGGTAGAGTCAACCTTTGCTTCTGAGTTTAAGAAGAAATTGAACAAATAAGTAACCTGAAGAAATGGAGCTGGCATGTCGTAAATGAAATGTCTGTTGATTTATTAAAAAAAAAAAAAAAAGCTAATTTGAAGGAAGAAAAGTGTATGGAGTGACATTATAATAGTATATAATTACTTTTAAGATTGCCTATATGGAAGATGCAGCAGTCACTTAGCTACCGAATCCTTTGAGGAAAAGGTAAGAGGTAACTAGCCAGAGTTGGAGTTACTCATTGCAGAAAAGCAGGCAGTTCTTTTATTTGCTTTAACTCTTTAGAAACTCTGGCAGCAGATTTTGGTATCCAAAGCCGACATTTACAAGCAACACACAATTTCTCATTTTGAAGAGACTCATTTGACAACCATTAAAAAGAGGCACTCCATTGTCTCTGTGAATATTCAGAATGCATGTGGGAGGTAGGTTTGGAGTAATGGAATATTCCCAGAATTTGGTCCTGTTAAACAATGGAGCAGGGCTCCTCTGGAGATGCTGAAGACTGCATTGAATCTGACCAACACTGTTCATGGAATATCTGAGGGAAAAGATGTTTCAGTAGGTCATAGTTTGGTGACATGGCATTAAGATCTTTTCCTACTCTACCATGTCCCCCTCTAAACTGACTATCTTGTTATATAGATTTTCCAGAACACAGGGTACATATACTAGAATCCTGGGACATTTGAGTGCCAATCTAATTTCAATTACATCTTATTTTTTAAAGGGAGAAAAATGAGTTAAAATCCTAGAAATCCCCTAGATAGAGTTTCCTAGCTTTTCACTAAGATGAATCTGAGCATGTGAATTGTTCCCAGGTTTGGAATCACATGGTTTGAGTGCCATTTCTTTCAACACTTGGCACTACTCAGGGATGATTTGAGAATTAAAATCTGGAAGTATTCCCTTTGTCCTTTGGGGTCACTTGATTGGTGCTATACAATTAATAATGCAGTCATTGATGTGTAGCATATCAGTATTCAGTTATGAGCTGATATTCAGAGCAGTAGATATTGTATTTTTAGTTCATTTCCTTAGGCAAATGCAAATATTGTACTTGTGCAGTTACCTCAGGCATTCACAAGTTAGATTTCTAGTGTGAACAGTTTTCAATAAACCTGAACCAAGTGGTACTATTAGTTTTGCATCCATTAGGCACCATTTTCACTTTTTAAAGAGATAATTGAAGAACTTAGGCATGGGTTAAAAAGTGTATGTGTATAAATAATTCAGGTGGGATTTAAGGCATGTCCAAGCCACAAGAAACATTAAACATACTGGCTGAGACTTGCTTGAAGATGGGCTTTATCTTGATTTTGTAGAGTTGTCTACTTTTTTATTTTATAAAATAAAATTAGGGCAGTGCCTCATTTAAGAAATGAAGAGAACATAATCTTTCTTAGCCTTAGGATAGTGGAGGTTGCTATTATTATCTCTTTAAAAAATATACTTCTCATTAAAAAAATTATTATGGAAGAATTTGAACATATACAGAGTAACAAATATACTATAATAAACCACCATTTATATATTATCTAGCTTCAGCAATAATTTGACTATGGACTTTCTTATTTCATATTTACACTTTTTCATTTCATTCATCTAAGATTATTTTGAAGCTAATCACAGATATCATATCTTTTAATTGCTATTATAAATTTTAATCTTAGTTGTTGTGTCTAAAAGACTTCTCTCAACCATGAAGATCATGCTAGAGGGCTTCTGCTGAAAGATATTGATCCTGTGGTTTTTGCATGATCATGAGAGTGGCTACTGTTTTATGGAAGAGGTGATTTAAAAGTCTAATCTTTTGTTTTTCCTATGTCTCTATATTTTAGAGGTAGGCTTAGTTTGTGGATAAGGATGTAAAAGTGCTATTGTTACAAGGTTTAAACTCTAAGGAGTATATTTGGTTGGTAGACAGCTCAGATGGGTCTGAGTATCTAAACTGTTAATATCAGTGATCCTTTGGAAATTGAGCCCAAACAAGTAACATTCTTTAATTATCTAGAATATCATTTAGTATTTTATTTATAGTAAAGTTGTGCTCTTATTTTACAAATTACTATATGTAAAGGTCCACAAATCAGCTCAAGTTAGGAGCACACTCTGACACTTTTATTACAGTGATTTGTCCCATCTCCTAAGAAAAGAAAATGGTTTTTTGTTAACCAAGTATGTAACAATGTAAATTGTTAGCCTTAGACTGAGGAAACAGAGCCTGATGCAAAAGCTTATGCTCTTGATTGGAAGGAGAAGCAGAACCAGGGACACAGGAATGAAAGAAAAATAAGAATGGGACTCAGAAAGAAAGAGGGCAAATAAATAGGGTACTTAACCAAACTGGCCAGAATTTCCTAACTAGTACAACTGATTGCTTGGTTTCACAGAATAGCACATTAATAGAAGGGAGAAAAATGTATACACTGGTTCCCAATTCCCTTTTTAAATGCCTATGTTTTCTGTTTAGTGTTTATTTTCTTAAAACCTGCTTCATTAGCTCTATTTTCTAAAACAGTTGTCATAAGATAGTTGCTTTTTTAAGATAAAAACCATGGAAAATGAAATTTTGGGAATTATAGGCCATTTTTAGCCACAAGGGATAGAGTTTAATAATATTTCCCACCATACTTAGTTTTGATTATTATCAATAGAATTGTATTGTATGAATGCTTATTTTCCTCTAATCCTACCTAACAGAAGAGTAATATGCAAATTCACCACCACTAAACTACACCCACAAGCCACAACCAGCAGCCACACCCACCAACCAATCAGAGCGAGTATGCAAATAAACCCAACCACGATGGCTACAGCAACAGAGAGCAGGAGGAAGGTTTGGGTTTCTCAGGCAATGGAGGAAGCGGAGCTTTCCGCTTGCCCTTGTGGGCCTAAGCCTCCACTCAAGGCTACAAAGTTTCAATTATAAATGGTAAACAAATCCAAACAGAAATGGCTGCAGCCACAGAGCAAGCAGGAGGCTTGGCTCAGCTACAAGCTACAAATTTTCAATTGTAGAAGGTAAATAAATCCCAGATACTATGGCCTCCGTTTGGTTCACCAGGGGGCATGGCTGGCCTGCAAACCACCACAGGCCCCTCACCCAGGCCTTCCCATGCCCCCAAGGAACCCCCAATCTGATCTGGGTCACCCTTCAGGGCAAACTAGCTGGCCTCCACCCATGCATGAGGCCTCTATCCTATCTAATAAAAGAGTAATATCCAGGTTGACCATCACTCCAGCTCACAAGATGGCTGCCCCCATGTGCTCAAAGATCCTGCCTCCAAGTGGACATAAGATGGCCATCACAAGATGGGCAGTAGGGGAGGGCAGTTAGGAGGCACCAGGCCTATAAGGGAGGGCAGTTGGAGACAATCAACCCTGCAGGGGAGGGCAGTTAGGGGTGACCAGGCCAGCAAAGGAAGGAAGTTGAGTGCAAACAGGCTGGCAGGAGAGCAGTTAGACATCAATTAGGCTGGCATCGGAGTGGTTCGGGGGTGATCAGGCTGGCAGGCAGAAGTGGTTAGGGGCAATCAGATTGAGAGGTCCCAGATTGGAGAGGGTGCAGGCTGGGCTGAGGGACACCCCCCCACTCCAACCCAGTGCACGAATTTTATGCACTGGCCTCTAGTTAATATATGTTGATTATTTATTTGTTATCCTTCATTTTGAGATCAAAAGAATGTCCCAGTTACATGTCCATATTTTGCCTTTGTCAACAGTTTTTACTTTCTTATGTTCATGAAGCTTTTACTTGAAATTGGAATGTTTACCTCCAAGGAAAGATGGTTGGAGAGATGATTGACAATTTCTTAGCAAGAGTTTGATGAAATCACTTATGCATATTGAATAAATTATTAATTGTGAAATTTTTCAGCTTTAGTTTTATCTGCATTATGATAAAAATTCTTGGAAAATAAATAATTGCTTCATTAATTTGAAGACATCTCTTTATTCACTAATGCTAATAACAACTTCTTGGATATGTCTGCCTTTTCTATTTTTGCATTTGCATAAAATTCATAAACAAAAGGTACATAGTTCGTAGACTTGGCTGGGGTTGAAATGCAGGTATCATAGCTGCTTAACACTCTCCTTACAACTCATCCATCTGCTCTTGAGAAGGACCCCTCTATGATTAATTCAGTATCATCCATACGATAGGAAAATACTTACTAATTTTCTCTGCTTTAGCCTTTGAATACTTCAAATGATTGGTTTCTATATTAAACATTTCCTCCTAGAGAGAGTAGGACTTGGAAACTTGGCTTTGCTTATTGCAGAAATTTTGACTTGTTCCACATCCAGTTATCATTGGAACAACATTCTCCTTAATCATTTGCCTCCAAATCAGCATTGATTTTATTCCTAGTGTGGGGGAATAGAGTATTCCAGATTCTTCACTTTATAACTTATTAACCATGGTAAAATTTCAAGAAACATGTTTTTAGTTTTTAAGACAATATATGTAAGTTTCAGTTCTAAACTTTTATTTTGAAAAGAACATTGGTAAAATGTTAAAAACCAGAGTATGATTAAGCTGATATAGAGCCATTTAGTGATGCCTGAAATTGAGTGATTGGGAGTGCTCCCCTTCATTAAACTTGATGTGAATTAACAATAGAGAAGAAGGGGTGCCCATTAATGGGATGGAGTTTTCTTTATGTCTAAGTTTACTCTCCTCCAGCCAGACTTCAACTGGGAGAGCAGTATTTAATTCTGAGCACTTCACTGTAATATAGTTTTCTCTGTCATCCATATTAGGGAGAGAGTGTTTGACACCTTATCTTATGAAGAATTGTTGAAAGAAGTTGTTAATGCAGCTTCAAGAGTCAATGGTAAGGGGTCTTCAGAAAAATCACTGTCAGGGTTTCTAACAGTGTATTCTATCACATGTGTGTCCTTTTTATTGACTTGGTTTTAAAAAAATTGCATGTTGTTGTATTAGTGTATTTAGACAATTTGTGTGAGTTTTCTATATAAGTGAATATATGTATTACATTATTGGGTGTTTATTTTCATTTTTGTTTCAATTGTACCTTTACTTATTAATTTTGCTACCTCTTACTATATATTTAGTGTATATACTTGGATGTTTTTTTTCTATTCATTTCTGTCTCATATAAATACCATACCACCGCTAATTTTATTTTAGTTTTCTTTAGCCACCTTTATCATATCTTCATTTATTTTATTTTATTTTATTATTGTTTAAAGTATTATATGGAGTAGTACATATGTCTCCTTTTTTCCCCCCACTGAACTTCCCCTAGCCTCCCCTATCCCCTGTTGTGTGCCCTCATCCTATCCTGTCCCCCCCAGTGTCTTGTGTCCATTGGTTGTGCTTGTATTCACATCATACAAATCCTTTGGTTGATTCCCCCCTCCCCCCCAACATTCCCCAGCCATCCCACTATTTACCATATCTTTAAAAAGAATAAGTACTGTTTACCATATCTTTAAAAAGAAAAAGTACTCTCAAGAATCCTGTTCTGCTCAACTTAATTTTATTAAATTCCCTCCTCTGTGCCACAGGACATGAGTAGAGTGCTAACTAGTCATAGGTAGGATAGGACATGAGTAGAAACTTTAGCAGCTGTACAACCCACTTGCTCATCTAACTTTATGGTGAAATGGAGAAGAAACTTTATTCAGTTTCTGTTCATTGCCTATTCTATGCTAGGCTTTCATAAGAAACTTTTACATTTTTTTCTGTAACTTGGTCATCATAACATCCTTATGAAGCATGAGAACTGTCTTATGGACTGATTTTTCCCAGGTTTGCAGCAAGACCATGGCAGAGCCAGCACACACCTGGGGATTTTTACTGTACTACCTTTTACTTTACATTATACTAGCACATGCTAAGAAAACTGTTCCCATTCACAATTGCCCATTAGTAAGTGTGCTTGACACATATCAGATTTGGAGTTTTGAGGGACAGTAAGGCATAATTCTTCTTCCCGAAGTATTGCTCTATTTATGTAAATGGAAGTGCACCTGTATGCTCATGTTTTTAGGTCTTACTCTAAAATCTTTAATATGGTTTAAGTTAGTTGTTATTGAAATCTTGATTCAGATAGGCAAGTTGGATTTCTTTTATAGTAGTTATTTCTTTTGGCAGGGATAGGAAATGGACAAACTATTTTCTTTTAATTTGACTAAATCCTTGAGGTCTAATGCTATAGTCACAAATTTGAATTGGAATCTAAATTAATTAAAATTAAATAAAGCAGTCATTCGATAGCTACACATGCGAATATTGACACAATATAGAACTTTTCCAAAATTGTAAAAAATTCCATTGTACAACATGATCTACTTGATTCTACAAATTAAAGATTTAAGAAAAAGGAAGGACAAGTATTGAGTTATAATTTATTAGTTTCTGTAAGTTTTAATGCAAATAATCTTTAAAAATAATGATGACTGAGTAAACAATGTGATATCATGATTATAAATTATTTCATTGACAATATTCAAACAGCAAAATAGAGAAATAATTGACTTCAAGGATATATAAATACTTATTATACATATTTTATAACTAATGGGATAAAGAGGCATGCCTCAGCTCATCACCTTAAACATTAGAGTAAAAAGGGTGCAGGTGTATGAATAAGTGTTGGAAATCCTTCCGTTTCTAGGTACATGTGGCCTTCTCATGTTTATACATCTGCTGGTTGGAAATGAATTGCTATTCAGTGTTCCAAAAATGTTAAGAAAGCTTAAAATGAGACTTTGAATTCCACACACTGGTTTAAGTTCAGATTCAAATCAAGGCTTCAAAAACCCTTAAAAAAAAAAAAAAAAAAAAAAAAAAAAAAAACACACACACACACACACACACACACATGCACACACACACACATTCTTTATTGATTAAGGTATCATATATTTGTCCTTATCCTCCTATTCTCATCCCCCACCCCTCCCCACTCATGCCCCCCACCCCACTATTGTCCTTGACCACTGGTTAGGCTCATATGTATGAACACAAGTTCTTTGGTTGATCTCTCCCTTTTATCCTTACACTGAAAACAAACAAATGAAAACAAACAAGAATTCAGTTTGGAAAATATGGAATCAGAATGGAAATTCATTTATTATTTTACAAATGCTCCTGACTGAAACGAGCTGTAGTTGAATTCCATTTTTAGAGTTCTCTGTTCTCATTTTCATCTATAGGCACTCAGGATTTGATGTTTGCTTTGTGGGTGGGGGTAACATGAGAAATTCCACAAAGAATGAGTTGGAACCATTTGCTGTTATGCCCAAGAAAGCTCACATGTCCTAGTTAAGGCTGTGTGAAGTGAACTGGACCCTCCTAATGTGGTGGCCCCAAAGATTGAGTTTAATCTTCTGGTGTGACAGCTTTTATAAGTCTTTTCAAGAGTCTAAACACCATAAAATACTCTCACAAAAGCCTTCATTCCAAAGAATGTGTGTGTCTGCTCATGTCAAGAGCTCTTAGTAATGAACAATATGTCTAAAGCCACAATCTAATAAACAAACATAATCTGGTTCAGTTTTGTCTAGGTAATATAATGTCTCTATAAAACTATTTCCTGAACCTTTAGCTCTATTCACAAGGAAAGAGTTCTGCGTGGGAATGTGTGGATATTTTCTCTTAACAGGAGGGCATTTAGCTCTTGTGACTGGATGTCTTGTTTTTCTCTCCTGGGTAACTCTAGTTGTTTACGGTGGGAATTTTCCGTCTTGGTAATTTGGTATTTTACTTGTTTTTTATTGTAAAGGGTAGAAATGTGTACACCTTAATTTAAGAAATATTGTTGCATCACCTCCATCTCAGTTAACAAGGGCCAGGTTGGGAAGTTCTCACATATTTTGAAACCTTTCTACTAGATTTTTATAGATATTAAGTCAATGGGAATATGCTATTTCCATTAAGCAAGTTTACAGATATAGGAGAGGGTAGGATTTGCAAGAATTGACATCCTAGGTGATCCCCTTCATACCTGTAGGTGAGCATCCATTTTGTTCTTTGAATAATTATGGCCTGAGAGTGGAAAGAATAGAGCTTTGGGGGACATTCTGGACATAAAAAGCTTCATTTTTAATGGGGCAGTGAGACATGGGAGTTAAGGTCAGACAGAGGTATTATACACATTGCAAGTTTTTTTTGTTTGTTTGTTTTTTTCTTTTTTTCTTTTTTTCCTGATCTTGCTTAGAGAATTATTTTTACATCATGTCCTTGGGAAGCACCTATTTGCTGTTAGGATAACTGTCCTTTCATGGCATGTGGTGGGGGTTCTGACTCCAATGAGTATACCCATTAAAAAGAAATCTGAGTCTCTTATTGTCAGTAATTGGCCCTTGTACTTTGAATCAAGGAATCATAAAATATCAGTGTTGAAAGGGCCCTTACAATCCATTTTCTGTGTTTCTGGAATTAATAAAGCTTATATCTTTGTTATGATATTCACGTCAAATGTTCTTCTTGCCTCTACATGCACAATTCCAGTTATTGGGCATGCACACATTCTCAAGTCAGGCAATTCACTTTTCAATGTTGTGACTCAGGATTTACAAGTGCAATTGCACTCTCTCTCTATTTATTAATTTTCCTGTGAAGCATTTCATATTTTTCCAAATAAACATAATTTTTTTTCTGTTATAAAAGCTGTGAAAGCTCATAGTTTTATTCAATTTTGTCTATTTTTGTCTGAAGAGCTAACTATACTTGAAATTAAATGTTTTTATCATCTCAGGTATATGCTGCCTAAAGGTCCAATTTTTTTGTGAACTCATAGCATTTATTTTTCTCAAATAGATTTTAATATCCCTTCCTCACTTTTTAAAGCATTGGCACATAGACCATCACAAAAATGCTACACTAATGCATTTCATCCTGTTTATGAACTTAAGAGAGATGAAGTGACTTTCTCTAGGCCTTGGCTGTGTTCTTTGTGAGCAGGTTGCTAGTCTTTCTTTATATTTAAACTAAAGTAAATTTTATAAAATATGCTGAAATATGATGGGATTTTTATTTTTTCAAAAATATTTTATTTTTTTAAAAATATATTTTATTGATTTTTTACAGAGAGGAAGAGAGGGGGACAGAGAGTTAGAAACATCGATGAGATTGAATCATCGATCAGCTGCCTCTTGCATATCCCCCACCGATGATGTGCCCGCAACCAAGGTACATGCCCGTGACCGGAATCAAACCCAGGACCTTTCAGTCTACAGACCAATGCTCTGTCCACTGAGCCAAACCGGTTTTGGCATATGGTGGGATTTTTAGAAAATTATGGGAAACTCCAGAAAATTTGTACTGTGAAAGAGCTCTTGCTCTTGTCTAGTCATGCTCCTGTACTGATGAATTGTCCTTTGAGGTTTACACCACTGTACACACTTCCCTTCTCTATGGCACATGTGGTGAGCACAGTAGTCCCTTCACGACTCACCCACCTCCAAGATGTCTTTTCCTTCATCTCCAGAATTTGTGAATATGTTAGGTTTCACAGTAAAGGGGAATTAAGGTTGCAGTTGGAATTAAGGTTGCTAAATTAGTTCATATTAAGATAAGAACATTATCCTGGATTATCTGTGTAGGCCTAATGTTATCACAAGTGTCCTTAGAAGTGGATAGTCGAGAAAGAAGAAGACTGAGGTAATGATGTGAAAAGGAACTCAATAACTTAACTGGATATGGAGATGGAACAAGGTGGCCATAAGCCAAAGGTGGCAGACTTTAGAAATTTAAAAAGCAAGAAAATGCATTCTCCTTAGGATCTCCTGCAAAGAATGCAATCCTGCCTACACCTTGATCTTAGCCCATTGATACCCATGACAGCCTTATTATTTATAGAACTGTAAGATAATAAATTTGTGTTGCTTTAAATAATTGTGTATAGTAATTTGTTGCAGCAACAATAGAAAACAAATGTACAACATACTATGCTGAAATTAACTGTTTACATTTCTCTCCTCTAGACAATGGATTTATCAAGTGCAACAATGTTGTTTAAAAAAATAAGTTTAGCACTATTCCACTTTGAAATAATATAAAGTGTATTGTTAGACACTGAAGATAACCAGTATTTATTTTGTATTTGTACCATATCCCCAGCACTGCCCTAGTTATTGTGCTTTGAAAATTACATAGGAACTTTGTTTAACCAGACTAAATCTGAACATTCTTCTACATATAAAATGAATACATAGACTAGATCAGATTTGACAAACTTTTTTAAGTCTCAACAGAAAATATTTTAGGTTTTGCTGCTCGTAGAGTCTCAATTCTGCCAACTGAACACAAAAGCAACCATGTATTATAATATGTTAATTACTATAGTTGTGTTCCAATAAAACTTTGTTTATAAAAACAAGAAATGGGATGGATTTGACAATTTGGCCATTGTTTGCTGACCTGAAGTCTAGCACATCTCCTTATTCCATTCTAATTCCCTTCTAATCTGATAATTTTGTGAGTTTACCATTAGTGCCAGTAAAGCCATGACGGTTTCTGCAGGACTTGGAGTGGCAACTCAAGTGATAGGATGAATCTGTTTTTTAAAAGAAGCATAATATTGCAGACTTAACACCAGGAAAGGAACTGCCACCATGTCCTTGGCAAATAGACCTGGGACAAATGCTCTTAAGGATGAGACATGAGATCCTTGAATGCCAAGGCTGAGCTCACTGAACTTGAAATTCAGAGGACTGGAACTACTGTTGGAGAAATAAAGAGAGCAATAAATCCATTGCCTTGGAATGAAAGACCTTCCCAGGCAGCTGGCCAAATGAAGCAGGGGGAGGGGACAAGTTCCTCACTCAGCTAAATTATGTCTTTGGGCAGCCAAATCAGGTCTGCTAAAATAACAAGGTGCCTGAACTTCTGCCCAGAACATGTCACAAACTTTGCGTTTGGACTGTCTTCCATCACATGACTTCCTAATCTGAGGGAGTAAAGAAAGCAGAGTGAATGAAGTACAAAGAATGAGGTTTTTCTTGGAGTGCTTCCCTAGAGACAGAACTTGATTTTCAAGGGATTGCTTGTTGAATTCTCTCTTCTAATTCAGAAAATATTAGTTGATGGAAGATAAGCATCCAATAGAATTTGGAAGCCTTTGAAAGTTGCTATGTAGTGGGATTTGCCCATTGTAGATGTGGGGGTGTGGATTTATAGAGTAGCATTGTGAAAGCAAATGGAGAGCTAATCAAGGACAATGGGATTTTGGGGATGTTCTTGTTTGTTTGATGGCCTACTTGTGGTGGTGGTTGTTTTGACTTGGCAATTTCACTGGATTTTGAGGACAAAACTGTCCTCTTTGATGGATTCATTCACAATAGCTTGTTTATGTCTTGCAAAATGTTCAAGAACAGTTTGTCCATTAAAGAAAAAATGACCCAGTAATACTCCCAGCCCCAAGGAAATGTCGGGTTAATCAGTTGCAGAATCACTTGATGTGCCAAGTTAGTGCCACCTCAGGGCTCCTTCTGTGGTTTCTTTCCAAGATTTCTAAACATTCTGGGGAGAGCACAATATTTATTTATTTGGCTAGTACTTCATTTGCTATTGTTTTATTATACTCATGTTTTTTTACTCTCTTTGTCTTTACCCTAACTCCTTGGAACCACCATATGTGAAGAGCCACATTAAGACGATAGCATATGCTCAGTGAGTGATTACATTTTGTATTTAGTTTCTAAAAGTGAAGAAAGGTTTATGGTTAAGTCTCATAGAGAATCATCTCACAATGAAAATACTTTATGTAGGACATTGTGTTTTTAAAAATTATTCTTAAATGTACCCTGGGCAATATAAAGACAAGTGGTGTTACTCTTGTTTACAAAGAAAAACAATTGGGTTTAGAAGTTTCATGATTTGCCCAAGTTCACACAGCTAGTAAATGGTTCAAGTGTGACTGGAAGTGATGTATTTTATCTTCAAAGTAGGTGAAGGAGGAAAGAGGGAGGAAGAAAAAAAAAAACCTACAAGAAATGGGTGATATAATCTGGTCAGGTTAAATCTTCAAAGTATGGAAGTGATATATTTTAATACTGGAGTGCAAATTCTTTTATACATCTTGAGTCACTATTCAAGTCAAGAGTGTGTTTTGTTTGTAGATTTTATTTCCATGTGGATGTTTATTCAATTCAATTGAATCTCTCTTTTTCAGTCTTCCATTTTCTTTCTCTTCCTTCTCTCTCTCTCTCTCTCCTCTTTCACACACACACACACACCCACACCCACACACCCACACACACACACACACACATGTATACACATAGTTTGAAATTGGTATATACTCCTTTTTTCAGTTTCTTCCTTCAAAGAATCATTTATTGGGCAGGGATTCAACTTGCAGTTGCCAATACTTCATCCATATATCCACTTGGAAAATATTTTCTTAACTCTTCTTCTCAGTTCACGAGGCATTGAAAAGGTGATGTTAAGCTAGAGTGATGAATCATATATACCTGCCCTCTAGGAACGCAGGGTACAGTAAGGCAAATGGCTCTTGTATTCTCAACAAGATACACTGTGAATGAACTCTAAAAATGCTACAAAGGGTCAGAGGTATGGAAATGCCTTTGTCAAAGCGCAGCCAAGAAACACTGTGTAGAGTTGGCAGGTGACCTGGGCCTCCAAGAATAGCTTGGGTTCTAATATGAAGAAATGAGAGTAAAGTCCTTACAGAGCAAAGTCTTAGAGTCAGGGAAGCAAAGGTCAGGGAATAAATTCTTGGAGTCAAGGGAGCTAATCAGCAGTCTACTGGGTAGGTGGCTTAGCAAAAGCAAGTCCTCTGAAGTGCAAACCTTCCAATGTTGCTGTTTGCAGCAGTAATCCCAAAGAATCTATGCAGCGGAGCATTCCAGGAAAGTGAACTGAGCTTGTGGAGTTGCTCTTCACTTCCTCATAGGAGACCCATCCTATTGCAGTATTCTTCCTATCTAGCATGAGATCCTGGTACATTTTGGGAATTCCTGAGCAGGAGATTTTATCAAAGGTCTCGTATTTCCAAACCATCTTTCTGTACAACTCCAGCACTGTTGCCATAGAATCACTTGACCATGGGATGAGATTTCATTTATGGGCTCTCTATCCTATTTCATTTGTCTATATATCTGCCTGTATGCCAGCACCACAATGCTTTGATTTGTGGTGAGTTTTGAAATCAGGAAAGGGAAAGTTCTCCAACATGACCACTCTTTTTCAAGATTGTTGTGGCTATTTGGTGTTTTCAATATGGCAGGAATGCATGAAATTAGTTGGAAAGAGCTATGTTAGTAAGAATGGAAATGGTTTAGGATGTTTACTAAGTGTAGATAAGATATATATTAGGCATTAAGTACTTTGGTGGCAGTAGAGATGGACTGAGGGACAGTTAATGGATTTGAATAGTTTTGTGTAAGTTAATACTTACACAAAAGTATAATAATAGCTTGCTCTACTCTAAGCCAATGGGTGAGACAAAACCAGAGAAAGGGGTTTTCTCCCAACCTTTTGTGATTGGGAAAATGATAAAGTAGTTAACAGAAAAACAGAGGATATAAGATTAGTAAGCAGGTCTGTGGGTTAGGGTATTTAAATTCAGTTTTGAGCAAAAACCCAGATAGAGGTGCAGGTGGAGATGTTCCACTATCAATCAGAGATGTAGACATGAAATAAAGGAGCGCAGCGATCATTTAGACTTGCTTCTTTTAATGTGATGCATTTATGGTTACCATGGTGGCAAGAGCCAAATAGAGGGAAGTGATTGGAGACAGTGGCAAAGATGGAGATCTGATTAAAGGTAATTTCACGAAGCTCCTGTGCCTTGCCATCGCTAAGAGTAAACAGAATGCTCAATGCTGCTGACATGTGTTTTATTTTGAAATTACTGTTATTACTAGGATCTGAAATTCTTAGCCTTGATCTCTTGGAGCCTAATGTTCCTGTTCTCCAGCTGAGAGAGACTAATTCACCAACTTGTGTTGTAAACACTCACTCATTTTAACTGATTACACCTCCACTGATTCTTAAATCACTAAAATTACTAATTGCTATTCCTTACACATCAAAGAGTGAATCCTGAATAATTAACCCCAAATAAAATTAGATGAATTGGTCCTTTTAATTAGAGTCCCTGCTGCTGTTTGTTCTGAGCTTCTTTTTCTTACTGTTAAGAGACTTTTAGAATGATTAAAACAGTTTAAGACTTAAACAGCCAGTGACCTTTTAATACAATATAAATCCATGAAAGCAATATTTCAGCTAGCAGGTGGTGAAGTAAATTTTTAGAGCAAGTACCTGTCAGCTCCAGTATTCCTTTGAAAAAAATATGTACATGCCAAAAAACAACCACCTTGAAATTAAATGAGTGTCTGATTATTTTTAAAGCATTTGTGCATTTGCTAAGCCCCAGACTCCATGAAATGGCAAGGTTGAAGGAGAGTGAGTAATGGTTGGCATCATTTCATATAAATAGTAATGAGAGTTTTGCAGTGTGAAGAATTTGAAGGCATTTGTGCCTAAAAGATGAATACTGGAGAAATCATAGAAGATCACTGGTCCCATATAGTCATCCTTTTCTTCAAGAGTTTTTTGAGGCAGGGAGCAGGCTCCAGTAGTGGGGGAAAGGAAGCTTTGTGGGATTTCACTGCTGCTGCTCCTCAGGCTAAGACCACTGGCCAATCCATGATACATTCAGCCTGGATTTTATTGAAGATGCACCATGTACTCTTAATCATTTATTTCAAGTCTTCTACTTAGTAAGAACCTCTTGTCTTCTTCATAGCCTTCTGAAGTTGTAAGGGGTAGAACAAGTTTCTTCCTCTTTCCTGAGAGGTCTCAGTTTATCACACTGAATCTGCCATGGACTATGGTAAATGTGTCCTCAACTAGAAGATTTGGGATTCTTGGTATGGCTCTCTACTGTTTGACTGTTTCACTTTACCACAATTAAAATTTCTCCATCTATAAAAGAAAGTTATTATTAAAATAATGTTTTTTCTTTAAAATTTTCTTGGACTTTTCATCCTGAAATAATTCTATGAGGAAAGTGCTTTAACTGTGACATAAACCAGTCACCTTAGGGAGATTGTCATGGTTTTGGGGTTAAAAAGGTTCAAAGTCACTGTTTTAACTGCTTTGATCCATAGTGACACCATGAAGTGAATATCATTATCCTCATTTATTAGGTGAGGAAATTGAACCTTAGATGGTGGCTTTGCCTTTTCCTAAGGAAAGAACTGGGATTTAAATTTTTGGCCTTGAAATTTTGTACTCATTTCTTTCTAACATATTTCCCTTCTCTTTTAGTCACTATTGATGGTAATGAAAAATTGGCTTTACTTTAAGTTTACTACTTGCTCACCATAATTAAATTTTTCACTTTTGTGTGTGTATTCCAACCCAATCTCTTCTTCCCTCATAATTTAAATTCTTAATTTGAGAAATCTCCAAGTGATTTCACTTATATTTACCTTAAATTTATATTTTCTTTAAACAACCAAAAATTATCCACATAAGAAAGTTAGAGAACCAACCAGGAGAGTCCTAGAGTCTTGCTGCTCCCTGTGAAGTGCATGGGTCCACATCCACCTCATTGGGAGCATGTTAGAAATGCAGACACTCGGCCCCACTCAGACCTGATGAATCAGAGTATGTCAGCCATGCAGATCCCCTTGGTGATTCAAACATTCAGGCCCTACTTGTTAGAAGCTTCAGTTCTAACCAGGAGAGAGTGATCATAAGCCCATAAATGCAGTTAAGTTTTAGAGATGCTATGAGAGAGCTGTATTATAAGGCAGAAAGGAGCTGGCGTCTAAATTCCTGTGAATGTGTATAGGTTTTCATGGATGTTTGAATGAAGAAGAAAGAGAATGATGCCTTTTTTCTTTTCTTTTCCTTTTTACCATAGTAAATGAATCTAGACTTTAGTTGATGATTTGAGCTATATTGCTCTCTTGTTTTTCTGCTTCAATCACACAGAACCAGTACCTTACTACCTTCTTTGCCGGTAAATTCTTGTATTCTCTTTCTTCCTCTAATGGGGCCCTTATTCATGAAGGGATAGAAAGTTATGTACTCATGTGCCTTTCATATATACCAATCCATGTTACTAGGGTAACTGCAGTGGGTGACAATTCAGCACTATGAGCGTGCCACCTCTGCTTCTCAGGGCCACTTACATTTTACCACTGCACTAGAGAGGGTAGCTTGGAAAAATATGTTGGGTTATCAGGACTTTTTCCTAACTCCCTTTTCAAGTTAATGGTATGCATAATAGGCTATTTTTGAAGTGAGGTGACATACAGTAGCATTTGGGAATCAGGGATATAATACTTAATTTGTTTAACTTACCTTTTAACTGCCTAGTGGTGCTTCCTCTGGCACCTCCCCCCCAAAAAAAATAATAAATTGAACATTTAGCTGAATAATATGGGATGTTCTGGAGGAAATTAAGCATGATCTTTTTTAGCTTTTCACCAAGGCTGAGGAAGGATCCATTTTCAACTCTGTATTTTGCTAGCTGTATAACTTTGAATAAACCATTTAACCTGGTAATTGATGAATAAATGTATTTTGCATGTGGTAGGCTTTAGTGATGAGGAAAGGGTAAAGAGGAAGCCAGGTTTGTAGACATCTGTCTGTGACTATACTACTTCTTCTAAAACCAAATGTTTCTATCTGAGATTTTTTGTATCACTGCAATCCCCCGGTTGCCTGACACTGTGTTCTTTTTGGCGGGCCTGTTTGTTTTGTTCATGTTACTGTGATAACCAAGGTCAGGAGTTCTATTTCAGGTTAGTGCACTAACCTGAAGGTTTATAGCTTAGCATTGTTAGTTGGAAGGTACTGCAGCTGATTCTGTTTAGCTGCTTTTCTCTGGTAGAGTTACTACCTAAGCATCTAAGACAGATGCTCTTTGATTGTTTAAAAACAAACAAACAAAAAACTTGAATAACTGAACAATTTGCTCAAAATTTATAACCTTTTAACAAAATAACACAGATTATTAGATGGGGTTATCACGAGGGCTTTTAAAAATCTGCCTAATTTTTCCTAGAGTATATAGTCAGGATTTATGATTTTTACAAATTACATAGACTAATTTTCTGTGAAAATTTGGAGTGTTCATATGGTTTGTGTGTTCTGTTTCTACCTTTGTACTATGATCTCCAAGAATCATTCAGTTCTGATCCTGTTTAATGCTAACAGTTCCCTGTGATATAATAGGATTTGTTGAAGTTGAAGAAAATGCTCAGAAATCTTCTTTAATGTTGGATATAGGAGACATAAGTCTGGATAGGACATTTGAACCTGAAAATTAGTCTGTGAACTAGTATTTGGTTATCATGTCTCCATCAACTTTGATCTCTTTTGCTGATCACTTATGAACTCAATTGCATTCCTCTCATACACTATTATGACTTTTCAAAGGAGTTGGTGACAATTTAATAGATGTTACAGTGTTTGGCCAAATGAAGGCAAAGAGAGTTTCTCAATCCTGGTTGTACACTACAATAAACTGAGTTTTAAAGGAATACTGGCATCTGAGTCTTCTCCCTCATCCCCTTCCCTACCCCCAAGATCCTAATTGAATTGGGTGAGATGGAGTTTTGGTTTCAGTGTCTATAGAAAAGCTTTCATGGTAACTTTAGTTTGTAGGCAATGTTTAGAACTACTGGCTGGTGTTATGCAAAGTTTATTAAACTTATAATCCTAATAAGGCTATGGACAAAGTATATCTTGAAATGAGTACACTCAGAAGGGTAAGAGAAGTGGAAATGTTTCTTTATGACACATATCCTTGAACTTTACTAATCCTATGGGGTTTAAGGTAGAAATAACAATGTGTTACTTTGCCTAATGCAGTGTTTCTCAAAGTGTGATCCCATGACCATTAACATCAGCATCACCTGGGAAGTCCTTAGAAATGCAAATTATTGGGTCCTACCCCAGACCTACTGAATTAGAAAGTCTGGGGGTGGGGCCAGACTTATATGTTTAAATAAGACCTTCCAGAGATCCCAATGAACCTTAGTATTTGAGAACCATCAGAGAGTTTTGTAGGTGTTAAAGGTAGTGGATGAATATCTTAGCATGCTGTGCATTGCAAGAGTCCAAAAAGCAGAGTATCCTAAAGATAGTGTTTGACTGCTTGGTAGTATGAATATGGTGAGAAACTATAGCTCCTAGACTGTAATTTACAGGGTAAGTGGAGCCCATGTGAGCCATTTGAAAGGTGTATCAGACCAACCAGTCCCAGTTACCATCCTTCCACTGTTCAATTTTGACTTTCCTTTTCTGAAGATTTAAGTTGTAATGCTTTGGTACTATCCAAAAGCAACCAACTGAGTGATAGCAACTGCTGCCCCATGACTAAGTGTTAAATTGCTTAAATGTAAGGAACAGCTAGTTATCTATAAATAGAGTAAAGAATTTTCCCATAACATCTAAAATATTTATTTATTTATTTATTTATTTATTTATTTATTGCAACAGGCATTTATTTGAGATCAAAGAATAGCTATTCAGAAAGCATACTTCAGGCAGAAGCTAAAAATGTTTCAATTAGGAGACAAAGGCAATAGTATTTATGAGAAAGGGAAAGGAAACAGTTACATAAATCGAAGGAATGTGTTTCTATTGGTTTAGATAAAATAACATATTGATGCTAGTTCTAAACAACTTAAAATTTTCAGTGCCCTAGTTATTATCAGTAGGTTGTCATAATATCTGCTTTCTTGTTATCCTTGGAAACAGTTCTTTGGAGCACAGCACTGCTTTAGGCATAGTACAGAAGTGATTTTGCCCTCTTTTAACATTCTTTTTAAAAATTTAATAAATCTTTATTGTTCAGATTATTACAATTGTTCCTCTTTTTTCCCCACACAGTTCTCCTCCACCAGGCTCCTACACCACTCTCTGCCCTTGCCCTCACTCCTCATTGTCCTCATCCATAGGTGTACACTTTTTGTCCAGTCTTTTCCTGCACACCCGACTCCTCTATTCCCCCAAGAATTGCAGTCCACTCTCTTTCTATACCCCTCATTTTATTGGGTCGGCAACTAGGTAATTGCGGGTTTCACATATATATTTACATTTTACATTTGTACTACATCTGCAAACCTAAAAATTCAACTATATGGCTTCAGTTGAATTTTTAGGTTTGCAGACGTAGTACAAATGTAAAACACATTTTGTTATTTGATAGTTGGCTATTCAGCTGTTAATCAGTAAAAAAAGTTTTTTGATCTGTTTTGTAGTTTTCGTTTAGCATTCGTTGAAAAATGGAAAATCAAAAGGAACATTTTCGTCATATTTTGCTTTTTTATTTCCGCAAAGGGAAAAACGCATCGCAAGCTCATAAAAAGTTATGTGCTGTTTATGGTGACGAAGCCTTAAAAGAACGGCAGTGTCAAAATTGGTTTGCCAAATTTCGTTCTGGTGATTTTTCACTCAAAGATGAAAAACGCTCTGGCCGTCCAGTTGAAGTTGATGATGCCCTAATCAAAGCAATAATCAATTCGGACTGTCACAGTACAACACGTGAGATTGCAGAGAAGCTTCATGTATCACATACATGCATTGAAAATCACTTAAAACAACTTGGCTATGTTCAAAAACTCGATACATGGGTTCCTCACGAACTGAAAGAATCACAGTTAACGCAACGCATTAGCAGCTGCAATTTGCTAAAGAAACGTAATGAAAATGATCCATTTTTAAAACGACTGATAACTGGCGATGAAAAATGGGTTGTTTACAACAATATCAAGCGGAAAAGATCGTGGAGCAGGCCAGGTGAACCAACTCAAACAACATCAAAAGCTGATATTCATCAAAAGAAGGTTTTGTTATCAGTTTGGTGGGATTACAAAGGAATTGTCACTTTGAACTCTTACCACCCAACCGAACAATCAATTCTGATGTCTACATTGAACAACTAACGAAATTAAACAATGCAGTTGAAGAAAAGCGGCCCGAATTGACAAATCGAAAAGGTGTTGTATTCCATCATGACAATGCAAGGCCACACACATCTTTGGTCACTCGGCAAAAATTAATGGAGCTTGGTTGGGATGTTTTGCCACATCCACCATATAGTCCTGACCTTGCACCATCTGATTACTTTTTGTTTCGATCTTTACAAAACTCCTTGAATGGTAAAAATTTCAATAATGATGATGATGTCAAATCGTACCTGATTCAGTTTTTTGCTAATAAAAACCAGAAGTTTTTTGAACGTGGGATTATGATGCTGCCTGAAAGATGGCAAAAGGTCATTGATCAAAATGGGCAACACATTACAGAATAAAGTTATTTAGTTCCATGAAAAAATTGTCTTTGATTTTCTTTAAAAAATCCGCAAGTACGTAGTTGCCGGCCCCAATATTATATTCACCAGTTAATACTGTTCTTCAGATTTTTTTATTCCTTGGTTGTAGGATTCACTTTTTGATAGATACATATTTGTTGTTCATAATTTTTACCTCCTCCTCCTCCTCCTCCTCCCTCCTCCTCCTCCTCCTTCTTCTTCTTCCTCTTCTTAAAAAATACTTACAGCATTTCATATAGTTCTGGTTTGGTGATGATAAACTCCTTTAGCTTCTTCATATCTGTGGCCAACCTACAGCAAAACATAGCTACTGACTGCTAATATGGCAAGGCGTCATCAGCGTCTTCCATCTCTGGCCTATTTCTCTTCTATCTTCATTCATGGCTTGAGCAGTCCTGTCAATTCCACTCTGTTGCAGGAATCCACAGATCTCAGAGTTGTTTTCTGAAAATATACAAACATACTGTCGACCAAAAATTAATAAAGGAATTTTTTCTATAAATTTGACTTTGCATCCTTTTTAATGTTTTGCCCAAACAATTTTCCTTTGGCTTGTTTTGACACCATGTATGTTTTACATGATTGTCTTGTAGTTAGCATTATAAATGAAAGTTAATTTTCTAATGTAAAAATTTTCTAGATGTAATTTATTGAAAGGATATTTTTCCTTACGTGATATATATATATATATATATAACACCCCCCTTTTTTGATTTAAATATTAGGAGGCTTTTGGAAAATTTTAAATGTGGTTTTGATAGCTTTTAAATTTTAATTTTTTTCACTAAAATATGACTGCTTTAGGTTCATTACATGTTACACAATTTTACCATGAGATGAACTACCAATAAAAATTTTAGTTATCACTTTAGGAACAGTTTTTGTCCAGTACAATTAATTATTCTAGAATATTTGCTTATTTCAATTAGCCAATTTAAATTAGCCTGAAAACTTGACTACTATTTTACTGTCAAATTTAATACTCTAACAACAATCTTATTTTATCTGTAAATATTAATGGAAAGTATTATTTGCTTTCTTAAGTAGGCCCTGAGCAATCCTGGTGCTAAGCTGGATTTAGATATAAAAAATCCACTTCCCCACACCATGGGTACAAAACAACTCAAGCTTTGTTGCAGTGAGAGGGCAACTGCTATTTCCAATTCTCTGTCTGTTACCTGCGTCCCAATTTGAGTTGGGCATGGGAAGCAAAGCAGCCATGGGTCAGGAGACCTCCTTCAGAAGGGTTGAGGTTTCAGGTCCAGGCAAATCTGGCGGGGTGAGGGTCTGTGCCCTATCTCTTTTCCCCAAGTTCTCTCCTGATGGATCAAGTCTTACATACTGCAATAATCCACCATCCCAACAACCTTCCTTGTTCTGGCTAAATGTCCCTGACTCCTATAGTGTATTTTTTATGTCACTTAGAAGTATAAATCTGGTCCTACATCTTCAGAAAGTTAAGGCTACTAACCAAAGTGAGAAGAAGCAGGATAGGGAATAATTATGCAAGGCAAAATATCATGAGTCAATGCCAATTACAAGAAGCAAAATGACAGCTAATGTGTGTTTTGAAGAGTGCTTATAAGATTGCACCTATAGTAACTTCTTGTTTGTGTTTTTTTTCTGTAGGTGATTTTCTTCCACCCCCACCCCCACCTCTAGATGACCCTGGTACTCTTCCATCTGTCTCTGGAAACTTCCCTCCTCCACCACCCCTTGATGAAGGTTCTTTCAGGGCACAGGTAAGATCTGTCGTTGAAGTCATGTTTATAAGCCATGATAGGAAGCTCATGAATTCAGTGATTGTTTTTATGGTAGGTATACATTTATCCAGAGCCCACAGAGAGCTTTATGACACAAAAAGCTAAGGCATTTTAATGCAAAACACCCAACTAAGGCTTCTAAGAGCTTAAACTCCCAAGCCTTAGAAATCCTTTTACCTACTCATTTGTTTCAAAACTGAAAGCCATGCTTTAGGAATGTCATTTGAGAAGTTCACATGTTCTTATTATCCTGGTGACACACACCAGAAAATCACCTACAGAAAAAAAATCCCACATATTTTTATTGCCTGTTTTTCTTTATTCACAAACATTGCGTTCTATGTGACTAAGGCTGATATTTTAAAGCTCTGGTTAGTCACTAGTTCCTAATGGTCAGTGGTATCTTTCTAGCAAAAGCAGCAGCAAATGTTTGTAGGATTTTCTCTTCTGAGTGAGGTCCATGATGCACATTGCACAATGTATTGATTATATACAACTGTTGTGCTCCAGAGACTGGTGATTGTATTTGGTTAGAATAGGGTGCAACATTAGAAGTAGTTCTCAACCTGTGATCATGCAGGCTCATTGATGACCACTTGCCACCGCTTAGGCAGCCAAATGCTTTCTATTCATGTCAGGGAGGAAACATAAATAACACAATCAAATAATTATTGTTAGTTTTTAGGGGTGATGTGGTTACTCCAGATAAGGTGGAGAAAAACACACAACAGTTCTTACCTTTTAGAGAAACATTGGAAATATTTGAGGAGAAGTGAAATGGTATTTGATATTTGTTACAAAAGAATAAGAGTAGGTATTTTGTGAGAATACAGGTAAAAAAAAAAGTTTAATTATGAGTTGATAATTATTGGGTGCTGGAGGTTTATTCTACTACTTGGTCTACCTTTAAATGTTTAGATTTTCTCACAATAAGTTTTAAAGAGGAAAAGCATTAGAAAATAACCCTTAAATTGTTTGGTCCATTATCTATCTTTCTTTGTCCTACATTTTTGGGTTTGGGGAGATACAGGAAGAAATGATTCATTCATTCAATAAATTTTCTGTGTGAGCACCCTAATACCACTAGGAGTTCTATAGCAAAAAGGACACAGTTCTGCTCTCAAGACACTTTATGTTAGTAAAACTAGATAAAAGTAATAAAATACATGCAATACAAAGTACATTAGAATTGGATCAGTTCTATGGGTTGAGGAAAGGGTATAGGATACAACTATCGGGGTGGACATGGTAAAGTGATATGGAAAGAAGGACTTTGAGTAGGAGAGGCAAGAATGAGCCAGTGGGTTTTTTCTTTCTTTCTTTCTTTTTTTCCTTTTTTTTTTTTTTAAATATATATTTATGTTTTTTTTTTTTTTTTTTTTTTTTTTTTTTTTTTTTTTTTTTTTTTAACAGAGATTAAGGGAAAGGGATAGAGAGTTAGAAACATCGATGAGAGAGAATCATCAAACAACTGCCTCCTGCACACCCTCCACCTGGGATGTACCCACAACCAATGTACATGCCCTTGACTGGAATCAAACCTGGGATCCCTCAGTCCAGAAACTGGTGCTCTATCTACTGAGCTAAACTGATTATAGCTTTCTTTCTTTCTTTCTTTCTTTCTTTCTTTCTTTCTTTCTTTCTTTCTTTCTTTTTTTGGGTATATTTTCATATACTAGATCTTAGGAAATAGAAGATGCCTCTTTTTTAATTATTTATCAGTTGTAGTTAAGTTCCTAGGCTAGATCCCAAAAGACTCTTCTTTTTTTCTTCTTCTTCTTCTTTTTTTTTTTCTTCTTCTTTTTTTTTTCTTCTTCTTTTTCTTTTTTTTTTTTTTTCTTCCCAGCTATCATGGCACAGTGGATTGAACTTTATCCCATGCACCAAGAGGTTTCTGTTTCCATACTGGGCTGTAACTCAATCCCTGTATTGGGTGTGCAGGAGACTGTCAATTAATGTTTCTCTGTCATTGATATTTCTATCTTCTCTCCCTCTCCCTTCATCTCTCTTTTAAAAATCAATAAAACAAACAAGAATTTTTTTCATATAAACATTACAAACTCCTATACCTTATCTTATGTTAAGCTGGTAAAAATAGATCAGATACTAGTAATGGACAGGAGTCTGACAAAGTTTATATTTAGTTTATGCATCTGAGAGATCCCTTGCAAATGGAAACAAAATGATCAATTTTCCTTTTTATTTTTTGTAGTCATTTATTAAAATGAAAATAAAAGCTTTAAAGCCTTTTGTATACTTTTGCTTTTACTTTGTGGACGTTAGTTCTTGGCAAATTTAATTTACTCAAAAGCTTCACTTACTCAATCTTCTCTGTTGATTCGTCATTACAGAAACTATTTTGTGTTTTACTTTGTGGACGTTAGTTCTTGGCAAATTTAATTTACTCAAAAGCTTCACTTACTCAATCTTCTCTGTTGATTCGTCATTACAGAAACTATTTTGTGTTTTTTTGTTTTGTTTTTTTGTTTTTTTCATTTACAATCTTTATTTCTAAAAAGTTTGTTTGATTTTGTGAAAGAAGACTTGTGTTTGAATAATAGTTGAGCAGCTATTTTGAGCCGGTCACACTGAGTCCCAAAATCTTCATAATTAACAATAAAGCAGACAGATCAACATCTAATAATTATATGAATTACAGATGTATTTGAATTTCTAAACTCTAGTGGCTTTACAGTTATTCTGAAACTATAATTATTACTATATAAAAATAACAACAGCTAGAATAATAGTAGCAATAGAGCCTTGTTAAAGTGCTCCATTAAGAAAAATTTGAAAAGTCCTGAAATTATAAAAAGTCTTGTTCTGTAGGGACCTTGCCCTGATATCTGTTCTGAAATCACAACTTTGTTTTTAAAAAGGAAGGAAATAAACAAAAAGCCTGTTGCCATGTTGGCTTATGTTCTCTGCAAAACAAAAGGAAGAAGGATAAAAAATAAAATTGAATTTGCCAAATGGCAAAAGACAAATCTGGTAGGCAGAGGCCTGCAAATTCTTGAATATATGAAAGACTACAGATGTGTTATAAAGGAAATGGGTGTGCCCTTCCCTGTGGTTTAGTGATAAGACAGGATAGTGACTTGGCTCTATCTTTATCCCCCTTTAGATAGAAGCTATGTTGTACCCTAAAGTCATATAGCCCTCAGAGACAATTTTATATTTTTTTCTCTAACAGTATGGTGAAACCTCCTGTTGCCAAGTCCAAATTGTAGCTGGTAGATGTGTGTTTTTCTGTAGAATTCTGTTTATGTTTCCAGCTGAATTTTCAGGTTGGAGCCAAAAGAATGTCCTCTAAGTGTGACAATAAGAATGAAAAGATTTTCAGAGCTGGAAGGAACCTAAGATATAATTTAGTTCATCCCTGCAACCTCCATCTAGCTAAGACCTTTTGCAATACTGGTCCTTGCTAACTGACTTCCTCTCTGTACAAATGGAAAAACTGAGAAAAAGAAGGTGTATATGATGTAGTTTCTGACTGAACTCTTAATGAATCCGAGAAATTGTGACTCCTGGATTTGTTGTTCTTCTCACTGGGTGCATATTTTTGCTTTAGTCCTCTGTCTGGCTCTGAGGTTCAGATGAAGGGGTTTCCTGCTTGCTGTTTGGAAGGACCAGGTGCTGATGGAGTTCTGCTTGACTCACTGAATGCATGCTATTTGCTGTAGACTTTCTTTTTCTTTGAAAAGGGCAAATAGTTAGCATCAAGAATTATTGTGTTGACAGTTCTCATTTTTATGGAAAAAGATGAGAGTCTTAGAAAACAAATGAGACATTTTCTGGTTGTTTCTATCAGAGTCAATTTGACCTCTGTGTCTGTAAGGTTTGGATTGGGCATTTAGCAGTCACTTCATTCATTCACTGTTCTTCATTTACTTGCTATAAATCGAATACCTTCTCTAACTCAGTGATATATATTAGAGATTATAACCTTAGAACTTGACATTAAGGATCTAGAGTTTCAACTGTGGACCTGTTAGTTTTGTTCTGAGCTGATGCCACAGTAGGTAATTTCCATTTCAGCAACAATTGGTAGGTAAATTGCATTGTTTAGAATAGTTTCAAAGTTGGCAGGGGGCAGTGGGGAGGCAATGTGTCATAAAGTTTCAGGTTTGCAAGGGAATTAGAGGCCTTAACTCAAATCCCTTTCTGTTGTTAGAATCTCCTAATTTTTTTCTTCAATTTTGTAAAATGCTTATGGGCGACTGTTATAGGTAAGGTTATGCTTGAAGGATGAGATGGATCAGCTACCACCTCTGAATCAAGTTCGAATATGTTTCTTCTAAATTAAGGTGTTTCATGGTAAATTATGCCTTAGTCATCATGCTTTGATCAAAAGCACAATCTAAGACTTATATTGTGGTTGAGGGTTAGGGACATAAATTAACTCTGGAGATATGCAGGAAAGATTTTTGGAAATAATTTCAATTGAACTGAACTTTGATGGCTAGAAAAGACCTTAATTTCAAATGGGTGATTGGAATTTTCAGTAATGAGGTAATAAGAGTAACAATACAAAGGAGGGAAACAAAGTAAGTGTGAAAAGTCTGCATCTCTAGCTGTGGAATTTGTCCTTTATTCTGGAATAATTGACCATATTTTTCAGATCTTTGTTACTCTTTTAAGTATAAGGATGACATCCCCAGGCCTGTGTTGGTTGCCAAGAGGTTCTTTTAACACACCATAAGACAAAATGTGTTGACTTGTGGGAAACCCCATGCAGACAGCTCTGATTGTCTGGTTCACTTCCTTGAGCTCCTTGGGGACATATCTGTTGATACCTGATGGCTTTAGGTTCAGGTGTCCCATATTTAACTTCCTCTTTTTACATTTCTACTTCACTATTTTTTCATGACCTCCAATTGACAACATTTAACTTTGCCTCTCACATTGTGACTCAGTCCTGTGGCTTGCTTTTACTTGCCTAATATCCAGTCGTTTTACATCTTCAGTATTTATGTCCCTTATTCTATTCATTCAGGCAGGGTGGCCATGTGTGCTACTATAATTCTAGTCCCTCCACCTGATAAAACAGACTATTTTGTCCATTCAGAGCAGGTTACTCCAAATAGTGATTTTTTTTCCCTCTTATTGAATAGAAATTTATCCCTTTATGATTTCCTCACACAGATTTTCTTCCTAACCTCTTAGAAAAGAATGTATATTTGAATGTACTTCCAGCCAGGAGAGAATTAGCTAATGTCTGTCCCTAAGCAGGTGATCAGTAAAGAAAGAGGTAACTTTCCTGAGGTGAGAGTGAGAACAGTGTAATATGAACTGTTGTGAACTGTGTACTGAACTTGGGGAAAAGCCCAAAGTTAGTTAAAAGGAGAAGAGAGAGAGAAAATTCTGAAATCACTTATGGAATCACTTAAAATCCATCTCCAAAAAGTTGTAAGCCCAGTCATTTCTATTCTTTCTTTATTTTTTTTTACTATTGTTTTTATTGTTGATACTATTCTAGATGTCCCCCATTTTCCCCACTTTTGCTCACCTCTATCCAGGCTCTACCTCCCCTCCCCTCCCCTTCACCACTATTTTTTCTGTATCCATGGGTTATGCATATATGTTCTTTGGCTACTCTCTTCACTCATTTCTATTCTTGTGAAACAATTTCAAAACTTATATATGGGTAGGGTGGGTTGTCATCATTTATCCTCTTAGACATTTAATGTTTCATTTATCACTGATAACTTAAAAATCTATTTAAATTCTAGAAGAACTGACATTGAAATCTGTGTAGTGTGACATGACCCTTAGTCTAGTATTATTTTGGTCACAGGTATTGAATGACAGAATTTTACTTTTAGGCTTAGAGAACTCAGGCCCACTGCCATGAAGACACAGAAAGAGCCAACAAGACTTGCTTAATGGTGTCGACATATCCTATTAAAGAGATCATCCCTTCTGCACCTGGTAATGGGTGAGGAAGGAGGAGGCTGGGTAAAACAGAAGCATATCCAGGCTCCAAAGGCTAAGAACAGAGGTCGTGTGAACTATTGCCAGAGAAAAACCAAAATGCTCAGTGAAAGCTTACCTCCTCTCTAAAATGATTGTCCTTTCTGTGCAGGGAGAATATAAGGATTTCTTGATACATAAACTATCAAAGGAGATGCTTGTTTCTCCCTGGCCCTTTGCCTTGTTCCTTTGGGCTTTGGGTTAGTGAGCCCTAGTTACTTTGTGGGGTTGTTTGTGATGCTGGCAACAGCAGTAGCAGCAGCAGCTTAATTTGCCATTATCTCCTCCTTTTATGGTTCACATATGTAGGTCAGAGTATGTTTAGCAGGGTTGGTGGGTTCTTAGGCATGTAGCTGGTTCTGGTCAATGTGACTTTCTAGAAGCAAATGTCAAAGTTTTCCTGTTTGTCTTTCACTCTGAATCATCGTCTGATTGGGTATTCAGTGGAGAAGAAAGGGGTATTTTTGGTGTCTAGACATATAAAAACTTCTTTGAAAGTAGCAGGCTTAAAGCTGACAGGGATTATTCCAGTGTTTTATTTAGCAACTGGAATCTTTTTAATGGAAAACCATAGTTTCTCTTCCTTATTTTTTAAATCTTTATTTAAAGAGATAAACCCTTTTTTTTTTGGGGGGGGGGGAAGGAATTGATAGTGAAGTAGCACACACAAACACTCTACTTTATCAACTCAATTACCATTGAAGTTGACAACATGAGATAATATGGGAGGCATGCTCTCTGTCTATGGGGAAAATTGATTGATCTCTGGGCAATCAGTCTCATGGTAAAACCCGTTGTGGTCAGTTCTGCTAATATAGGGAGAACCAATAAGGTTAACTTTGCTTTAGATTTTGAATTACCCCCATTTATTAATAGGGGTGATTAATAATACTTATATATTTCAGAAAATTTTCTTTGCCCAAAGTTAAGTGAAACTGCAGCAGGGTCTCCCAAGTCAGTGGAAGGTTTTATTCAATTTTGTCTCTCCCAGCAAAAATTTTAGTGATTTCTTCAAAGCTGACATATTTTTTCCATGTTTAAAATATAGTTCATGTTTGTTTGTTTTTCTAGTAATGTAAATAAATCAAATGACATAGACTAAATGCTTTGAAACACGTTTTCTCTATCAAGGAAAAATTATGATATGAATATATATCCCACCTCCAATATGTATTCTATTTAGAACTTGAACATTCTTCCTCCGGTGGCATTGAAAAGGGTATTGAAATCAACTTGTTGAGCCTGGCCAGTGTGGCTCAGTGGTTGAGAATCAGCCTATGGGTCAGGAGTTCTGGTTCAATTCTAGGTCAGGACATATGCCCCTTCTGTGGGCTCGATCCCCAGTGTAGGGTGTACAGGAGGCAACATATCAACGTATCTCTCATCATGTTTCTCTCTCTTTCTCCTACTTTCCTCTCTGAAATCAACAAAACATATATTTTAAAAAAGTAAAAAATAAAATAAAACAATTTGATGAATGTGTTGTAATATTTTAAACGTTATGATACTTCTTTTTAAAGAATCATTCCTCACACTAAACACTGTCATTGCATTATTACTGAATTGTAATTTTTACTTGTTTATTATATTTTCTTATTTTTTTTTAATTCATCATATTCATTCTTCAATCCCCCCCGCCCCAGCCCTTTATCTAGTAATGTTTGTATCATGTGGGTGATATATTCCCTGACATCTTGTGTATCTGACAACTTATTTTTGCCTTCAGATTTAAGTATAAGTTTGACTGCAATTAAAATTTTAGGGTCAAAGTTCCTTTATATCAATATTCAAGTATGTCTATACTGTTATTTAGTATTTATTGTTCCACATGTGAAATCAGATGACAGTCTGATTCTTTTTTTTTGAATTATACTTAAAAATTTTTATTTTTTTTTATTTTCCCCATTACCTCTATCCCCATACCCTCTTCCACCTCCATTCTCTCCTTTCCCCCAGCAATCACCACACTGTTGTCCATGTCCTTGATTTTTTTTCTCTCTCTTTTTCTGTTTTGCTCAATCCCTCCCCAGCCTTACCCTCCTCTCCTCACCAGAGCTGTTTGACTGCTCTCTGAGTCTATCTCTGTTTTGCTTATTAGTTCAGTTTATTTCTCTAATTTAATAACTTTTTCTTGTTTGACCTATAGGCTTTATTTATGGGATTCAGCAATTTGACTACAATGTAGCTAGATCCAGGTTCCTTTACCTTCAAACCAGTATTTCTATTCAGCATTCCATGAATTTGTTTGAGCTGAGGAGTCGGATTTTTATTTAGCTAAGAAGCATTTTCTTGTGTTATTTGGAAAAAGCAATTTAATCTTCTATTTTCTCTTTTCTTCCTTGTAGGGCTTCTATTTTGGATTTTTTCTCTCTCATCTTGCTATTCTTTTTCAATAGTTCTATCTTATGAAAGAATCCTATTGAATGTTTTTCTTTAGTTTGCATTTTTGTGGCAATAGCCTACTCTTGACTTATAAATCAACATCTACCTGAGTTTTTGGAGAAAATGTGGTTGACAATGACTCTAGATCTGCTCTTCCAGTAGGCCTAGTTAGCTTGCACTCCACACTTTATCTTTTATCTGGTTCAATATTATAAAGCCCTTTAAATACAAGGCGGCTTCAGGGCATCTGCATGCAGTCTTCACCCTGTGTGTAATTAGGGGAGTCACGCCAGTCAAGGGGTTTCCTTTGGATACACATACCAAGAGAAGTCCAGAAAGATTCACTCCAGCCCTCACCACTATTTACTAGTTGTGAGGATTCACAAGCAGGCAGCAAAGCCTACATTTGTCATGTCATGCACATATGTCAAGTAAGAGCAGCAACAGGCTATAGCTAGCCCTCTGTGGTTGAATCTCCCTATATCCCTATCCCTACCTCTAGTGATTCTGTTACCAGGAGTGTCAGGAAATATAGCAAAGTCATTATTAGGAAGGATGAAGTCATTAAGTGATTTCATTACTGTTTTGGCTGGCTTTCATGTTATATTCCACACATCTTTCCCAAAGAGACTCCCCAACCCCTCACTGTTTCTGTTGTAGCAGCTTGCAGTCAGCTCAGGTGTATCTACCCTTTGCTATTTATCTCAAGCTCACTCTGCTGCCCTTGAGGGCTCCACGATAGAAAAGTCCTCCATGGTTGCATTATGTAAGCCAAGCCAAGTTTCAGAGACAGCCAATTATGATCGCTAGCACTATAAACACTGGATCTAGACTGCCTGAGTTCATACCTGGTTCCACCCTCATTAGCTACATGATTGTGGCCATATTATTAAAATTTCCATGCCCTAGTTTGCTTCTTTGTAAAATGGGCATAATTACTGTACCTAGCTCTTCTGATTTCAAAGAGATAATGCACATAGAGAACAGTGTCCCTAACATATTCTAAGGCTTCGTAAATGTTTACTGTTGATGCTATTGCTGTTGTGCTAGCTGGTCTCCGTGCTGAGCTCTGGCACAGTTATTACTGCCGTTTGATTTGCACCATGCCTTTCCCAAAGCTCACTAGTTATCCCATTGCTTGCTCCTATGTGCTTGGGGATGTTAAATATTTTTGCTAAAGAAATACTCTCATGTAGAGCACTCAACAGACTGTCAAATTACAGTTGGAAAGCAGGGGAGTGTTGGGGAAAGGGGGAAAGAGATCAACCAAAGGACTCGTATGCATGCACATAGCACAACAAATGGACACAAGGGGTGTGGAGTGAGGTCATGCAACAGGGGGTAGGGGAGGCTGGGGGGTCAAGGGGAAAAATGGAGATATATGTACTACTCTATGTAATACTTTAAACAATAAAAAATATATTAAAAAAGAAATACTCTCACAAATCTACTATGCAAAATGAATGATAGAATTAAATAATCTTTTAGAGCTCTTATAGCTTTAAAATACAATGTCATGGCAATAAAATATTACCTCTTTATAACTTTATATTAATTCATAACTTATAAAATCCTTTGTATTATATTTTATCTTCACATATAAGAAAAGTACAAATGTATTAACAAATAAAAAAAAGTTAAGAATCAAAGAGTCAAGGCAACTTGTTTAGCTTTCACAACAAATGTCAGGGAAGCAGTGATTTATTTTTAAATGGACCAAACAAAAACAAAATGCATTTTGGGAACTTTTAAGTCTCTTGGCTTAGTATCAATTCCCTTACAAATGAGAAAAGGCAGATGACTTTAAGTTCTCTCAAAGCAGCCAAAGTCATCAACAATATGTGTTCATGGCTAGTGGCCAGGGCCATTGATAGATTTCTTTGTAATTCTTCAGTGGAAAGGAGCTCATCTTCCACTGACCTCCCACATAGTCTTTGCCAGTCCCCTCGCACATCATGCCATGGCTTTGGAACACCCTGTTGGGCTCCTGGATCTTGGAGTTCCTTTGTAATTTACGTAATCCACTCAATGAGGGCACAAAAACAACTTGATCTAAAAGAAGGGTAAAAGAGGGAGTAGAATAGGGGTGTCGAACTCAATCAGAGAAGGGGCCAAAATCTAAAATCCAGCCTAAATCGCGGGCCGAATGGTTTACTGAACAGTCATAAACTGTCATTGTGATGGAAACGCAGCGGAGTGCAGTGATGACAGCGCGGTGCGGGCCACATTGCAAGGCCTGGCGGGACGGATTTGGCCCGCGGGCCTTGTGTTTGACACATGTGGAATAGAACATGCCACGACCAAAAACCTAAGGATTTAACTCATATTTTTATTTTTGAACTTCAATTTTTTAGACAGATTTTCTAGACATCGCTGATTTTGCTTGATCCATTCAAAAGTCAAGTATTTGCCAAGACCGGTTTGGCTCAATGGATAGAGCGTCAGCTTGGGGACTGAAGGGACCCAGGTTCGATTCAGGTCAAGGGCATGTACCTTGGTTGCGGGCATATCCCCAGTAGGGGGTGTGCAAGAGGCAGCTGATCTATGACTCTCTCTCATCGATGTTTTTAACTCTCTATCTCTCTCCCTTCCTCTCTGTACAAAATCAACATTATATATATATATATATATATATATATATATATATATATATATATCTCCCTAATAGATAAAACAATATTTGTTCATGTATCACATAAATTCCATAAATTCCAAAATTGATTTTAAAAAGTAAAAGACTTTCATTTACTTTATCTACTTTGAGTTTTTAAATAACTTATGAATAGAGAAGGGTAGTGATAAATTTCCCTCTTGTCCTAGTGAAGGTAATAAGACTCAGAGAGGTTAAGTAATATTCTTTGTTTCCATATTATTAAGCATCTCAAACAAGGATGAAACCCTATTTTTTCTGAGTCATGCTAGTTCATTTCTTTCTCTTCAGTCACCATGGCTTTATTGTTATGCTGCCTTTATATTCTGTTTCAATGAAGGACACAAAATACAACCTGTCACTTTCTTCTCCAAGTATTTTATTGTTGTTGTTTTTAATTCTCAGCCAAGGACATGTTTTTATTGATTTTTAGAAACAGAGAGAGAGAGAGAGAGAGACATGTAAGAGAGAAAAATCCATCCTTTGCCTCAGACACACATACCAACCAGGAATCAAACCCTTTGTATGTGTCCTAACTAGTATTTGAACCCACAAACTTTTGGTTAACATTCCAAGCAAGTGAGCTTTCAAGCAAAGAAGTTTCCATGTACTTTTACTTTTTGGTCTCTCTTGATGGATTCTGTGTTAGATTTCCTTATTGCAATATTTTCCTGTGTGTTTTTTGTTGATTATCTGTATCTTTATAGATTAGAAGGATGTGCTTTGGCTTTAAAATATAAGAAAGTTCATTACAATCTTTAACCTCAAGTTCTTTGTATAATTTTTGTTTGTTTTTATATTTACTTTGTCAATAAACTTTTAAAAAGATGTCAGTTTTTATTATTGCAGAAAAAAAAAGTAAAATTGCTGGTACCTGCTAAAAAATGTGTTTTATGGTTTTATGGCAGTTTTTTTTTTCTTTGTTTTTTTCTTTGTTTTTGGTTTGTTTGTTTGTTTTTGTAAAGAGACTAGGTAACACAGGGTCAAGAGGATTCATATTATAAAAAGTGTAATTTTACTGTTTATTTATTTATTTTTTAAGTAAAGGGTTTATTTTCACACCTCAAAGAAATAAGAAAGAAAGAAACATAGCAGGAGCTCAGAAATTCCCTTATTTCCCCATCATTCATCCCATTTCCTTTATTGGTTAAAGTAGTCTCTGCCTGTCCTACAACTTACCTTCTGCTCTGAACTATGCATAACACATGAAGATGATATGTGATCTGGTGCAGATCTTCCATAAGAACCAAATCTCACTTTTTTTCACTCATAGAATGAGTATGATAACCCAATTATTTTCTAATATGTTTTTTGTATGTTTAATGATCAAGTGAAAGCCCATTTGATAACACTTTCTAACTTAGTAAGTAAAGGATTTACCTTAAAAATAATTTTTGTAATAGTATTTCAACATTCCTGAGCTTTAATTCCGTTTATTAAAATTATCCCTCCTCCATATGTAGAGCAATGAATAATTGCATGGCTACTAAATATTATATTTGCTGGCATTGTGTGTATTGGAAAGAGAATAACCAACTCTCCAGTGAATAGAGATTTACTGATACAGCCATGGCTTACTACAGTATGTACACTTCTGAATCAAGGTCTTGAATTCTAAAAACCTGTCTCAGAAATTCATAGAGTACCTGGTAGGCTCAGACTTAGGTATTCCATGAAGAAGTGATTAAACAATTGAAAAAAAATAATATGGCAAACCACTGTGCACATTCAGGAGACATCATCATTTTTATTATTATCTTATGTCAAGCCATTTTGTAAGATATTTGTTTTCTTTTTTTTAGCTTGTTGAAATTTTCTTCTGACTGAATGGGGATAAGAGCCAGTTGTGGGCTATGTCAACTATAGAGAAAAATTTCCATGGAGTTACAGATTCATGAAACAAGAAAACCCCCTGCCCCACCACATTTATCTCTATATACTGGGATTTAAACCACACTCCTAACATGAACTTAACTCATTTCAACTCTCCTGAATTGGCACTTGCACCTGTTTACCGCTTCCTCTGATTCTCTAATGACTGTTATTTTTTCAGCCATGCTCTTCTGTGTCTTTCAGAGGTAACACTCTTGATATTTTGAGCCTCCTTACTTACTCCTTCAATTTTCACTTAATAAAACTTACTTTGTCCCTGTGCTATATCTGTGATCGTTTCTTTTCTCTCTTCTTTACCAGATTCCCGTTCTTTCTTTTTTTCTTTTTCTGACCCTAAATTTAGGTGTCCACTCAGTATTCTTATTTTCTGTCTTCTTCTTATAGAAGCCACAACTCTAACAGAGGCTACTTTGATCTCTTTATTAAAACCTTGAACTCATATAACTCTAGGCACCATGTTTCCTTTGACAACTTATTTTGCATTTCTATAGGATTTTTCCGCAGGGAAAACCTTCTGTTTCTTCACATTTAATATGTTCCAAATTTTACTCATCACATTTCCCTAAGGCTTCCATTTTGTTAGAGGTACCACTGTATTGTCTAGTCTTTTAGACTCTAAGCACTGTGGTCATTGTCTTGCTATTTCAATGTATCTGTTGCCAAGATCTGACATTTTTTTTTATTTTAAGAATGGCTCTCAGGTTTTCTTTAGTATCTTTATTTTCCCATTTGTTATCCTAGCTACTTTCTTCTCCATATTGCAATAGTCTCATTGCTTTGATCTGCTTTTTGTTTTTCAAAATCCAGTTGCATGTTTTTAAGCAACTGGTCTTCAAAAAATGTTATTTTCTTCCTATGGCTTTTAATGAGTTTCCCCTCTTGGATGATTTTCAGAGTAGGTCATGACTTTGGCTCCCTTTAACACATACCCTCTCTCTCATTGTGCTCTTTGCAGTTTCCTGTAGGGCTGATGTTCTCACTCTTAGCTTCCCATGCCAAGTTAATTTTCCTTGTGTCTTTTCTGGAGTATCCTCATTTCTCAAAGGATCAGAAATCCTTCTCATTTTTAGAAGCCTAACTGAGATCCACTTTCTTCCCCAGAGCCTCTGATACTACCATCTCACCCCAACTCTCTCTTCTCTGCATCCCGACTCTATTAACTGGTTAGTGTGGTGCATTGTCACGAGCCTATGATTTAATGCCAGCAAGCCTGCTCCATTGCTTACCAGTTGCACTACTTTTCTTCACATGCAATGAATAGGAATAGTTTAGGAAGTTAGCTGAGGATTGGTTAAGATAAAAGAGTATGGAGTATTTCGTAGTATCTGCCTCATGGTAAAGGCTTCTATGAGTTAGTTAGTGGATAAATCAGTTAATGATGCTTCATTTTCCTGTCACTTAATAGATGTCTTTTGTTGGCCTGATGTAATTATGGCATGTGCATTAATAATGCCTCCAAACTATATATCATAAAGCCAAAATCATAATATGACATGGGGAGACCCGTGGAAATCATTTAACATCACAAATCATAGTGCTTCCTATCTGAAATGGGCCTAATTTAGCCCATCTTTCTTGTGAGGATAAAATGGGGGAGGATGGCAAATTTCTTAAGTGAATTACCCAAGGTGACACAATTAGTGGGAGAGCTGGCCCAACCCCAACTGGGCATTTTAGGGCTCATAGGTCTGTCTGCACTCTTTTATTATCCTCTTCTTAATTCCCCTTTTAGAAATCTCTGAAGGCTGGATCACAGGTCATATTCCTTTATCACTTACAGTCTTTAACTAATTGAGGGGTAATACTAGTATGTTGTTATTTGTGGATTTATTTATTTTTTTATTTTTTGGTCTTGGCAATAGGAATTCTCTGGAAAATCTGTATAGTATATAGTATATATGAGTTTAACACTCTTTTGATAGTGTTGTAATGTGGAAAGGGCAACATGTACCACTTATGTGCACTGGCTCAGGGTGGTGGGGAAAGGAAATGGGAAAGAAAGTTATATACATCGTGAACATATCACACTTTTCTATATTTAGTCTTTGCTACTGTTTGAAAAGTACAACTCTTTTCATAGCAGTATGGCATGTGTTTCCTCAGTGCCATTTCAAAAAGGGGAAAAATAAATATGGGAAATTTTTTTGTAGTGAAAATAGTTACTCAGTGAAATCACACAAGTTCCTTCTTTTTCTCTTGTTGAAACCTCAAACCCACTAGGCACAGATTCCTCAACCTCAACTAAGCATGTCAAAGGCTCATGCAGAGTCAGCAAAATGCAGTCCAGCAAGATGTGCTCTGGTGGCTAAGAGAGTCAGGACAGAGAAGGCAGGGGTAGGAACGATGACATTCTTTGGTCCGTGGATGGCTTGGCTAGCTATCATATTATTACCTCCTGGAGGAAGCTGAACCTGAACTACTACATAAATAGAGAAACACACAGCATTACAGCTCTTTGCTTAAGACGTTCCTTCTGTCTGAGTGTCTCTCTCTGCTGTCTGTATATGGGGAAAGTTTCTCTGAGTGTTTTACAGCCACCTCCCAAACCCTAATTAAAGTGCATGCATTACTGCTCTTTAGTAATTTCAATGACAGTTTTGGGATTTTCTTAATCTGACACTATATTAGTTATCATTAAAGAACCACAACCCATGGGGATGGCCATGGCCATGTGAAAGGGGACTATGGGAAATGAAGGAGTCCAGGATGCTATTTAGGATCCTGACTTTCTTCAGGGAAGAGGTATTTGCTTTCAGTCCTGGTGTGTGCCAACTAAGAATATTCTCTAAAAAATCAGAACTCTGAGCCAAGGCGATGCAAATTTTCCCCAGAGAAAATGTTGATACCACTGAGCAAAGATTGCACCTTATTTCTGAGAGGGACTATACAGTCTTCAGACATAAACAGTTCTGCCTAGATAAAATTGTGGCACAGGGTGAGTATGATACATTGCTATAATTAATGCTACTTTGTGGATATTGCTGTATTATTGTCATTGTTTTTAATTGAATATGTATTAAGCTCCAACAGGGTGCTATGAATAATGCTGACTTATAGTTGATTTTCCAGAACACTCAGAAGAATTTATAAACACCAATAATGGAAATTCTCAGCACCCCTTCGAGGTGGTAAACATTGCCATTTCTACAAAGGAGAAGTGAAGTAGATTGTGTTTGTTCTGTTGGCACTGTGGGTGAGAACACAGAACTTTCGAATAGGAGAAAAGTATTTTCTCTGTCTCCGGGAACTGGGTTAGAATACATTAGTAAAGAATTATCCTTCTTGCTTTTGGAGTTGTAGGATTTTAATTAAATTGTTCCAGTTATTGTTAGCACTTGCATTAACACCAGGCAACCAAATTCTAGGCCAGCAAATTTCAAGTTGAGTCTATAAAACAATTGGGAGAGAGACGGAGGACTTGTTAAATGCAAGTTATTAGGGAGGACTTGTTAAATGCAAGTTATTAGGCCCTGCTTCCAAAGTTTCAGATTTAGTATACCAGGGAGGAGGGCTAAGAATTTTTCCTTTAAACCCTGGCCAGGTGGCTTATTTGATTGGAGCATTGTCCGATATACCAAAAAGTTGCAGATTTGAGTCCAAGTCAGGACACGTCTCCATCGAGGGTTTCATCACTGATCTAAGCATATACAGGAGGCAATTAATCGATGTTTCTCTCCCGCTAAAATCAATAAACATATCCTCAGGTGATGATTTAATAAAGAAAATAATTTTCCCTTTGAATGGGTATCAGAGTCTTCTGTCCTCAGAGGAGGCTCAGCTTCCCTTAGAAACTGTCTTGAGCCACCCAAATATAGCATCAGTCTAAAATCAAGACTTTTTGTTTAATATCTGTGGGGTGTCCTAGAACTCACCTTGTATGAAATCCAATGCACCTCTCATTTACAGAACACTCTGCTAACCAACATTTATAAAAGACCTATTATACACTTAGCATTCTGCTAGATATGGGGCTTTTAAGACCTTATGCCACCTGGTTTCCACAATGCCCCTGTGGAGTTTAGATTTTCATTCCCCTCTATCATGGGAGGCCAATAAAACCTAGAGAGAGGCTATGACATGGCCAAACATCTCACTGTTTTAAATCCCTTTAATTTAAATCCAGGTAGGGACCAGATCCTACTTTAAGTTTGAACCACAGATGGGGACAGAGCCTCTAGAACTGGTTTCAGTGAAATTCATTATAAAGAACAAAGTTCACCTTGGAATAGGGGATATGGGGGAAGGAAAGCTAGAAAGACCATGTCAGGTTTTCATTCTTGCTTGGTTATTTGTCTTGGTTCTTTAATGCAGACTAGGTATTAAACTATGGCTAAGTAAATAGTAGTCATTTGATTTATCACCTGACGTTGAATGTTCCATGGAAAAGGAAACATTTCTAAGGAAATCCCAAAATGAGGCATGAATAGAATTCTGGAGTAGAGAAAGGCTTTTTAAGTTGAGGCATTAGGTAGGCTTGTGACAGCATCATTTCTTTCCTCCTTTAAATGTTTTTTTCAGCCTTTATGTATGAAAAGAATAGTCTTTTCAAGGCAGACTGTTAAATTATATTCCCAAAATAGAAGGCAGAAATGTTTATCTTGTAGATTCACATTTACTGCTATTCCTGATTAAGGTGAGATCAATTATTTTCTGATATGGTCCTGTACTCACATTTTATCAATGACAAACTTTTTTCATAAAAATAGGAGTCCCTGCTAGGAGTGTTCTTAATGTAAATGATCTGTGCACTGCTTAAAATATATGTGATTCATACCATGTGTTTGTTCCTACATTCAACACTAAGTCCTAAGATACAATTACTCCTGCCCACTCTCTCCTTCGTCATGGGAACTGTGTTTATCCCTTAGATATATGTACCCTGGATACCAGCCAGGCTACTTCTAGGCCTAGGTTGTGTACACCTGCGTAATCCAGCATAGCTGACTCTTTGAGCCTGATCTTCCTTTATTTTTACCTAAATAAACAAAAATTTTACCAAGTGTTAATGCCCATTGCATAGTTTCTCCTATATCTTTATACTCAAGTAATAAATAGCTTAAATAGATTTTTCTCCATCCAAGATTTTTCTAGAGTTTCACTGTATCTATGAAGTTTTCTCTGATTTTTCTACTTAACTCCCCATTTCTCTCTCTCTCTCTCTCTCTCTCTCTCTCTCTCTCTCTCTCTCTCTCTCTCTCTCTCTCTCATTAACCATAACATCTTATCTCTCATACACCTTAGCACTTACCTGCTTGTATAATAGTAAGTCCTTTAATATGGTTATTTGTGGAGAAACTAACCTCTGTAATGCAATTATAAACACTTACAGGGCACAAAACCACTGATTTCCCCCTCTCTCTCCCTTTGTTCTTTATCCTTTCTTTTTACTAATTCCTATCCTTCATATCAAAGCATCCTAAATATTTGATAACATTTGTGAGACAGTTAATGAAAACTGTTGAATAGGGAGAGATAAGGCAAAAGAGAGGATTGAAGTTTGACTTTCATCTATAGTTACATCCGTGCCCTGATTCACATAACTTGATTGGCTTGTAAGATCTCATTTGATGCTTGACAGAGAGGTCTTTCCCTTTTTGCACATCAGGTGTCATGGAAATTGCAAGAGCTAGAATGTTACAGCAAAATGTTTGAGCCCCAAATCTAATCCTGAATGACTTGGAAAAGTCTTTTTTTCTTTCACCCTTGCTATTCTCTTTTGTAAAATAGAAATAATAATACCTACTGATATCTAGGATTGCTGAGATAATCCAATGACATGTATTTAAGAAAGTGCTTCTCTAAACTTAGGCCCTGTTCTATTGATAATGGCAGTGCAGAGAAGGCTATGATTTTCTCTTTCCGTGTTCCCAGAGGTAATGGGTCCCAGGCTGTGGACAGTGGATTGAGTAACTGGCTCATAGGATATTTCCCAGAACTGTCTTGGAACAGAAATTTTGAGCAAGAGAAAATGATGAACAGTTTTTGTTTTGTTTTTTTTAAAATATATTTTATTGAGTTTTTACAGAGAGGAAGGGAGAGGGATAGAGAGTTAGAAACATTGATGAGAGAGAAACATTGATCACCTGCCTCTTGCACACCCCCCACTGGGGATGTGCCTGCAACCAGGGTACATGCCCTAGACCAGAATCGAACCTGGGACCTTTCAGTCCGCAGGCCAATGCTCTGTCTACTGAGCCAAACCGGTTTCTGCTGAACAGTTTTTCATGATTATTGGGAAGGTGATGCATCTTTTATTGTTAGAATATATGATGCCTGCCATTTTAGGTAGTTTTTCCAATCTCATCTTTTCTTAGACTTTGAGATAGAACCTCTTTTTTTTTTTTTCCTGTCTTTTCCCCTTTTGCCTGCTTGCTAGGATGTTGCTACTCTTACCTATCTTTTTCTATTTCCATTAATTAGCTTGTGAAGCACAAAACAATATAACTGAATGTAAACTCCTCTATAAAGTCAATATCAGTGATTATATTTTAAATGGGTATTTCAAATATTATATTGTTAGTATATGTTCTATATCTTCTGTATTTCTAAGTACCAAAGTATCACTCAAACTGAATAAAAATACTAATTTGGTTCCGGTAAGTGGCTTTAAATGAAAAAAATCACCATCCACATTAATAAAAATTTATTTAGGCTTCACATAATATTAGAAAGTGATTTTCAAGTGATCTTTTATAGAACTGTTCAGGGAACATTATTGAAGGCAATGAGATGGTGGAATCCTAGGCTTTTGCTGGCTTGTACTTGAATAAGAATGGCTATTTTAATTTTTTTTTTAATATTGGGGTTTCATGTTTGATATTCTTTTAACCAGAAAGTTCTGTTAGATAAAAATGTCTATTTTAGCCAAAACCTGTTTGGCTCAGTGGATAGAACATCAGCCTGTAGACATCCCCAGTGGAGGGTGTGCAGGAGGCAGCTGATCGATGTTTCTCTCTCATTGATGTTTCTGGCTCTCTATCTCTTTTCCTTCCTCTCTCTAAAAATCAATAAAATATATTTTTTTAAATGTCTTTTATTTTCAGATTACTAATCTTATTATGTTTAATCTTAAGGTTCTTCTTGATATATATATATATATATATTTGTTCCATGATATTTTATAGCCCTTTTTATGCAAATTGACCTTTTTATTGTATAAGGCAACTTAATAGTACATTATCAATATAGGTGTTTATTTTTTTGACAAATATTAGATTTAGTAGAAATACTTCAAATAATAGGTAAACAAACAATAAAAAGTGAAAGGTTTTTTCTGTTTTTGCTTTCCTATCCTATATAATCAAGAGGTAATATGCAAACTGACCATCACACACTCAAATAAGATGGCACTCCCAATGTAGTCAAAGATGGCCACCCCCGCATGGTCACAAGATGACTGCCACAAGATGGCTGGCAGGAAAGGGCATTTGTGAGAGTTTAAACCAGAAGGGCAGGGCAGGGCAATTAGGGGTGGCCAGGCTGACAGGGGAGGGATGCACAAATTTTGTGCACCGGGCTTATAGCATGAATATAACAATGAACAGTGGGGCTGTTTATGTGTACTTATTTATACTGAGTTAGCTTAAACTCTGACTCTTTGTAACTCTAGTGAGTTTGGGTTTGTTGCAGGCAAGTTGTTAAATATAATTATAAACTCATACAATATGAAGACTTAATATATAAAAGGACACTTGGCAGCTTCATATACCTCATTTTATAGAAGTAACAGTTGATACACTTAGCCTAGTGTATCTTTTTATCATAGGCAAACATACCTCAAATGTCCAGCCTTTATCTATCTGTGGGTCACAGTGTATTGAAGTAGGATCACATGATCCAAAACATGCTTTATTTTGTTTTTGTTTGTTTATTTGTTTTTGGCAACAAGGAATGGGGTAGGACCATTTCCTTTAAAGAGATGTGGGTTGGCCAAACTTGGGGACAATATATGAGTCTGAAAAGGATGAATGATAGAGAATGTGAAGGAAAAGTACTGAGGCATATATTAAGTTCTAAGCCAAGTGTTTAGGTTTTATCTTCATGTTCTTGTTTCTTTCTTTTTTTAATTATACTAGAACCATGAAAAACTCTCTGTTGTTACCTTATTTTCTGTGTATTCAATATCATACTCCCATTTGTTGAGCTATTATGCCACTTGGAATTCACATTCTATTTATAATGCTACAGTGTTTGGTTCAGAGATGACTTTTTGAGGCACATTTTCTCTCTCTCTCTCTCTCTCTCTCTCTCTCTCTCTCTCTCTCTTTTAATATTTTCTTTTTTTTAATTTTATTTTATTGTTTAAAGTATTACATAGAGTAGTACCTATCTCCTTTTTTCCCCCATAGACCTTCCCACAGCCTCCCCTACCCTGTCACATGTCTTCATTCCCCTCCCCCTCCCCAGTGTCTTGTGTCCATTGGTTATGCTTATATGCATGCATACAAGTCTTTGCTTGATCTCTTCCCCCCGTCCCCAACACTCCCCTGCAGTCCCACTGTAATTTGACAGTCTGTTCGGTGCTTTACTGCCTCTGTGTCTATCTTTTTGTTCCTCAGGTTATAATCGTCTTTATTTCCAATAAATGAGTGAGATCATGTGGTATTTTTCTTTCATTGCCTGGCTTATTTCACTTAACATAATGCTCTCCACATCCATCCATGCTGCTGCAAATGGTAGAAATCCCTTCTTTTTTATAGCAGCATAGTATTCCATTGTGTAGATGTACCATCGTTTTCTAATCCAGCCATTTGCTGATGGGCATTTAGGCTGTTTCCAAGTCTTAGCTATGGTGAATTGTGCTGCTTTGAACATAGGGGTGTATATATCCTTTCTAATTGGTGTTTCTAGTTTCTTGGGATATATTCCTAGAAGTGGGATTACGGAATCAAATGGGAGTTCCATTTTTAGTTTTTTGAGGAAACTCCATATTGTTCTCCACAGTGGCTGCACCAGTCTGCATTCCCACCAGCAGTGCATGAGGGTTCCTTTTTCTCTGCATCCTTGTCAGCACTTGTCAATTGTTGATTTGTTGATGATTGCCATTCTGATAGGTGTGAGATGGACCACATTGTCATTTTGATTTGCATCTCTAGGATAAGTAGTGACTTTGAGCATCTTTTCATATGTTTTTTGGCCTTCCTTTTGTCTTCTTTCTAAAAGATTCTATATAGGTCCATTGACCACTTTTTTATTTGATCATTTACCTTCATTTTATTAAGTTGTATAAGTTCCTTGTAAATGTTGGAGATTAAACCTTTTCATAGCAGAAGACTTTGCAGTTATTTCTACTCCCTATCCTTAAAATGGAAATGAATTCTTAACAAAACATAAACAAACAAAAAACATTATGCTAAGCAGGATCCATATATTTCTATTAATTAATATTGAATACTCTCACAATTTTCAACCACAAATACAATAATTAATTCAGGCAATGATTATCTATGGATGCAAAAAAGGTTGGGTGAAAGGTTCTTAATAAGCAGAATATTGGTAGAGTCTCACAGACAATCTATTGAGGTAAAAGGGAAGAGGATACATTCACAATGCATAAATGCATTGAACTCTTCATTAATCATGCCATCATATTTTCCATCACATAACTGGGCTAAACTGGTTTCATGAGCTTCATGATAGAGTGAAGTGGCAAGGAAACATCATCCTGCTTTGTGATATCCCTGCCATACTTGTTCAGTCTGAATCTGATCATCAGGCAAAGCCAGATCATTGAACTTTTTATAAGACACTTGGCCTAAATAAATATATTTTAGGTCAGTTTCATGAAAGGCAAACATGAAAAGAGAACAAAAATACATGATAGAGATAGAGAGCTAGAAACGTCGATTAGAGAGAAACATCGACCAGCTGCCTTTTGCACACCCCCTAATGGGGATGTGCCCTCAACCAGGTACATGCCCTTGACCGGAATCGAACCTGGGACCTTTCAGTCCTCAGACCAACGCTCTATCCACTGAGCCAAACTGGTTTTGGCTATTTATAAGTTTTTAAGCTTACCATAGTCAATAAATCTTTTATATGTAAGCTGTAGAATTTGCCCATAGCCTTACAAATGAATAAATCAATAAACTTCTCTGAGTGGTGATACCTATCTATCTTCTGATTGTTATTTAAGAAAGAATTTAAGAAAAAGAAAGAATGGGAGGAATGGAGAGGGCAGAGATAAAGAGAGAGAAAGAGAGAGAGAGAGAACAAAATTTTGGCCTTTGATGAATATGGATAAAGGATTTCTGGGTAGAGTTCATTTTACTACTTGTACAACTTTTCTGTGAGTTAAATTTATTTTTAAACAAGGTATTTGGTTATAAAACATAGATAAATGACTGCTTCTTGACTGTCACCTGTAATTAGTGGGTTAGCAATACGTGGGCTAAAACATGACCCATCTAAAGTTTAACTCTTGGAAATGGCTTCACTGGCTATACATTTTGGTTCTGCACTCTGGTTTAAAATCTGTCCCTATGAAATTATAAACAGGGATGTCATTATCCTATAATTCTACTAGTGGCTCTTACAGCACTTATAACTTTCAAGTTATAAGAAGCCCCAATTGTGGTTTGGTGAGCTTTAGTCATATACATATTTATTGGATGAATGAAAATATTTATATTCTAAAAAATATATTTTGAACACCTTGTCCATGTGGGGTTTCTGGCTGTAAAATACAAGGACAGTTTTTGTAACTCACCATTTGTTCTACCAGTTCTGTGTTGGTATGACCTGGTGGCACCTTGCCTCAGCTGCAATACCTTTCTCTCTTTCTGCCCTGGGACGTCTCTGCCATGACTCCAATTCTCAGGAAAAGTATGAGGAAATTTATAATCCCATAGGCAGCACATGTCCATGGAGAACTGGAGTCCAGGGATAATCTATTCTTTCACCCCTTAGTGTAGAGGTTCTCAACCTTTCCAATGTCATGACCCAAGGTTGAGAACATCTAGCCTAATGCTGTCGCTTAAGACCATTGGAAAACACAGATATTTATATTATGATTCATAATAGTTACAAAATTACAGTTATGAAATAGCAACAAAAATAACTTTATTGTTGGGGGTCACCACAACATGAGGAACTGTATTAGAGGGCTGTGGCATTAGAAATTTTGAGAATCACTGCCTTAGTGGGAAGATCTGAGGAACATTTCACAGGACTCTTCAAGGACTTTGAGGAGAATAGATACCTACTTATATATGTGGTTGACCAGCTCAATACAGCATCTTTGAATTGGCTTTCCCTCTTCCCCTATTTAATTCTTCCAGTCCTTCAGTCATTTTTCTGGGACCTGCATGCATGTCTTTACATCAGGCTTTGATTTTTGGCAGAACCTGGATCAAGATGGTGGAATCTCTCTAGTTATGGTCGAAAAATATAAGAATTGTTGTTACAATAACCACTTTATAATAGTTTATTTGGTGTCTAGAAAAAGCATTATGCAAAGATTTAGCAGGATCTTTCTTCTTGTTATTTGTCCTCTAGTAGGCCATTTAGCCTTTAGGTAAATGGTAAAGCATAGTGATGAGGAGTTAAGAAGAAGATACATTGATATGTGTGTGTAGGATTTTGTCATCTGGTTATAAGACTGTGGACTCTGGTATCTAATATAAAGTATTGGGAATAGCTATGATATAGTCCCTGAGTCCAATGGTGCTGTGAGATTAGATGAGCATTCCAGAAAAGGGTTGTAGGTGGGACTTGGGTGAACATCTGTTATTTGAACTGAGAAATAAAATAGAGACTTTTCTTATCCAAAATGGGAATTGAAATAAATGTAGGAGCAAAGCTCTTCTCAGAAGGTCAAGTAAGTCAACAAGAGGTACAAACATCCCACAGCATTAGGCTGGACCTCTTAATTGCATCAACCTAATATGAGCAACTAAAAATGGGAGTAGTTCCAACTCAGAGGGATGGTAGACTAAAGAGGCTGAATACCAATTGCGTGCACAGGCTAGTTGCACACTATAATTACTTGTTTTCATTGTATTGCTCAGGGTAATTCTGTGATTTTTGAGTCTTTGTGGTTAGATAACCCAGTGACTTGGGGCATGGGCAGTTGGTGTACTTTCTGCTACAGTGCAGATGTTGTAGACCTTATTAAATGCTGTCTCTTTACTGATACCCCCAGGGAACACCTAATGAATGATGCTTCCCTTAAGAAGAAGAGTAATTAACAATAGCATTATTACTTATATTAATTTATAGTTACTGGTTGCTATAATTAATGCTATTTATGAAAATTATAATTATAGTACTTTATAATTTACAAAGTATTTTCTCATCCAATTAATATCTGAATATTTTAATGTCCTTCTATCTTAGGTATGTCAGGTGATACTCTACTTGTTTTATAGATGAAGAAACTATGGCTCAGGAAAGAATTTAAGAAGGCTGCAATCCACTGCCCTTACTGTATATTGTGCTATCTATAAGTATATGAAAATACACTTATCAATTTTGTACTTATCATGTTTTTTATCTACATGTAAGAGAACAGGTTCACACATTTCTCAGTTGCCTTCCTTAACAATATCCTCTCTCCCCCACCCCCCCCCCGCCCACACTTTTTTTTTCATACCAGGACTCAGTATCAGAATATTCACAAGACTGTGTAAAAGGTTTTCTTCTTAATACCACAGTATTTTATAGTTAATTATACTCAGTGGGAAAACTATGAGATTGCTTCTGATAGAGGGATTAGCACTTTCAAAATGACCCTCTGGTCTTATAGTGTTAGATCAAACCCAGAATGTAGGCTCTGAGAAAACTTAGTCGACCTGGCATTACATTTATTTATTTACTTTTTTTGTTTTTTTGTTTTTTTGACTGTGGAAGAGAGCTGAGGAAAATATCCAATTTTTCTTAAGGGCAACCTTTATATCTGAGCCATATAGTGTGAAATACACAGACATACACACAGATATGCACACACATGTACACTGAGCCTTTTGGTTCTTTTTCTATTAATATAATATAAACTCTCTATATTAGAGCATCTACTGCTGTTATTAGACCTTTAGCTGTTTTTACCCAAAAAAATATTGATATGAAAAGGATTACTGACTGGACCTATGCCAGCATCTGTCATTACCTATTTATTTATTTACTTAAACATCTTTATTCAACATTTCCATGGATTAGGGCCTCAGCAAGATTCTGAGGAATCATCAAGGAGCAAAACAGGTGAAGTCCTTTCTGCCATGAATCTTACATTCTCCTGGGGGAAACTGATGATAGACAAATGTACACAAAAGGTGATATTAGATCATGATAGATACTATGAGAAAAATAAAACAGGTTAGGGATAAGATTGCCATAGAGAAGTCATGCAAATACATCCAGAAGGAGTAATGTAGAGAAGCTTGTTTTCAATAATGTGGTAAAACATAGCTATAATTAAAGAATGCTCTGAGAGAGGGATGCCTTCTGCCCCAGGCAAAATCTGAGGCAGCAATCATCAGATTTTGTTTCAAGGGGTCTGGGCTATGGCCACAAGTTTATAGACTTTGGTGTTGTCAGTATGCCTGGGTAAGATTAAATCCACATGGATTAACTCATGCTGCCTTAATTCACAAGAGACTAATGTATCAGATCCCCTAAAGGCTGTCTGATACAGAAACTTAAATAAGTTTTAGCATTCAAAAAGATAGTTTGGTGAGCAAGCTACCAGGAGGAAAGAAACTAGTAGTGTTACTAAACAATTCTATTATTTTATCATTTCCTAATGCAGCATATTTATTAGAAAGATAAACTTACTTAGAGGACTATAATGTTTAATGCTAGCTTGTCAGGGTTTCCTATATTTTGTTTTGCTGAGGATATTCTGATTTATTGGTTAATGCTTTTTCTATACATTTTCAGGCACTAACCTGATAATTAACTGCCTTCAACAGGTTTGACAGGGTTGATTAGTTTATAGTAACTGTCCATTATTTTATTTTTATTAGGTCTTGCTGCTGATGCATTTTAGTTTTTTGATGGAGTCTTAAGTATACTCCCTGAAAATCCATGCTCATAATTACCTTGAAAATTTGCCACCTCACTTCATATTTTCAAATTCTAAGGCCATCTCACTTTCTATATTTTCCCCTTAAGCTCTAAGCAAACCACCCTGCAGAACCTTCTCACTATGCCTGGGGCTGCCCTTGTGGTAATTTTATTGTCTTCTACTCACCTCTTATTGATTCTGAGTGCAGGTAGAAGTTGGTACTCCTGTTAACACAGGGCATTGACATATGAAATCTACAAAGCTCCAGCTTCAGATCAGTGGCCACTGCCACATGCTTTCTCTGCAGCCCCTAGGCCAGAATCCTGAGCAGTCTCATGCTAGTTCATTTTTTACTCATTGATTGGGACTTGCAATCTCTGTCTGTCACACAGACATGGGTCCCCTGGTGATTCCTCTTCCTGGACTGTAAGTCTCCCACCCTTGCCCTTCCTGTTCCAACTATTGTAAAATGTCATTATTCTAAGCAGTGGTTTCTAAACACAAAGAACTTGCAGTATCTTCCCAGTTGGATATGCTTCTTGAGTACAGGATAGAGACATTTACTTATTTTTACTTTTATACTCATCAAAACGTAAGTGTGACCTTAGAAATATAACCTTACACCTACCAGTTTTCTTATTTGTCAAAAAAGGGCCATTCTATTTCACGCTATCATTGAAATGTTATTAGGGTTGGGGAAGAAGGGGTAGATTCAGAACATTTTGTACAAAGACACAGTATAACTAGGGAATTTTGAATTCACTCAGATATCAATGGAAACTGGAAATTTCCTTTTTGAACATATCTGTGTTGCCTCTGGCAGGGAAATCCTGGAGGCAAGACGATTGAGGAGAGACGTTCCAGCCTGGATGCTGAGATCGACTCATTGACTAGTATCTTGGCTGACCTTGAGTGCAGCTCCCCCTACAAACCTCGGCCCCCACAGGTAAGAGTTGTCCAGGAATGTCTCCACATGGCGAGCTGCAAATAATCTATGTTGATCTGAAAGTATAAACTTCTGTCCATGCCCCCCCCTTTTTTTAAATCTTCTTATAGTCAATGGTCTAAGTTGTCTTTTTATTTTATATCAATGTATATTTTCTAACAGACAGATCTTTAAAAATTAATTGTATTAGTATTGTCTTTAAAATACAACAACATTATACAAAAAAAAAAACAAAAAAAAAAACACTTCTGAAAATTAAAACTCATCTTACTCCATTCTCCTCATTTTCTGACTTTGAGTATGTGGATATTTTGTACATGTTGTTACATTCTTCACAAATAGAATTTAACACGGCTATGTTAAAGTGAGGGCTACGTCTTCTGTAAAGAAATTCCTTATGATAGACCTGTAAGGTAGCTTCCATTTTTTTGTTGTTGTATGTAATGCTATGAAGGACATGTTCATGAGTATTTTCTTTGGAGCTATTTCCCTGTCTTAGATTCCTAATAGTTGTATTTCTACATCGAGAAGTCTGACCATTTCCTTTATTTTTTCTTTCCAAAAGTTGTTAATAGCTTGTGTTGGCAGTTGGAATATACCAGTTTCTCCTCAAGTTCACCAGAATTTGGTGATAGCTATTAATCTCTATTTTTAAAAGGTAGATGGTGCTCTTTGTTATCAATTTACTTATTTGTTAGTTTTTTTTTGTGTGTGTGTTTTTGAAACTGGCTACATTGTCGTTTACTATCTGCATTCAGAAACTGAACTTTCATTGCTAGTGGTCATTCACTGTCAGCTCAGGTCTTGAGATGGTAAAGGAAAATCTATGCCAGGCCTCCATGTCGTCAGAAGACAGCCAGAGGAACTCTAGATGCACACACTGGACTGCCACAATTGTCACTGCAATGTTTGACTTGTGAGATGCTTTCTTAACTAAGTGACAGTGTATATGGCATGCTGAGTTTACTCCAGTTCTTGAACAGCAGCTCCTGTGTTCAAAATGGTTCCTTTCATGAATTAAAAGCCATGCCTGTTTCTCAGCTGTCAGTCATTTCAACACTGAACTGCATGTAATGTGGCAGTTCTTTTCTCTTTAGATATATCCCCATTACCTTTCCTAGACATATAATGGGACTGTCAGCAAAACATATTAGAGAAGAGCTTAGCTTTTCCTTTGCTCTCATTACTCTTGGCCCCACCACACCTGTTGATAGTAGAAATACATTTTATTTCTATAAACATACTGAGCTGCAGGTATGTAGCATGCACTGTGGTCTTTTGGGGAAACTGTTAAGAGAAGAAAAGTGGATGGTTGAATAAGAAATAAATAGGTCCCCATAATCATTGCCGAGGGGTCCATAATAGTAAACTATAGCAGGTATTGTTGAAACATAAAGAAGAGTGTGTTAAATACTTTTGAAGGTGGCAGAATCTGAGAGGATCTATGACAAGGCTTGTATATTTGGATTGATGGGTGGATGGATTAGCAATAATGGAGAACAGCCTGAGCCATTCAGGAGAAAGGTCCAGGTTTCAGTGGCTGAGGATAAGGCCACTAAAGGCTTGAAGTGCCTACAGGATTGTAAGGTTTCCTACTGACAGCCTGGGGACAAATATGAATGGCAGATTAAGATTTTGCCTTGTCTTTTGTAGATAACTAGAGGCCTGGTGCATGAATTTGTGCACTGGTGGGTGCAGCCTGCCCTGCACCCTCTTGCAATCTGGGACCCCTTGGTGGGTGTCAGATTGCCAATTTTGAGCTGCTCCTGCTGATCCTGCCCCCCCTGCACCTGCTGCCTCCGCTGCTGCCACTGCTGCTTGTAGTGCTGCCACAGAGACTGCGGAGGCTCATACCATAGCAGCTTTACTCACCAGCCATGAGCCCAGTGTCTGGTGCCCCTAGGTCAGCTGAGTGGTGCTCCCTAAGTGGTAGTGAGTGCACAGACCACCAGGGGGAAGCTCCTTTGTTGAGTATCTACCCCCCTGGTGGTCAGTGCTTGTCATAGCGATTGATGGATTGGTCGACTGCTTGTAAATTCTCCAGCAAGCCTTTGATGGAACAGTGTTTGTTGTTAAGCATTTTCTCTATTCTACTTAGACACATGCCACAAACTTAGTTTCTCAGAACCGCAAGACTACTGAGTTTTCCACTGTAGTCATCTGTCCATGATCCTCTCCTTTTTAAAATAGGGTTTTTGCTTTATCTTTTTTTCCACCCTCAATTCTTAATATATATTCGGGAGCTTCTACTTAATATAGCCTTAATTCCTTAAGTCTGTGTCAACATATTTCTCCCATAAACCACTGTATTTTAATGGGTTATTCACAAGCTCCATTTTTGTTTGCACAATCTTACTGTGCACTCAAACTAATAATCACTGATATTTGGACAGTGCTGCACTGATTATAAAGCATATATTCTCACTTGAGTAAGACTGAAACTCTGATATTAATGATATGCTGATCTGGAGTGGAAGAACCTAACATAAGTGACCTGTCGTGGGACATAGGACTACAATATGAGCACAGTTGGACCATAAATTTACATCTGTGTTTGGTTTTAAGTTCTAGAACCAGATCTGGGATGTCAGTATTTTAAAAACATTTTTATCAATGACAAAAATCTGTGAAACAATCATATGAGTAACAATGTCCTTAGAGGCTTTCTTATAAAAAAAAATTCAGAAGGTTTAGAAAAATTAATAATGATAATCCTTAAATAGAATTAAGTGGAGTACTTAAATCTACTTTTGATGAGTCTATTCAATTCAAGACTGATCCTTTCTAAGATTTTTTTTATTATTCTACTTTAGGAAAGCAAGAGTTAATTGGGAGTTACAACTCATTCTCCTGATTTATCTTCACTCTGGTGGAACTGAATTAGATATGTTAGTATTTATTAGTTAACATAATTATATGCTGTGAGAATGATAATCACACACCTAAGATATTAAAAATATGTGCTAAAAGAAGATGATGTCTGTTGTGTTGTAATTAAAAGGTACTTGAAAAGTCCTAGAACTGTAGAATGTTAATGCCCAACTTTGATGTTTTTATTTTTGATCCAAAGCAAATTATAAAACCCATTGAATCACCTGGATACTAAAAGTAGACTACCAGATCTATAATTTCTCATTATTCAAGCATGTGTTGTGTGTGTTCCTGAACCCACTTCTGAACTTCCTTATTAAGTTTGACTACTTGATCTAGTGAAAAATTTTACTGTATGTGGAATGTTTATACCAGTAGAAGTCCAAAGGAACTCTATTCAAATAACAACTTTGAGAAATGTCTGAACACTTTGCCAAAACAATTTATGGCTAGGATTCAGGATCTGAAGAAGGGGCCTTGCACAAATGAAAAGCTATATAAGAGATATACACTTAGAAGGCATGGGTGGCCAGATGGAAACCCCTCTCTTGGAGAGGCACTGACTCCTGGCCACTCTGCTTTTTATTCACTTTTAGATACACATCTTACCCTCAGTAAAGCATGGCAAACAGGTAGCAGACAGACCATCTCAGAGGCCAGTAAAGATCAGTAAGGTCTAGTAAACATTTACTTTGAGGCTATCAGGTCAATAAATTGCTTTGAGTCACCATTCTCTCAACACAGCCCTGCTAAGTCCAAGGACCATTAGCCTTCCGCGTTCCTTGGTGCACTCTGATGTCAGTATTGGGAAAGCAGTAGCTTCCCACAATACTTGAAGATAGATTTTATGGAGCCTTTTTGTCCTTTTTCCAAAGGAGCATTTTCTACTCTGAGATTTCCCAGCTTTCATTCTGTTCACTTATTTATTCATATCTTTACTTGAGAAATGTGGCTTACTTTCACAGTTTTATTCATTCACTTAACATTTATTGAGATCCTTTACGAATCAGGTTTTAGAAGCAAAAAAGTTAGTATCAACATGTCCCTGCTCTAGAGTAATTCTTACTTTACAGAGGAAACAAACACATCAACAATTTAAAAGCCAGCAAAGAAGGGCTTCAGTGTGCTACTTTAAGCTGTCATGTGACTCACTGGATGTTGAAAGTGTTGGAAAATAAAAAAAAAGTAATATTAACGTTATACTGTGTATTGTTCTAGGGAAGTGTCTGGGAAGATTGCAGAGAGCCTTTGAGTTATGGGTACAAAAGCATATGTCATGGGAAAAGCATGGGTTTCAAGGTGCGAGAATAACAGTAATGAGGAAATCAAGGCATGCTGAAAGTGAATGTCTTGTTTGAAGGACATGTTAGTTTAAATGCTGTATCGGGTATGTGTAATGCAAAGGGGATAGGCAGATTTAATCATGAGCATTTAGTGCCTAGGTAGCATTCTTAATGCCCAAGGACTCCCATAGCAAGAAGAGGAATTTAGGGGTGATAGTATTTCTGGCTACAATGGGTTTGTGGGGTAAAGACTTTAGCAAATTTTAAATGAAATGTAAAAATATACACCTGCATCACTAAATAGAGCTATGCAATTAAACTAGCTTAGTGTTTGAAACTAAAAAGATCTACTCGTTTTAAAATGTGTATATTAGGAAGTAGTTTTAGAAGAACAGATGTAAGACGTTTGGAGGTGTTTGTGGCATGAGTTGCAGACTGAATATAATCATAGAGTGTGGGAGCTTAGTTGGACCTTTGAGGTCATGCAGCCAAATGTTTAAGAAAGAAAATATTTTGCTCAGAGAAAGAATTCATTAATCAGCAAGGAGCAAGAGTACTGCTTATTTCGCTTTTTGCTTGAAACAAGACTTAATACTTCTCTGTGGATGATAATAGCAACCAAAGGTTAAAAGGGGTCTTTTTAGTATTTTAATTAGTTTATTACAAAATGTATCTCTTTTGTGATACAGTCTCTATGCCTTAGAATCATAATGAAAGAGTAAAGTAAAATAAAAAATAGATAAATCAAAAACATAACTCAAAGGTATACAGAAAATTTATGACAGTATAGTGTCTTTGAGTCAGTGTATATCTCAACCCCATCCAATGGCATCATCTGTTAATAGAAGTTCAGCTTAGATTTTCTGAGTTACACGGGGGTCAGATAGAAATTCTTTTGATTTCATAGAAGATGGTGGATAAATCTTCTCTTTTATTTTTGTTTTTTCTTCTCTTGGCAGAGCCAAGGCTAGAGTTCTGGACTTTTGATACCTAGTACAGAGCTTTCTTTTCTTCCCTGCAGTGAGTTTGGTAGGGTCAGAGCTGGTGCCTAGGTAACATGGATGAACTTGCAGATATTTTATATTACTATTTCAGGGTTACTGGGAATTTAGTAAGTTTTTAACCAAGCTGCTTTTGAATTGGTCACATGCAATTTCACTATCCTCATTTAGACTAGTATGAAAACATTTATAGAGATTCAGGGATAAGGATCAGGTTGGACATAGTCCACTGGCCTAGATTCCAAGTCTGCCAGTAAGAAGAGTGCTGTCTTCTCACTTCTGTGGAATTACCTCTCTATAAAGAGCTGCATTTGTGTGAACTACAAGCTGTACCAATCTGAGCTTCCTTTCCTTTATTTCTAAAATGGGCATGGTCACTACAATCATTCCTCTTTGCAGAAATACTATATTGTCTTAGAGTTATAAGAAATAAGATGTTGGCTCTAAAGCATTAGCTCACTTAATCTTTCCCATTTTTTTTGGAGGGGAGAGGGGGATTATTAGGCTGAGTCTGAAGCTTGCTTTAAAGCTTCAGGTCTTTGAAGGCCTGAGGCTCATCTCTTCTGAATGCTGGCTACCTTCTAAATGCTGTATTTCTCTTCCTCACTTAAAACACTTAATAAGTTTTGTCACTTTTCAGTCTGTTCCAGAACGGTGTTCATAAATGGTCACATGTACATGTCTTTAGCTGCAATCTCAGGGCTCCCACACTAAGTTCCTTTCACAGAGCAATAGCCTATGAAGCAACCAGAGAAATTATTTAAGTTATGTGTATGCTGTATGGAAGGCTTTTTATTAGGAATTCACATGGCCTGAGGGCTTGTAAGCAGCATAATCAGGGTGGAGTCCTGTTGTGCCATGGCTCTTCTACTCTCTGTGCTCCCTGTCCTAGCTTGCAAAAGTCATGTGCAACTTCATGGGAGATTAATTAATATATATTTTTTAATATTTCATATTATTCAGTGCAACCCAAACAACAGGAAACTGGGAGGTGAAAGCCCCTCCCTTTTTGCGGGCAATGTGATGAAATGCTTGTGAGTCTCCCTGCAGATTTGGGCCTTGCTGGGTTTATTTGGTTTCTTGCTAAATAAGATACGAACTGGGTCTTAGGTTGTTGAAAAAGATAATAGGTGTGGATAGTGTCATCTTCCTCTTCCTGTATCCTCCTGGGAAAAATGTAGCAGCATATTGTGATTTGTTTGGGAAAAATGGATTTGCCAATGTGTCTATGAGTTCTGCTTACTAATAGCTTTCTTCTATAGCCATGGTAAAAGTTAAAACATTGTAAAAACCTCATATCTAAGATAGCAACTGAATAAAGTAAAATAAAATTTGCAAAGGTCTAATTCTTTCAGTACTCCTGTTTAGAAGATATGGGTGATTCTGAATTAGCCTGGACCTGCAAAAAAACTTCAGTAGTTAAATAACAATGAGATGGGGGTGGAGGAGTTATTAGCTGACTCAGAGTTGCATGCCATGAGTTTGATGAAGGGCAATTAATTCTTAGAATATATATAATTGCATTGCAATAACATTTATACCCTTCCATTTTTAGAAGATGATGTTTGTCATATGTGGTGTCATAACTTTAAACATTTGTTTTGAATGTAACATTTTCAGAGTGGAAATCTACCTTGAATTGGACCTTTACAAAAGTTTGGTACAAAAAAATGTCCATCTTACATGCTCTAGTCTAAGAGTGAGCTCTGTGTTTGTGGCGTCAGTAAGAGATCCTAGCAGTAACATGGAAGGAAGCTGAGCAGGCAGCTACTGCTGACTATCACAGAGAAGCCAGCTGTGATAAAGCTTGGAGAGGGATGGGGGAATCTTCTGTGGTACTCTGGCCATGGTCCATGTGGTAGTCTTCAGCTGTGATTTGTTTGCAAGATGCTGGCTCAGAGATGACTGTTACCTTGCACTGAATCACTTGATTCAGACATTAGTTTAAAAAGTAATGCACAAAACTGCCTGCTGAGCTTCTTCATTTCATAGCAGCATCTTAGTGGAAATAATTAGCTCTATGTCCATACAGAAGCACACATCACATTTGCAAAATTAGAGAGCTTTCTTATCAGGACTGGTTTCCCTATTTCTCTCTTTTCTTTCTCTCCCACTGTTGAAATATTTATTTTGGTAGCAGCCTTGGTCTGAAAACCCTATGGTGCCCCTCTCTTTTTAATTTAAGAAGCAAATAAACTTCAGAATACAAATATAGCTATATATTATAATTTTTTATTTTATTTTTTTTTGCATAGGATGATTAGACTTTACCGTGGCAAATGCATAGGAATATTGTGTTTTAAAGGAAAAAGCCATACCTCAGATAAGATATTCACTGTTTTATCTATTTTGATGCCCATTTCTTTGATATGCTTTATAGCCAAATTAACATATAATGATGATTACAAAGGTCTCTCTAGACAGAAGGTTGGAGGTGGTTAATAACCAGTCCACATATTACCATTTGTCATGGTGAGTAACTAGTTTGTCCTCCGCACCAAATATCACACTAACATATGACTGCTATGGTACTTTTCACAGTGTCAAAATGACCAGGAAAGCCATATACACTCCTTTCAGTGAATATATCAGTTATAAATATGAATCCTTAAAGTTTATGTTTCATAATCTTAACCCTTTATATTCCTTATAAAACTGTAAACTGGAATTTTGTTGAAACGAAGGTACAATTTGGGCACGTCTTGCTGTGGGGCCAGCAGGTGCTATTTTTAGTTGTAGGTACAGACAGGGCCCCATGTAAATGTTAGAATTTGTTTCTCTTTGGTCCCTGGGCTTTAACTCCAATGTATACCTATGCTATCCATGCTATCCTATTGAGGTTCAGGACAGAAGGGAATTGGATAGTGTTTTGTTGTTCTGATTCATAAATGATTCAAATGTACAGTAAAAATTCTAATTCATGTCACAGACTATACCTTCTAGAGAGATTATAAGTATGTAATACCTTAAGCTTTAACAACAAAGTAAGAATTGTGATAAACACAAGACTCAAGTTCTGAAGGCAAGATTATCTTTCCTTTCCTGACATACAAGAGACATGCAATTTTACATTTGCTGAATAAACAGGTAAATGATGTCATGCAAACCCAGTATCCACACTTTAGAGTCTGCTAGAGCAGTGGTCGGCAAATTCATTAGTCAACAGAGCCAAATATCAACAGCACAACAATTAAAAGTTCTTTTGAGAGCCACATTTTTTAAACTTAAACTTCTTCTAACACCATTTCTTCAAAATAGACTCACCCAGGCCTTGGTATTTTTGTGGAAGACCCACACTCAAAGGGCCAAAGAGCTGTATGTGGCTTGCAAGCCTCGGTTTGTTGATCACTGTGCTAGGGAATTCAGTCTGGATAGGCACTGAGTTAATGAATGACAAATGATACCTGATTTCTGATTTTTCATAATTAATATGTATTTGTACCAATAAAAAATAAGTGTAGTTGAGACAGATGAATTTTGTAAGGAAAACTAATTGGTAGCTGCTGATTCAGCTAAAATTTCCATCTTTATGTCTGCATTGCCTTACATCACTTGAAAGCAGTACATTTGGTTGAGATGTTATTTTGGGTTATAATTCAATGCTACACCCATTCTCATATTATTGGGGTAATATAAAAGTAAACACCAAGTTATTTTTTATGTTCTGTACAGTATGCTGAAAGGCCATTATGTTACTCAGTGTTTCCTAAAATAAAGATTATTGTAATAAAGTGTTGGATTCAATTATAAGAGACTGTTACCTGACTAAGGAACTGATAATATGCTTCTTTTTTATTTTTTTAAATTTCTTTATTGATTAAGGTATCACATATTTGTCTTCATCCACCCATCCCCATCCCAAAACCCTCCCAACAGATGCCCCCAACCCCCTGTTATTTGTGACCACTGGTTAGGCTCATGCATGCATACAAGTCTTTTGGTTGATCTTTCCTCCTATACCCACCTCCCCATCTTCCCACTGAGGTCCAGCAGTCTGATCTATGCTTCCTTGTCTCCGGGTCTGTTCTTGTTCATCAATCTATATTGTTCATTATTTCCCCTAGATGAGTGAGATCATGTGATACTAGAAATAAATTTATAAGAACTGAAAATTAGACAAGCAATAATGGTTATGCTGAGAGGCAAATGAATCAGTCTGTAGTGAGTTTCTTTCTGTGCCAACAGTTCTTCTGAGTCCCAATTTCAATGTCAAACAGTTCCTTATTTGTACATGTCAACAATTATATTTCAGTTATGGATGTTGGACAAATGATGTTAATGTAGGTCTGACCCTCTCTGGTTTTGTCCTGGGAAACCTTCAGCTATGCACAGCTGCTGACTGCTAGTATGGCAAGGAGTCATTAGCATCTTCCATCTCTGGACTGTTTCTCTTCTGTCTTCATGGTTGGAGTAGTCCTGTCAATTTCTCTCTGTTGTAGGAATCCATATGGTCTCGGAGTTGTTTTCTGAATATATACAAAGATATTCTCTATCAAAAGTTAATAAAGGAATCTTTTCTATAAATTTGACTTGTGATCCTTTTTTATTTTTTGCCCAAATAATTTTCCTTTGGCTTGTTTTTGACACCATCTATGTTTTACATGGGTGTCTTGCTACTTCCTTTTTTCAGAAAGAAAAAAAAGTCTGCAGAATTATCAACTGACTCTGAGTTTTTATGATTCATGTCTACCTTCCTTTACCACATTGTTTCTGATCTTCCTGACTTTGTATTTCATATTTCATAATTATATGCCAATTATGAGCCATTTCAAAGCTAATTACCTAAATCTAACTTGTGTTTTTTAAAATGGAAGTACATTTTCTATGCATATGTGCCTTTGAACATCCTTGAACTATGTTAACATAAGATTTTTTCTTTAAAGAGAGAATTTAATTTTAACTGCATTCTTTGTTTATATTGATGGTAAGAAATGGCTCCAAAAATGTAACATATTAAGTGATAGAATTAAAATATAAGCTTATGGTGACTAAAGAGATAGAATATGCATTTGTTCCTTTTAAGAAATGGGGTATTTCAGAAAGCTTGAAGTACAAGTAGTCAAATGCACAAATCCTTACTTGAATTTTTTTTCTAATTACATCTTGATATTGTACTATTTACATGATAATACTGAAAAAATGATGCTTCATAGGTACTGCTAGAGATGCTAACTTTCTTAGCAATATGTAATTTCCTGCACTTTCTTGGCTACCTCACCTACACAAAGTAAAGTTTTATTTCCAAAATGGTCAACATAGTGTATTGATTATTACCAAGACAGTCAAATACAGGAAATACTTTTTATAATAAGCATTCTGTATGGTTTAATATTCTATGTAATGCTAAGTTTAGGGGTCATTTTCTCACCAGTCAGCCTATTATGGCTAAAATATATATTTTTTAAAAAATATATTTTATTGATTTTTTTTACAGAGAGGAAGAGAGAGGGATAGAGAGTTAGAAACGTCGATGAGAGAGAAACATCGACCAGCCACCTCCTGCACACCCCCCACTGGGGATGTGTGTGCAACCAATGTACATGCCCTTAACTGGAATCGAACCTGGGACACTTCAGTCTCCAGGCCTACGCTCTTCCACTGAGCCAAACCAGCTTCGGCAATTATGGCTAAAACTTCTGATATTTAACTTTGTTTATGGGAAGTCCACTTGTAAATCAGACCTAGCCAGCAAGGGGAGAAATAAGAGGGTGAATCAGAGTGGTCTGTTTGTAGCTGAGTTACAACAAGTTTCCTGGAGAAAGCAGGGTATGAATGGGAATATGTTAATCAGGCCATCATCCTTCTACAATTATCCATCATATCACATGGTTAAAAGAGAAAGAAAAATAGAATTACAGCTGAAAATGTGATTAAATGTCTGCAATGTATCTTCAAAACTGGTTTAGGGTGGCTTTCTGAGAAGGGCATTGGATTCAAGAATAAGATCATTGTGTCTATTTTTCCAAGAGGTGTTTGGATTATCTCATTCATTGGTTAGTTAGTTAGTTTGTTTATTTATTTGTTTATTTATTTATTTTATTCTTCAACTATTAGTTGAACATGAAATCTCTGTTGAGTTTATAAAAGATATAAAGACCTAAATAAATGAAAAAATAACCTTGAATAACAAGATCTAAACTGTTACACACATTTAAAAAAATAAATACTGTAAATACATTTTCTCTTCTTTATGATTATCCTAGTAACATTTCTTTAGTTTAACACATGTACAAAATATCTGACTTTTTGCTTCTAATGCATGGACTCTAAAACTAAAGCTAGAATGATAACCATTATTGACACACATATGTGGTATGCCTGTGTTGTCGCCATAGTAATTACAGAAGTGTCCCACCCTGGCTGCTCTGAGCCTATGTATGCAAATTAACCAACCATCTTTGTTGGGTTAATCTGCATACTAACTCCTGATTGGCTGGTGGGTGTCATAAAGATACAATCAACTAGCATGATGTTCTTTTTTTTTTTAAATATATTTTATTGATTTTTTTACTGAGAGGAAGAGAGAGGGATAGAGAGTTAGAAACATCAATGAGAGAAACATCAATCAGCTGCCTCCTGCACACCCCCCACCAGGGATGTGCCTACAACCAATGTATATGCCCTTGACAGGAATCGAACCTGGGACCTTTGAGTCCACAGGCTGATGACGCTCTATCCAGTGAGCCAAATCGGTTTTGGCACATGTTGCTCTTTTATTAGTGTAGATTGTGTTACTGTTTTTGTGTTATAAGATTGACATATAAATTTCGTCTGTGATATCTCTACAATCTCTGAAACAGATTATCCAGTTCTTATAAACAGGCTATCATTCTTATATTACTTTAAAGTGTGTGGATATAGCTCTTCCTGAATCTTTGTCTAGTCCTTTTGATATGGCAATGGCTTCTAATGCATGGACTCTAAAACCAAAGCTAGAGTGGTAACCAGTCTTGACGCACACATGAATTGTCAACACCTATTTCTTTGGTTTTCAAAGTAATTACTCTGATAGCTGAATTAGGTTGGTTTTAAAAACAGAAATCAAGACTCATAGATTGTGATTCTGTTATAGTTGGTTCAATTGTATGTTCATAATGCCCTGGACAGCTTATTAAGCAGAGAATGATGGGCTCCACTCCTTGAGTTTCTGATTCAGTAGGTTTGCAGTGGGGCTCAAGAATTCATATTTCTAAAAAGGTTCCTAGATTTGCTGATTTTGGGATCATACTTTAGGAATCTTTTCAAATTGCTTGTCAGCCCTAGCTGGTTTAGGCTACTGGATAGAGCATCAACCTGGGGACTGACGGGTCCCAGGTTCGATTCCTGTCAAGGGCATGTACCTTGATTACAGGTACAGCCCCAGTGGGGGGGGGGGTGCAGGAGGCAGCTGATCGATGCTTCTCTCTGAATGATGTTTCTGCTCTATCCTTCTCCCTTTCTCTTTGTAAAAAAATCCATAAAATATATATATTTTTAAAAAGTTGTTAATCAAATGTTTTGTAAGCTACCCCCTCTTTGTCCTTTCTCCTATCTTTAGAGCTGTATACTCACAAGGCTTGAGCCAGCACCACAAAGACTTGACTAATGACTTCATTTTCTGGAGAAGGAAATCCTAACTTAGAGAAGTGTCTTTCCCTGGTTACATAGAAAATTGACAGGATCTGGAAGCTTTTTGTTCAATAGAATGTGATTTGCATCTGCAGTTCTTGGAATAAGCATTTAAATGTTGAAAACTAGAATTCCTATTTCATCTCTACCATGTTTGGAGCTTAAATTTAATTGTTTTATTTCTACAAACCTCATTTTCTTAATCCATGATTTGATTACATCCTCTGCTTGGCATATGTGATTTTGAGAAAAGTAAATGATGTACTCTGCATTAAATCATTTTGTAAATGTTGAAACACTATTTAAGTAGTTTTCAAACTCATCCCATTTATCAGATGCAATATCACATTAAACATAAAATATTTTTTGATAACTACATCCTTCCTTTGCTCATCTAAGCTAAATATTGACTTTTCTAACTATTTTCAGGAGCTAGTAGTACACTATAAACTTGTCACTTGTTGCATAGAATCCTTTCATTTCCTTCTTGCATTGATTTCTCTTAGACGTGATCACACATAGGTACGTTTTTTTATGTGCTAATTTTAAGTGTTCTTTTGTGTTCACTTGTAAGATACCCTACAACTCACATTTATTAAGAATGAAATAAGTTATTTTCTATTTTGCTGAAAATAGTTTTATTTATTAATTATTATTATTATTATTATTATTATTGCATTTGTTTTGGAAAGATCTGGGTTGATCCAAGAGAAAGGGTTTTCCTTCCTGTTCTGCAATTAACAGGCTATCTAAAGTCAGCCAGTTCCTCTAGCTAAGCCTCAGATCCCCATTGTAAATGATGCTGGTTCTTATTCTCAATGTTGTTGATATTAAACTTGTAGGGCAACAATTAAATAGAGTCCCTTACCATCTGGAGAAACTATGTGCAGATAATCTACATTGGCCCGGGTGTATTTTGGAGAGATTTCCCCCCCTCTTTCACGTCTGTTTGTTATTTGCATTTCATATTGATTCTGGAAAGTTTCTCCACACCTTTTCTCCAGGTTTCTATCAGGGCCTCTCTGGATTTTGTTGGGTTTGTGTTTCTATTGGTATGAATGGAAATGTAAGAATACAATGCCTGTTTCTGATCCTCTGGGGTAGAAATTTCAGGTAGTGTGGAAAGATACAAGGCTCTCCTGTTCATAGTGAATTTCTTCCTTTTGTAATATTCAGAGGCTCTCCTTTATTAATGCATAGTAAGAAGTATTAATTAATTATTGTTGTTCAACAAATTGCTTAAAAACCTAGTAGCTTAAAGCATGTTAAAAATACACACACTTTGTCACTTTTTGTGGGCCAGAAATCTAGGCAGAGCTCAGCTGGACCATCTGCTCCACAGTCTCTCACAAGTCTGTGAAAAGGGTTCATTGGTCCAGAGTCTTCCATCTCATCTCAAGGATTTATTGGGGGATGCCCTACTTCTAAGCCCAGGTGTTTATTATTGGCAAGGTTCAGTTTCTCCTGGATTGTTGGACTGAGTGCCTTAGTCTCCAGCTAGCTGTTGGCAGCATTCTGCCCTCAGCTTTCCATCTAGTGGACCTCTCCAACATGTCAGCTCATCATTTCAATGAACAGAGACCTGATCATTCCATGTTTAGATACTTCCCTCTGGTTAAACATGATGCCTCCCATCGCCTCCAATCCATTCTTAATGAAAAATCTGCTATAGTGAAATAATAAAATCACAGTTAATTATGTCCTTTCCCCCCCCAATTTATTCATTCATTGAATCATATTATTTATTCAACCAGCAATTGTTTGGACCTTGATAAATGCAAATACTATAGATTAAAATCAAAGGGAGTGAAGTTTCTTCTACCTTTCCACATCACACAAAGAACTTCTTATGTAGGAAACAGATGTGTAAACAGATGACAAGAATATATGATGAATGCAGTGATGAATGTCTGAACAAGGTGCTATGGATTCATAGAGGAATACACTTCACTCCCCTTCTGTAGCAGTCAGAGAAGGCTTTTCAGTACTGGTATTTAAGTAGATATATTAAAGGGCTATTTGAACTTCAGAGTATGTAGGGAAAATGTTGTGTAACAAGCCTGGAAAGGAAGGTAAGTAAATAAGTTTCTGCACATTCATTCCCTGCTTCTGTGTTTCTGTCTGCCTTATACACAGTCATGACTCAGTACCAAGCATATCAGGCAACAAATAACTAACATACACTCTATTACATTTCTCTCTGGTCCCTGTATCAATCTACCCTCAGTGCAAATACCACAATGCTAGTCTGAAAATTGTCTAGTTGGAAGCTAGAAAGTCTTTTGTCTTATAAGAGTAAAATCACATCAATCATGTCACTAGGAATATAAGGGCCAACCTTCTTTCTTCCAGCATCCTGTTTTTAAAGAAATATTTTTATTAATTTCATAGAGGAAGGGAGAGAGAGGCAGAGAGAGAGAGAGAGAGAGAGAGAGAGAGAGAGAGAGAGAGAGAGAGAGAGAGAGAGAGAGAGAAACATCAATGATGAGGAAGAATCATTGATTAGCTCTCTTGCACACCCACTACTGGGGATCAAGTCTGCAACTGGGCATGTGAACTTGTCCGGAATCAAACCCGAGACCATTCAATCCACAGGCTGATGCTCTAGCCACTGAGCCAAACTAGCAAGGGCAATCCTCCAGCATTCTTTTGAAAGCTTCTGGGCCTGTCTGTAACAGCATCATGTGCTAACACTAATGATTTGGAAATGTTTCACTGTACACAAAGCACATTGTCTCTTTCTTGTATTAGCATATATGAATTACTTGTCAAGCATCTGATATGTGACAAAATTGTGGAGCAAGAATATGAAATGACTTGCCTTAATTTTTATTCACACATACAAAAAGGTAATTCCATGTTTAAATTTATGTCTTCTGTCTATAATTCCCAACATACTGGCATTTCTAGTATATCAGTGGACGTCTTAGCTGGGAACTCTAGTCAAATGAACACTTACTTGGAAGATTGATATATAACATGGCTATAGTGACACAGATCTGCTTGGGAAAATGATGTTGGGCTCTAGAGCCTTGATAAGCATCATCCAGTTCACTCCAGATGTCACTCTGAGGCATTTTCATTTTTCGTGTGAAAAGCAGCCTATTACTCTGTGTTAATTATTCCTGTCCTACCTTGGAGCTCTCAGAAAAGATCTAATGATCATTTTGCTGCCCAGGGTAGGACTAGTGTGGGAAGTGAGCCACTGTCATTTTGTATTAGCCACACTATTCCCCACTGGTTCTACAATGTGTTCCTGTAGATTAAAGCATAGTCCATGAGAGGATAATGGACTAGATAAAATAATCAGAATATGATGAAAGCAATTTGGTACAGTAGAGAGAGCTCATATTCTTATTTTACCCTTAACTTGCTGTGTGATTTCTATTAGGCAAGCCATTGCCCTTGTGATACATTCAGTTCATCAATTAAGGATTTGGGCTTCAACTTCCCGCAGGTACTATTAAAAACATTCCATGAGGTTGTGATTCCCTGAGGAAAACACATAGCTTTTACCAAAAGGAGGATCAACCCCAGTATACCAAAACATTCCTTCAAGCTCCTATGGAAGGTATCTTAAAAGTATTCTATTTAATGGATAGGGGGGGCTGACCTACTGAGTTGGAGAGTTATCATTATGAAGAAATTCTAGTGCTCACTCATTTAAAACACTCTATCTAATAAAGGAATGATATGCAAATTGACCCTATCTTTGCCATACCCACAAGCCACACCACAGGCCTCCACAGAGCACCATGAGTTGGCAAGGAAAGGAGAGGCCCTACATAGTGGGTGGGTGCAAAGACAGTGGATATCAGCCCAGAATCCAGCCCTTCCCCACCAGAGAAGCGAACTGCCAAGGTCCTGCCTCCTCTCATCAGAGCTGAAAAGGATTCTTTGTTCTCTACTTTAAAGAAGTCCTATGATTGGGTTAGGGCTACCTACATAATCCAGGATAATCTCTCCACTTCAGGAATTAACTTTACTCACTACTGCAAAGTTACTTTTGCTAAGTATATTAACATATTCACAGCTTCTAGCAGTTAAGAGTGTGGAAATCTCTGGGAGTCCATTAATCCACTGGCCACAGTTTGTTTAAGGAAATATAATTAATTTCACATTGTTTTGCATAGAAAGCAAGAATATAAGTGAGGAGAGACAAAGTAGCCACATCATGAAATGTGTTTTATGCTAAAAACAAACAAAACAACAACAACAACAACCACAAAAACACTTCTGAAGTTATCCTCTGGCACTAAGGAATTATAGCATTCTTTTTAGCACAGATATATTTAATCTATCATGAGGTTCGGCTATTAAAATAATTAACTCTCTGCCCAACATTCCTTCACATTTATTTTTATGGGAAAATTGTCTGTTTTTTAAATCTAATTTTTGACTCAATATACTTGGAACACATTATCATCCCATGTACATATCATTAATATCTGCATTCCTTTTTACCATATTCTTCTCTGTCCTCTTCCTCTGCTTGGTTTCCCTGGAGCCTGAGGGAATGCCATTTAGGGTCTATGGCCTTTTGGGTAAAAGTTCAGGAAGACATTCATTGGGCACAGTTGCCTCTGATTTTGGAAACTGGAACTTGGTAACAGAAAGGGACACTTAGGAAGACAAAGAGATGTCTGTTTCTTGGAACAACAACACATTGAATCCATGCTTCTTGAAGCTGACTTAGTGGAGTGAGGAGGTGGGTGGCTTCTTCATGTATATTCATCCCAGGAGCAACTCCTGGTTTTCTCTGAATCCCTAAGGAACGGATCTAGGAAATCTAATGGAAGCATCAACATTGTTTCCCTGTCCCTTTAATGTAAGAGTGGGAAGCTAACCTGTGTGCTTATTCAATAATGATTCTTTACAAAAACAAAAACGAAAACAACCATTTATTTATTTTATTAAAAAATCTTTATTTTTGAAAGTATTACATAAGTCCCCTTTTATTCCCATTAATTCCTCTTTGCCCTCCCCAGAGTAGGACCTGGTGAATAGAAGGAGCCTCTCACAGTAAATTGAAAGATTCTCCAGATAGAACAGGGAAATTGAGATTTATTTTTCAGTCAGTTCCAATTACACTGCTGTATTACAGGGGAGAGCAGCTACACAGCATGTTGTCTTATAACATCACTACAGTGGAGTCAGCCTCAAAGGAGATGGTGTCAGAGAAGTGTTCAGTGGCTCAGTGCCTGGGATTCTACAGAGTGAATCACTGCATGAAGATTTCTTAACACAGATAGAATCAAGGTGCCCACATTATATCTGACCACAGCAATGTTAATGCACAACAGCAAGTGGGATTTGCTCTTCAAGGGATAGCAGGTTGGGGAATAAAAAGGGGGGTGTATTTTTAAAGGTCATTTGTATTACTTATAAGAAAACGTATTATCATACACATCTGTCTGTGAGATTGCATATCAAGAATGGGAGCTGAGAACATTCCAAGGAAAAGTTGATTTGCAAGTGTGAATTTTATTTATTTATTTTCTGGAAGAGTTTAGCATCCTAAATACTTGTTCCTTCTGTGTTGTAGTTGATAATATCTAATATCCACTGTGGTGCTATGGGAAGAAGAATCTTCTATCTCACACTTTGTATATTAAGGATGTGAGATAATTTTTCAGAAAAGGCACACAATCTCAAATGTGACTTCTTTCTTATCTCACAAGTAGAGTTGACTACAGTGAAATGATGTGCTCTATGCAAACTCAGAAAGAGTGTAATTTGAATGGGTGGTAGTTATATTCACGTCAAAGCATAGGGCATTCAAAATTTGAGGTGACTTTTCTTTATTTATGAATAAGAGAACCCATAGAATGAAGCTGCTTGTCTGAGGTCATTTAGTAGGTGAGGTCATGTAGTAGGTCAGTGGCACTGCAAGGACTGAGCCATCATCTACTGGATCTCAGTTTCTGTGTTTCTAGTCCAGCACAGCTGCCTCCCAAGTTTAATAGCCTATGACTCACAATCCAAATCTATGGTGATATATAATATTTTACTTTGATTCTAAATCAACAGACCGCTTTTAGAAGTGCTTACGCTGCTGCATTACTTTACGCTATCAGGTCCTTCAAGTTGAGTCTTATTTCTAGAGCTCCAATAAGAGTAAGCAGAGGAGCCATTTATTCATTTTATGACAAATATTTATTGAACACTTGTTAGGTGGCAAGTTCTCCTGTAGAGGGTGAGGATATATCTATGAATAAAACAAAACTATATTTCCTCAAACAGTTCACAATCTTCTGTGGAGAAGCATAATAACCAGATAAACAAGTAAACTTTTATATCTGATAGAGTTAAGTACTGTAGAAAAACTAAGCATGATAAAGAGGAGAGAGAGAGTACTTTGGATGGTGTGGCATACTAGTGGCTACTACACATAAGGCAGATCTAGAAAGGAGATGATGTTTGAGGAGAAATCTCAGGCAGTTGAGGGCTTTTTCTTTAAAAAATTATATATATATATATATATATATATATATATATATATATATATTATTTTTTAATTGATTTCAGAGAGAGGAAGGGAGAGGGAGAGATAGAAACATCAATGATGAGAGAGAATCACTCATTGGCTGCCTATCCTACACAACCCCTACTGGGGTTCCAGCATGCAACCTGTTCATGTACCGTGACTGGGAATTAAACCATGACCTCCTGATTCATGGGTTCATGCTCAGCCACTGGGTGAGCTGAGTAATCTTAAGGGGAGTGATAGAAGATGTCTGGGAGAAAGCAGAGATCTTGATAACTACAAAGGGCCTTGTGGGATGTTATAAGGCTTTTGGCTTTTACTCTGAGTGAGATGGGGAACATTTGAAATCATATGATCAGACTGTGAAGCCTATGCCACGACCACAGGACATTAGTGATCATATTTTCCCAAGTCAGAATAAGTGTCAAGAGGTACCTGAAGAAACCATGTGTCCTCACTGGGAATTGAACCAAGACTCTGTTCACAGGCTCACCTATTTTACTCAAACTCATTCAGGTTGTAGAAGTCAAATTCTATTGTTTCTAATGCCATAATTTTTAGATATTGGAAATTTCATGGAATGTGCTTATGAATGAATTTTCTGGTATTCCCTTTTCTAGTATTATAACAACACTAGAGGCCGGTGCACAAAATTTGTGCACGAGGGGGGTATGTGTCCATAAGCCCACCCTGCACCCTCTCCATCTGGGGCCCCTTGAGGGATGTCATCCCTTTCACAATCCAGGACTGCTGGCTTTCAACTGCTTGCCTGCCTGCCTTCCTGATTGCCCCTAACCACTTCTGCCTGCCAGCCTGCTCACCCCCTATGATCAGCCTGATTGATGTCTAATTGCTCTCCTGCCAGCCTGATTCCCCCCAACTTCCCTCCTCTGCCAGCCTGGTCACCCCTAACTGCCCTCCCCTGCAGGGTTGATCAACCCCAACTGCCCTCCCTTGCAGGCTTGGTCCCTCTCAACTGCCCTCCCTTGCAGGTCTGGTGCCTCCCAACTGCCCTCCCCTACTTGCTTGATTGCCCACAATTTTCCTGGTTTGCAGGCCTGGTCCCTCCCAACTGCCCTCCCCTGCTTGCCATCTTGTCGTCGCTATCTTGTGTCCACATGGGGGCAGCCATCTTGTGTGTTGGAGTGATGGTCAATCTGCATATTATTCTTTTATTAGATAGGATAATGAGCAGAGAGCATGGGAGTTGAAAGGGGCCAGTTTCAGCACTTTATGCCATAAATCAAGCACTTGCAGAAAATGAACTGACTTGTATAAGATACCACCTATCAATGTGGAATAGATATCATCAATATTCTTGAGCAGAGATCAGCAACTGTGTTTGCACATATGCTTGTCTACTGCTACACAGACAAAAATATTATCTCCAGTCCTGGCCATTAAGTCCCTTTTTTGTCTCTCAGTTTTGTTTTTGTTTTTGTTTTTTGTTTTTTTGTTTGTTTGTTGTGTTTTGTGTGTGTGTGTGTTTGTTTTGTTTTTTATTTGTTTATTTTTTTTGTGTGTGTGTTTTTGTTTGTTTGTTTTTGTGCTTCCACAGAAACAAAAATGTTTCCCTAAAGTCAAAATCAATTTTGGGTAAACTATTATATATTAAAAACACCATACCTTACCTTCCTACTTCACAGTGCTATCACTTATTTAGTGCATACTCTTTCTTGTTGCTCACTTCTCATATAGGCTGCAATTTTCTCCAACTGCTGGTCTTTTCTCCATTAGTGTTTTTTATCTGTAGTTCCACTAATCACTATTGACCTGCCACTCTCATTCTTCACCCTTTACCTTGGACTTGCCTCCCTCCCCATTGAACTTGATGCACACATTTCTTCTGGAATGTGTCATATTCTGAACTATATCACAGTTACGGTCAGCTGTATGCATTCTGCTCTCTGACTAGACTGGAAACTTGTGAAGCATGTTTGTGTGCTTCCATTCTGGGTTTTACATTGTATTGAACACATTAGTACTTGGTATGGGTTAGGTACTCAGTGGATGTTTGCAGAACAAATGACAAAAGATGAGGGGAAAATCAAACCCTCAACATTCTTGAAAACAATTCAGTGAATAGAGTTACATGACTGCCAGATCATAGTTATTTTGCCATTTTTACCTCCCACTTGCTGTTCTAAATAAAAGCTAAGTAAAACTACAGGTTTCCTGAAGGTCAAAAATGAATGTAACAATTTAAAGGACAATGGGTTACACTGATTGTGTTTGATTAACTTTCTGTCTATAGAGAGACATGTGTACATGATTGCTTTTCTCTGAGCAGCAGCACCTTTGTTCTATTCTGAATTCACGGGGGAAAGAGGAGTTATTGAGAAAACAAAGATCTCAGCGTATTGTCTCAAATGGGAGAAAGATGGTATTATTGAGATTAGGGAACCAAATATCTGTTCTAGAATGTTCTCTGTTTTTAGCTATGTGACCTTCATTCGATATGTCCCTGACCCACTCCAGGCTTTTGTCTCCCCAGATGTAACAGGCGGCAGCTGAAGAAGTTAATTATTGGTATCTTTTCTAGCCATAGCACACTAGCCTGAAATTCCTGGTTGGGGTTGTAGAATAATTTTTTTCCAATGACATATGGTCAAACCTTCAGCTCTTAATTGGCTCACCATCATGATCACAAGTACCTGATTATTCCCACAGTTTGAATATATGAATTGCATAGAGCTGTTCAATGATGGTGAAAATTGAGTCCTAAATATTCTATCCGATGTATATGTGGTGTAACCTATTCAGGGTCTCATTAGAGTGTAAAATGATATGTGAAATATGCACCAAGCGAGAACGACTTAGAACATTATGAGAAGGGAGTAATACAATTCAATTTTTATGTGTTAGAGGTGATGGCCTAATAAGAGCTCCAGTTATAGGAAGCCTGGAGCTGGAGCGTGGAGTACTCAGTGTAGTAAGGAAAACAAAGGAGAATGTGTTGTTTCCATTCTTATATTTCTCTGTTCACAGTCTCAACTATTTCACTCAAATTCATTAATAGATTTGTCCATTGTCCAAGTTGTTCAGACTCCTCACCCAAGCCTGCTCCATTTCTATTTGTGCATATTTTGTTATTCTCCTACCACGCTAGTGCTATAAAGAGAAATAGTTTTACTTTGAAAAAGGTATTTTGCAAAAGGTACCCAGAATCCCTTCATCTCTCATTAGAGAAAATAAAAACACCTCACAGAAACTCACTTCAGAAAAATATAAATGTAACACTGCTCCCAAACCCCTTTCTCTTTTGAATGCCAACTTTCTTGACCTCCTCCTTCCAGCAGCTCACCCATTCCACCTGCTGGGCTGTGATGGGGTGGACATGCCACTCACCTGGCAAAGCAGAGAGAATTCCTGGGCTCAATGCTGGTGTTTGCAACCTAGACTTTCAGTTTAATACTAAACAGCTCTATGAGTGCTGGAAGGATATTTAACTACTCAGGATCCTAATTCCCTCATCAAGAAGAGAGGATAATTTTTATTTTCTTTATGACATGGCTAGAATTATGAGAGAGAATCTAACCCAGAAACTGACACCTTTCTCTCCTATAAATGGCTCTAGTCTCTTTTGCTCCACCCAGTTTTCCTTTGCATTATGCTGTTCTCAAGGAGTCATACATTGCCCTAATAAAGAGGAAAAAGGGCCTACAGTCATCTTTCAAGTTCCCATCCCATTTAATAGGGCTTCAAACCACAAACCAGGTTTTCTTATGAGTTTCTCAGGCTTCCCTTGTTTCATGGTCTCCTACATAATGTCATGTAGGATTCAGCAGACCTGAATTTTGGTCCTAACTCTCAGATTAACCTGATCTTTGACCCAAGGAAATTCCTTCTACAAATATAAATGCCAGTCCTCAGGTCTCTCCAGAGCTGCATAAATTGTCTGAGATCCTTCATTTATGCTTGTGTTTACTGGATACTGAAGGATTGAGGGTCATCTTCTTCTATGTTTTCTTCCCTTTCCTGGGATTCAGAGTTTATATGTTCCCACTGTTACCCCTGAAATAGTCATAAGTAGCATTCCTCAGCCTGGCTGATCTAGAGTCCCTCCAAGGACTGATCTTCCTTCTTGGTGATGATAATTCAACATTTCCATCTGATATTTTAGCATTCACAGAGTATCTTTACTTATTTGTTATGGATCTATCACAATAATTTCTGAAGATGGGTAGTCTTATCCACATTTTAGACATGAGGAAGCAGGCTGATAAGTAAAATGATTTATTTGCTTAGGAATCATATAGGGCCAGACTGAAGGAGCATCCTGCTCCTCCCACACCAATGCCCTGGACTTTGTTACAGTATGAATGGGACTCCCAACCCAAGTTAGGATGCGTGTGCTCATTAGCCCATAAATAAATAAACAAATAAACAAACAAACAAACCTGCCTTTCCTTAAATAAAAAGGAAATGAAACTTTTAAGTAGATATGTTCTTAAGTTTATAGGCCTACAGCAGTTCCTTCCTTTACTAATATATTCATAACCTTGTATTCCTTGTTAATCTCAAAGAACATTTCACTCCCGTGTTTAAATTCACTGTTCAGTTGGGTTCTGCAGAGCTTAGTCACACACATTTCTTTGTTGTGCTCAGGAAGGGAGGTCCACTTGGTGCTTGAATGTACATTATCTTGGTTATTGTCCTGAGAGGCAGTCGTTTCAAAGTAGGCAAACTTGATTTAATAAGCACCCTGATTTTTCTTTTCTCTCTCTAATGGAATGCCATCTCATACTTACTAATCCATTGAGCTTGTCAGTACATGCCCTGCCATTAGTAAAAAATGTAAGTGAAGAGCATGGTGTAGGAAGAGCACTGGGCTAAAAAGGCAGAAGAACAGATTCCTGACCCTCATTGTCCACTAATTATTTGACTGACAAAACACATCACTTTTTTTTCTAATGTTCTTTTCAACTTTAATGCTTGGTAACATCTCCAGCATGTTGTTCTCCTTTCTCATTTAATGAAATACTATCATTTATTTCCTTTTTATTTACTTATTTTTATTTTGCAAGGAAATGCTTCTTGCATAAAAAAATTAGGAGGCTTTACTTATTCCACATCTATTAATTAAAATATATATTTAACATATAATTGATATTTGTAGGAGGAAGACCTTCTAAAGTAGAAACTGCATGAGTCAAGATGTGGCAACTTGATACTGCAGGTTTTGATGAAATCAGGGCGTCACTGAGAATCTATGGTGCAGGGAGGTAAGCTGTTATAGATAATTGCAAGGGATGTTAGTTTGACCTCAGTTTGGATGATCTACACACACACACACACACACACACATGCACGCGTGCACACACACAGCCCCTTTTCAGGATCTTCTACCTATTGCTGTTTTTACTTTAGCAACCCAATAATCTGTCAAGATTAAGTTGATATGTGCATTTTAGAAGAAGCATCTATAAAGCAATAGGAAAGTTCATAAATAAGTGAAACCACAAACCCATGTCTTTCTCTCTCTCTCTCTCTCTCTCTCTCTCTCTCTCTATCTCTATCTCTATCTCTCTCTTTCTCTCCCTTTCTTTTTCTCTGTAAATCTCCCCCTCCTTCCCTCCCTCTCCCTTCTCTCTCCCTACCTCTCTCTAAAATAAAAAATAAAAATATTTTTAAAAAGATGGAAGAAAATCAAGTGTGCCAGCACCTTTGATCAATACTACTGTTATTTTGGCTTGTAAGTGTTACCTCCTCTGTTGGCTGTAACTTCCTGCAAGACAGGATTTATTATACATTCTTTCCTGAATTTCCAACAGCAAGCACATTTTTATCATAGTGGTGTGCTCATTAATAAATGCTGGTTGCACTAACTTGTTTCCTGCTCAGATTCTTAGTCAGGAAAGAAGATAGGTTTTCTTATCCTGTATAATAAAAGCCTAGGTAGTGTCACACATGAAGTCATCACAAAATGGCCACCACAAGATGGCCACCCTCACGTTATCACAAGATGACCACCGTAAGATGGATGGCAGGGGAGGGCAGTTGTGCCTGATCAAGCCAGCTGGGGAGGGCAGTTGGGGGTAATCAGGCCATCAGGCGAGCATTTAGGCATCAATCATGTCGGCAGGGGAGCAGTTAGGGGGTGATCAGGCTGGCAGGCAGAAACAATTAGGGGCAATCAGGCAGGCAGAATAGCGATTAGGAGCCAGCAGTACAGGATTGTGAGAGGGAAGTCTGACTGGCAGTTTAGGGAATGGGCCTAAATTGGCAGTTGGATATCCGCCAAGGGGTCCCAGATTGGGTTTAGGAACACACACACACACACCCATGCACAAAATTTGTGCACTGGGCCTCTAGTACTATATAATAAAAGGCTAATATGCAAACAGATTGAACTGTGGATCAACCAAACAACCAGTCACCATGACATGTGCTGACTCCCAGGGGGTGCACACTGAACATGGTGGGGATCAGCAGCAGGTGGCAGAGCACAGAACATCAGCCATAGTAGGATGGTGGAGCAGGTGACTGGGGATGCTAGATCAAGGCAGGGGGCACAAGTCGCTGTTATTGGTGCAAGTCTCAATTGATTACTGGAAATTCTTTGCTCCCACAAGCCATGGTCCCTCCCAAAGCTTGCACCCGCTGCCTGTACCTGGAGTCGGCCCCAATCATTCCATGCAGTCAGCAGGTGTGAGTAGGGCTGGTTAGCAGGGCTGGCATAGTCAGCATGTGGGAGTGGAAGCTGTGGGAGTGGGGCTGCCAGCACACAGGAAATAGGGGGTTGCAGGGTGAGGGGCTGGACAGGGGCATGGAGGATGGGCCAAGACCCACCCCTGTGCCCACTGCAGCCTCCTGGCTCAGTGTTCCTTTCAAGGTGCATGAATTTGCGCACTGGGCCCCTAGTATTGAATGATAAGGAACATAACTTTTTTAAAAAAATGAGTGAGCAGTAATGAAACTGCAATGAAGAATCGACAGCCTGGATCTGTACTCTGCCTGACCTGACAATTAAAAGAACTTATTACTGTGTCAGCTGCCAGATGGGGCTGCTTCTTGAAATGGAACGTGTGGTGCTCTGAGCACGATTCAAGTGCAGGCTTCCTTTCCTCCCCACTCCGTGTTTGTTGAGTTTGGGAAAGAAGCAGTTTTGTTTGAACTAAACCCACTCATCTCAAGTGTGTTTAGTGACAGCAGCATGTGACAGATAAAATAAAATCCTACGGCCTCATTTCATGTTTGTTTAAATTTCAGGCCTTAGTGAAGGGAGGCAGTGAGGAAAAAACAATTGAGGAGTTTAGAAACAAATTATCACAAACATTCATTTCTCTACAGGAAAATCTGAGAGGGCAAATAATTCAAACAATCATAACAGTAGTAGTTCATTTGTAGAGTGAGTTCATGTTCATATCTTATTCCACCCTCACATCAAATATGTGAGTGTACCCAGCCAGAAACTATTTTCCCAGCATTACATATAATGTTGAATGAGTTGACCCCAATTCTCCTTTTAAAATTGTAGTGCTGGGCCTCATGCTTGGTCCTGTGGATTTTGAATCCTGTGGTTCCTTCACTATTCTATGCTGGCCTCAGAAGTCAAATATGTGTGCAGTATATTGAAGACATCCTATTTCTTAACTTTATTAAAACATATATACGTGTGGAATATGTGAATAAATTCTCACCCTGCAGGGGTGGCTCAGTAGTTGAGTGTCAACCCATGCACCAAGAAGTCACTGGTTTGATTCCTGGTCAAGGCATATGCTTACGTTTTGGGCTCAATCCCCAGTGAGGTGTGTCCAGGAGTTAGCTAATCTATGTTGATTATCTTCTGTTGATGATTCTATCTCTCTCTCTCTCTCCCTTCCCTTCTCTTTAAAATCAATAAAAACATTAAAATTTTTAAAAATCTCATCACAACATATCCCAGGATCAGAAGTATGTAAAATAGAACTTAAAAACTCATCCTCACTACCCACTCTATTCCCCCTCCCCATTCCAACTCCATATTTTTTCATGAAGGTATTACTATTGCCTGTTTGTTGTGCATTGTTCCAATCTTTTACCAATGAATGGAGCTTATATATATGGTTATGGCTGGTTATACAAGTAACATTTATTTTACATATACACGGTAAAATATTATCTGTCATCCCCTACTTGCTCTTTCCTCTTAAAAAATATTTTTATTGTTGAAAATATGACAAATGTCCCCTTTTATCACTATTTTTTTATTTCAGTAGATAGGGATTTGCCATTATGTTTTTTAATTTAAAAAAATATTTCCAATTGTAGTTCACATACAGTATTATATTGATTTTAGGTATACAACATAGTGATTAAACATTTATAGGACTTACAAAGTCTAGTACCCAGTAGAACCCATACATAGTTCTTACAGTAGTATTGATTATTAGTCATAGTGTTTTTAACACTTGTCCAGTGTTCCATAGTATGAGTGCACCATCATGGAATCTCTTTTACAATTATGGGTATTAATGTTAAGCTCCAGCATTTCTTTATTATATTAAACTAGAGGCCCGGTGCATGGAATTTGTGCACAGGTAGGGTCTCTAGGCCTGGCTTGTGATCAGGGCCAATTTGTGGGGCCACTGGTCGGGCAATTGGGGGGCCTTGGTGGCACCTGCCTTGGCTGGCCTGGGTCCTGCAGGCTGGGGCAGCTCCTACATTGAACATCTGTCCTCTGGTGGTTAGTGTGCATCATAGCAACCCATCATTCCGCTGATCCTTATCCAGTTTGATCTGCATATTAAGGCTTTTATTATATAGGATGAGCTTCCTTGTACAGGTATCTTTGTGTTTTTCTGAATCCAGAATTAAATATCCAGAATTAGAATTGCTTCTTTATTCTGAGGTTTGTCAAAGACTGTTTTAGCCACCATTCCAAATGTTAGAATTTGCATGTATTAGCTCATGTTATTGACCTGAACTTCTTAGTTGCTTTGGGATATGTTATTCAGACTGATCCAGACACTTTTCTAAACAGACACTGTGGCCAGTAGAGTAAATGTTGGGAGTTTTTTTCCACAGCCCGTGGTTTGGATAGAGGCACTCACTGGGAAGAAGAGTAGGGCATTCTTGTGACAGTTTTGTTTACTTAAAATAACCACACTCTTTGGCTAGAAAAAGTTACTTAATCCAATAAAAATACCTGTCATAATTAAAAATGCAAATGATACAATGCACTAAAAATACCTTTAGCTTATTCTTTGTTAAGAAACATCTATTTTCACACAGTCAGTCTTTTAAGAAAATATCATTAAACTTTCTGTATTGAATATATGATGTGAAGGCTCAGAGGGTCAATTCTATCTCCCAGGCTATCCTGCCTCTTTCCACATTTGCCAGCTGCTCTATATTTATATAAAAGTAATTACTAAGGACTAAAATTTAAAAAATATAGGATGAAAGAGAATAGAGCTCATCTGGATGGCTTGTATGGCATTTAGGATACAGAAAAACATTCTCACAGCTATTTCCCAAATCGTGGATAATTTGTTGTAAACAGAGAGACACAAAATAAAATACGTCCCCATCTTACTATTTTCTTTTTTTATCCATTGAAAGACTTAAGTTATTTTTTTAAACCATGATATACTAGCATGGGTTAGAATTCTATTTGTCTAATTTATTTTAGGATAAAGACATTGTTTCTCATGTCTGTTGTTAGTAGGCCCTTTCAGGTTGTAGAAAGCCAAGATGGGCTTAATGTTAACCTTAGCTGACTTTACACAGTGAGAAGGATACAAAGAGGAGGAAAGAAGTTCAAAAAGCCATGTCATTGGCCAGAAATCTAGGCTCATGGAAAGTTATAATAATATTGAGGACAACAGTTTCTGATTTTGTCACCCCTCAGAAGTAAACAACCAGTGTTTCCTTGTACAGTGGGTCTTCATTCCTAGGACTACATTTGTCTCAGTTATTTATTTATTTTCTTTTTTCTTCTGGTTCCTATTTCTTCTCCTGCCAGTGATTTTATTAATTCCTCTTCTGGACACCATGGTTTTCACTACAAAATGCCCCACCCTATTTCAGGGCTTCTATATATTACTCTGTATATTTCTTGCTTTTTCATTTGATTCTATACCTTGCACTGTAATGCTCAAAGGAATAGAATTCATTATTTTTGCTGGTTCCGCTCCATTACAAATTGGGAAGGAATTCTTCCTCCAACACATATTATGGATCTGATTTTTGGTTCAATTGTTGATCCAATTAGTTGTGGCCAGAATTCAGAATCACCTGGTACAAAACTGTAGTAATATATTTATTAAAAACAAACAACCGTGTGAAACTATTTTATCACGCATCATAGTGAGTTTAAAAAACAAAACAAAACAAAAAAAGCTTAATTTATTTTAGAGAAAAGGAGGGAGAGAGACAAGCATCAATAGGCTGCCTTCCGGACCCTCTTGGCATGGATCAGGACTGAAACCTGGGTACATGTCCTGACTAAGAATCAAACCTGGAACCTTTTGATGTATGGGACAATGCTCAACCAACTGAGCCACTGGGCTAGGGCTCAGTGAGTTTTGAATTCAGCCAAAAGAAAGGTTCTGAAGATGCAGTTTTCAAGTCCACATGCTCAGGAAACATTCAGGGGACTTGGTTTCTTGTCCTGACATTACTAACCAGGAAATTTCTTTGAGTTTAGATTGCATCTCCAAGCTTCAGTTTTTACTATCTTTTCAGAAAATTTGCTATATAAAAGGGGGAAGAATGGCTTAAGAGAAGAAGAGGATTACAGTTAAATGCCCACTATTCCACAACCTCAAGTAGAAGTGAGATCTGTGTTACAATGCTGCAGTGAAGGCGCTTGCAAAGTGGGAGCCATGGATGATATGATGAATGTGAGATGAGAATGACTGAGGGAATAAGGTTCTGGAGAAGATAGCAGGGACCGGAATCAAGAACATGATGAGGAAGATTTGCTTAGTACACAGATTGTCTTTGTCCCTTCAGGGATGGAAGAGCACATATGCAAACAGAAATAGGTTGATCAGAAGAGAGTATCTAAAGAAGAAACTTTATGCTGTATGGTGTCACTCTTCTCAAAGGTAGGAAGGAAAGTAATTAGTGGAGAAGGAGGCATGTAAGTGTGTGAAGCTAAGGGCATTTAGATGGGCTACTTGGGATATGGCATAAACATAAACAGATCCATGAAAAGTTCATGGTGTGGCACTGAGGCCCACTTAAAATCTTATGATCTAGTTTGCACTGTTTCTTGGCTTTCTCAAGAATCTTTATAAACCCATAGCTACCAACATAAATAAGAAAAAGACAATATAATTGACTGTTCGTCAAAATGTAGCTAACGGCTTGGTAAAACACACACACACACACACACACAAAAAAACACACACACACACACACACACACACACACACACAAAAACAAAACAAAACAAAAACAGGGGACAAGGCTAACTGAGTATTAATTGTGACCTTAAAAGACATAATAAATACCAATAGTACCTTTCTTCTCTACTCACATCAGAAGCCATTGATAAATAGAGGTGTCAGACAGATGGACACCAAAATGTCAGCCTTATGGCTAATCTCCTTAGATGACTGGTATTAGCCTGAGGTCAAGGGAAAATGATACTGTTTTACCCTTGAAGAGACAGATTTCTCTCCTGATAGTGATCCACACTGTCCATCTACAGGCTTTTCCCCATATAGAGTTGCCCACCAACAATTAGAGCCTGAAAAAGCTGAGAAAAGTGTGAGCTTACAGGTAGTAGGTTATCAGTGAAACTCTGAAAGGGACTGATCCCTCTGCCTGCTTCTTGCCTTAAAGTCCCCAATATAAAATCACTGATCCGCCTCAGGAGAAGAATGAATGAGGCATAGACATGCCAGAAATGTTTCTCCCTGGAAGATTATTCTGCATGGAAAACTCAGAGTAGAGAATGAACTTTCCCTCTTCATGTCAAGGTATTGATCAGAGGGGAGTCTAGTCTCAAGCTGCTATATCCAAACAGGGTTTCAGGGCATAGATAAGGATAGAGGAATCCGATGCCTTATAAGACAAAGAGATTCCACATTGCTAAAGGGGACATGATTAATAAGGGAACATGTTCTGGAGGTGATGTGATGATATGTGGAGGAGAGGTCTGGAATGTAGCTGGATGGTGTAGACATGAAAAATAACTGGGGTAGAAGTTATAAATTCAGAGTGATCTGGGCTTCTGACATGGGATTCCTTCCCCTGTACTTGAAAGTTAACAAATTCTGTGATTTAGAGTTCTTCTCTTCTTTTCCCACTACCTCTGCCTTGGACTCTAGGTCCATATTTTACTAGTACTTAGTTTTCACTGTGGTTTCAAAAACTGCTGATCTATAACTCAGTTGGGCAATTCTCTCACCATTTTTATGTTAGCTAAAAGGCAGTGTGGACCACATGACTGTTCCTAATGTCAAATTTTTACAAAATCTCCTGTGGGCTTGTCTCAAATAGTAGTATTGCTTCATAGCCTAGTTCACATATTTGCAAGAACATGTACTTATTTGACAGATTTTCAAAATGAGTTTGTAGAATAATCATTTCATCTGATCCAGACATTAAAAGGAACACTTAGGTTTTGATGGGTAGTCTTGGTGAAATTTAGTTAGCACCTAAAATGAAAATCTTCCCATAAGAGCATGATTAATAATGGGACTTCTTGTCATTACTAATAGTTTATGTTTCAAGAATGTTGATAGTAATGGCTCTTCAATGTATACAAGAACAACTTTTTTTTTTTTTTTTTTTACAGATAATAAAACCAGCAGCCATAGAAGTTTAGTAAAGGCTAATAGAATAAAATCTTTGCAGGAGACACTGGCTCCCTTGACACTTCTACATTATTTACTCCATCATGTCCTGTCTAATGCTGAGTTCCTGACAGAGCATGTCCTTACATACACAAACACACCTATGAGTGTAGGGCAAATAAATGCTTATCCGAGTAAACAGTCCTTCAAAGTATCAATAGTCTTTTAAAAGGACAAATTAGCAACAACACATTCAAACACTACACATTTCTGATAAGCAGAATTAATACAGCAGTGAGCTCATTAAAAGGCAATTGTGAGATATTACTTTGCCCTTTGATAACTTTTAAAAGAGTTTATTCTATTTCATAATTTCAGAGAGGAAGGGACAGGGGGAGAGAATCATTGATTGGATGCCTCCTGCATGGCCCCTACTTGGCATTGAGCCTGCAACCTGACTGGAGATCGAACCACAACCTCCTGGTTCATAGGTTGACTCTCAGCCACTGAACCACACTAGATGACTATTTCTATCTTTTTAAAACTAATATTTCTAGTAGTCCTAAAAAAATATCCTGAATAGAATTTTTATTTATTCATAAATATAGTTTCATGTGCATATTCTATCTTATAGAATGTGGGGAAAAACTTTAAAAATGTATTAGATAAAATTAAATATATTTAATGTTAAAATAATTCGATATTGTTGACTCAAAGGGACTTTTACTATGCATTAAAGTATTTTTTATAAACGTGTATTATTGGAAAGTTTATAGAAATTTATTTACTCAAAACTTTGAAACTTCTGCCCATAGGGATTTTGGGACATACTAGAACTCAACTCGTATGTGAGGAAGGAAGTTTTAGTGTAGTTAGTTGAACTTTTTATATAAAATGGATGAATAAGATTTAATTTTATATTCTCAATAATTTCTCAACTAGCCAAGCTTTGATGAGGAACAATTAGAAAACTATACAATTGTATTTCATTTTAATTTTCTCTTATATGATAATATAAAAGGACTTATACCTTGATTGCTTCTTCTAATAAGTGTGTTCGATTTTCACAGCTGAGGTTTTTAATCCTCAGAGGAGGATATGCTTATTGATTTTAGAGACAGAGGGAATTGATTTGAGAGAAAGAAGGAGAGGATATCAGTCATTTGCGTACCTCCCATATGTGCCCAGACCAAAGACTGAATCCTCAGCCTAGCTATCACAGCTGATTTTGAGTATTGCATCTTGACTTGCATATGTGGAAGTGGTACTCTACAAATAAATTTTCTATACTACAAGGTATTAATGCAAAAAGGAATATTCTTTCAAAAATTAGCATTGATGATGACTGTACTTATTTTATTCTGTGCCATATTTCATATCTTAGTTTCATTATAGTTTCTTATAAACTCAACAAATAATTCAGATTTAAAATATATATATATATATATATATATATATATATATAATTGATTTTTTTTTACAGAGAGGAAGGGAGAGGGATAAAAAGCTAGAAACATGGATGAGAGAGAAACATCAACCAGCTGCTTTCTACACCCCCCACCCCCCACGGGGGATGTGCCCTTGACCAAAATTGAACCTGGGACATTTCAGTCCACAGACCAATACTCTATCCACTGAGCCAAACCGGTTTTAGAAATAATTCAGATTTTTAAAAATTTGTTTTAATCTCAACTACGATCAATCTAAGCATGCTATTCAGTGAACAATTCTAGCTATTATTACAGTCACATCTCTGAAAGTGTTATATGTGTTGTTTATGGAAGCCTGCTCTTCCACTCCTGACCAGAGCCTATGCACCACACCTTTGAATATTTCTGCTTAATTAAAAAAGCCACATTCTTTCTTTATGTAAATTACACCAAGATTGCCGCTAATTATTTTCAAGATGCTAACAATTCTATATGCTTGTTTTCTGTGTGTGTGTTTTTATATCATGCTGTGGGATATGATGCCAAATCAGATTTATTTTGTGCTTTTAAATAGTCAGGAACTTTTATTTGCTGCCTACTAAGCTCATAGCAAGGAAAGTAAAGAGAGGAGAATGGCTGAAAGTACATCTAAACACAAATAGACTATCACCCCAGAATAGCTTCCAGTATCTTTATGTATAACAGAAAACTGACAAATGAGAGGATTAAGAAGAAATAAAGGCAAAACTAAATGAGTGCAAATTGGTAGGGTAAAAACTGCATATGTAAATGCAATAAAGATACAAGTTAAGAAAACTTGAAATTCAGTATTTAAAATTGCTTTCTACTTTTATTTTCCATTTGAATTTTCACAACTCAGAACACCATACATTTCAATGGGGAAACCTACTGGTTCAACTGTATCATTTAAATAAGCAAACCTAACTCTTATTCATTTATATGTTTATTTATTTAAAATTTTATTGAATTAATTGGAGTGACATTTGTTAACAATATTATGTAGGTTTCAGGTATACAATTCTATAACACATCATCTGTAAACTGTATTGTGTGTTCATCATCCCTAGTCAAATGTTTCCCCATCAATACTATCTTCCCTATAACTTTCCACACTCCTCCTCTCCAGCAATCACTCAATTACTACACTGTTGTCCATATCCACAGGTTTTTTTTTTAATTTATTTTTCTTTTTGCCCAATCCCTTCACTCCCTCTTCTAAGCCCCCCACTTCTGACAGCTACAGCCTGCTCTATTTATTGGTCTATCTCTATTTTGTACATTCAATTCCTCATGTAAGTAAAATCATATGGTCCTTGTCTTTCTCTTGACTGGCTTATTTCACTGAGGTTAATGCTTTCCAGGTCCATCCATGCTATGGCAAGGGGTAAGATTTTCTTCTTTTTTACAGCTGAGTAGTTTTCCATTTTGTAAATGCACCAAGGCATTTTTTTAAAATATATATTTTATTGATTTTCCACAGAGAGGAAGGAAGAGGGACAGAGCTAGAATCATCAATGAGAGAGAAACATCGACTAACTGCCTCCTGCACACCCTCTACCTGGGATATGCCAGCAACCAATGTACATGCCCTTGACTGGAATCGAACCTGGGACCTTTCAGTCCACAAACCTATGCTCTACCCATGTAGCCAAACCGGTTTCGGCCATCATGGCATTTTTATTCGCTCATTTGCTGATGGGCACTTGCATTGCTTCCAAGTCTTAACTATTGTAAATGTTATATGAACCCTAGGTACTGGGGATGAGGGATAATAATTAAGGCAGATGAGATTCTTCCTTTGTCTGCTCTCACATGCTAAAGAGAGATTAGGGGAATGTAAAGATATAAAAAATATACCAGTAAACAAACCTAGGTAGTTAAACAAGACAAGAAGTGTAGGTGGGAGTATCTGGAATGATGTTTGCTGAGAAGTCAGGCAATACTTCTCTGAGGAGTTGACTTTTGAAGTGCCACCTCAGTGTCAGGTTGATAATTTGTACTTGCAGAAGAATGCAAATGCCTGACACCAAGAATGACTTAGATTTTTTTTTTTTTTTTTAAGGCACTGGAATGAGCCAGGGTGGGCCAGGTGAATAGATGCCTATGGTTTTAGGAGAGGGAGGAAAATAGCTGTAGATTAAGTTTTCAGATAACAGATGCTGAATTTTGTCTCTCAGGAGCAAAGAATTTCTGTATTCTTTAACATACCTTATACGCTTGTGGTTTTTTTGTTTGTTTGTTTGTTTGTTTGTTTTTGTGTGTGTGTGTGTGTTTGTGTGTGTGTGTGTGTGTGTGTGTGCGTTAGAGAAGTTTTTGCATTCTGGAGAGAAATGTGAGCAATTTTTTAAAATAGATATATTTTATTGATTTTTTACAGAGAGGAAGAGAGAAGGATAGAGAGTTAGAAACATTGATGAGAGAGAGAGAGACATCGATCAGCTGCCTCTTGCACATCCCCTACTGGGGATGTGCCAGCAACCAAGGTACATGCCCCTGACCAGAATAAAATTTGGGACTTTCCAGTCCCCAGGCCGATGCTCTATCCACTGAGCCAAACCGGTTTCAGCAAATGTGAGCAATTTTATCCTTTTCTCTAGATGAACATGCTGATGAACAAGGATACAAAATCATTTTCCCTATTTATTTTTCTAATGTAGTACAGTGCTAGTGATAATCTGGTTAAGTCACATACCTCTTTTGGGGGGTCAATTTTGTAGGGTTTCTAAAAGCATAGAATCTTCCAAGTGGAAATTTCTAATATTATGAATCCTTAAGTGGTAACTTTTCAGTCTGGAATTGTCCCATAAAAAATTGTAGTGATTTTTTTCCACCTCTGCGGTTCTTTGGTATTGCCTCACTTGATATCAGCTGTTTAGAAATTTTAATTCTGGTTTGAAATAGTCCATCAAATAATGACTCAGCTCAAGCTAAGGGTTTATATATTCCTCTTTTCATGATTATCAACACATGTTTAATCTGATCATATTGGGAAAAAAAAGAAACTTGATGATGTGCTTATTTCCAAATATAGCTTTTAGCACCAGTATTTGGTTCTTGTATGGTCCATACTCATAACACTAAGTCTGATTTTAGTCATGACATTAATCTTTTAAATCAGACAACATTAATTATATTGATTTGGGAATAAGCATTCTTTTGGCGTCTACATGAGCTTCGATTATTCACTTCTTTTACTGAGCCTTATTCCTTATTAATAAAATGTGGATGTTGAAACAAATGCATTTTCCAGCTGTGTGATTTGTGATATCACTATCAATTTACCTACTGAGGAGCATCATACAAATTTGTCACTTGTAGAAAGTGGATCAATAGCTTAGAATCTGGCATAGGATCCCATTTTTATTAAATCTCAGATAACATACCTGAGCATCTTATATGTACTGGGATCCAAAATAGGATGCAAAAATGTAAGACCTCTGTCCAACAACTGAGAGGTCAAACTACAGTGAAAAGCATAAATTGGTAACTCAGATCTTTTTTTGAGGTATAATTCACTTACCACATAATTTATTGGCTCAAATTATTTTTAAATGAATCATTAATGTGTTTATTTAATAACTATTTTATGAACATATCAGGAACTTTCTAGTTGCTGGGGTTATAGAGATTGACCACATATTTATAAAATCTAGCCTCTTACACAATGTGCTTTAAGATTCAGGGTCAACAGTAGTATTGTAGGAACACATCAGGACTACAAAGCATATTTAGTCTTTGGAGAGGTGAGAAGTGGCCATCTCTATTCAGAGGTCTTTGAAACCTGTTGGGAATTTGCTAAGTTGATTGAACTTGTATACATATTAGCATAACCAATGTTCACAGATGCTGGGGCAATGGGGGCTTACCCTGGGGAGTGAGAGTGGTGGTGAAGTGGGGGAGGGCGGGTTGGTTAATCTGGTAAAAATTAGATAAATATATAAAACTTTATATATTTATCTTTATAAATAGATAAATATATAAAACTTTAAACAATAAAAATAATAACATAAACATAAAATGTTAACATAAAATAAATAAATTTTATGGTGGAAAAGATGGTGTTTTGAACTGGGTAATGCATTTGAAGTACTTGTCAGATGAGCTAAGTGAAACAGAGAAGGAATATAACCAAAAGAATACATAGGTGAGCCTGGCCTGCATGGCTCAATGGTCGAACATCGGCCTATGAACCAGGAGGCCACAGTTTGATTTCAGGTCAGGGCACATGTCCGGCTTGTAGGCTTGATCCCCAGTGTGGGGTGTGCAAGAGGCAGCTGATCAATAATTCCCTCTCATTATTGATGTTTCTGTCTCTTTCTCCCTTAAATAAACATATATTAAAAAAAATACATAGGTGAGGGTTGGAAGGGCAGCTTATAAATAGATCCTATACAATGTAATGAATTTATACATTGTGCTCTTCTTCCCGTATACAGCCAAGGATGTTAGGGGCAACAGTTTGGGAGAAGACTAGAGCACTGAAAGTTTTAGAAAACATAACTCTGGATTACAATTGGAGGAGCCCTGGGGGGTGAATCAAATTTAGGGATATGTCACCTATATTGTTTAGGATAGTACTTATCTAAATACTTATCAATATTTTTATATACAATTCTACTTGTTAATAACCTTTACAGCAATAACCTTTACAGCAAATATTAAGTCATTTAGTAAAATATATGGAAAGAAAACTAACATTTATTGAATACACTGTCATTTTTATTTATTAATCCACTTGATCCTCACAGCAGCCCAGCAAGGTTGCCTATTACTCCCCCACCCCCCACCTCACACACACACACTCCAATTTTGCAGATGAGAGATTGTGGTTCAGAGAAGCATAACTTAGAGCTAGGCAGAGCAGGCATTTGAGTCCAAGACAGTCTAGCTCCTAACCCTAAATATATGAATTTAAAGACAACACAATTTAAAAAAAAAAATCCTAGTTAGTAACTGGGTGAGTGAAGAGAGATATTTGGGGCAATCTTTAGTTTTGTCTTTGTTACAACATAATGATTCATTGATTTTACAACCATTATCCCAGTCTTATTTTAGAACATTTTTTGCACTCCAAAAAAGAAAGCTTATACCCATTTATAGTTGCTCCAGTCTCCTCTCTAATTCTAAGTAACCTTGAATATATTTTAGTGACAATCAGTCTTTAAAGATTAATTTGAACTTCCAATTTCTAACATCTGCATGCAATTAATGCTCTCTATTCATAATTTGAGGCAAAGTGGGTAAAAGTGCCAAGCTCTATGTCAGTCATTGGTCATATGCACATGAGTAAGCCTGCCCCAGGCCCCACCCTTGAGTTTTCCATCAGTGTTTTGGAGAAGCAGGCACATAAACAGAAATATTATTAAACAAGTTTGGACAATGGAATTCTAAAAATCCTGATGTATGTGTTGAAGACTTGTGTTAATTTTTTTTTTTCTGTTGGAGGCCATTGAATTGTTTATAAAAGTCTAATATATATGAAGCATTTAGAATGCCTGGCATTTTGAAAATAAAATCTATATACATTTTAAATGAAATAACATTTTCTATCCAGAATAGACAAGTAATTGCCAAGCATAAAATAGCCCAGCTGTGGAGTATCTTAAATGACAATTTGTCTCAAACAGAAAGTACCATACAGGATACTGTCACACAAGTAATGGTAATGTCTGAATTACTGGACCTATTTGATAGCACATCTATCTAAAATGGCTGAAAATAAAACTTGCAAATGCTCCAAATTTGATCAACCTTAGTATTTCTTTCTCTTATTTTCTGTCCCAAGTTAAAAATAAAATCCTCCTGCCTCATTTTCTGTGTGCTGGTTAGTTGGACTAACTGAATCTCTTGACAGAAAAGCAATAGGTACGGCAGACAACATTGTATAGAGGGTGAGAGCTCGGTAGAGAAAATTATACAGTGACTCCCACTGTATTACTTTTCAAAGAAACTGAGTCTACTATTCTCCTCCTATGCAATTTAAGCAACTTCTAAAAAAAAGTATAAGATATTACTTGTAGAATGAAATAGCTACTGTATGTAATCAGGTGAGAGAATTATAGCAAATTATAGTCTTCATTTGGTAAGTATAAAAGAGTTGCACTTAAGCTTTGCATTGTACCTCCTAAGTAATTGTTCAGTTGTGCTACCTGTCCTTAAAAAAAGAGGGGAAAAAAAGGGTGTGGGGGGGAAAGCAATTGTTATACCAGTTCAGTATGGATTTCCACTCTGGGCATAGATCAAGTCTAATTTCAAGCTCCATGAAATTAAGATCAAGCACACATTTGGTCTTCAAATAGTTAATAATGGTGATTCTTTACCTTTCTAGAGTTAATGTCCATTTGGAGACATAGACAGTTATAAAACTAAAAGTGATAAAAATGTCTTGTAAGATCTATCACATGTATGTACGTGTAGATATATATTGATAGATGTTATATTTCTTTGTTCACTGCACATATATCATAGTATTTTCATTAGATATAGGCCCATGTAAAGATTTTTCCAATAATTATTTCAAGATGGAGGCATAATATACTAAATTTTTCACTTATATCAAAACAGAGTTCTGACCAGATGAGTCAGTTGGCTGGAGTGTTATCCCTGATTACCAAAAGTTTTCTGTTTGTATTCCTGGTCAAGGCATATACTAGGTTGGGGATTTGATCCCCAGTCAGGGTGGGTATAGGAGACAGCTAATCAATGTCTCTTTCTCCCTCTGCTCCCTCTCACCTTCCTTCCTTATATTTCTCTCCCCCTCCTTCTGTAAAATTAATTTTAAAAAAACATGTGTCCTTAGGTAAGGATTAAAAAAAAAAAAAGAAGTAGTCAGTAAGTCTATTTCCTTTTGGTTTGCTTTTAACAAAATAAATAGCCAGATTTATAAATTGTAAAAGACTAAAGTGTTTGAGCATTTTTTAAATACTTTGTAATTCTTGTGCCTCCACTATAAAAAAAAATGATCTAATTGCTAGTATGAGAAGCTGTACCCCATTGTTGCTGAGAGCAGTTACTCTAAAGATACCAACTACCTTCAATGTAAAACCCTGGGTCCTTCATTTATTAGCGGGGTGACCTTCAGCAAACAGCATAATATCTCCAGGTCTGATTTCAAAATGGTTATAAAAATACAATACATATCCTCATACAGTTGTTATGTGGAATAAATTAGTACTGTGCACTGGTGTGTAAAACACTGTTTCACATACTTCTTTTTGTCAACTCTGAAAGCCATATTTCACATCCCGAACATTGCTAATTACTGTTACTATGATGGCAATTATGACATTTTCTTCTAATCATAAATTGCTTAGAAGAAAACCGTGGAGACTAGAGCAACTCTTGATGGCCCTGAGGATAGTATTAGGGGAAAAATAGAACTCCCATGATTTTCAGTTGAAAACTAGTTTAAAAGTTGAATTCTGAATGTGAAGAAGCTTTAGCAATGCTTTAATTTATTTCCTTATCATTTTTATGTATGTGAAATGGGATGACATATGGTTAATAAAAGTATGTCTAAATAATTTAACGACATTTATTTGAATATGAATACAACAAAAATTCTAAGAGATAACAAAACACTATAATTTAAATTACAGAATTTTATGTCCCTAGTGGTATAATAACTGATTATGCATTTTATAATTAGTGGCATCTTTTCTTATGGGAAATTGCCTAAAACACTCAGTAAATGCTAGCAATTCTAATTAGCATTTGGGTTGAGGTTAATGGGGGTAGGTGCATTGTCAAAGGTGCATTGAATCAGAGAAGAGTGCTTTGAAAGAATACCTTGGGTTTACCAGAAGCCTAGAGTAGTTGACTTGCAGCTTTATCAGCATGACTTGCCCAAGTTCATTCAGTGGGAAATCAAGGCACAGAGTGGTAGACTAAGAGCCTGACTAAGAGGCGTGCAGGAGGCAGAGCAGAGATTTTTTTTGTTTTGTTTTTTTACATCTATTACAATTATATGTACATTAAACTCTAATGGAATTGAATGCATTTTTTAAAATGTAAAAAGAAGGTATATTGTTGTTGTGTATTCTTATGTTCTTGGGGAAAAGGGAATGGACTGGGTGATTCCTAAGACTCCATAAAATTTCACCTTGATTTACCTAAAATGACCTGCAGAAAAGGTGACCCCTGTATTTTTATTTCAGTCTCCTTCTCAGAAGCCAGGGTTTCTCCATGGCCAGCACATTCCTGGCATCTCTGGGGTGGAGCATTGTCCTAGGAGCTGTGCTGCCCACATTTCCATGAATGCCCCCCTTTTGACTTACTTGAACTCTTTGTTTTGGAAAATTTCAAACATATCTAAAAGAAGTGAACTCAGTTATCAGTGATCAATACATAATTATCCATGCACACCCAGTCTTTTGATTCCACCTATGTGAGTTAACTTGATTGCCTATTTGGCACAGCTTTGAACAGACTGTTCCTTGGGTTTGTGGGGTTCAGAGAATAGGACTCACAAAACAGAAATTGCCTAATCAGTGCTGGCCTTGTGCTGGGGAGGGTGGGAACAGACACAAAGAGATCAATTTGAAGAGAGAGCATCACTAATCAATACTTCATATAAATTTTCAAGCAGAAGATAAATGATGTGACAATATTTAATAATTCATGGAACATTCTTACAAGGTAAAGGGAAAAGGAGAGTTGTTAATGTATATCAAAACTAACTAAAAGCAATCTTACCAGCCACTGAGGTAGTTTTAATAAACAAAGATTGAGACATTTGAGGTATGTTTTTGTACAGAAACAAGAGAGCTGTATGTTCTGAGCTTGGGCACTGGGCAGAGAAGAGGAAAGCATGCCACTTCCATCACCTTGTGCCCATATCAGCACCGGCCTTCATCGAACCTCCTGTCTCTTTTTAAAAAATATATTTTATTGATTTTTATAGAAAGGAAGGGAAGGGATAAAGAGTTAGAAACATCCATGAGAGAGAAAAATCAATCAGCTGCCTCCCACACTACTGGGTATGTGGCCACAAGCAAGGTACATGCCCCTAACCGGAATCAAACCTGGGACCCTTGAGTCTGCAGGCCGATGCTCTATCTACTGAGCCAAACCAGTCAGGGCCTCCTTGTCTTTTTTTTTTAACAGACAAGTATCCTAGCAGTCTGGGTGCCTTACAAAGCTACTGTGGTATGTAATTAACAAGTGTTCCTGAAATGCTGTGAGCTCCTAGTTCAGATAGATGTGACTGAAATGTAAAGTACCTTTCACCGCCTTATTTATCGCTCCAGCAAACACGTTATAGGTTGGCACCGTTTGTCTTCATTTTAATTTTATCTCCAACAAATATAGGCATTAATTTAAATCACATACAGAACATAGCAGTTTTTATAGAGGCAAACTTATTCCAGTGTGCTGCATTTTAATATCGCACTTCACCATCTTTTCTCACTTGATTCAAGAATAGTATCTCTTCCTGCCTCAGCATTTAATCTTAGGACCACAGAAACTTTTTTTTGTGTGTGTGTGTGTGTGTGTGCCTGTTCTTATTCTCAAACTTTGTCTTTCTCGCTGCTTTGCTGTTTGTTGCCTCGAAGTTGTTTTGCAAGTGTGAGCACAGGCATATATTCATATAGTTCTCTCTCTCCTTTGCTAGCTCAATTTCCCATGGGGGTAGGGGCAGCACATGGGTTTTATAGCAGAAGGTAATTCTTGGTATCCACCTTTAGACACCAGTTCTAACAGTAATAGACATGACAAGAGGCACCCCCTCCTCCTGAAATTCATACATTAAAGCATCTTTCAAAGTACTTATTTTTCTTTTCTGGCCCTTTTTTTATTCAAAAGGAAAATTCCCCCTTTTCTTCATAACTGTTACTTTTGCAGCAGCAGAGTCTTTTCCCCGAGGGGAAACCAGCTAAATGGGCCTGCTGTATTTATGGCTATGAAACATTCCAGTTAGCTGTTACACCCTAAGCAAGGACGATTTCCCGATCCTTAATTTGTGGCCTGAAGACTGTTTCTTCTCAGCTGAGACTTGCAGAATTGCCTCTGACAGGGCAGCATATTCCCAGAACTCAGGACATGGGGGCAGGAATAACAGGAGCACAGCCCTGAGACACTGTGGCGTGTTAGCCATTTTTGGATCCTTCCAGAAGCTTTTGGGGTGCTTTCCTCCAACGTGGTAAATTAAAAATAAAACAGCAGTTATTTTTCTAGTTTTCAAGACCTTTGAATAGGGACAACTATCAAAGCACTGTTTCCCCCCTAAATATGTAGTCAGGTTTTAAGATGTAAAAATGACTTTTAAATCCCCTGTTTTATTTTTGTGACAACCCTGAGACAAGATACCATGGTTATTCTCATCTGACAGATAAAGAAACAAATTCTAGAGAAGTTAAATGGTATTTCTGAAATCGTGTACCTAGTCTGTGGCAGGGAAGGGACTTTGAGTCCAGTCCACTGTAACTAACTTGCTTTTGGTATAGCTCTGTTCACCCTGGATTCTTGACCAGTACTTGGGTACTGACTTTTCCCAAATCTTTAATCTTTGAGTTACTAGGTGTATTTTATCCCTGCAAACATAGTTACCCTGGAAACTCATTAGCTAGAATGACAGTCCTATTATAGCAGCATCACTCCAGTTTGTTTGTTTTTTTAAAATATATTTTATTGATTTTTTACAAAGAGGAAGAGAGAGGGATAGAGAGTTAGAAACATCAATGAGAGAAAAACATAGATCAGCTGCCTCTTGCACACCCCCTACTGGGGATGTGCCTGCCACCAAGGTACATGCCCTTGACTGGAATCGAACATGGGACCTTTCAGTCCGAGGGCAGATGCTCTATCCACTGAGCCAAACCAGTTTCGGCAACATCACTCCAGTTTTATTAAATTAGCCTTGCTGATGGAGTGGACTTCTTGATGGAAGGGTGATGAGAAATGAGTCCTTACCCTTTGTTCTTGCCTCTTAGAACCATTTGGGATCATTCCCTGGTATCCCATCAAACAAATAAAAATGCATCTTTCGGTGACTGATTGGGTTTGGGGGAATTCAGCAATGGCTGGAGATGTACAGAGTGCATGGAAGGAAACTGACTGGGATACTGGGTTAGGCATCCTCACCCCCTAACGGTCTTTTCATTTAGGGCTCTGAGCTGGATGGCTGAGGCTCATGGTCGTCTGTTTGAGTGGGTCTTATTCTACTCCAGGCCACTAGTTTATAGTCAGGCATGGTTCAGGGAAAGCCATGGGGCCTTGCTATTCTTTGGCCCTTTACAGACTTCAGATAGACCAAGTATTTGCTTTGCTTCAAACCACTTGGTGAGTTTCCTTTACAGACACAGTATTTAAAGAGAATGGAATGAATGTAGTTAGAACTTGGTCCAAAGGAAATGACATTCTGGAGTCTGGTTGGTTGTCAGCTCACTCCCTTAGATAGTAACTGGAAGGACTATAAGAATGTTGTTAGCTCCTTCCATATAGCACACACTGTGCCAGGAGCATTATTATTATATCTGCTACTTTTATTTAGCTCTAACTTTGGCTCCATTTTATAGAGGAGAAAAAGGTAAAGATAGAAAATATAGCTTGCTCCAGGGCTGTTCAGTGAGGATGAATTACTCCTGGGGTTTTGGGAGATAAGACTTCTTTCTTACATTTTTCTATCTATTTTTAAAGTTTCTCTAATGAACCTATTTTGATTTTGTTTTACATGCATATCATAATTTATATTAATAAATTTATAAATGTATATATATATATTATGTGTATAGTTTATAAATTTATATAAATATATGTGTATTTATGCATATACATAATATTTTGACAGATAAAATGCTTTTTAGCAATAAACATCTACAAGGGACAATTTTAAAACTTAAATTTTCCCCCTTCTTTCATATTTTTCTCCTACTTCTCCTGATCACTCCCCTCCCCATCACTGCCCAGCATCTTTCAGAATATAAACTGAAAAAACTTCATCTTTAACACAGAAACCAAAGAAAAATAGCCTGAGTTTATTAAAAGGAGCTGGCTTGTCCTTGCACCCAAGTATCAGTATGATACTTGAACCTATCTCAAAACTGAAGTATACCTATGATTGTTGACACTGAATTCAGTACTTAATGAAAAAAGGGACCCTCCTTCCCAACCACCCTGAAGAGAGAAAAAACAGAATACTTAAATGCAAATCTGATGGTTACAGTAATCCACTTCCAATCTGAATGAAATTTATGGTTCCCAGCAGCCACATGATTTCTTTTTATTTCTTTTTAAGTTGTTTGCTAGATCTTTGTTGGTTAGCTTTGCAGCATCCAGGAGTGGGGTTCCTAATAGCTAAAGCTTATAGACTTTATTTTGTCTCTCCAGATGTCTGAAATGGGTATGAATTATATTCTCTCTTCCTGGGCTGATCTCTTACTCTTCTTATATCTCTTTGTTTGTATAAAGTTTTTCTCATCAGTCCATGTTATGCTTATTGATTTTAGCTCTTACAATAATAATTTAATTCAGTGTGAAGAGGGCAAGTGTTTGTGTGTCTTTCTGGATTTTTTTATGGGGAAATATTATTGCTCATGGCCTCCCAGGAGACTGACTTTAGCAGTCTATCCGCTCACTTTTTTCTTTTTTCAATTTGATCTGTCCATCTAAGAGACCACATTTAGTACTTGCTAGTTGAGACTTGTGTTCTATGATTCTGAGTTGGTTCCTCATCTGGCCTTCTCTCCCATGGTGCACTGAGTCACAATGCGATCACCAGCTGCCTGCCCTGCTGTTGCACATAGCACATTCCATCCTGGGGGATGCAAGACTCAGCCAGGGAAGCATTTTCAGGAAAAAAAGGTGGAGACCTTTTCCCCATTCTGATTATCTTTGAAAGTCACAGTGTAAACTGATATTAATGTTATAAAGGATTACCCCTGCATGTATCTCAGTTCCAGCCCTGATGGAGTTTTGATTTTAGAAAATCATTCAGTGAAATGTATTTCCTCCGCCTTATAGTCAATGATCACTTACCCTAAAACTGGGGGTGGTGAGAGAATAAAAATAAACTTATCATAATTCACATACACTTAACCTTTACTGAGTAATACCAAAAAGGGAATGAAGCAGGCTCTGCTGACCAGCATATGCAAATGAATTCTAGGAATATGGTGAGAGTTGCCAAAGCAATCTCTAAATCCTGCCAAAAGCATCCCCTGGGTTTTGCTCAGGGTAGAGAAAGCAAGGGATGTGGAAGTGTATATGTGCATGTGTTTTAAAGCTTTCTTGCCTAGCTGTGTGTAGTGGAAAGAGCACTAGCAAAAAGCTGAGAAACCTGCATTCTAGACCTGGTTCCAACTGATCTCTGTGATATTGGAAAAGTTGCCTACCTTCCTTGGAACTTCAGTTTTCATGTACAAAATAAGGATGACAGACCAAGATACTTCATCCCTGACATTCTGTGCTTCCCATTATTCCGACAATGAAAGGCCATGCATGTGCACGTCTCTGTGTTTAAAACTAAACTATACTAAACTAAAAAGTCTACAAAAGCAATTAAAGTTTTCTAAGTGGAAAAAATATAGATAGTAAATCTAGTTAGTTAAGATCCCATTTGATTAACAATTCTGAATTTAAAGATACTTTTAAAGACACTGTTCAGTTAAGAGTCCAGGCTCAGACTATGGTTTATGTAAACTATAATACAATATCCAATGCAATTGACATGTACTAAGAGCTATTTTACCACAAAGTAATACCATTTTGCTATATTTCCCCATAAGAGTAATACTGCTGAAATTATTTTTCTCAACAGATTCCTCCGTTCCCAATTTTTAAAAATATGACCCAAAACATTTATCATTGAATTATAATTATAGGCAGATATAACCTACAAAAGATGGATGTATCACTTCTGGTTTTCCTCTTCATGATGCTAATTACTTTATTTCCTACATGGATTATTACAGTACTTTTGGTGGCTTTCTATAGAGTATAATGGCTCTTCCCCTTTTTTGATTCTGCTGAAACCTTCCAAGGAACCCATGAAGTCCCCATCCTTTTGAAAGGTCCTGGAGGATATATGCCTAGTATTCTTGAGCACCATTACAGTTGTGTTTATAGAGGAAAGTATAATGCAACAAGCATGGTCTATGTATAGACTTGTAGCAATATTGACAGTCCTTATGAATGGTTTATTTTCTACCAAAAGTCAAAGATCAGCCAGTGTGACTGATACTGTCTACCAAAGGTATATTATCAGTCAGTATTTTATCAGAACCAATAGAAGATTAATACTAAAAGATTTATTTATTATATGGAGTTAGCTTATGTGATTCTATGGCCTTGCTAGGTAACCCAACATCCATAGGGTAGGCTATCATGAAGAGCAGGCTGGATCTTTGCTACAGGAACTGACACTACTGTCTAAGGTAAAATTTATTCTCCTTTAACGAACCCTGAACTCTGATGTCAAGGCTGGTTAGCTTCCATCAATCCTACCAAGATGATCTAGAGCACATGTGTCAAACACAAGGCCCGCGGGCCAAATCTGTCCCGCCAGGCCTTGCAATGTGGCCCACACTGCGCTGTCATCACTGCACTCTGCTGCGTTTCCATCACAATGACAGTTTATGATTGTTCAGTAAACCATTTGGCCCGCGATTTAGGCTGGATTTTAGATTTTGGCCCCTTCTCTGATTGAGTTCGACACCCCTAATCTAGAGTAATCTCCCTTGCTTAAAATAAATTGATTGTGTATGTTAATCAGATCCACAAAGTACCTTCACAGTCATAACTAGGTTAGAGTATGAATAACGGGACTGTAGCTTAGAAAACTGACCATCACAAAAGGCTATCCATTTTCTACAGACTATCAATGTTTATGGAGTCATGGGCCCTTGGAGGTAAGAAACAGGAAAAGCAGAGAAGGTACAAGAAGAATCCTGAGAATGCCAACATCATTTTGGGGGTTGGTGGCTGGACATGATAATAGCTGTAGGGTATAGTAAATGTGGACAAACTAGTTTTCTACCTCAGGCATATACTAAGGAGGCTGGCATACTGCTTGGGGATAGACCTATTGTTTATCAGATAAGTTCATTTGTGTGTTAGTTCTAAATTACAAAGAGCAGAGGTGATGGTTTCTTTTGCATTCTTAAATTGAGTTGCAATTTAGTAATACACCCATATTCAAGATGGAAAGCATTTGATTAAAAAACTTCCTTTCACATTGCTACCATCCCCTAATCTCTTGGTTCTGCTGTCACTTCTTGAGCAATTGGCAGTGGCTCACTGTCTCTCCCCTGAGTCCAGGCTTTCAGTATTAATTGGGAGATTTCAGAGCTCAACTCCCTGGTTTCTCAGTTCCTGGACCTGTTAGCTTATGAGATTCTTATCTTAGCTGCAGCCACCACTCCCAGGGATGTACTCTAGATCTTATCATTGCTTGGTTAATTAATCATAAAATTAAACAGCAAAATAAAGCAAAAACTCCTTCTGAATATAATCTTGTATTCTTGCAGCTCTCATTCTTCCTCAGTATCTTTGCCTTCCACTACCTTTATTTCTCTTTTTCCATCAATCCCTATCTGTATCTCTTTTTTTATCCACTAAGATCCTGTGGTTCAGTACTTCAGATCACTTTTCCCACTGCTGACTTTCTTTCAGTAGACTTGTCTAGAGCTTCACTTTAATCTTTCTGTCCTGATTCTGCCTGTGGCATGCTCAGACAACTTGCTAACATTTCTGGGTTTTTACATACCGTGATCTCTTGGTTTTCTTCCTACCTTTCTGCATAATCCCCCTTTATGTGATCTCCTTAGCTCCTCTTCCTCCTCTCCTTCAATGTTGGTTTGCTTTGATGGTGGTGATGAGGACCTCATTCCTACAGTCTGTTCTTCTACTTCTCATGCTTAGTGTGGAGATTCTTACTTATGTGGTGTGAACTACTTGTAATGTTGTTATATAAATCTGTTTTGCCCAGCTTTCTTTTACTTCAGATCCAGATATTTCTGTTTATTGGCTAGACGCATTTGTATATATTACAGAAAGTTTAGCCTCAACATGTCCAAAATAAATTCATGAACTTCTCCCTGGAATTTCTTCTACTCCTATGTTATTAAATTGAATGGTGTCACCATCTAAGCAGTTTTTAAACCAGGGTATTTCTAAGCTGGGTATTCTTTCTCATTCATTTCTTTCCCTTATTGTCAATTTCCCCTCCTAAACATTTCACAAACCTTTCTACTTCTCCCCATCTCTACTGTGTGTAAACAATTTCAGATCACCAGCATCTCACATATATCACATTGGTTTTGCATTACACTACCTTCCTTACTGATTTCCTTTCAGCCACTCCCCATGTCCCAGCTGCTTCATTTATATACTCAACTGATCCTAAAATTCAAATCTCACTGTACTACTATCTTGTCTAACACCTTATCTCTTCAGCCCAGTAGTATAACAAAGGGGTTAAGAAAATGTGCTTGGACATCAAACAGAAATGTGTTTGAATATCACTTATATAGTTTGTGATCTTGGACAGGTTAGCCATTTGTTTTGTTTTGGTTTGTTTTTTGTTGGTTATTCCCATAAATAAAGGAAGGATAATAATAGCACTTTCCTCTTAGATATTTTGTGCATTTTTTGTTTCTCTTGCTACTGCTTGCTTTAGCCACACTGGACCTCAGATCTTCTAAGACATGGAATGCCGCCTGACAGTCATACTAATCTCTCTGCCATGTACAGTGTCCATGTCTGTATTGCCATGTCTCAACCTAGATGCTATTCCCTTGAGAAATGTTTAGCAACCTCATCTGCCCTTATTTAGTTTAGGTGCCCTTGCTATGTGCTCCCATATCTTCTTCTAGAACTTCCTAGTCTCCACACTTTCCTCCCTGTCCTGTGGATGCTCACTTCCTTACAGTCTTCTTCTTCATTTGATCACCCACTCACCACCCTGCATTGTGAGTTTCATGAGGACACTTACTATATTGACTTTGACCATCTTGTTAAGCTCCCTGCTGCCCATTGCCTAGCACATTGTCTAGCAAAAACCAGGCATTCAGAAAATATTTAATGAATGTTTTTAAATAAAACTCTAGTTCACATGCATTTCAAAGTGGTCACATATTTCCTTCCATAGAAGAAGATGTATCATAGCCTATAATTCTCCTGCCTCAGTAATGGCTCCCTAGGAACATGACTGTTTCTAGAGAACAGTTTACACAATCAAATTAAGTGGTATTTTACTAGGAGGGAAAGCCCCAGGACAAGTCCCTTCTCTTGACCACAAGGTTCTATGTTTTCTAGTTTTCCTTTTGAAATCTTGGTTTCAGCAAAGCAACATCTTTATCTTCTTTTATTCATAATCCTTATAATTATAATGTAGAAATGTCTATACACTAAATTCCCAATTGATTATAACATTAAGCCACAGATGTGTGGTCAAACAACAGAACTATTTCTAGCATTACTTGGAAGTTTCTAAGTCTATAACTGACAAACATTTATGGAGAGCTGTTTTACTTTTCTGAGGAGCTTTGGGGGAATTTTTTCTTTCTTTCTTTTTTTTTTTTTTTTTAGCAGCAGTTCTGCATACTGAAAAAAGTTCACAAATTTTAGGAGGAAACATTAGCTCCTTTTCCCTCCTGCTGAGTCATGGATGAGAGAGAATTTGTAGGCAGCTGAGCTGTAGAAAAAGTAAAACTGTCATTTACACTTGCAGGCTGTTATGCTTTCCAGAAAACTTTTTTAGTAGGTTGTGAAAGTGATTAATCTGCTGTTAAAAACTGACAAAGAAGGTTCTCTGATAAGAGTAAGACTTAAATGAGGGATTTTTTGTTTGTTTGTTTGTTTAAAAATAAAGCTTCTATTTTTAGTTTAGACTTGAAAAAACAGGTTTATGTGTGTTTTTTTGTGTGTGTTTTATTTTTTACTTTCGGTCTATTTGTGTATGAATTTGGTCATAATTTAAAATAATCATAGGATATTTTTAATTTAAATTATGTATTTATTAGCAAGGTACATTTCTCATGTTTTAGATCTAAATTATTCATTTCTACATCATGCTTCCTCACTTTTCCCCCCTTTCATATTTCTATCTTTGGATCTTACTTTTTAATACTCTCCATATCACCTTATTTCTCAACACCAGATCTCTTCAACTAACTTCTTGTTTTTTTTAAACATTAAAACTTACAAAGATGGTCTAGTTACTTCTGTGATATAAATTCCTCACTCTTGAAAGAATCCAATAGTGTAACCTTTCTATAACATTTTTAAAAACTTTATAATGGAACATCATTGCCTTAAAAGCTTAGAAATTTTTTATTTATTTATTTATGTATTTCTAAAAATGGCTTTGAGATGTAAAGAGTTCCCACTGAGTTCCAGAAAATAAATATGTCATTGAACTTTTCTCTGGGGATCATGCATTTCAGCTGGCAACCTAAAGGAACAAATGAATAAATAAATCTCATGGCATGACTTATCTTTTTTATAATTTCCCAGAGAACCAGTAACTCATTTGATTATTTGGAGTCCTTGAATAGGTAGATTAACATATTAGAAGTTTATTAAACTTGCCTTTCAAATGCTAGTGTCTTTCTATCACAAGTTCAAGAGTTTGTTTGCTTTTTAAATTTCTTTATTAATTAAAGTATCGCATATTTGTCCTCATCCACCCACTCCCATCCCAAATCCCTCCCCACTTATGTCCCCACCTCCCAGTTGTCTGCAACCTCTGGACAACTGGTTAGGCTTATATGCATGCATATAAGTCCTTTGGTTGATCTCTCCCCCTTTTCCCCACCCTCCCTGACCTTACCTCTGAGGTTTGACAGTCTGATGGATACTTCCATGTCTCTGGTTGACCCTTTTCTGTTTCCATTGTTCTATTTCTAAATTTCATGGTTTTATGTTATGGTGTCTCAGGCTATGTGACTGCTTTGGTCTTTTTCTTCATCCTCCTTATTTTTGAGGACTGACTTCTGAGCTTGACCCATTCCCTTGGCAACTGAATGGATGCATGGGAGGACAGTGGAGCTAAGGAAGGAGAAAGAAAACAAAAGATGTCCTCTTCTCTCTGAACAGAACAGCCTAGGGCATTGGTCGGAAAACCGTGGCTTGCGAGCCACATGCGGCTTTTTGATCCCTTGAGTGTGTTTCTTCCACAAAATACTGAATGTAGGAACGCATGTACAGTGCAATTGAAACTTTGTGGCCCATGCGCAGAAGTCAGTTTTCGGCTCTCAAAAGAAGATTCAATCATTGTACTGTTGATATTTGGTTCTGTTGACTAATATGTTTGCCTACCACTGGCCTAGGGGAATTAGCATTCTTCTCTTAGTCTTCAAGTTTAGATATACACACCACTTTTGTCCCCAAGCTACAAATCCAGGTTTTAAAATTCTGAAGTTGAAAATACCAGAACCCTATAATTAAAAACCCGCTATTACTGTATATTTATATAAGCATGTCATAGGAGCAAAAATAAAGACACATGAATGTACTTGTTTTATATCTGAATCACCACGATTGTTTTCATCTCTTCATTAAATGTGTGTGAAATATTTGCATGCACACACACATACACACAAGCTCATGAGCATATATAAATCTACATAAAGTGCAGCATTACTAGCAAACACTGTACTTGTAGAGTTTCTTTATCTATCTTCAAGATGCTGTCACCTACTGCATCTTAAAATTAAGGATTATAGTTCTAGAGGTGCCTCCTTGGGGCAGGATGAGGTGTAGAAATCCTTTACATTCCACTTCTAAGTAGAAAACAAGGTCATTGCTGCCTACAGAAATGGCTGTGTGCAGGTTTGTTATAGAAACATAGGATGCCATAAAACAGAATAAAGAGCCCTCTTTTGCTATTGTTGTTTTACTGTTGTTGTTGAGGTTAGTTGTGTTAATTTGAAGTTCGGAGGCTTTGATTTGACATTTTTAGAAGTATCTATAGATACTATGGAAAATTCTTTTAAAGTATATTTTATTGATTTTTATAGAGAGGAAAGAAAAGGAATAGAGAGTTAGAAACATCGATGAAAGAGAAACATTGTTCAGTAGCCTCCTGCACACCCCCTACTGGTGATGTGTCTACAACCAAGGTACATGCCCTTGACTGGAATCGAACCTGGAACCCATTAGTCTGAAGGCCAACGCTCTATCCACTGAGCCACACCAGTTAGGGCAGATTTTTTTTTTAACTAAATACCAATTAGACCAGAAAGCAGTCATGAAGCAAAGGTAATGGTATATGATTGTGGTTTAGTGGGAGAAGAAAAGCTCTGCAGGTAGTAGTGCAACTGCAATAAATTATGAATTACTGCTAAATAAGTCTCATTAGTTCACCATTGACTATGTTTAAGTGACATGAGAAAGGGATCTGGAAAAATTCGGGACATCTATGTTAAAAAACGCATCACAACTTAGTATGAAACTGAGAAGTCATTGCAGAGTGTGTTTTAAAAATTAGAAATAGTTGATTGTGTGTGAGGGTCCACAGAGCAGCAGCCATTTCACCAACACATGTTTATAGAAAAGCTATTTATGTCTACTAAGAGAAATAGGCCCACAGAAGGCTGGCTAATGTCACATGTGACAGTCATTGTTTCTCCCCTCATCCTAGACATTTTTCACAAATTTTAATGTGCCTTAAATGTTCTAAAGAAAGTTGACTCTACTGAGCACTGGAACACAAGAGGGTATTTATTGTGATTATTTCCATGTTGTTACTCTGTACAGTTTGCAAAGCCCAAGAACCAGATGTTAAATTCTATCAACATAATGTATCTTTAATTAAATATTATATTTGCAATACAATTAATAATGTGGCCTGTTTTCATAACTTTATTATGAAATTACAGTGATTTTGGTATAATAGGCTAATAAAAAGGCAATGTGTTTGAAACAGCCTTTCCTGAGATGATTATTAGTGTTTAGTTCCTGTTAAACTTGAATTTCGATTAAGAGATTGATGGCCAGAATTATCTGATGCAGTGTACTTAGAACTATAAATTAGCAAGGGATCTTGTAGGATCTAGTGTATTTTGTTTCCTTTACAATAAAATAGATCCCCTCCCCCTTTTTCAATGGTTTGCTATTTAACTGGTTTAGGGATAATTCACCTATTTGCTTTGTGTTCCCACATCCTTTCATTCCTTCTAAAAAACCGAAGCAACACAAAAACTGTTCATCTCAAACATACTATACATTGGACTGTTATGGCTCCTTATGAAGGGGAGGTCATGCTTCTGGTTCCGTGGCCATCAGTGATGTTGTTTTAATTGTCTCAGTATGTTAACATGATAATTAAATTCCCTTGGATGTCCTACCAGGAAAGTATTTTAAATAGTATCACACATTGGGAAAAACTGATATTTAAAAAATACTATCTTCTAAACTGCCATCATATGTGGATACAGAATTGTGAATATAGCCATGATAATAAGGGCTTTAATAAAACAGCATTCTCTAAGCTGCCTTTTTCAAGACTGAAATGTCAACCTCAGCTAAGGAGAAGTAATTTGCATCAGAGATGTGTGCGTCCTTACTCTTAATGAAACAGTCTTTCTTTCTCTGCAGAGAGTAATTGTTCTCTTAGCAATATATATATAATCCCTCTCCTGCCCTTCCTTTACCCTAATGTCTGTCCTGTAATTTTATCAGGCTAGTTGTCAACTGAACTTAAAGGCAGATGTTACCCTTCACAATCTGTCCTAATCTAATTTTGCAGCCTTGTTTTCTATACTTGCTTTTAGTGTAGAAATGTAACAAACAACTTCAGAAGCACAAAGTCTAGACTAGATACCAAGATTAGATTATTCTCTGACTTTGGACTAGTTACTTAAACTCACTAAGTGTAAACTAACCTCAGTTGTCTCATCTGTAAACTGGGAACAATGACAGCCCCTTCCTCCATTGTATGTAATGCTCTTGGATAAGGACTACCTAATATTATAATATGCCCTCAGCTATTATTAAATGCCTCCCAAACTTGATTGTCCTCCCTACCCTTTGTCAGTGCCTCTTCTCACATCCTGTGCTTGCAGCAGAATTCCCCTACTTTTCTCCTGTAATGCAGACAGGCATGTGCTCACAACATAGGAGGCCACCTTTGTGTTCCAGTCTATCCACCCCACAGAACAGCTCAGAGAACCTCCCTGGGTACCTCTCTGCCTGCCGATCTGGGAATGTTCCATATAAACCTGAATACACTTGCCGTGTTGCTCAGTATACCCAACTGTTGCCTTGTAGGTATTGGCTAGTGTGATTGTGTCTGTTTTACTGATATGTGAGCCCCTGGAGTCCAGGGAACTGATGTGATGAATGTCTCTCTACTCCAAAGACCCCAGTTCCTTGTGACCTGCTTTTTATTTAATTTTTTTTTTTGGGGGGGGTGGTTCTTAATGTGTCTTATTTTAGACACTTTTGATTGTCCATGATGGGTTATTTTATTTTTCCGACAATCCTTTTCACTTTTAGGCATTAGCAAAGGACAGAAAATTAGGAGGAACAAAAATAAGTACATTCAGTGCATTTAAGCAATCTGTGAGTTCCTCTTGGGTTTCCTTCCCTTATTCCAGCTCTCTATAGTTTTGTAAAAGAATGACAAAGTCGTTATGTAAAGGAAAATGAAAGCAGATCTATTAGTCCTATCATAAGAATGGTGTTCTTTATCAATGAATAATCAGATAAATAGAATATTTACATGCATGTACAGTGTTTCTGCATATATACTATATTTATAAAAACGGTGCAAGAAATTTTCAGTACCTGTATGATTTCTTGTATGTCATACTCATGTGGGTTATAAACCAGCAGTTATATTCTGAAAACTCTAATGCTGTTACATCTTTAAAAATACTATACTCTGAAATAGTTTAACACTCTATATTCCATGATAAGTTATTTTGCATTATTGTTTTACAGCTAAAAATGTGTGAGGCTCAAAATAGTTTTTATACATTGAAGCTATTTATTTGATCATATTTGAAAAACAAATCATAAAATCATAAACCATGACAGTTTCACAAATTCTATTGGCAGATGTTTTATTATTGCACTTTTTAAAGACTGTAGACTTTATTAAAAATCAGTAAATTTTGAATTGAATATATGAAATGTTTATCTTGTATAGCTCTGTTTGAAAATACAAAGCCCTTGCTAGTGTTCGCAGCATTTTTACTGATTTTGTTTTCTGTTCTCAGTGTTTCTTTTTACATCATTGTTGGCCCTTCTGTTGCTCTGCAGAGCACTCTACATAGAGACTTAGATAGCCTCTCTGGTCCTTTAGTTCAGAATGACAACGTATTTATTCAGGGCAGTAATTCTATATCGCCTGTATAGGTAAGTGATGGAAGCACAACAAAAGCATGGTTTGTCTTATCATGGTATGTATATATATATTCCTCTCTTTTCATAAATGCTTCTTTTTTACATTGAGGGCACCTAGGTATAATTTACATTTTCTTCCATATTTTGTTTGTTTTTAACAGGCAAGCTATTATAAAAGAAGTATTTGATATTACCCTTCATTAGAAGAAAGGACTCAGTGCCAGCAAGGAGAGAGATGGTTGACTCCTAGCCTCTGATTGGAGAATACTAGGGTGTGGTGATGAATGTGGCAGCTTTAACCTAAGATGCATGTAGAAACTTAGACTCCATGTTGCTATAACTGAGTTCTGTTTAAGTGGGCCACAACTTCTAAGTCTTTCAATTTTTGAGATTTGGCACCACTGGAAGTTTAAGGCTTTATTTAACAATGCTAAATTGGTGGCTCTTTTCTAATCCCAAATTCTAATTTTAAAGTGTTTAGACAAAGTCTAATAGGTATATGAAATAAGTACAGTATAATTTGGGGGTTTTGTTATTGTAATTTCCTCCTTCCCCCTGAAGTTTCACATAGAAATCTCCACAGCCATATGATAGCTTTCTGAATCAGAGGCAAACTTAAATCTTTGAATTTTGACTTCTGTTGTGCTTCCTCAAAAAATTGTTTAGCTCTCTAATAAGTCATATGCATGATTATTGTACTACTTGGATACTCCAAAATAAACAAATCATTCTCTTCTTTAAAGGAATCATGGTTCACTAAATGTGAATAATGTCACTTAATTTTAATTAGTTGGTTTGATCCCTTCAGCTTTAAAATAGCCTAATCCTGACTAAATTTATTTTTGTTTTGACACCCCTTTTAGTATCTGTCTTAACAATGGTTGTTTCTAGCATATTGTCTTATAGCCTTCAAATCAGCCATTTGTTCCATACATGTGCATATTTGGAAAGATCATTATGCAAAGTCAAAAGGTTCTAGATGAAGGTTGGTACAGGTATAAACTCTCTAGTTAATGCTCTAGGGACCTTTGTCCTTCAAACTTTGTCCCTTGTTAGGGCTTCATCATTTCTTGCCTTGATGTCTTAGCATCTTATCTAGCCCATTTATATATTTTAAGAACATATTTCTCCCTCAATAGTATTTCCTCTACACAGTCTTCCTTGTTTGATTTTGCATTTGGCTTCCTAACAATTTAGCTGTTATAGAGAATGAATGCGATAATAATACTTAATATTAATAATGGTGATAACATAATGATAAATGAATGCTCTTAGATGCTCTGTCTATAATATCTAATGTTGTGAGACAACAAGGCTTTTGGAATTTGATATCAGAGCATTTAACATTGAGGCATTTGGCTTGGATCTGAATTGCATGATTATGAGTGAAAGATCATCTGATATTCATGAGAAGTGAGTAGGTGGTGAGTTGACATTTTGCTTAGAAGTGCATGCCTGATATTTTGATATACCATTGCACCTCCTCAGATCTTTGTTATCAGTAACAAACTGCTTTGTGAAGAAAGTATAGTGGGGAAATCTTAATATTTTTCAGCCTTGCTTTGCAATTAAATATGTATGATAAATAGTAGTTTATTGTGTTTGATTATTCATATCTGTTAATGCAGATTGACTACTTGGTTATCACACTGTAATCAGCTTTTTAAAATAATTTTTATAATGTGTAATCTATGCTATGTTAAAAGAAAATAAGATTTTAAAAACTGCACATAAAGGGATTTATATTAAATATCAATACCCATACAAATCATACACAAAAGCACAAACACTCATATGTAAATGCATAGGAAAAAACAAAACACTAGGAATTAACCAAAATTTAACAATTATTATCATTAAGATTTTTAATTGTGAGTTTTTATAATTTTTTCCAATTTTGTTAATATATTCCATATTTTCTATAATGAGTATTGTTATTTGAAGAAAAGTATCTTACATTAGGGCTCACCTAGAACTTTCATTCATCACTCTAAGAAACAGTTAATTATACCATTTTGTTCAAACATCATTTTAAAAAATTTATGAGTGGCACAGGAATAGATACAATCAAAGTTGAATTATCTTTTTATAATAGCAAAATAGCTTCTTGAATAGTTTTGTTGCTTGTACTCAATGGGTAGTATCCCTGGGTTTTGAGTGAAGAAATCTAGCAATAAAATTAATACTATATCTAGGATCATTTGTGTTTTTTTTCACTTTTTTCCCTGTGATCCTCCCCTTTTCTCACCAACAATAGTTAATACTGCCTATCACATTTGCAAGAAACACAAGGGTTCTTTTGCACACACACACACACGCACAAGAATTTTTTAAAAATGGGGACACCTTCATATTTGAATATATTCATTCATTCATGCATTTATTCTTCATTGATGTTTTGATCGCCTACTGTGGCTTAATCTTTATTCTACTATGTTCAAGTGTTATGAAAGAAGAAATAGATGACTATTAGAATGTGGTTCTGCTCTAGAAGGACAGTTCTCAAAACTTGAGAGTACATAAGCATTACCTAGGTCATGGCATTTGTTTGAGCTACACAAAATTTTAGGGGAAAAACAGGCTAGGAGAAGTTTGAATTCTGCTACCCATGTTAGATATGGAGAAACATTTACCCTCTCTGAAGGGGAAGGAGGTAACAGAAATGACAGGAACTTGCCTAACTTTATCCAGTAGTTACAGAGTATAGTGAAGGACCTTGGTTCTTGGCCTCCGCAGCCAGTATTTTTTTGGCTGGCTAGAACTCAGCTCAACATCTAAAAAAAATGAATGGGTTGCAGTAGAGCATTGTATTCCAAGTAGAATTTGCCAGACTTCTGGGAATCTGAGAAGTTTCCACTGGTTTTCTGCCTTTTTCCCTCAACTATAGTGGAATTCATTGAGACCAGGAATGGTAACTTTTTACCCAGCAGCTGGCAAAGTTCCTGGTATTTAAAAGGTGGTCAGTTAATGGTTGGTAACTCTATGAATGACACCATTTTTCAAAAAGAAATTCTAAAGTCATATATTTAGAGGCAACTAATATCATAGATGGTTTTGGAAAAAATGCAGTTTGTTCTCTGAAAAAAAAATGATATTTGGAGATAATGTTTTTATCTGTAAATAAAACTATTTTAAATATAAATCTAAATGCTCATTTTTCAAAAAGAAATGAAGAAAGAAATAAAGAACAAAATACCTATATTCCTAAAAGTAACCACTCAAAAATTTGTATGATACTGGACTCTAATCATGATATATGTACAAGTTTATATCCTGCTATGTTCATGTAACATGATAGCATAAGATAGATTTTGATATTTATCAAAGTAGTATCAGAATGAGAAAGGTCACTTTATATGCCATTCCAAATGATGTCAAGTGTCAGAAATTTTTTGAGATCAAAGATATTCCTTAAGCCTTAGTCAGTTTGGCTTAGTGGATAGAGTGTTGGTCTGTGGACTGAAGGGTCCTGAGTTCAGTTCCAGTCAAGGACACATGTCCTGGTTGTGGGCTCAATCCTCAGTTAGGGGCATGCAGGAGGCAGCCAATTATGATTGTCTTTCTTCATTGATATTTCTAGCTCTCTCCCTCTCCCTTCTTCTCTGAAATAAATAAAAATATATTTTTTTAAAAAGGTGTTCTTTAGACACAAATTACCAGGAATCTTTGAGTTCTCCCAATTGAATCCCCTAATCTTACAAACAATAAATTAAGACCCAGAGAACAGCATACGTGAATCTGTTTTGACCCAAAACTTTTAAACTTTGTTGTCCCAACTTTAAATTGTGTCCCAAAGAATATTTATCTTGAATCTATTATATTTTGCAATTATAAAAGAAAGAACAAAGGATAGAATAACTCTTCATTTTACCATTAGAAGGAAGTTCCACTGGAGGAATGAGTCCCAAATGATTGAACTCTTTCAGCCATTTGTACCTCTCAGTTGTTGAAGGACTTAAGTAGGGTTGATGATACCCTGCTCTTTCCCTACCAACTATTTTCTTGCTCTCCCATCCATGGAGCTTGGTCACCCTGTGTCATGGTCAAAATAATAGTGGTCTCTCCCACAAGCTATCTTGAAATTTCCAGCTGACAGTGCCTATCTAGAAAAGAGAAAACACATTTTTACTACTTTTAAATTCTAGCACATTTACTGTACTACATTCTATAAAATATTAAATGGACCACATCAACAAAGCTTTCAAAATCATAAATGGACAGAATAGCAAGGAATAGTTTGGGAGATAATTCTTATTCGGAATATTGTTGTATTTGCTGTTGCTTTTAAGCAGACTACTCAAATGTTGCAAAACACTTTGCAAATTTTCCTTCACCTCTGAGGTTATTAGCTCAATCCTATTATCTGAATATTTCCCAGAGAGAGTAAGAAGGGAGCTACCGCTGCCATGTACTCTGTGATTAATTGACAAAGACAGGCGTGAGAGAAACCTTTGCTTCCAAATCAACTTCATCACCTCACCATTCTCTGGCCACACCAACTAGCAGAAGTGAATGTACCCCATGTGGTCACTGAAGGATTTATCTGGGCATTTGCTGAACCTGCTCACAATTTATTTTTATTTCTTCCGATAGACGTGGATTTGGCACAGGAGATTGAATTCTTTCTGGAATAGCAGATGTGCCTGGTACACTCGTTAGCTGTAACCATTTGTGCTGTGCTTGAAAAAAAAAAATTTAGAGCGTAGAATTCTTGAAGGGGGAGGGTTAAAAAACAGAACCATTTTAGTGATTATGCAAAGTTAGAATGTGAGTAATTTTGCCGCAGTTAGTCATTATGTGCTTTCATAGCTTGTTTTACAAGGATAAAATGATATGTACAGGTTTGGTGAATACAGCTCTTATTTGTCCTTAATAGTCACTTTTTATGAAAACATTTTCTACCCTTCCTCCTACTCTGTGGCCTAAGTGCACTCTCCTTAGAAATTATGCCCTTCTGTGATTCAGCCCCTTTGTCCATCTACAATAAGTGGACAAACAACCTCCATTTCTGAGAACAAATATACTAGGAGAAGAAAAACTTTGTTCCCATACCACATATACTGTGAATGATGCACATTTAAATCTTAGTAATAGTCTGCTCAGGTAAAAATGCGCATGCTTTCTGAAAAAACAAAACAAACAAAAAACAAAACAAAAACAAAACAAAACAAAACAAAACAAAAAGACACACCACACATACACAAAAGAAAAAACGAGAAAAAAACAGCTAGCAAACATTTAATGATTTATGGTGTTCTTTTAATATTTTATTTGAAATATTTGATAAGTCTTAGCAAATTTTGCTTATGGAATTCTCTAAAGATTGTAACATACCAGCTATTTCTTTTTTGCTTTCGGTCACCCAAATTCTTTTGGAAATATGTGAACGAAGGTTGGTTTGTTTCCACTGAAGCAAATATAGCCACTTGCTCACACTGTGGCTTTCCTTACTGAATTCCACTACTATTTTGGAAACTCCTGTATGAAAACACAGCAACCAAATGTGTCCCCATTTTTCCTTGTTGGTGATTTCCATGCAGTGCTGCCTGGTTTTTCATATACTGAGGTTCACTTTTATAAAAAACAAACAAACAAAAAAAACACCCAGATCTGTTGCCTTTGTGTAGGCTTATTCCCAAACCTGTAATGGCAGAAACACTGTTCTAAGAGTCTGGAAAACTGGTTTATAATTTTGACCTTAACAAGGCCTTAGTCCTTGGGGTGAATCTTTTCTTGCCCTGGGTTCCTTGAAAAGGAGGTAGAAATTTGGTCTTCATATTCCATTAATATATTATCCTCTATGATTCCATAAGACTATTGTATATTTTAATTATTCACAAATAAATCATATTTAGTTCATCTTTTTTTAATAATTCCTTTATGCCATCCTAAAAAGACTGTCTGCTCAGTTCAGTCTTTATAGGATGTGTCTCAAAGATACGCACATTTTCACTAGTTCAGAAATTATAAACCCTTTCATGATTCAGGATTTTCCTGAGATGAATGATTCCATCTTTATATTAATAGTCTATGAATAGCAGTGACATATTAGAATAGTTGGTTCTATGATAGTAGTTTATTACAACCAAAACTACTGAAACACACTCACCACATTTCCTATTACCTATAGCTAAGAAACCTAAAATACATAAATTAACTCAGAATATATTATTAAATTAAATTGAATTATAAAACCTTCTGACTTAAGTAGTTCTCAGATGAATAGACTTTGGCTTTACAAAACTGTGAAGGAGAAGAGTTTGGGGAAGTTATAATTTAGCCCACTATAGCAGTTATTGTTTTACTCAATGTCTCATAGAATTCGTCAATAATGCATTATCAAAATAAGTTTTATTCATTGAACAAATATTTATGGAGTACCTGTTTGCTAGACACTAAGGGTACCATGTTGAATAAGAAAGAATTCATATGAAACTAGAGGGGAGAAGAACATTAAAGGATGAATTGCAAAACAATGGACATGGATTGTCTAAGATAAGTACAATCTGTTCAAGGGATACCAGTGATGGACATTTCATCTAGGCATAGAGAATCAGGCCTGGCTTCCTGGGAGTGTCATTCATTTGAAACCTGAAGGATGAGTACTGTTGAGTAGTTGAGAGGTGGAATCAGGTTGGAAAGTATTCCAGAAGGGTATGCACAGAATGACTGGGGCATCAAGGCGGAGGGGAGGGAATTAGGAGAAGAGACTAGAAAGCTAAGTAGTGGCACCTTCAGAGGAATAATATGTACATGGCATATGTGTATATGAAATGCGGTAAACTAAGGCACCAGGGATAGTAGACTGCACTAAGATACTAATGCATTGATAGGAAAAACTGAAAAGATTGAAGGTAATTAGGATGTAGAATCAAAAGTCTCTATAATATTAAGGAGAAAAAAAATGGTCTTGGCCCATTTATAATATTCAGTCACATTATATTAAGTCTTTGAAATATCTCCTTAAAATATTACTAGTTTACAAAATTTTTGTTAAGATACCTATACGCTTCTATTTTACCTTTCATTATTTACTTATTTTGAATGCATCTGTCCTTGAATTCATTTACACCAGCTGTGTAACCTTTCATCAGATCAAAAGACCCATGATTTCCTCAGCCACCATCTAATTAAAAATAATAATAATTAATAAGTTATGGGTATTTTAAAAATATATTTAATTGTGTTTATTTATTTATTTTACAGAGAGGAAGAGATTGGCTAGACAGAAATATCAATGAGAGAGAAGCATTGATTAGTTGCCTCTTGCATACCCCATACTGGGGATGGGCCCACAACCAAGGTACATGCCCTTGACACCAAAATCGAAAATGGGACCTTTCAGTCCGCAGGCTGACTCTCTATCCACTGAGCCAAACCATTTAGGGCAGTTATGGACATTTTAATGGTTATTCATTGCCAGTTTAGCCACCAGAATTACTATTTCCACCTCCAGTGCCACCAGCCATGTAAAAGTACACATGCACTATCACAATATAATCAAGATTTCTGTTGTATTATTTCTGGCTACTTGGTTTAGCTCAGTGCTTTTTTCTATCTCCCTGGCCTGATTGGAGAAAAGTGGCTAGGACCTTGAGAAGATGACTCAGTAAATGAGGTCACTTGCTTTTGAAATTGGTTCTTTTATCATTGCAGGCCTAGATTATAGAACACACTCAGATTGAATTAAGCCTCATCGTAATGGTATTTTACTCAGTGCTAGCCACATGCATGCTAGGAACTAAGTGTACTGTGCTGTATGTCCATTTGTATAAATAAGAACCTTGAAAATCTCTCATGTTCACAACTGATGACATGCCATCTCATTTAGAATATTTTAGGGTCTGGGGGGTAGCAATACTCCTTAAAATACTGGTTTTCCAAGTTTGCTAGTTAAAATAAAAAGCTAATTTTATGGACATGTGAGTGCAGGGCCACGCTTAGATCATTGTTTCTGTGTTCCATAGTTAGGGATCAAGGAATAAGGACTTTCAAGGTAGCATTTTGGTGCTCTCAATTGACTTGATTTATTTCAAGGTGGAGGGTTTATCTTGGAATACTGGCATGGTGTGTTCAGTAGTCCTCAGAATTGCTTGTACCTGCTCAAAAGTATCATGTACCTGCTCAAAAGTGTTGTCAAAACTAATTAAATGGTAAAGCTTCTAAGACTAAAACTGCTCTGCAGTGCCAACCAGACCATATAGTTTTTGCTGTTTCTGCCTCAGAAGCTATTAACAATAGCCCTAAACTGGTGGTGGTGCATGTAGTATGTTTGCAGAGCACTACACTGTGAAATGAGCGAGTGTTGATCCAATGCACAGATGCTAGATATTTGTTTTTGCACCTCTCTCCCAAGAATTCTATGTGTGACTTGTAAGAATGTGTGTGTGTGTGGTTTAGATGTCCATCAAGGGTGGAAAATTAGTGTATACTACAGTTCCCTGTGTTGGCAGCAGTGTTTGAAACTTAATGGCACAAATTAAAATCCTGTGATTTTAATTTTAAAAGTAAATTTTTGAGATAATGTTAGCCATTTACCATTTATTTGCTACCATTTAGGAGGTAACATTTTAATGTAGAAAATATAAAAAATATGAAGATGAAAACAAAAATTCTGTTTACCTCAGCTAATGCCATTTTTAATCTCTTAAAATATTTTAAATTTGTTTTTAATGTTTCAGTATATTTTCAATGTTTTGTCTATGTACACACATATACAAGCAGGGATAATACAATGTGATATTTTTAGCATGTGCTATTTTTAAATATATATAGTCCATATGTTATTTTAAATATATATATATATATATGTGTGTGTGTGTGTGTGTGTGTGTGTGTGTGTCTTACTCTGATTCAAAAAGTAATATATGGTTGAGATAGAAACTTTGGAAAACAGAGAAAGAACACAGAACATTCAAAAACCACCTCCTTAAAATAACCTGTTATGAGTTTGAGAATAAATCTTTCTAGCTATATATTTATGTATGTGCATATGAGAGATAGATGCATATATTAACAGATATAAACAGTATTTCTTAAAATAATTTTAAAATATATAAAATTCTTGATTTTTAAAATTTCTTCTTCCCTCCCTCCCTCCCTCTCTTCCTCCCTTCCTTCTTCCTTCCTTCTTCCTTCTGGTAAAACATTCTAACACAATTCACCATCTTAACTAATTTTTGGAATACAGATCAGTGGCATTAAGTACATTCACATCCATGTGCAACAGTCACCACCATTTATCTTCAAAGCCTTTTTTTTTTCTTTCAAAAATGGAAATGGATAGCCATTAAATAATTACTTTGCATTTCTACCTTCTCTCAACCTTCTGGTACCTAAGTTCTCCTGTCCTCATGGATTTGGCCATTATCAGGCACCTTATATAATTGGAAATATCCGGTGTCTGTTCTGTAACTGGCTTGTTACATGTGAACATAATGTTTCAAAGTTAATTCATGTTTTACCATGTGTCAAAATTTCTTGTTTTAAGCTAAGTAAGCATTTTGTTTATTCATTCCTCTGTCAGGAGATATTTGTGTTGCTTCTATCTTTTGGCTATTTTGAAAAATGCTGCTATGAGCTTGAGTGTACAGACACTTGTTTGTTTCTGCTTTGGGTTCTTTTCATATATACCTGGAAGTGGAATTGTATGGTTGTTGGTAGTTTTAAAGCTTGTTGGAAGTTTTAAAGCATGCTAATAATACGTTTTTTAATTGTTGCATAGTATTCCATTCTATGAATGTACCATAATTTATTTAAATAATTTCTATGTAATTATTTAAATTTTTATAGTCTTTCATTTAAAAATGAAATTAGCCGAAATCGGTTTTGCTCAGTGGATTGAGCATTGGCCTGGGGACTGAAGGATCCCAGGTTCTGTTCCTGTCAAGAGCATGTACCTTGGTTGCTGGTACATCCCCAGTAGGGGTGTGCAAGAGGCAGCTGATTGATGTTTCTCTCTCATCGATGTTTCTATCTCTATCTCTCTCTCTTTCTCTCTGTAAAAAATCAATAAAATATATTTTTTTAAAATAAAAAGATAAAAATGAAATTAACATGAACAGTTTTAAAAACTAAATATTTATGCCATCTGTGGTAATTTATTTAGGCTAAATTTCTAGTAGTAAACATATATATTTTCATGTTTATGTATAAATAATTAAATTAACCCACAGACAGATTGTCCATACGGAGTTTATAGAAACATGAATGCATTACCTTGGTTCCTAAATCTAAATTGCATAAGCATTGTCCTTTGAAGACAATGGGGGTGACCCTCTCCCATTACTCATAGCCATAGTGTCCAGGTAGGATTCTTTATTCTTCTTTAACACTAGCACCTAAAAAACATCTGATTTTAACAAAGAATCATTTGTTCCTTCCTTTTTTAATTTCTAGATTTCACTCTCTGAGTGAATGGATCTAAGATAACTTGTATCTACATGCCCTAAATGAAAGCTAATTTGTATTAATAAAGCCCTAAGTATAAGTTATTCTGTAGGATGCCCAGATTTGAGAAGTACTCCTCTAAATGTGTAGTAGTAGTAGTATATTGATATATTATGCTCTTAATCTGTTAGGTTGTTTTCTAGCTCCTGGAGACATCTATCAAGTAGATAGTGTGAGTGGCCAAAATCAGTGAGAAATGGATCTATTAGTAATAAACATTGAATTATGGAAGATAATTAATGAGGGGACTCAAGAAGGCAACATTAAGTTATTTTTTCAGTTAAGTGCTTAGAGAAAATGGAGAAGTAATCTTTTATTAAGCAAAAAACAAGTGTCAAATGAGAAATGCATGTCATTACAACTAAATAGGTAAGCTGTGTTTGTATTTTTTTCTTATTAAAGAAACTGAGAAACCAAATCTATCCATTCATTTATCCAGTGATTATTAGGTACCTGCCTGGTATGAATCATTAGAGATGAGAATGAGCTCTTATTGGCCATTAAAACTCATTGCAGATATTCAGGATTTACTCTTGAAATCACTGGATTTTGAATTCCATTATATCTTTTACAAAGGAAAGCATCAGAAGAACAAGAAGCATGTGGGTGGTTTTCTCTCAACCCTGTGTGTCATCCAGCAAGCTCATCTTTTATCTAGGTTATAGAAAGACTTGAATTTGAAAGAAAAAAAAAACCAACAACAACAACAAAAAAAACAAGATAGACTCTTCATCAGAAGAGCAGGAATAAAATAACAGTACTTTTAAATCTTCTTTGTGCTTCTGATGACTAGTCTATCTAGAGAAGCAATGTGACTTTTTTTAATGTTGCTTCACTCTAAACTGGCGAACTTGATTTTTTCTCTCTCCTGCATTCTAGTGCGTGACCATTCAATTTCATTGATCATCCTCCTAGGTGATATTTCTGTTTTATGGTGTCCTTATCCTAGAATGCAAGTTGCAAAGAACACCTCACAAACTACATTTGGCCTGCCAAATACCCTTTGTTTAGCTTCCTGGTGTTTGCAACAAAAGTCAGAAGAGGAACACTGGGTTGATATTTCAGATGCATGAAGTCTTCGTTTCTACAGAATCGCTGTCACTCTGCAGTTTCCTAGGTGGCAACCAGAAGATCTATTATCCCATTTACTCCTTTTTATTTTATTTTTTTCCTGGAGAGAAATGTTTTTCTGTAACTATATACTGATTGTATATCTCCTAAAAATAGGAAAATCATAAATAAAAAGAGAAGACCTCATTATTTTTATGTTTTTATATGTGGTCTATTTCACTCTTTTTTACCCCAGAGAGAATGTTTTTTAAAACTCAAGCAATGGAGCCCGGCTATCTAGATTTGAATCCTGGATTTGCCAATTGCTTGTACTTAACCTTGGGTTGTGACTTAATTTCTCTATGATTCAGTATCTTCATCTGAAAAATAGAGATAATTTCAGTTCCTGTCTCAAGGATGCGTGTAAAGATAAAGTATAAACACAAAATGTTTACAAAAAGTAAATACTTTTTAAATGTTTGGCTAAACATATTTTTTTTCATTACTAAGAGGTATTTTAGCTTGTGTTTCCTGCCAGAAGGATACATAGCAAAGCAGTTAACTGCAAGTGAAAAATGGACATCAGATTTTGTTCAAATAATTTTAAACAATGGTCCTAAAAGTAAAATTGAAGATGAAATACTCATAATCCTATTTGCTAATAAATCACCATTTCTTTTCCATATTTTGTTTATTCCTTTTCCATATGGAAATATCATATTGTATGTAGCTTCAATTGTATTGCATATAGGATTGCTTTCACATTCTGTATTTTTCATTTCACATTTAGTATTTGACATTTATGTTTAACATCTTAAGTATTTTTCCACATCATTATTTAGCTGAAATTAAAATGTAATGAAGGGGCTCTGGGTTTTATGTTGCTGTTTCTGTATAGGGCTTTAGTTTTTGTATACTTTCTCCTTCTGTTAGCTTAGAAAATTTTCTTTTCAATAAACCAAATTCGTAAAAATCCTTAAATCAACTAAGAATCCTCCAGTGCAAGATTCTTATTCCCTTTGTCTTTACTACCTAGAACACAGCAGAATTTCAATATTTTATTGAATAAATAATTTGGATTAAATTATTAAGCAGTAGATTTTTAATCCATTCATAGAGTAAAGTCATTAAACTATTTAGAGGTAGAGACTAATAAGATTATAGTAATTAAGCATGCATTAAATGTATCACAGAGTTTCTTGATTACCAAGTAATAGGAGAAATGAAGCAGCTCATATTTTGTATTTTATAATCTGAAAAGACAAATGCATTTTTTGGAGACTATTATTCATTAATTAATGCATTCAAATATTTGTTAAACATCTCCACTATGTTCTAAGTTATATTAAAACAAAACAAAAAAAGCCACTGGGGACACAGAATAAAAGGACAGTCTCTAACCCTATGAAAACAGAAATATACAACTGTGATGTGTGCAGAAGGGGAGTTCTAAAGAATTTTCACTATGCCAGAGGATTCAACAATAGTTCACTTAGGAATCTGATACTCAGGTTGAGACCTAAAGTATTGTTAAAAATTAGCTAGACATAGAAATCAGAGAGAGGTAGGGAAGCATCTGGATAAAGTCCTGATATGGGAGGGGCCCAGCACACTGGATATGAAAGAAAGTCAGCGTCAGTGAGTGATAAGTCATGTAACTCTCATGCAGAGATAGGAGAGATAGAGTCTAAATCATACACTAAGCATTTAAAGACTTGTAAGCAGGAAAGTAATAGAATCATATTTTCATTTTAAATAAATCACTCTATCTAAGGAATAAAGGATTCACTGAGGGGAACAAGAGTAACTACTGAGACACCAATTTGGATAATGTTGGAGCATTCCTGGTAAGAGGTGGTAGTATCTTGGAATAAGGTTGCAGAAGTGGGAATAGTGAAATGTGGGCATATATGAGAGTTATAATATTTTCTATATAGGGAATAGGGTCGACAGGATTTAGTTCTTGAATGGGATGTGAAGGAGAGTATCAAGAATAACTCCTAATGTTGGTATTTGAGCAATACCTGGATGAGGAAAAAAAAATAGGGAAAAACAAAACAAAACAAAACAAAAAATTATGAAAAGTAGACCCAAGGAATAAGATAAATAGTTTTTTAACATCTTAAGCCTGAAGAGCATATGAGACATCCAGGTACTCACAAAAAATAATTGAATATTTGGGCTTAACATTTAGAATACAGATGATTTTGGAGATAGAAATTCAAGAAAGTCCTTTTAAAGGAGAATTTTTCAGTTGTGGGCATGTTCTTGGTGATACTGAAGAGAGAGAGAAGAGAATAGGCCCCGTGTCAGATAAAGAGTATAATATTCAGTGTCAATTGGGCAGAATGTTGCCGATTGTCATCAGTAACAATTTCATAGAAAGTTTAGAAAAGTACTTTTAGCAGAAAGAGCCTGAATCCTGCTGTCACTGTTGAACAAACATCATAGTATTTGACAATCAATACCTGGATTTTCTATTACAAATCATAAATATCTCTGTTTAAGACCATGATAATTTGTTTTTTTAATCACTTACCTTTTGACACCTTCCCAAGTTGTAAAACATGCAAGTCAATTATTAAAACACTACTTAATTATTTTACTGGAGGTATGGAAAAAGTCTATTGGTAGTATAAGTGAAGAACCATAAAAATAACTTCAACATCCTTCCATGGGAGTCAAGAAAGACATGACAAAGGAAGGACTATTCGATCTGAGACTTGGAGAATATGCAGGCAACTGTCAGAAGATGGCTGTGTTTGAGCAGCATGGGGTACCATGGAGGGGTTGTATAGAATGGATCCAAGGCTATAGAAAGAGGTTTCTGCTGACAGATATGAGTACAGACATACATGAATCATCTATTCCACTCTCCATGTGAGGTTAATATTGCTGGAGCACATGCTGTGAAAAAGTGGATTTGGCCAGAGAGTGAGGCAAGGGCTTCATGTAAAATCTTTATAAAGTATATGGAAAATAAAAAAACAAAGAGTCCAACACAAGGCAGAGTCATTGCCAAATTTGGATCATCAGCCAGCCACAATCAGATGTCATGTTAGATCATTGTGGCATTATTGAGGAGGAGAGATAAGAGAGAAGTAAGTTTGGATCATGGTAATAAATAGCTTAGAACAGATAATTGTAATGGAGACCATATTTGGTGGAAAGAAGCAAAACTGGAATAATGTGAGAAATAATCAGGGATTACAAATAGATTAGTTTAAGTTAGATTGTATTAGATTACATTAGGTATGTGTGTATGTGTGTGTGTGTGTGTGTGTGTGTGTGTGTGTTTGTATAGGTGAGATCAGCTGATGGGTGGGCAGGGGTAAGGGAGATGGATGAATGTAAGATGTTATCCTGACTTGGGCTTAAAAGAAGTTGAGGACATGCTCTAAGAAGTAAGCATAAGAGGTGCTCACATAGCCCCTTGTCTGTCTTGTCTTATGGCTACAACAATTCTGCCTTGTAATGAAGGCAGGTTCAACAATTATTGATTACATATGAGCCCTTCCACCACACCATAAACTACTGAGGGTCAGGGAGACGCACACTATTGATCCTAGGATACTCTTCTAACTTCACAGACCTTTACATGTTGAAAATATTTAAAACTAATTAATGGGAAAATAACCACATTAAACTACTGCTACATAGATTCAAAGTTTTGTTTTGTTTTTTTAAAACAAACATACACACAGACATGTATTTATATGAGTTTAATATTTAAATGAACTTGATTTTAAAAATGAAAATGTTAAATCATGATAAAGACTTTAAAGATTCCTGCAAAAACAAAAAAGAAGTGAAATGCCAAAAATACATACTTGGAAGCTCCAACTAATCCAATAAGTAGAAAAAACTCACTATGCATTTAATTGACTATGTGGGCCCAGAAAATGTTGCCATCACTTTCTTTAACCATGCAAAACATAAATAAGTATGCTTTAAAATTATTCCTCTTTTTTAACCCTTATACCTCCATTGAGGTAAAGAAAAAAATTGAGAAGCAAAAAAATATATAGCTAAATGTGCTATTTTCACACACATAGTTATGATATAGAAAATACTCAAAAACATTCCATGCACAGCAGAATTCATAATAAAGTTGTGAGAAACCTTTTTATGCCCAGAAGAAAATTTTTCTGATGGGATATTTCCTAGAAGAAAGCACAGGCTCCTGAAATTGTGCCCTGATGCCTTCCTTCAAAGATCTTAGGAATGTGCCGAAGCTGGTTTGGCTCAGTGATAGAGCGTCGGTCTGCGGACTGAAGGATCCCAGGTTCGATTCCTATCAAGGGCATGTATATTGGTTGTGGGCACATCCCCTGTTAGGGAGTGTGCAAGAGGCAGCTGGTCCATGTTTCTCTCTCATCCACGTTTCTAGCTCTCTCCTTTCCTCTCTGTAAAAAATCAATAAAATATATATATTAATAATATATATTAAAAAAAGATCTTAGGAATGTTTGAATAGTGTGTGTATGTGCATGTACACACACACACACACACACACACACACACACACACACACACACACGGGTTCCAGTGTAACCCAGTGTATATGTGTTCACCAAGAGAGAAAAATATATTTGTGAAAAAGTTGCTTCTAAAGTTTCAGTTCTACACAAATCATATCTTTGTTGTTATTGATTTTATGAAGGTGATTGATTTTCATTTTCAAAATCTGTCACTTCTGGGGCATCTGTTTTGGGGGCTGACTTCTTACAGCTGCAGCAGAGAGTGCCCGTCACTAGTCCTGTTGCTCAGTCACCATCTCCATTTATAGTTGGGTTTTTTAAGTGTTCCAAACAGGAACTCAGAAATTCTGCTGATCTTGAGTCATCAAAGAAAAACTTGATTTCTTCCATTTCATTCAAGTCTTTTATGCTGACATTTTTTAAAAACTAACAAGGTTGACTAGAAAATCCTGACCCTCTTAACTGAATATTGATTTTAGAGTTTCCTCTGGATATACATTTAAATATTTTTTAATGAGAAAACTGCAATTCTTTCCATTGTGCACTATTGCAACCACCTTTATGGAGAAGGTAAAGTTCTCTCTACCTAGATAATAATATCCAGGTTGCTTAAATTACAAATGTGAATTGCAAGTATTCCCCTTCAAAGATTAATATTGAAAAAGGGGAAGCATATAACTCTATTCAACTGCCTCCTGCAACTTAACAGAACTAAATCTAGATTTGCAAAATCCCTAGGAAACAGCAATTGTGACAAATATGTGGGAATGATATCTGTAACAGTCAGGATTCCATAAAAAAATAATGTCACATTGAAGCTAGCTTCTCTCAGGGAGTTAATTTATAAAGGCAGCCTATAAATAGAAGCACAGAGAAGTAACAGGGACAACCTGATGATCTGGGCTTAGCAGAGTCAGAGTGGTCATCTTCTCTAGGCTCAAGGGGACCAGGGCAGAGAGCAGTTATTTGGACCAGGAAAGAGAGATTGTTGTAGAGCAGTGATTCTCAACCTTTCTAATGCCACAGCCCTTTAATACAGTTCCTCATGTTATGGTGACTCCCAACCATAAAATTATTTTCATTGTTATTTCATACCTGTAATTTTGCTACTGTTAATTAATCATAATGTAAATATCTGTATAACCCACTGGTTGAGAACCACTGCTGTAGAACCTAAAACCATTGGAAAACATAGATATTTACATTATGACTCATTAACAGTAGCAAAATAACAGTTATGAAGTAGCAACAAAAATAATTTTATGGTTGGGGGTCACCACAACATGAGGAACTGTATTAAAAGGTTGTGGCATTAGAAAGGTTGAGGACCACTGTGTAGAGTAGGGGTGTTGAACTCAATCAGAGAAGGGGCCAAAATAAAAAATCCAGCCTAAATCGTGGGCCGAATGGTTTACTGAACAGTCATAAACTGTCACTGTGATGGAAACGCAGCGGAGTGCAGTGATGACAGCGCGGTGCGGGCCACATTGCAAGGCCTGGCGGGACGGATTTGGCCCGCGGGCCTTGTGTTTGACACATGTGGTGTAGAGGGTAATTTCTAGAGAGGACAGTGACCCTTCTGGGCAATTGGGAACCTCACAGTTAACTTGCCAGATGATATGTGTCCCAAGAGTCTATCAATGTTAACAGGGGCACTATTGTTTTTTGAGGTTTGACAATGATGTGTTTTGTCCTCCAATCATCTAATGATAATAGCATGCCCTAGTCACTGTGATTAAAAAAAAATAATAATAAAAATAAAAATAAAAAGTACTGATTCATTTCTAAGGTTTCCCTGGCCAGTAGTTAGTTTTTCTCTAGTTGACAATCACTAGAAGTGAAATGTAAACCAATGGCCTTGGGAATGTTTTAATCTTTATCTCTGAATCAACCTAAATCTTAGAAAAGCTCTTCCCCAAACACTAAATATCTGAGTCAATAGGCTTTTATATATATGATGGTGGGAGCAAGATAGTTGCACCATTTACAGCATGGTATCCACATTCCAGGCAAGAAGGGGGAAAGAGAAAAGTAGGAAGAAATGATGCTTATGTCAGGAGAGTCCTAGTTTTCTCAAAAATGTTTAGGGCACATCTCATTGGCCAGACTATGTCACATGACAGCTTCTATCTATGGACAAAACAGTATTGGGCTATATATTTAAGTGCGTATATCACTGCCCTGAAAAAAATTGAAATTCTTGAGTAATAAAGAAGGGAAGTGTATATGATTAGGAAGCAGTTAGCAGCATCTTTTCCATGTGTCTATTATCTCTTGCAGTCTGATGTGAGTAAATAACAATAGAGTAATATTAAGCTTTGCATCTTCTCTTCCTCTACATACTAGAATTTGCATGTAAATTAATAAACAACAAGATTAGAGTGTGTACACTTATTTGTTATATCAACAAATCTAATCTTAGTATCTCAGAGCAAAATTAAAACATTGCATCATTTGCATAGTTGCAGATTCCTAGTAGAATAATACCTGAGGGCAAATGTTTAGATCTCCAAGCTTTCACTAACCTTGACTTTTCTCCCATCATAATTTTAGCCTTCCATGGTTCAGAAGGAAGGGAAGTTCATTTTTGTGTCATTAGGACATTCAGTATTTCCTTTTGTTTTTAATTTTGTGATAACAACATAAGGTTATATTTTATTTTTTCAATTATAGTTGACATTGAATATTATATTAGTTTCAAGTATACAGCATCTACCCTAATCAGTTTGGCTCAGTAAATAGAGCATTGGCCTGCGGAATAAAGGGTCCCAGGTTCAGTTCCAGTGAGGGGCATACCTTGGTTGCAGGCACATCCCCAGTGAGGAGTGTGCAGGAGGCAGCTGCTCCATGTTTCTCTCTCATCGTTGTTTCTGACTCTCTATCCCTCTTCTTTCCTCTCTGTAAAATAATCAATAATATATATATATATATATATATATATATATATATATATATATATATATATATTTTTTTTTTTTTTTAAGTATACAGCATCATGGTTTAACATTCACATAACTTAACAAAGTGTCTCACCCCATAAGTATTGTTACCCACCTGGCACCATATATAATTGATCCAATGTTATTAATTATACTAAAGGCCTTGTGCATAAAAATTCATGCACTGGAGGGGGGTCTTTCAGCCCAGCCTGCCCCCTCTCACAGTCTGGGAGTCCTTGGGACAGGGGAAGGTGATCCCCCCTTCATACCTCTGTTGCTGCCACTGCTGGCAGTGCAAGCCTAGGCTGGTCCTGGTTACCTGTGCCTTGGGCCAGCCCTGGACAACTGGGCAGCCACCATTGGTGCCTTGTCTGCACCTTGGGCCACCCCTGGGTGGCTGAAGGCTGAAGGGACTGGGGGGGGGGGCAGCAGTAGAGGCAGCCAAGCTGGTGGGGCTGAGGGTACTGAGCACCACCATCTTGTGGCTGTGGGCACCACCATCTTTGTGGGCATGGCAGTCAATTAGCATATTCTCTCTCTTTATTAGATAGGATTCTATATGCTGTACTTTACATCCCCATGACTATTTTATAACTACAAGTCTGTACTCTACTTCTTAATCCCTTTACCTTTTATACCTGGTAACCCAAACCCCTTCCCATCGGCCATCTATCAATTTGTTCTCTGTATCTATTTGTCTATTTCTGTCCTGCTTATTTATTTATTTTGTACTTTAGATTCCCACTATAATTGGAATCATATGATATTAGTCTTTTTCTGACTGACTTCTTTCACTTAGCATGATACCCTCTAGGTCCATCTATGTTGTTGCAAATGTTAAGTTTTCAGTCTTTTTTATGTCTGAGTAATATTCAGTAGTATAGTAATTATTTATGAGTTGAAGGAATGAATTCAACAGACATTGGGAAGATATAAGAGGGCAAGGCTGCATTTCAGTTTTCTATGGTAAATTACTCTTTGATCTAAAATTTAGCATCTCCTTGGTTGTGCCAGAATGTTTGTTGTTCTCAACACCCTCTTAGCATTTATTTATTTATTTATTTATGTATGTATGTATGTATGTATGTATGTATGTATGTTTTTATTTAGGTTTCCATTGCCCAGTCCTCCAGCTTTCTTTCTCTACTGCCTTCCTTTAGCACTATGGTGACTAAGTTTTGGGGTAATTTGATGAAGATCACAGTGTTCAATATATTTTCTTTTGTTGTTAGTGTTTTTTGTTAAATATTAACATATTTAATAAAAACAAAAACATTGTCAAATCTAATGTAATGAAGCTACCCCTCTATATTTTCTTTTAAGAATATGATGGTTTGCACTGTTATGTTTAGTGCTAAAATTTTAGATTAACTTTTGTATATGGTATAAAGTAAGGATCCAGTTTCATCCTTTTGCATGTGTATAGCCAATTGTTCCCACAATATTTATTAAAGGGACTATTTTCTTCCCATTTTATGGTCTTGGCACTTTTGTAAAAAATAAATTTAACATGCATTCAAACGTTTATTTCTGGATTCTCTATTCTATTTCATTGGTTTATATATCTGTCTTTATGCTACTACCACACTATTTTGATTATTAAAATTTTATAATAAGTTTTGATATTGGACAGTTTGAAATCTTCAATTTTGTTTTCATTTGTCAAGAGTTCTTGTGATTGCATATGAATTTTAGGATGGACTTTTTTTTATTTTTTGCAAAATAGGCACCCTTGGGATTTTGAAAAGTATTTATAGCAATAAATCTGTAGACCACTCTAGGAAGTATTAGCATTTTAACTATATTGAAGTTTTTCAACTCATGATCTCAGGTGGCTTTCTATTTATCTGTGTCTTCTTTAATTTATTTAAGCAACATTTTGTACTTTTTAATATAAAATTGCATCTTTTACTTCTTTGTTTAAGTTTATTCCTAAGTATTTTTATCTTGATGTTATTGTAAATGAAATTGTTTCCTTGACTTCTTTTACGGATTTTCCATTGGTAGTTCACAAAAATGCAGCCGATTTTATGTTAGTCTCTAAACTCTTAGAAGTTAAGAGCCATGCTGTATTTGTATTTTGTGCAGTTAATACAAAAATAATAATTGGAAGTTTTTAATATATATTTCTTTAAATTTTCCGTTGGCAATAATGTCTGTTGTTGTTTTTCTTTTTTTCTTTCTCTCCCTTTTCAGGGCTCTGCCAGTACAACAGCCTCTCCTCCAGTCTCCACCCCTGTCACTGGACATAAAAGAATGGTCATACCAAACCAACCTCCTCTAACAGCAACCAAAAAGTCTACATTGAAACCGCAGCCTGCACCTCAGGGTGGGCCCATCCCTGTGGCTCCAATAGGGACACTAAAACCCCAGCCACAGCCAGTTCCAGCCTCATACACTACAGCATCCACCCCTTCAAGGCCTACCTTCAACGTGCAGGTGAAATCAGCCCAACCCAGCTCTCATTATATGGCTGCCCCTTCACCAGGACAATTTTACGGCCCAGGATCAGGGCAGCAGGGCTATAACCTTCAATCAGTTCCTGTTTCTGGTCAAGGTCCACCTCCTCCAACACGGGGAGGCATGGATTATACATATAACCCACCCCCAGGCCTTCAACCTGAGTCTGGATATGGGTATGGCCCTAACCAAGGGCACTATTATGAAGCCTATAGCCCAGCAGGGCCTGTGTATGGGGGCAAAAATGACTCTGATCCTGCCTATGGTCAACAAGGTCACCCCAATACCTGGAAACGGGAACAAGGATACACTCCCTCTGGGACAGGAAACCAGCACCCTACTGGCATGTATCCAGTTGCTGGTCCCAAGAAGACCTATATCACAGATCCTGTTCCAGCCCCCTGTGCACCACCACTGCAGCCAAAGGTAAGATACTCATTGACATACTGACATAAATAAAGGGCCGCCTATGTTAGCCAGCCTTCCCAGAAAGCAGAGTCTAAGGCAAAAAAATGTATGTGGTCTTTTAATTTCATTTGAAACTACAATAGTTAGAAGCTGAATGGTAATTTTTGGGCAACTTAGGTTGAAGGACTATCTATATATCTCTATATTGGTTCAACATTGGAACCAATCCAGTAGTGCAGGAAAAGAATCAACACCCAGTGCATGGCCTGGATCTAAGATGCTGGGTCCAAGAGTGAAGTAGGAGAAGCATGAGTGAAGTAGAAAAAGAAGGAGATCCTAGTGGGGATATGGGTTTATGTTACCAAAACGACTCTTGTTTAGTACCTATTGCATCTACTTTTTCAATCCTGAAAAATCATCTTCCAAAAGAACATATGAACTCTATCAACTCAGGGTAATCTTTTTATGGTGGCAAAAGGGGAAAATAATTTATCTACTAGCTCTTGTCTCCTCTTGAACCAAGCTTCTCTGTGAGTCAGAAACTTCCTCATACTTAGACATCATTTAAGTGGCACCAAACAAATATATAGCACCCCATGTATTAAAGGGACAGGGCATCAGCAGGTCTGGAGGTGAGGAGTATACAGGGTAAACATGAGGTGAGCTGCTGTCAGGTTGGGTTTATGAAACCTTGGTCAGAACTCAAGCAAAGATGGTACCAAAGTGGCAGCTAAGACACAACAAGTGGTCAACAGCCCAGGAGACAGGTGAGCCAAGGGGATCTAAGGTAATGCAGATACCTTGTCTAATTTCTTTTGGGAAGAGGTTGCTGCAGTATAATGGCACTTGTTTATCACCACTTGTCTATCCACATTACAGATCCTGCAAGAAGAATCTTACTCTCTAGCCTTTAACTCTATTAAGCAATTAAAAGAATATATTTATGACAGTTATTTTTCCATTGTTTTATTTACTTGCAAGCATGTATGTCTTTTAAGTAAACATATTAAATTCCTTTGAATAGGTAAGGTATGATGTTACATATACCTACTCACATACAATTTTGATTTTCCAAGATTACCTGAACCAGCATTATGGTATGTCCTTTTACCTTTACTAGAGGAACCAAGGAGAAAGAATTACTTGGAAGAAGTGAGATGGAGAAATCAAGCTAGCTTTTAGCTATTTGGTTGGAATAGCAGCTTTTTTCCTTTCATTAACAGCTGTGAGAAATCAGAAATAGTTAAAAGTTGAATGGTAATTTGGGGGCAATTTAGGTTGAAGGACTATCTATATATTTTTAATCCTTAACACATTTTGCATTGTCACTTTACAGATATATTCATTCACATTTCAACATTATAGCAGAAGTGTCAGGTCCTTGTTCTCCCAAGAGTGTGTTATTAAACCACTATTTTCAAATGAAAGTATGTGCTCTTCTAATGGTACTCCAAAATAAATTCTAGGCTCCTTAGAAGAAAAGAACCCTTCTCCAAAAGTGCATCCTTTATATGAATACTCTACATGAAAGTGGTCCAGCCATGATCATTTTCCAACTTAAAGTTTTCTAGTTTAAATTTTAAGTGTTTTGGAAACATTGCTCTTGGAAAACATTTTCCCTCCTAAAATCCCTGTATGAAAATTCATGTTAGTAAGTTTGTTTGTATGCTTGGTTTTTAAATAAAGTTTGTCCAAAATAGCCAACCTAGATAGCCTTGCCCTTTGTTAGTGTTACAGTGTATTGACATTAGTCCTTCCTGGTCCCCAGAGCAAGCAGGCCAGAAAACAATTGCATTATTCAACTTTATCTCACATTAGTGCAACTGCAATAAATTCCCCTATGGGAGAGTAAATGTTTAGTTGGGATCATTGACACTAAACTTTAAGCACAAAGTAGCATAAATGCAGTTTTGTCTCCATCCAAAGCAACCTGACTTCAGATGACTGAGTGATGGTCTTAATTGAAAGTGATAGGCCCAAAGTTGTTTTAGGATCCTATCACCCTCACCTGGGGAAAGCAGACTTGAGACAAAAAAAAAACATATGTCTAGCTGGAGGGAATAATCTTGTGAGAAGTGGTAAGCTAGTCTTTGAGTTTCCTGTTTTCCCATCATGTCACTGGGCATTATGGAAAGCCCTTCTTCATTCAGCATTGGAACCAATCCAGTGATGCAAAAGAATCAACACCCAGTGCATGGCCTGGATCTAAGATGCTGGGTCCAACCACATCACTAGCATTTGGACTTGGTCAATCTACTTAGGGTGATGGAATGAACTTTCATTAACCACTCACCAAAAAGCATGCAAACTTATTTTCTTTCTTTTTATAGTTATTCAGAATAATCTATTATGGTTTCTGGATATCAGTGAATCCCATGTCATTTAATTTTTTTGTTTAAATATTTGTTTTTCAACAGTGTCATGTGTTTGAACATTACATTGTGCATTTTAAAAATGTGAAATCAAATCATGTACTTTTCTCTGTGATTATTAAGGAGAGTGGTTAGAGGTTGATATTTAGCCATCTGTCTATGTTTGGAGATAGAAGAAGGAGGCTGATGAGGCTACAAATATATTCTGTGTTGTGGGGGCACTAGTGACAGAGGGGATGGGCTCTTTCACAGTTAGTCTTTGAGCAGAACACTGCTCGTATTCAATGGCACCTGTGCACAGAAGACCTTATTGTCCCAGTATTGACTCTGCTTAGCTTAGTTTTGTGACTACTGGCTGGAAAAATGAGCACCCACGTCTAACCCCAGTTCCTCCTGTGACATTCCTCTTTCAGCTTGAGGAAAGCCTCTAGATCTCTTTATGTCACACTTCTATCTTAGGTAATGTGGAACATCATCTTCTCTAATTAATGAATTAATGATGGAGAGGGCTTGGAAATTTCCAAAGACTGAATAATTGCTAGGTGAGGACTGTTCACTTTTCACTGGCTTTTTTTTTTTTTTTTTTTTTTTTTTTTATTTTTTCTTTCTGATGGAAAACTTACCTTCATACCTTACAACAATGATCTTTTGTTATGTTGAGACAATTCTGAGGAACTTGGCCTTTAACTCATTAAGGTTTTTTTTTTTTTTTTTTAAATGAAAGAAATAAATCACTGTACTTGAGATGAGCTGCTTTAATTTTCCTACATCTTAGAACAATTTAAAAGAAGAGGAAAAGGAGGGTAAGGGAAAAGGCAAGAAGAAGAGGAAAAAAAAAAAAAAGACAAGTGAAGAAAAGGAGACATAATCATAAACTGCGAGACTTGAGGGATCATGATTAGATTTGTATTCCTGTGTGAAGAGCAGTGAATTTGCATACCACAGTTGACCATAATGTGTTTCCTGCACATCTGAGCTGAGTTCCTTGAAAAATATTGTTATAAGCAAGGCTTTATAAGGCAGAAATGTTCCGTTCTTACTGACAATCCTCTTAAAGAAATAGAGGAAACTTTTCTCTTTGCTCTTTTACTAGTATAAAAGCTAATATCTGCGTATTGTTGTGTGGTCCATGGGATTCTTGTCCTATGTATTATCTTCACATTCCTGGGATGGGTGTTTTCTCTAATATTCAGAAGGTGAGTTAGATGAAAGTCCCAGAGCCAGGAACCAAGGCCAGTCATCACTCTTAGATCCAAAGTGGCAGGGCAGCTCTAGCACCCACTTTTTTGTCTTAAACCTCATCTGTGGCAGCCAATGGTCAGGTAAAAAGACAGCAATCTGCCCCATACTGTGTGAAAAGCACTGATGCTGTAAACCCCAGAAAGGTCTAGAGGTCCATCTAATGTGGGGAATAGGTTAACTTCTGAAATTATCTATTATTAATATGTCCTTGAAAAATCTTTCAGGAAGGTGAAACCTTGGAGAACAACAAACTACCTTTCAGTAAACCTAACAAAGTTGTTGTTAGCTCTTTCAGGCTTAAAACAGATCACTGCTCTTCATTTACTTGTTGAAACAGGGGATTTTCATAGGTCAGAGATGAATGTCCAGGTAATGAAATGCCCAGGATCTGTGTTGAAGAATCCCTAAACCTGTAATTTGTTAAGATTAAGAAAATCTTTTTGAGAATGTTGATATAGTAACATTTCAGATATTCAAGGAATATTAAAGTGTTTAACTGTGTGTGTGTATGTGAAACTTACACCAGAGGCCTGGTGCATGGATTTGTGCAACAGTGAGATACCTTGGCCTGGTCTGTGGAATCTGGCTGAAACCAGCTTTCCAACATCTCCTGAGGGGTCCCAGATTGTGAGAAGGTGCAGGCCAGGCTGAGGGACCCCACCAGTTCATGATCAGGGCAGGGGAGGGACCAAGGGGAGGCCTGTCTCACCCAATCTCAGTTGGCCAGACCCCTGTAGCAAGCTAATCTAGAGGTCAGAGTGTCTACCCCCTGGTGGTCAATGCTGTCATAGTGACTGGTTGAATGGTCAGTCATTTAGTATATTAGGCTTTTATTATATGGGATATAATATATTGCAAAAGAATTGGTGGTATTTTGAAGAGAACTATCTTTATCTTAATTTATGTGCTAAATCTCTCAGTTTTGGGATTAGAGAAAGAAAAAAGGAAGAGATATAAGGACAAGGAGAAGGATGGATATGGATATATGTCTCAAGGTAATTAACAGTACCTATACTAGTGTGCAGATGATAATGCTTGAGGAAGCTGGTGACAGTAATATTAATAATTACTTTCATGCAGATCTTCTTGGTTTCCATAGTGCTTTGTGAACCTCACAAAATCCATGTGCATTGAACACAGACGTTTCTGTCTATCTTGTGCTGATGAGGGTTCAAAAGCTCAGTGATGAGAGTCACTGAACTAAGATCATATTTCTAGTTTATGGAAGAGCCACAACTCTAAACCAGGTCTTCTGAAAGTTGTCCTCATGCTTCCCCCCTGGAAAACCATGGATCCGGGCATCACTCACCACGGCCCACGTCACAAGCAGACATTTAAATGGTCTCTGGTATTGCCGTGCAATGCCATGAGATCAACAGTTGGAGGGGAAGCACCCATTAAATCCCTGTCAGGCACCCAGGCTTGAGGCCTCGGGGTTATGCTTCCTCTTCATCATCCATGTACAATTTGTCCCAAGGTTCTTTCTAATTTCACAATATCTCAAATCTATTTTCTTATCTAAATCCCCCTGTGGCTGTCCTAGTTCAGTTCTCATTTCTCACCTGCACTGTTGAAATGTCTTCTTAATGGATATATCCACTTCTGATCTCTACTCATTCTACAAAAGTTACCAGATTAATATTTCTATAGCACAGCTCTGCCTTGGACATTAATTGCCATTTTAAATTTTTTTTAGAAGTTCCTAGCCACTTGCTGAATAACTTCAAACCCCAGCCTGGATTTCTGGTTTTATCTTACTTTTTTTTAAGTATCTGGGCTTCCAGCTAAGAATTTATATTCCTAGTTTCTCATCTCTAATTTTGGTCATGGAGCTCTTCATGGAATACCTCCCCAGAACTCCTCAAAATAAATAAATATTTGCACATTCAATTGTGATCCAGTAAGACCAAACTAAAGGAGGGGGACTAAAAAATCCAAATAATAGATGAGACTATTAAGTATTTTAAAGCTGTATGGATTACATTTTTTTTTAATCTATCACTCTGTCCTGCCAGGCACTAATGAAACAATTGTCAGGGTGCTGATTGTGGCCAGTGGGCTGTGGAATGGAGCAGAATGTCAAAGAAATAGAGTTTAACTCATCACCCGAACCTCTGAGAGGAAAGTACTACTGAGCTGTGAGAGATGCAGGGCAAGCTAAAGACCTCAGAGCCAAAGTACTGCATCAGCCCAATGACTCCCAGTGAGAAGGAAGGACTTGTAGCAAAACCAACAATGATTTTTTTCCCCCCTAAGAGTGATAGAATTTCACCCAAAATGTGAACTGCTGCTAAATGCCCGGAGTAATATTGTTTTGTATAATTGTATGTATAATTTGCAATGTCTATGAAGATCTGGTCAGAAAAGGGGAAGGGAAAATATAATGTTAAACGATGCTGTAAAATTGCCAAAACTGGTTTGGCTCAGTGGATAGAGCATCAGCCTGTGGACTGAAGGTCTCAGGTTCAATTCTTGTCAAAGGCATGTACCTTGGTTGCAGGCACATCCCCAGTAGGGAGTGTGCAGGAGGCAGCTGATTGATGCTTCTCTCTTATCAATGTTTCTAACTCTCTATCCCTCCCCTTCCTCTCTGTAAAAAATCAATAAAATATATAATATATAAAAAAGATATTGTAAAATCCAGCCCATTTATATCCAAAGTTTACAGTCAAGCAAAATGAATGTTCCATTTCTAATTAAATTTGCCATTGATTCCAAATGAGCCTGTACTGTGAGAAGATTATATAAATTAATAAATGCCTAAAACTGTCATTCTTGAAACCTTTGAGTAGAACATTGAGTTGCATTCCTAATGAGTGAGCATAAGCCAAGTTTATTTGGAAATCCCTATTTGGAGAGCCATGGAAGTGTGAACTTCATCACGTGAAAAGCTCAGGACTGTTCAGCCTTCTGTGGTAGTTCTATTAGTCCTAGTACCAGGCTATTAATAGGGAGTCAATTACATGTGTGCTGGTGCTGCTTTCTTTCTTTCTGTCTATCTTTCTTCCTTTCTTCTTCTTTTTTTAATAACTGCATGGAACATAATTAAAAAGACACCCCTTTTTTACTAAGAGATTATCAGGTGAAGAAGTTATTAGTTTCCATTTTATATAATCTTTTTTCAATGTTTTTATCCACAATCAATGTTAACTTTCCCTATTAAAAACAGATGTTTGTTTTTCTATTTTGAGTGGTAACCTTTTGTAAAGTAAAAAACAAGGCCTAGAAATTAAAACACAATTTCTCAAAAGTCTTCTGGAACCTAATAATTACCTCAATAAATTTGTTCAGTGATGGGGCATTCATAAAATTTAGGTGGTCAGAGATGTAATAGTAAATGTGTTACCATTGGTTTTCTAAGGAACAGTTTTGTCCACTCACAGGAAATGAAGACCTAGAGAATGACTGTCCAAAGTTTCCCAGCAGAAGTAGTACTTTAATATAATTTTCTGAATTTAGTAGGTTGTGGATGATTCATTGTCTATATTGATAGTGTGTTTTTTTAATTTCCTTACTGATTAAGGTATTACATATGTGTCCTTATTCCTCCATTATTCCCTACCCCCCATTCATGCCCCCATCCCCCTTTTGTCTGTGTCCATTGATTAGGCTTATATGCATGCATATAAGTCTTTTGGTTGATCTCTCCTCCTTATCCCCACCATCATTGCCCTTTATAAAAGAACAGTGAACATTTTAATGCAATACATTTTCTTTTTTTATTCTTTATTGATAAAGGTATTATATATGTGTCCTTATCTTCCCATTGCCCCCCAACCCCCAGTCATGCCCTCACCCCCCATTATTTGTGTCCATTAGTTAGGCTTATATGCATGCATACATATAAGTCCTTTGATTGATCTCTCTCCATTACCCCCACCCTCCCCTACCTTCCTTCTGAGGTTGAAGTTCTGATGGATGCTTCTCTGCCTCTGGATCTGTTTTTGTTCATCAGTTTATGTAGTTCATTATATTCCATAAATGAGTGAGATCATGTGATATTTATCTTTCTCTGACTGGCTTATTTCACTTGCCATAATGCTCTCCAGTTCCATCCATGCTGTTGCAAATGGTAAGAATTCCTTTTTTTTTTTTTTTTTTTTTTTTTTTTTTACCACATCATAGTATTTCATTGTGTAGATGTACACAGTTTTTTAATCTACTCATCTGCTGATGGGCACTTAGACTGTTTCCAAATCTTAGCTATGGTGAATTGTGCCACTATGAACATATGGGTGCATATATCCTTTCTGATTGGTGTTTCTACTTTCTTGGGATGTATTCCTAAAAGTGGGATCACTGGGTCAAATGGGAGTTCCAATTTTACTTTTTTGAGGAAAATCCATACTGTTCTCCACAGTGATTTTACCCAGTGTGTGTGTGTGCTGTGTCCTGATCTTTCTCTCCTTATCTTATAGGAACATCAGTCATTAACTTATGCCCAACCTAATGAACCCATTTTAACTTAATTGTCTCTTTAAGGACCTATATTTACATATAGTCACCTTCTGAGATCATGAAAATTAGTGCTTCAAAATACAAATCATGGAAGATAACATAATTCATCCTATAACAACTAGGAAAATTAATATTCCAAATGAGAAAAGCAAATGCAGCTCATTTTATTTTACTTTTTAAAATTGACTGAGGGAGAGAAACATCAATTTGTTGTTCCACTAATTTATTCATTCATTGGTTGATTCTTGTATGTGCTCTGACTGGAGATTGAACCCTACAACCTTAGCATATTGGCATGATGCCTTAACTTAGGGTGTACCTGACCAGGGACAAAACACATTTTATTTATTTTTATTTTTAAAAATATATTTTATTGATTTTTTAAAGAGAGGAAGAGAGGAATAGAGAGTTAGAAACATCGATGAGAGAGAATCATCAATCAGCTGCCTCTTTCACACCCCCTACTGGGTATGTGCCCTCAACCAAGGTACATGCACTTGACCAGAATCAAACCTGGGAACTTTCAGTCCCCAGGCCAATACTCTATCCACTGAGCCAAACCGGTTTGGGTGCCAAAACACATTTTAAATGTACTATTATTGAAGGTTTAAAAAAATGTATTTGATCTTCACAATATTTTATTGTTAACTGTGAAACTTAAGATGGTTATCAAATTTAGGAAAATTATTCACATTTATTTGTAAGCTATTACAAAAATATGTGAGCTATTGGTAAATTCTATTTTGTGAAATTTGCTTTAAAAATAAAATCAAGCCCTCGCCAGTTTGACTTAGTAGATAGGGCATAGGTCTGTAAACTGAAGAGTCCTAGGTTCAATTCCTGAATTCCTGTCAAGGACACATGCCTGGGTTTTGGTCTCAATCCCTTAGAGGGGGTGTGTAGGTGGTAGCTGATCAATGGGTCTCTTTCATCGTTGATGTTTTCTATCTCTCTCACCTTCTCCTCTCTCCTCCTCTCTGAAATCTCATAATACACTAAAATATATTAAAAATAATAAAATATATTTAAACAAAGAAAAACAAGTCAACAGTGCATTTTTAATTCCTTCTAGTACATAGTTTAGCACTAGTGCATAATTCCTGCTAAGAGAAAACATCTTTTGTGTGTATACTCCTATACATTTTGTAATTAGTAGACTGTTCAAATAACTTAGCTCTGACTTCATACACTTCACACCTGCTATCTCCTCCACCAGCAAAATCCATATTCTTTGTGTTGTGGGACATATTCAGGTCATAGGACTTCTGGCTCCATCCCTCTGATTCCCAGAGCTAGGAGGGTGGTGGGTCCAGGGGCATTTCTAGAAAATCATCCCCACACAATGACAACTGCTAATGGCTTATGCATATGCCATAGTGATCACAAACCTTTTAAATGTAGTATATCTCTGTACTCAACTAAATGTATCTTTGACTGAACTTCCCCTAACCAAACCCCAAATCCCTATGAACATTCCCATACTGCTTCAGGATTATGTGACAGAGCAGTCAGAGTGGCAAGAGAGAGCAGTGAATACATGCCTGGGCCCCATCCAGGACCTAAGAAGGGGTATAGCAAGTGGAGAGCCCTGAAGCTTCATTGTCAATCTATATTTGAGTTATTCTGCTACTCTGGTTACTTGTTAGGGAAAAGGTATTCCCCACTTTTTTTCTCTGCCCTTCCTTTCCTCTCTCTTTCCCACACATTTATTTGGTGCACACCATATTTTAGTGTCTACATTTGGAGGGATTAGACACATACAGAGTCTACAATATATAGCAAGGATGTTAAGTTTGGGATAGCCAAAGTTGTTAAAGATACAGTCTACTAGCTATCCAGATGATTCAGGGGTCACATTCAACTAAGTTATTGGGAAAGGTTTATGAGGAAGTGGCATTTGATCTGTCCTAACCAAAGGTAGGATTGCGATTGGTGATACTAGGAAAAGGGAAGACATTCCAGAGATCTGATGTTGCATAAGGCTATCTTCTTTAAAATGACATTTTTTGCACCTATAACATTTAAAGTTTTATTTGGTTTCATAGTCAAGACAAATGAACTCAAGGAAATCCCTGATTCGGTGGCCACATCATTGCTTTTGAGAAATATCCTTTAGAGTTTGATGCCTCTTTTCAGCTTAAGATTCCAATCATCTGATCACATCTTTGTTCTGGGATTCCATAAGTAGTTCAGTGACAACATCTGATGGATTTAAGCTAGTAGTTTCATCCACTTCACCAGAAATAGACTTCAGACAACCTTTTCACTAGGATATCATGTTTCAATATGTGAACCACCAGACAAATGGTCTTTAATATTTCAATGATATTTGATGGCAAGGTTGATGCTCCACTTATGACTTACTCCTCTGCTCGCTCTCTCTCTGTAGTCCTGAACTTTCTAAAAAATTTAGTACTTACTTTAGTTGTCTTTGTTTTTTCTATCTCCTATTTGCTTTTTTTATTTTGTTTATTCCAGTGACTCTTTTTTCTCCTCTCAAGGACAGTCTGGGTGTAACCACACTCCTGAATTTTCCTTGTCTGGGAGGGAGAAAAGTCTAGCAAAGTGCCTCTTTCATATGCAATCTGAGGCAAGTGGTTGGCCCAGAACCTCTCAGTGTGACCTGATGACAGAACCTGTAGGGATATTTGAATGTTCAATCTTTTCATGATACTATCATATATATATGTTGGTAAGATTAATCTTTGTGAAAGAGGCATTTTTGTCACTGATTTCCAGCTTTGTGAAATGTATGAGGGCAAAGAATTGTGTAGTAAAATACAGAATGTCTTCATGATTTGTAGGACACAGGCACCAGCTAATCTAAACAGAAGCCAATGCCTTCCCTTAACTGTTGAATACAATTATTTGCATAGTGCACATGTTCAGTACATACTGGTTTTCCTGTGGATTCCATAATGTTCTTACTGTAATTTGAGGACTAAAGGTAATGATGAATCAGTTGCTGACATACCTGGTTTTTTAAGGTTTAATACCATTAATATCCCTGTATGGTGGGAATGACTATCTGTATACTGAGTTTTTTGGAATAATAAAAAATATATAGGAAAGACTAGATTAAAAACAAAACAAAAACAGCAACACTAAATCTTCCACTTATAGTGAATAAATACACTTGTCTCCATCACATTTAGATCTTACATAATTTTGCTCCCCATAATTTTATCAAATGGCATGAGTATATTAAAATAAAATCAGGTGGGGTAAGGGAAACCTGGCAATGAAGGGATCAATCACTTTTCTGACAACTGTCAGATAATACAGTAACAATATTTAGAAGAAAATGTCAGTGCTGTAATTGAAAAAATATAAATATATATCATTCATATAGCAATTCTTCAAACTATCACAGGTCTCCCTTTAATGCCTCATCAATATGTTATATACTATAATAGACTGCTCTTCCTTTTTACTCTTTTGCTTTTGGTAATGAGAATTAATTTAGAGGCTTTTAACTTTCGGATTTCAATTTTTGTTTTGTACTAGACATGGCTTGTTCTGTCTGCCATAGAACTCTCAGATTGACAGCATAGCTGGATGAGACCTGAATTGATTGCACTACCTGCTTCAGTCAGTGTAGCTGTTTGCACATGGTTTATATTAGGGGGATCTACAAAAGGCCAAATGAAAATGTTCCATGTTAAGTGTAGTTACATAAGCCTTAATAAAAAGAAAATACTAGGAAGCACTTAGTGCCTCAGATACTGGAACCAAAGAATTTGTCCGTTCATTCCTTATCTCAGACATTCAAGTGGCCATCCTGATGTTTATTTGGCTACACTAAACCTTAGAATGGAGAGAGGTTTATATGACATATAGTTCAAGCCCTATTAATTTAATTTGTTCCACAAATATTGCTTAGGCACATACCACATGCCAAACCCTTTGCTAGGTATTGCATATTCCAAGATGGAAAATAACCCCATACTCACAAAGATATCAGGAGGGAAGAAATAGGTGAAGAAACTAAGGCTGAGGGGATTTGTAAAAGTTCTTATATGCATAGTATAAAGACTAGTAAAATGTATCCTGCACACCATTCATTTCTGCTTCTCCTTGACCACCTTTTCTCCCTAATCTAGAACATAGCACAGAATTTACAGCACAGGACTAAAATAATTCTGTTCCTTGTTACAAACTTCATGGATACCATGTTGAACATTTTTTTTAAAGTAATTTCTTTATTGATTAAGGTATCACATATTTGTCCTCAGCCCCCCATTCCAAACCCCTCCCCCCACTCATGCCCCCACGCCCCTATTGTGGACCTCTGGTGAGGCTCATATGTATGCACATAAGTCCTCTGATTGATCTCTCCATTTTATCTCCACCCTCCCTTTGAGGTCCAACATTCTGACCCATGGCTCATTATCTCTGGGTCTGTTCTTGTTCATCAGTCTATGTTGTTCACTATTTCCCCTAGATGAGTGAGATCATGTCCTACTAGAAATATAAGAATCAATGATACAAACAATAATCGTTATGCTGAAAAGCATATGAATCAGTCTGTAGTGAGCTTCTTTCTGGGCCACTAGTTCTTTTGAGACCCAATTTTCCAGGACCAAACCAGAGAGGGTTGGACTTGCATTACCACCATTTGCCCACCATCCAGAACTGAGATATCATTGCTGACATGTACACATAGGGAACTGTTTGCCATGTTGAACTTTTATGCTTAAAATATATGTTTTGTGCCCAATATTAATTCCATAGACATCTGTAAGAGAAAAAAATAGATTTCCGACTTATCTGCCCTCTCAGAAGCCTCTGATCATACATCCTAGGTTATTAGACAGGTTCTTTTTCGTGATCATGCTTCTTGGGGCATGAAAGGGAGAGGGGGCTGTTCAGGAAGTCTGCAATTGCATCAAGACAAACTCAGAGTTTGAGTGTATTTCTAAAACTATTTCATTTGAGTTTATAAGCATAAATCTCCCAAAACAGCTTGTTCTCAAGAGGTTACTAATACACTTAGTTCTAGTCACCCCAGAAATATGGTTGAACAGGCACTGTAAGATTAGTATGGCATGCTCAGAGAGGGTGCTCTGAACCATGTGGGAGCTGAACATTTGCTTAAGAGGAAATGCAGACAACACTGGTTAAATCTCTAGGGAGTTCCATTCCATGTGAGTTGGGGGACTGCCTCAATAAATCAACATCCTATGTATTGTTTCTGACATGCTCGGATCTAGAAATCTGTCTTCTTGTGATGTAAAGCAATGGGGAATGAAGAGATGCCCTGAAGTATGGAAGAATGATGTGTATTTGAGTTGAAATAATGAATATTTGTTATATAACTTAAATTATCTTAAATGTCCCCATGAATGCTCAGTGGATGTTTGTTAAGTGAGTTTTAATACCTGATTTGAGTTCAGTGTTGAAGGGATTTTAGTGACCATGCTGTTGAAAAAATGAAGTGGTAGGGGACACAGAATAGAGAACCAGGCCAGTCTGAGAGTGCTGGGTTCTCACTCCAGTTTATAATCCATAAGTGATTTTAGACAAGTCAGTTATCTATTTTTTCCCCCTCAGTTTTATAAAACAGGAGATTGGACTACTTTATTTTTTTTTTAAAGACCCTAGATCTGGCTGATGTGGCTCAGTTGGTTGAGCCCTGTCTCAAGGAAGCCACGGCTCAATTCCCAGTCAGGGCATATGCCTGGGCTTCAGACTCAATCCTCAGTAAAAGGATGTGCAGGAGGCAGTTGATCACTGTTTTTCTATCTTTGATGTTTCTATCTCTCTCTCCTCTCTCAATAATAAAAATATATATATTTTAAAAAAAATCTATACCAATCAGTGAGAAATATGGTAATTGACCATCACTCCATGATGTCCACAGCCAATCAGGAGGGAATGTGCAAATTAGTGGGACAAAAATGGCAGCAGACCCAATGGGAGTAGGCAGGAGGTTTGGGTCAACAGGGCGACTGAGAAAACCAAGCTTCACACTCGCTTGGGCCGGCCACCTAAGGTAGGGCCCGTGGGCCGCTGCCAAGAAGCAGGCCGTAGTGTGCAAGAGGCTTGAGTTTTCCAAGCTGGCCACTGAGGGTGGGGCCTGCAAATGGCCCTCAGCCCCTTACCCAGACTGGCCATGCCCCCATAGGGTGAGGGTCCCTGCTGGGGGGTGTGGCCAACCTGCAAACACCCATCAGCCCCTTATTCAGGCTGGCCAGGTAAGTGGGGACCTCCCTCCATCCTGAAGAGGGTGTGGGCAGCTTGAAAATAGCCTCTAGCCCCTCACCTAGGCTGGTCATGTCCCCCCAGTGGGATGCGCACCCCATGGGGGCCTGGCTGGCCTGAAAACTGCCCCAAACCCTCACTTAGGCCAGAACCATCCCCAGTGGGGATCCCCATGCCAATGGGGGCATGGCCAGCCTGAAAACCACCACAGACCCCTCACCCAGGCTGCCCTGCCCCCCAAGGGAATCCCCATCCTTATCTGGGACACTCTTTAGGGCAAACCAGCTGGCGCCCACCTACTCACTATGTCTCTACTTATTATTTACTATAAAAGGGTAATATGCTAATAAGACTGGGAGACCTTCCAGAAGACCTTCCAGACTTTCTGGACAAAGCCATGGTGGTGGGACCAAAGTAGAGACAGTTGGGGGCCAAGAGGGGATGGCAATTGTGTGTAATCAGGCCAGGATGAGAGAACAGTTGGTGGGTGATCAGGCTAGTGGGGTGGGGGAGGACATTGGGGATGGTCAGCCTGGTGGGAGGGGCATTTGTGGGGTGAGTAGGCTGGCAGGGGGCAATTGGGGTTTAGCAGGCCAGTGGGGGTGCAGTTGGGGGCGAGTAGGCCAACAGGCACTGTGGTTAGGGCAATCAGGCAGGCAGGCAGGTGAGTGGATAGGAGCCAGCAATCCCAGATTGGAAGTGTCCCACAGGGATCAGGCCTAAACCAGCAGTTGGACATCTCCCGAGGGGTCCCAGATTGGAGAGGGTGCAGGCCTGGCTGAGGGACACCCCCCATGCATGAATTTCGTGAACCAGGACAATAGTAATAGAATAAAAGGCTCTAAAGAAGCTATAAAATCTACATGCATAATATTAATCAAGATTTACTATATGTATGATACATTGGAAAGAAATATTAACTGTCATATGTCAAATAATAAATTAATAGTCAGGCATTAACTTCTTTTAGCCAAACTTCAGGTTTATAGCTCATTGTCTAGCACATTTCAGAGAACCTAGCCAGTATACAGCAAACATTTATTAGCCTCATGCTTCACCCAGTGTTTCGGTATCTGGCCCAGATCTTTTAAATGAATGTTGAATGGTATTATTGATTCAAAACTAGATACTAAAGACATCCCACATAATTTAATTTAAAAGGTGAAAATCCAACCATTCAATATGGCATCTCTTTTACAGCATAAGAGATTTACACAGGCACACTTCTGGTCAATGAATTCTCATTGCCTTACCATGTATCTCTTTTGGACAACTCCATTTTTTTACTGGAACCAGCCAGAATGACAGTAACTGGCAACAGTCTGGAGAAAAAGTTCTACCCTCCTGTCAGAGGCCAGGCTTCATGTCTATAATGGCAAAGATTATTGATAGCCAGAGATTACTTTTTTTCAACCATATCTTTCCACTCAGTAATTACTGTCCATTTGTGTTATTCCTGAGAAAACAAAGTCTAATATCATAAAGGCTCTTTTTGCAATAGGAGAACATGCTGTTAAGATAATATGAATGCACACATTTTCTCATCCCAGTTTGTTCTAAATGAGTAATCTGCAGTTTTTTAAATGTTGCCATTCTAAAGGGAGGAGAGGGTACATTTGCAGTGGATTTTTTTAGTAGGTTAAATCTAAAGAAGTAATTAAGACTACGCATTTCTGATATGCAGGAAACAGTGTTATGCATTTCCCTTGGATGACAATAAGTAAGAGGAGATAGGAAGACTCTCAAATTGCAGTCTGTGTGACCTGTTTTTTAATAAACATCATCATATTCCAGTCAATTATCTCCAAAGTACAGTGTGTTTTCTAGTCAGACAGAGGGAGAGAGAGAGAAAGTGTGCACATGGGAGAGAGAGAGACTGTGACTTAGAAGTGGTTCGAGAATGCATAGAATGTACATTGAAGTGTACATTAATCTATTGTACTTGAAATGATATTATACAATTTGAAAGGGGGTTTATAGAGAGGATTCCAGGTTATTTTCATGTGATTTCATAAATGTTGAATTATAGTCATCAGCGAAATAGACAAGCATGGCTAGGAAAATAAAATGAGGTACATTTTGTGTTTAGCAAAGTAACAGGGCCCCTAATACCTGTTAGGAAAAACAAGTCATTAGTTGTAACTATTGAAAGGAAGTGGTCTAATCGGAGCTGCAGGATAAGTACCTCATTTTATTATGGCTTTGTATGTGTTTTGCAAGACTCTGGTTCACCATTAAAATTATTTTCTACAGCAACACTGTGAAGGTTCAGAACCCAGAAGTGTAACTATTATTTGTTTTCACACCATGTTGCTCTGCTGGGAGAGTAAATAGTATTTTGAGTTTTGTTCATTTCTTTTATTCTTTTCACCTATAAAAAGATCAAAATTGTAGAGACACATTTATTAAAGAATGCTCTTTAAAGAATCTTAAGCTTGGTCAAAACAGTGTTGGCCACAATGAAGACAGGTACATTACTTTATAATCAATTGGGGTTGTTTTATTTTTCTTCTTCTTCTTCTTCTTCTTCTTCTTCTTCTTCTTCTTCTTCTTCCTTCCTTCCTTCCTTCCTTCCTTCCTTCCTTCCTTCCTTCCTTCCTTCCTTCCTTCCTTCCTTCTTCTTTCTTTCTTTCTTTCTTTCTTTCTTTCTTTCTTTCTTTCTTTCTTTCTTTCTTTATTTCTTTCTAATAAAGTTTGCAACAAAGAAAGGTTTCAGATGGACATGAAGTACAGACACAAGCTTCTCTTAATTCCAATGGGCCAGGCAACCTCCCACAATAGCTGTAACACTTGGCCTTTTCTGATAGAAACCCCTTTCTTTCTGTGTGGTCTGGAATTTGAAACTACAGGTCTTTGATCCTTGGCCTCTCTCCTGACTGGTTGCTGGGTGGAGTGACTCTGATTATTCATTCTTCCAAGGAGGCCTATTACCATCAGAAGAAAACTGCATCCTTGCTTTTACAGCAGTTAAGCTTGATCTTTATTGGTGATACTGTGATCTACTCTTACTTTCTTATTCCTAAGCCAGAAGCGTGTATATGTAAATATATATATATATATATATATATATATATATATATATATATATATATATATATATATATTTTAAGTTAACAGCCTGGTTTTGGGGAAAATAGGGCATTTTCCCAACCTTAAATCCTGTAGCTTGCTACAAAACACCAACAGTGGAGTACCCTCCTTCTCATTGTGCCAACAAATCTTCACTAATTATTTATTTCTAATTTTAGACCTTGGACAATGACTCAGTGTGCCCTGGAAATACTATCACTGTAGTAATTTTCTTGTGTGGCTCGGCTTAATGTTCAAGAAATGGGTAGTTACAAGTCCAGACACTATAAAGATGGAGCTAAAAATTCTTCTAAAAATGGGATGTTTGGTTAGCGTTTAGTAGTCAACAACTTTCTTGCAGCCACACACAGTGCCAGAGTAAGAAATGGAATAAATGTCCTCATGCTGTGTTTGGTGAGGTTTCCATTCAGGAGATTAACCTTTAATGTTAAGGACTCAGGATATGTTGGTTTCATGTGTGAGGCTTGCTCTCTGGCCTTATGGTATCTTTAACTCAAGGGATTAACAATTGGGGGAAAATGTCACATATATGGGTGATAAATGTCATAACAGTGATTATAACTTCAATTAATTCATTCAACAAATGGATAACCAGCTCTTTTGAACCATATTCTTGTTTTAAAGATCTGTTTTACATGGTTCGCTTGGTGTGTCATACAGAGAAGGAAAGGAACAGACATCTCTGCCCACATAACTTTTTGCTGGTATATTGAAGTCAACACTGACAGATACCTTCAATACTCTGTTGGCCACCACTAGTCCTTAAACAATTCCTCATTAATATGATTTTGAGGACTAGTTGTATTTAGGTTATTGCCTTCACTCTCTTAAGAAATGTATGGCTCAAATCAGATATTATCTTTGCAGTGTGGGCTCACCAATGGAGTACTCTCTCACTTTTTATTAGATGTCAGGTATCCAATAATAGGTTCTACTGTGTAGGAACCTGAAGCCCTTCTCTCTAGCATCAGTTTTCCCATGTGGTCCTTTGTAACCGAGGGTAGATTTAGAGAAACCTGCTGAGCCCTTCTTACTTCGCTCATAGGAAAAAATATTTCCTATTTAATTTATAAAGATTTGTTACTGCACTAAAAAGAAATTTGCTGTATACTTTTTTTTTTTTCTTGAGAGGATTATATGGTACACTTTGCCCGGAATGGCAAATATTATCCCTTGAACAACAACAAAGAATAAGAAAGAAAAGGAAATCCCTGAAATTTATTTTATTTTTATTTCTTCAAATACATTTTTTATTGATTTTAGAGAGGAAGGGAGAGGGAAAGAGATTGAAACATCAATGATAAGAGAGAATCATTGATCAGTTGCTTCCTGCACACCCCACATTGGGAACTGAGCATGCAACGCAAACATGTGCCCTGACTGGTATTTGAACCATGACCTTCTGCTTCATAGATCAATGCTCAACCACTGAGCCATGCTGGCTGGTTTCTGAAATTTATTTTAAATTATCTATCTATCTATCTATCTACCATCTATATATCTATCTAAAGATTGAATGTGAATATAAACAAGATTTTCAGGGGGAAATGTTTTAACAATTAGGGAAATGAGTATTGAACTCAATAAAGCAGAGTTATTGTTTTTGTTTTATAAATGAGGCAAAAAGCCCATAGATGTAAGTTTGCTCATAAAGGCAGGGGATCCAATAGGGTAGGTTACTCAGGTTAAGCTGATATGTTGTGGTGCACTACCTCAAAACCACTGTTATCTTGCTATATTTAGGTGCAGAAAGCCCCTAGAGTTCCACAGAATTGGAGCATTTTCAGATATAAAACAATCCTTAGAAATCATCTCATCTGATGGCCCCACTTGGCAGAAGAGGTCCAAAAAGTTTCTGAACTGGGAACAAAACACACATTCTCTTTACATCCTATTATGCTGGGGGTTAGATGCATAAACCCAGGTAATCACCAGGAAACTATAAAAGGACCAAATATAGGCTTTGGAATCACTGTGACCTGAGTGCAAATCTCATTTTCATTCCTTGGGTATTTCTGTCTAGCCAGTGTCTTCCTCTCTCTGAGCTTCACTGTGAATAAAATGTGCCAAGCAGCATGTTGGCTTTTATTAAGCAAGATAACAAACAGTGTCTGTCTTATTGCATGGTCCCTAATGAAGGCTCCTGTACTATGTACTTACTTCCTTTTGTTTGCTCATGCCCCCTCTTATGCTATTGGGACTGCTGTTTTGAACTCTTCACTTCTACTCTGGACTTTCCTATGTAACCACCTGGAGAGAAGCAGAGTATATGTCTACCTCCCCAACCCCGCCATGATGGCTCAGGCCCTGTACTGTGCAGGACACTGTCTTTCTTGGGATGCTAGCACCCTGCTTCTTGTAATAGGAGACCTGGCCTGATGTAAATAAGGGGCAGAGCATGATTAAAAGTGATTGGGAGATAGGGCTTCATGAATGGATCTTTCATTAGTAAACCAAATATTTGCCAGGCGGGACTGTAAACAGAAGAGAAGACTTGATTCACTTACTCCTTTTCTCTTGCCCTCTCTTAGTTTTGTTTAATTTAGTGTGTTTACACCTTAAAACACAGCTAGTACTGAGGCCTTTCCAAGGTTAAGAGAAACCTTTCTTGGCCATCCTGTCTATTTCCTCTTGGCCATCTTTAAGAGACAATGAAAGGCATGTGGGTGTGAGACAGAGCCTGTGTTCACATGAGTACTGGTGGATTATGGGGCTCAAGAACAAACACCACCTCCACCTTGTCCACAAGCGTTTAATAGAGGCTACAAGAGCACCCGAGCTCACCTCAAACACATTCTTTCAATCCGAGGGTCACTGCCGGTCATTTCCCCAATGTATCACTGCTGTCCTGACATGATCTCTCTGCTCTGCCTTGGCTACCCTAGCATATTTTTCCCTTTTCAAAATGTGTGACTTTTTCTTAATTAAAGACCAGCCAGCATCAGTGGAGGAAGCTGCGTGGTTTGGTGGCCAGCACACAGGGCCCGTGGTCAGAAGACAGGACTTCATTAAGGCATTTGGTTTCACAGGGCCTCGATGTTTTGATTTGGACTTTGGGACTGATTATATTTGACCTGTCTCTTTCACTCTTCCTCTGTGAGGTTCAAATGTGAGACTCAATGAGAAAGCCTTGTATGGACTATTGAGTATTATATAAGTAGGAACATTTTTTATTGGATGTCCCTCATGTTCCATTAATAAGTTGTCACTCTGCATTACAGTGGTAGTTGAACTAAGCACTTGATATAGTTGATTTCAGATTAGACTTTACCTAAGGATAATTTGGAGAAAATGAGCTATCGGTGTCATATTTGTGGGCTTTGCAGGCCCCACAAAGGATGGTGAGTTCTTTCCACCTCTAGCATAAGCTACTGACAAACTGCGCCTTATTTCCAGACTATAGAAAATGAACGCAGGCTCTTGGGAATTCATTGAGCTCACAGGGGTTTAAGTGATGCAAAATTAGGGTGAGAAATTAAATCCTGGTTACTACTCATGGCTGGTCTCTGGTGTCTTTATTTTCAGATAGTGAATGCTCATCAAGGAAGATTGGTGGGTTTCACTCAGTTTTCATCAAGACACCAGCTTTTGTGCATTGCAAGAAAAGCCTTATTCTCTGTTCTGCTGGTCTCTCCTTGCTTAATTTCCTCTGCTGTTCTCTATACACTCACATTCTTAAAATAGTTTTCTACATGGTATCCTCATTTGGATATTTGCTTCCAGTATTCTTGAGGTTGGCGAATTTCTCCAGAGTCTATTGGTTCCAGTGCACAAGCACAAGAAAATTTCCGCTTGAGGTTGGTCTGGCACTGAGGTTTATTTTCTCTCCTTTCTGCTTCATTGTTGGTAGGTTTGGTCCAATGTGTTGCTAGGTTGTGTGGGTTGCTTAGCTCTTATAACAAAGCTAAGATGGACATGTAAAACATTTTGTTTTCTTTCTCTCTAACAAGGTCTTCCCTCTTGCAGAATGCTTCAGTATGAGAAAAGAGTATTTGCTTGATTCTAATTCTGACATATGAAATGTTTACTATAAGATGGCTTTATCATCCTGTTATGTTGTCAGACTGCTATCATCATGGTCATCTTCAGCTTAATAGCAGGAATGTTTTATTTGTACTGAAGGTATTAGAAAGTTTAAGTAAATTCAAAACAGGAAATTTCAAATGCAAAAAAGCAAGCAAGCAAACAAAAAACAAAAACAAAAAATGCTGATTAGTTTTACATTGCTCAAAACCCTAAAGTTTAAATAACTTTAAGCTTTGAGTTGCATCTTGTTCTCTCTGACAGTACCATTTTCAGGTAAAAGACGGTGCTTAACTCTGGTTATTGTTACAATGTAACTACTCATGCAAAAAATAAAATAAAATAAAAAGTGTCCTTGTAAGAGGGAAATATGTTTATTTGCCAGAGTGCCCTCCAGGTTTTGGATGACAATTGAGGCACTTTGATTTAATGCTTCTCTAGTGTCAGCAATTGCAACCAATCCAGCCTTCATCTTAGCCTCCCCAAAGGAGACTCGCCTTGACCATAAGAGAACTCAGAACTCCAGTCTGTTAGTGATGACAGTCATGCAATTCAGCAAACACTTTTCTCAATGATAGATGCAGCAGTTAAAATTAATATCAGAAAGTCGGCATGAAGTAGAAGTTGCCTGTCTTCCTGGAATTCTGGGAGAGATATGGGAGAGATAACATAGGCAGTGAAATCTAGCTCCCTATTGAAAGTGCTATCCACAAGTGAGATTGTGACTTAAATAAAGAGTAGCACTGAGATTATAGTAAAACCCCTGCATTCCTCTGTCAGACATGCAAAATCCTTTAGTCCTCAAATAGTATGGAGGCTTTCACTCTATATATCCTTCCAATGAGTGGGGTTTGATACAGAGCAAGATAGAGATTAATCACCTGATTCCTATCCTCAAGGGACTCAAAGATGAGGAATGGAGGCAGATATGTAAACAGCTATTTCCAAAGTTGTAAACCAAATGTAATGAACCAGGTTATGAAGGAACCACATAGGAGTCTTTGATGAATTTTTCCTGAGGGAATTTGCCTTGGCCATCCTACATAATAAAAGAGTAAGATGCAAATAGACCAAATAGCAGAACAACCAAACAACCAATCAAAGCATAATTTGGTAATGACATGCTAAGGCTGCTCAACCACACGCTATGATGTCCAATGACCACCAGGGGGCAGATCTCCAACTGGTAGGTTAGCTTGCTGCTGGGGTCTGGCCACTTGGACTGAGCAAGATGGGCTGGACATGCCCTAGAGCACATGTGTCAAACACAAGGCCCAAGGGCCAAATCCGTCCCGCCAGGCCTTGCAATGTGGCCCGCACCGCCCTGTCATCACTGTACTCCGCTGCGTTTCCATCACAATGACAGTTTATGACTGTTCAGTAAACCATTCTGCCCGCGATTTAGGCTGGATTTTAGATTTTGGCCCCTTCTCTGATTGAGTTCGACACCCCTACCCGAGAGCCTTCCAGTGGCCCTTCCCAGGCCCAATCATGCACCAATGGGTTCCCTCAGCCTGGACTCTTGAAATCCAGGACCCCTTGGGGGATGTCAGAGAGCCAGTTTTAGTCCAAACCCACAGGCCACTCCCTTTGGGAGGGCGCCAGATGCAGGCTCATGGCTGGCAAGAGCTGTTGTGGCAGCAAAGCCTCTACCAATTGGGACTGATTGGCTACAAGCCTGAGGCAGGTACAGTGGGGTCAGGATGAGCAGGAGCAGCAGGTAGGAACTAAAACAGCATTGAACTGCAGGCCATCCAGAGGGACCTCACCCATGCACAAATTCATACACTGGGCCTCTAGTAAGAAATAATTATTAATTTGACTTCCATCTTGTCCCATATCTATATCTCTATTGCCACTTAATATCTTTATCTTACCTATCTATCCATGAATCACGTTCCCACCTAATGGCATGTTTTATATCAGATAAGATTCCTCACTTGGCAATAGAGTATGATTGGTACCTTGCCTCCATTCATTCATCCATCAATCCATTCTACCAAATCTCATGCCTTCTATATGACAGATGTTATGTTATATCTTGAAGAAGACTCACAGTTTAGTTAGGCAGTAATATATGATTTAGCAATAGAGACAAAAACAGCTGAGAAAATGTTATGGACCTATAAAAGAGTTAAAGAAAAAGGCATGGAGAGCTTCTTGAAGGTGATTTCATTATAATCATAAACAGGCAGTCCTTACTGAGAATGATGCCTCTGACTGAGCATCATGTTTTCTCATCATCTTTTCCATGAGTGCTTACTATGCATTATTCTATGTCAGACACTGTAGTAGCATAGAGTAGGGGCATATGATCTTCTGACAGACATTATTTCTAACCCTGATGCTTCTCATTGTGATTAGACCTCTGCTTTTGTCCAACAGAGCCCAGGGATGTATACATTAGCTCCATTGTCTGTCTTTTCTATTATCTTCTGTCCCTGTGGTTGCATTTCAATGAACATACATCAGATATTGTGAGAAGGTGAGAGACAAGTGTTAATGACTTGGTTGCAACTTAGAATTGGTCTTCAGAGCAATAGGGCATTTGATACATTGCTTCTCAAATCCCCTATGTGACTTGGGACTATTGGAAATAGGAGATTAGAGTTATGTATCAAGGACAGATGTCAGCAAACTAAAGCTACACCCAGTACTTTACCTATATTTGTAAATACAGATTATCAGAATTCATCATGCCCATTTGTTTATATGTTGTCTTTAGTAGATTTCTCTATACACTACAAAGTTGAATAGCCACAACTGAGATGAAATGGCCCATAAACCCTACAATATGCAACATTTGCTTTTTTTTTTTTTTTTTTTTTTTATAAAAAGAGGTTTTCTAATCTAAAAAACTTATGAATCTCTGAAAGAGGGGGAGGGGAAAGATTTTGTATCCCTAATTATCTTTTTCAGTTACACTACATTTTGTTCTGAAACTCTGTCAATAAAACTGAGAATTGAAAAGAGAGATTAAAAAAAAATCTAGACTAAAAGATGATGGATAAGATCTATAGAATATAATATCCCCTCTTCTTCATCCATCTTGTCCTAAGAATATTGTATATTTCAAGGATTTCTGCCAAATACTGTGTATTCAGGCAAATACAACACATTCTGAGTGCACAGTCTGTTAGTGAAGACGATCATGCAAACCAGCAAACACTTCTCACGGTGATAGATGCTATACAGCAAATATATCAATAGTTCAGATGCAGAGAGGAGGCAAGGTGTAGGAGTTGCCTGTTTTCTTGGAATTCTGGGAGAGAAATCACAGGGTTGTTGAAATTTTACCTTTGTCTGAAAGGATAAGCCTGGATAGATGAGTAAGGGGAGACACAAATGTTTTATTTCTAGAAACTTCAACCTTACCTTGAAATAATTTGGTATGTTAATAACTGCAACAAAGTTTATGAAACATTATCTCATCTATAATCTTATTGGTTTTTACAATGGAGGTTTCTTATAATAATCTTCTACATTTTAAAAAATATATATTTTATTGATTTTTTACAGAGAGGAAGGGAGAGGCATAGAAAGCTAGAAACATTGATAAGAGAGAAACATCGACCAGCTGCCTCCTGCACACCCACCATTGGAGATGTGCTCACAACCAATGTACATGCCCATGACCGGAATCGAACCCGGGACCCCTCAGTTTGCAGGCCAACGCTCTATCCACTGAGCCAAACCGGTTTCGGCAATAATGTTCTACATTTTATGAAGAACCAAGGACAGTTAAGTTTGTTGTTCAATGTTCCTTTGCTTATAAATAACAACAACAAAAAATATGATCTGACCTTTTCTTTATTTTACTCCAAAGCCACAGGATTGTCTTTCTGAGTCAAATGTCCCTGGCTTAAGTCTACAAATATTCCCTGGAACTTGTAATTGGTATGAAATACAGGAGAAAAGGGCCCTTCACTTTGCCTGCACTAGAGTAACCTGCTTTACTTCAGACATTGCCAAGAAATGCTTTGCACACGGGACATTGCATATGCGGCTTGTTGAAATAATAGTGATCTGGATTCCAAATGCTTCCATCTTTTATACATATGGGTGCCCTCATTATATTGTCATAAGACTCCTTTATTTACTCTCAACTTACCTTGGAAATTTCTCTACCTTCTGTCCCTCCCCTTTCTTGTTGCAGATACCATCTGTTAGACCCTCTATACCAAGTATGCTCACTCATCACACCATTTCCTTCTTCAGTTTTTGACAGAGTGAGGAGAATATGTGTGAGAAGAATCCTACCATTCACCAACTCACATTATTCACAATGCTAGTTACATAGACATCATTCCTTATGCTCATTCCCCTTACCAAGTACAATTGCAGATGCCAGTCTCCCCTCCAGATTCCTAACTCCAAATATCCAAGCTCTTCATCTCCTATCCCAAACCTCTACTTTCTTCTTAGCTATCTGTCTTGGATCATGAAAATCACTAACACTGTTGGAAATATATTTTGGAAGTGTCTCTTTCCCCATTTGTTCCTCCATGGTTAATTGACATATTCTTCTGCCAATTCTTACCCCAACAAGAATTGTCTTGAAAAATTAAGTTGGAGTTCTCAGTACATTTTACTTGGCCTGAAGTAATAGAGCATAGAGCACGGGCTATGAGATGAGACTGCCAGTATTCCAGTCCTGCTATTTAACTTAATAGCCCTGGACCTTGAGTACCTTTCCTAAAATCTCTAGGCTTGAAATCTCCTTATGTGGATGTTTTCAGAATTAAATGAACACATGTTAAGTTCTTAGAACAGTTCCTGGCTGGGCAGGTTTTAATTATTATTATTATCATCATTATTTTTCTTTTGTACTTGAACTTTCAGACCATGTCTCCATTTTGGGTTCAGAAAATATGTTTAACATAATCATAGGTTTAATAGAATTTTTGGATTAAGCCTTAGAAGCTAATATACAATTATAACTTTTTTTTTATGAGAGAATGAATTTCTGCATTCTAAACAGATGAGTTACAAAAAAAACTGTTGGCTGGAAATCACTCACCTATAAGAGATGGTCCAACTTGAAGAAGGAGCCTGATGGTGAAAGATAATTGGAAGTCTGCAAAAATATTTTTGCTAAATGCACTGTACTTTTGAATTTGCATTCATGGCATTTATAATACACCTGCCCCAATGCCACCAATCAGGATCATGTGTACAATCCTCAGTCACTTAATTATGAAGTACTTTTATTTTCCTTGTTGGCTTTTGTTTATTTGCATTTTGACCTTATCTATGTCTTCATTTAGTAAATAAGAAATGAGAGTCAGTAGTTCGATGGTATCTGCTTGTAAGTCTAGATGTAACACTCACACATCTTTAATTGTTTGTCCTGTCATATCTGTCTTCAGGCTTGTAAACTGAACTCAGTTAGTGATTTGCCATGATTGCAATCACTGCTTGGTGGTAGAAGGGGTGAGAGATGACCATTTAAGCATCTCCTGTCATTTGAGAGTGCAGACTCCAGGAAGGTATTCTATTGTTTGCTTTGTAAAATGTCCGTGACATCTATTTTATACTTTGGAAATAATTCGTGAAAGGTGTCCTGATGAATCTCTCATACACATGAAACAAGTAAAAGTATTGTGATTTATGCAAAAATAAGTCCAACTGATTTGCACTAACATACAAATGGGTATGGAAAGCGCAGTGTATTAAGTGCCATGAAAAATAAACTTCTTAGGTATTTGAGGGGATGTTCAGAAACAAAGTGGCCTTGACTGAGTCTTTTCAACAGAGGTTGGGCGATTAGTGACCTCAGTATGTACAGCAGGGAGCATTAGGCAAGTGGCATTCCTGACAGAGGAAATGATATGAAGAAACTTAGGGAGGTATGACATTCTTGAGATTATACCTGTCTTTGATTGTTAGTATGCCTTAAAAAATGATACTTTTCATTAATGTAGCCACATTTCACTTCAAGATTCCTACATACTTTAGGGTGAAAAATCCATAAAACCCTAAAAAATACGGGCAGTCAAATATTTCTTAATTGTGAATGTATACACACACAAACTCCACATTTCCACAAATCGATGACTATAGTAAATGGAGCAATTTTCCACAATTTTCTGAAAATAACTGTATGTTTAAGCACTGCACTCAGCAAAGTGGTGTAGTGCATCAATATTTCTCAGTCCTGCTGAGTGCCTGCATGGTCTCTAATAGCTTTGCCAGTTTTTCCTGGGTAAGTTGTTGAGGACAGGAGATTCCATATTTGGAAGTACAGGGTCACCTCCTCAACTTGCCATACTTATAATCAGTCAAAAATTAGGAAGAGTATTTCCACTTGGTTACACCAGCAAGGAGGAAACATTCCTAGTCACATGCATAAAATAGAATAATGTAAGTTTCCACCCAAGAGTTTCATGGAGTTGGGCCAGCATCCTATAGAAGGAGAAAAGTGCCCTGGGGTGGGGTGGGGGAAGCCAGGTAATTTTATGGAAAAACATATAAATGTATAAAATAAAATGGTACAAGTTATCAATTGGGTAAAGGTAGGTATACCACTGGGAAGTCAACTATAAATAGAAGATGCAAAATGAACTTTCCTTGGGCTCCTGTCTTCTTTTGCAGTAAAGGGTTTGCTGTACTATTTCTGTAGTATTAATTGACATATCTACACACTCTAGTCACCTAATATTAATGTGGGTCTAAAATATAGCCTTTTCCTCCCTTAACTATAAGATAATAAGGTGCTCAGAAGAAATGGTTCAGTTCCCAGTAGCACCTACAAAAAAGCCCAGAACTTGGTAGTAAGTGCTATGAAGCTCAAGAAAAGGGTGAAAGAGTCTTTCTGTGCTTTAAGGGATAGATAAAGTTTAAGGTGGGTATTAATATGGAATAAGACAAAATTGTAGACAGAATTAGGGAGATTGCTTAATAACCATTGCATTATAATAGTTGATGGGTCAAAGGTGCATAGAAGAAACATAAATATTCTCAATGACAGGAAAACAAAAATATGGCTGTCTGAAAGAAAACTCCATTGCTTTTGAAAGTAGTGAGATTACCATCCCTGGAAAGTCTAGAAGATTTCACAGGGATTCAGTCATCAAATGAAATAGAGCTTGTAGTCAAATAGATCACCAAGGAGCTTATTTTCATCCTGAAGATTCTAAAATTCTGCTATTTCAAACGAGTTCTTCTCAAAGTTTAGAGAAAAAATATCTACTAGAGATTAGAGAGAATTAATCCATCTGCAAGTTTATTTAAATTAGATGATGCTGACACTGCACTGAACTTCTCAGACAATACTTACTCTATGCAGCTTTAAACTGTGACTTTGGAAAACAACCCATGATGTTGATATTTTCTTGTCCAAATAGCAAGCAGAGAACATGTCACATTTAGAAAACACTTTGATTTTACTAATAAGAAGACATCCTATGCCAAAGAGTACCCAGGCAATGCCAGGCCTCCAGATGAGGGTCCTGAAGACAAATCTGAGCGCTCCTTCCTCTCACAATGTCTGCAAATATTGGCTGCTTCAATGTTCACAGTCTGTGACAGCTCGTTGGTTCCATTTCTTAAAGCTGGCCTTCAAAGCCATGAAGCAATAGCAAACTGTTTAAAATCCCAAATCATAGGACAGATTGTGTAGACTCAAAAAAAGCAAACAAACAATTACATTTAAAAACCAAATGTTGGGGAAAATAGTGGCAACCTTTTTGCTCACCTGCCAAAGACTCCTGGCTAAGCTTCTGTTTTTGCCAAATTCTAGCAAATAATATCAGAGCCTGTCCTACGGACAGGTGAACTATTGTTGGTGGTTAAATCTGGAGTGCTTTATCATTGGCTAGCATTGTGGTATTAAGCAGATGAAGCTCATTTCACCATTTGGAATTAAGTTTCCATGAAAAAGCTCTTTACTAAAGGAGACAGTAGTGAATAATGACCAGCACTGACATTGCACATTCACTGGAAGTATATCATGAGGGGTTGGTTCACAAGAGCCCTGAGAAACAGGTGAGGAAATGGGATTAGCGAGGAGACTTGCTCAAGATCACAGAACCAGTAATATATGAAGCAAGAATTCAAACCTAGTTCTCCCAATATTATATCACTTGCTTTTTCTACTATATGATCCTGCTTCTAAGCTAACCATCCATTCAATAGCTCTTTAAAAAGAGATTCTGTTACATCCTTTGAAGATACCAGATCCTTACTTTCTCACAGGGCTTTCTAAATAGAGTCCATGGGATATTTTGCAAGTTTTTAGTGTTTTTTTTGTTTGTTTGTTAATTGTCTAATTGTTTGAGGGGTTTAATTTGTTCCAGGATATCATATCTGAATTCATTTATTTTCTTCCATTTCCCCTTTAGCGTGCACATTCTTCTTTTCACTATAGTGATATATTAGTTTCTCAAAGCTCTCAAGGAATGTGTACTTCAAAAGTGACAGTACAAGATGCTCAAAATAGTTATTTTATTTGGACGTGGGTAAGAAACACTATAAAAAAGCAAAAGATTGTGTGACTATTATTACAACTTTAAATTTAGAATTTACTGCTCTTACGTTATTTGCTATACCTGGCCTTTCTCAGTATTTTATATAGTTGATATCAGGTTAGTATAAATTTAGCTTTACTGCTAGTTTTCATATGTTTTATATGCTTTTTAACTTTGCTTTAATCGCTTTGCTATCATCAATTTCACTTTGAACAGCTTCCCATCACTAGGGAATCAAATCTGTATAAGTGATATTCATAGACTTTTTAAAATTTTTATTATTAAAATATTACATCTCCAGTCTCTTCTCCCAATATTCCATCACAGTCCCTACAGTTTACTCAGACTAAAGAGCTGGACCCTATACATACAAGCCTTGTCATTCATTCTTCTACTTTTAATCTAGTTGACTCTCTGTGAAGAATACTTCCCCCTCCCCACAAAAAAAAAAAAAAAAAAAAATCTAGATTAGCTAAACTCAAAGATACCAACTCTGTGGCACCTTCTCAGATTCCTCCAGATGGAAATAACTTTTTATTCTGCATAGCCCCAGCACATTATTGAACCCCTTTTATAGCTCTATGGATGAGCAGTGAACAGTGGCATACAAAAATGGTGCAGTTTATGTGAGTGTAGTCTTAATATCCCTGCTAAATTGACTTCTTTGGGGTTATCTGATATATTTCTTTATTAATCAGCACAGTGACAATGATGATCAATGAGCAACCAATGTTCTTGTTCTTCAAACATGTGAATAAATGCTCCATATTTCTCAAGTTGTATGTGTGTGTGTGTGTGTGTGTGTGTGTGTGTGTGTGTGTGTGTGTTTTAAGTAACTCATACTCTTAGCTTAACAAGTCTAATAGGACTAATAGGTATAAAACAAACTGTATTCATTTTCTGCCTCAACCCTCTTCACTCTCCCAGTCCTACTTCAAAAAGCCACTCTTAGTTATTGTCCCTGGCATTTGCACTTATCCATGTTTTTTGGGGGATTTTAAGGCATGTTTTCTCTGTGTGGAACAATGAATTTTAGACATTACCTCTGGATGAACAACACAAAGGTATAGATATGCCATTCTCATGTGTATTGGCTTTTTAGAGCCTCCTAATTTGGGGGGGAGGGGGGGGCATTAGCCCTTCTTTCTCCAAAATCAGGAAAGTGCCCATCGGGCTCTTTCTTGGCTGCTGTTTTCACTGGTGGCCTGCTCAATTGGTGTTTTAGGTTGGTGATGATTGCCTTTGAGCCAAGAGTTTATGAGGATTCTTTTTTTAAAAAAATATATTTTATTGATTTTTTACAGAGAGGAAGGGAGAGAGATAGAGAGCTAGAAATGTCAATGAGAGAGAAACATCTACCAGCTGCCTCTTGCACACCCCCTACCAGGGATGTGCCCACAACCAATGTACATGCCCTTGACCGGAATTGAACTTGGGACCTTTCAGTCCACAGACTGATGCTCTACCACTGAGCCAAACAGGTTTCGGCGATGAGGATTCTTTATGGCCCCATTTACACATAGCATATAGGCTTGAAAGTTTCAAGAGTGGATTTAGAGACATAATGAGAGAATGACTTAGACATCAAGGAAATACAAGGTGCTTAGTAACCACATACTGGTAACTAACAACATCCTATCCTCATCTCAACTTAGTTAGCAAATATAGTCTAGATTAAGTATTAAAAAAATTGGGGATCTTGATAGATTTTTTAAAAAAAATATATTTTATTGATTTTGTACAGAGAGGAAGGGTGAGAGATAGAAAGCTAGAAACATCGATGAGTCGTCAATCAGCTGCCTCTTGCACACCCCCTACTGGAGATGTGCCCGCAACCAAGGTACATGCCCTTGACCTGAATTGAACCTGGGTCCCTTCAGTCCCCAAGCCTACGCTCTATCCATTGAGCCAAACCGGTTTCGGCTTGATAGATTTTTTTTATGGTATAAAATACTCCACTAGTTATCAGGCATAATTTTCCTTCAGTATTAAACTGGTTATTTTTTTTATATTGATAGTTCTCTGCCTTATTGACTGTTGTATAGAGGTGATTTTGTAATATGATTGAGGACAAAATGTCATTAATGAAGCCCAGAGACCAGGATTTGACAGCTTTCTAGCAAGGCAGTCTTCACATGTTGCATCTTCTCTCAGTGCCTTGGTTGTGCATCTGTAAGATAGGGGTAGGACTCCTTACCCTAGAGTCATTTTTGTGTGACATCAAGTGAGCTGTTATATTTATTTTTCCATGCCTCTCACAACTTTGAAGGAAGGACTCTGGGGTGGCCTTTAATATATTCTTTTGTCGTTTTGATTTATTAATTAATTCAACAAGTGTTCCCTCTGTTGTTTTGCTAAGATCAATTTACACTTAGTAAGAGTCTGGCAGGCTGACGGGTATGTTGGAAGCTTCAAATAAGCCCCAGTAGAGTCTAGAAGTAGAGCCGGTCTTGCTTCTCCCTGCCTGAGGATTGCTTCAGATCCGTGCTAACCTCTCACAGCTTGGCAAGGGTTCTCAAGATCGGGTTCTTGCATGAACCCATTGCAAAGACAGATATTTGATTAGTTTATTGTTTATTAGTATATTAGTTTATTATTGCTTCTGCTTATTAATTGGATCCTACACACACACACACACACACACACACACACACACACACCACAATTTGAGAACTAGAAAGAATTTTGTAATCTATTGAACCTTTTCAGGCCTCAAATCCTTATCATTCTTAATCCATTTCTCATTATTCTTGATCTCTTATGAAAGTGTTTTTACTTTACATATAACAGAAATGAGTTTATTCTGGACTTTTAAGGCATAAAGATGTGAGAATAAACTGAAGTGTGGAATGGCACAATTCATTTTTTTTTAAATATATATAGTCCCAACCTTCTTACTTTTGCCTCTGTCCTCAGTATGTGTGAAAATGCTTCTAAGACCAACAATCACAGGGTTGTCACCACTACCCAGATTATATTTCCCCACAATGAATGCAACAGCATGGCATTCTCTTTCTGCATATGCAAACAGAAAACCTACTGAAGGACATTTTGGTTGCTTCCAAGTTTTGGCAAATATGAATAAAATCTGCTATAAACACCCATGTGCAGGTTTTTGTGTAGACATGGTTTCAACTCATTTGGGTAAATACCAAGGAGTGTGACTGTTGGATCTTATGATAGGAGTATGTTTATTTTTGTTAGAAACTGTCAAAGTGTTTTCTTATAATGGCTGTTCCATTTAGCATTTCACAGCAGTGAATGAGAGTTTCTGTTACTCCACATAATTGCTAGCATTTGGTGTTGTCAGTGTTTTGGATTTTGGTCATTCTGATAGACAGGTAGTGTATCTCCTTGTTATTTTAATTTGTATTTCCTTAATAAGATTAGATGTTTAGCATATTTTCATATTCATATTCGTCATCTGTATGTCGTTTTGTGTTAGGTATTTATCACTTCAGGTCTTTTCCCCATTTTTTAACTAAGTTGTTCATTTTCTTATTGTTGAGTTTTATGAGTTCTTTGTATATTTTGGATAATGGTCTTTTATTAGCTATTTATTTTGCAAATATTTTATTTGTATTTATGGCTTGCCTTCTTATTTTTTTGACACGGATATGGTTTTGACCAACCATATTTACTGCACTTTATCTTACCTCATCCATAGTGGATCTTGCAAAGAGAAAAAGATCAACTTTGGAGCAACTGCTTTTTTCCTTGGAGAAGGCTATATTCATTTATTTTTCTTTCAAGTAATAGAATACAGGCTTGGGATGTGGAAGAATATTTTGATGCTTAGTGTGTGGTTAATCTTTTTACTAACACTTAAGTAAAACTTTTGACTATTGTTGCAATGCCCTTGTACACACTTGCTGATGGGGAGAGGAAGAGGTAAAGAAGGAAGAATCAGTGGCTCAGTCCTCTACTTATCTGAAATAGTAGCAATATTTAAATAATTTTTCTCAACTATGCAGACATGGCATTTGTTTGTTTCTTCCTTAGGGAGTATTAGCTCCATAAGAGGAAGATATTTATCTCATAACATCTAAAGTGACCAGCAGATAGTACGCATTTAAAAGCAGTGTTTCTTGATTTAAACTTGCTAGCTTTTTTTTATTCTGAAGTGTTATAGCACCACTGGGCTTCTCATCACCATCTTTGTCTTAATGGGCTACATTGGCACAAAAGATATGAAGATATGGGGGAGCCCTGTAGATGGTAGAACTATGCATTTCTGTGAGTTTCAGTTATTTTATCAGTTGTACTTGGTAGCCTTTCCTTCTGATGAGAGTGCATAAGTGACTGAGTGATAGATCAATGAAGATTTGTTTTATTCATGTTTGTTTTAATTCTTCAGAAAGCATAGTAGAAAACCCCAGCTTAATGGGATAACAAGTAAGGTGGGAGGAAGACTTTGGAAATTTTACCCACTATTTAAATGTAAAGGTTAATATTAATGTAGCTGTAAATAAAACTGCTAAAAACCCAATGCTTAATCATATAAAGGGCTTCTTCTTACCTCTCCCTGCCCCCTTCTTTCCTTCTCCATTTCTCACAATGCAGGCACAAAAAACAAAGCTATTTAGGGATGTATGAATCAGCATGTTACCTATATCTGATTTATTTTTGCCCCATGAATAACATTCCTGAATTTCTCAAAGGCATGTGACTTTCAAGAATTCTTTAAATATGTAAATACTGTTATAAAAATCCTTGTTAAATTTTGGCACACTGTATTATTCTAGGTATCTTGAGTGATGGGGGGTGGGGGAAGCTCACACTCCCTGCTGAAATAGCCGGTTCACATATTATGTTAATAAACATCAGTCAGCTTGCAAGAATGGTGTGTTATCTGAATTTAAGAACTTCTGAACTGAACCAATGCAGCTAACTAACAAGTTATCATCAAATATAACAAAAGATAGTCCAAATCCCCTCCCTGAAAAACCAAAAAGAACAGAGAAGCAAGAGGGGAGAAAAACTACACAACAGAGAAGGTGTGTGTTTTGGAGAGGGATTAGGGTGTGGGAGGGTGAAAATCACTGGAAGGCACCTTTATCTGAAACCAAAGCTGTGTGTGTGGATATCAAATTCTTCTGCCTGCTTCTCAGTGCTGGATGATTAAAGGCCCTTGGCATCTCCCAATGTAAGGCCTACATTTCCTTTAAATGCAATAGACAAATTCAAAAAGTCATGGGGGAGCCTCATCTACAAGATGATCCTCAGTAAAGATTTTAGTCTTATTGGGTAAATAAAATGTTTCTATGGGAGGTTATATTATTTTGCCTTCTGAAATTTTTTACAACCAATAAATTAAAAATACACTCTTTCAAACAAGTTTATTTTGCTTCTCTTTCTATATTTTCATGTTTAATTTCAAGCACATATCTTTTTAAAACTGTAGCAAGTAGGGTACTGTTATATGTGGCAGATGTTCACATGCTAAATATTACGTATATATTCAGAACTTTAGGTTATGACACTTTTCTGGTATAGTAAGAACAGCTATCATAAGTGGCAAAAAGCAAAAAAATTATTATTTGTGTCTGCATGATGATTTTTTTTGAAGACTGCATTTGAGGCAAAAGATTATGTAAGGTACTGTATGAAATGAATTGTCACTAGAATTTTTACCATTATTATTACCTAGTATCACACTAAGTCCATTACAAGCCCCCTATTGCCACATGCCATACTCAGAATGTCAGTGAGGGTAAAGCAGGGGGAAAAATAGTTTTCAGGTGGCATCTTGCCTGTGAGCCTTTTTGTATCCTTGAACTAAAAGTGAATGTCCCTTCTCTTAATTCCTATTGTCTTTAATCATTCTCCTTAAATAGAAGTTTTAATCTTCTGCTTCATATTGAAGTTGTATGTTTTTGTGCCTTTCTTAGATGTAAAACTCTGTGAGAGGGAGTTTTTACTGATTCGTTTCAGTATGTTGCTGTCTGCTTAAAACCTGGAAGGGGTCACATAACCATGTTTGAACGAATGAACAAACAAAATCACATAAGGTGTTTCAAGTTGACCTATCCTTTTGACTATCACAAGACTTCTGCCTTTATTCAAACAACTGTGAAGTTCAAGTTCTATGTATTCTAACACTTTCACACACTCAGTGCACTGATCAAAACAACTTTTTTTGGGGGGGGAAGAATTTCTGTATATGAGAGAAAAGAGAGATTCATTGGCCCATTGGTTCAGCCCTCAGCCCTCTAGTTATTTAAAACAATAGAAATATGTATATCTTCTGTTTTATGTTATGTTTTAATTATTTTTTAATGAAAGATTGATTTTTCTAGTAAACAATGTGTTAGTAAGGTTATTCCAGGAAATGGAAACAATAACAGGAAGGAAGGAAGGAAGGAAGGAAGGAAGGAAGGAAGGAAGGAAGGAAGGAAGGAAGGAAGGAAGGAAGGAAGGAAGAAGAAAAGAAAAGGAAGGAAAAAGAAAAGAAAAGAAGGAAGGAAGGACAAAAGGAGGGATGATTAGAGGAATTGATTCAAGTGATTATGGGATCTGAGAGATTGTGAAACGTTCTACTGTTATAGAAGACCAGAGGAAAACCAAGCAATGCTTAGAGAAATGGAGCTACACAGCTTTATTATGCTAGCAGACTCAGAGGAGGTTGCCTCTCAAATTTGGGAGCAAACCAATATGGTGGAAATCCCTCTTTTATCCCCTTTTGCTGTCTTTGTCCCCCAAATATGGATTTTATGTCTGGACCTTTGTCAGGCTTTACAAAAAAACCCAGGTGTTGGGGTCTTGAGACCATACCTAAGGGCCTGGCCTGGCACCAGCACTGATAAACCCCCTCCAGGGGCTATGTCATTTTTTATGGCCTCTGTGAAATATGAGTAACAGGTCTTGCAAGACCAGTTTGCAGAGAAAGGGGTAATGACCTTATTATAGATTACCAAGAATGTACACTGGGCTTGCTGGCACAGATTGAGATGCTAGCGCCCTCCCCTACCCTTTCAAATATCAAGGTTACATTGGAATTGACCTTTTAGCCTTCTCACTACAGTCTGCTGTCTGCAAGCTGGAGAGCCAGCTGGTAGAAAATTCAGAGGCCCTAGAATCAGGAGCACTGATGCCACAGGGCAAGAGAAGATGAATATCACAGCTGAAAAGGAGAGCATATTCACTTTTCCTCCACCTGTTTGCCCTATTCAAGCTCTCGGTGGAGTTGGATTATGCCCAGCCACATTGGTGAGGGCAGATCTTTTATACTCAGCTTAAGATCCAAATGCTCATTTCACAGTCACACCCAGAACTACAGTTTTACAGCTACCTGGGCATCCCTTTGCCTAGTAAAGTTCACATGTAGAAAGATGACCAGGGATAAAATTATGGAAAACTGGAGGATAAGTCAGAGTATAGTCTGGTGTTTTATAACTCGTTCTTTTCACAATGAGGGCAAGAGAATGAGGTTGCTCAGTTTGGGGCAATGTCCAGTGAGTGTATTGGCAGGGCATTGGCATCCCTGGTCTCTACCCATTAAATGTCATTAGCACTGCACCATGTACACAACCATTGTGACAATGAAAAATACCCAGTGCATTAATCTCCTTGAAGGAGTATATCCTCTCACTCCCATATCCCTTCAGAACCATTGTCTAGGTTTTTGGTCCACTAACACCGATGGTGATTCAGGGATGCCTGAGCATCCTGTGCTGTTTTTATCTTTCCTCTCACCCCTCTAAAAATCAAACTTATGTGGCTCATGTGACCTACCTGTATAAATCTAATTTAAATCGAATTGAATGTCTTGAATTGCTGTAAATCATACACAGCCCTTTTACTCTGCTGATTATCATTAGCTTCTAGAAAATGTAAAATTTCCAGGTGACCGAAGGGTAAGATTTTAGGACAAATGAAAGAAGGTGGTGGCAAATTATTTTATTTCATCATAGTTCCAACAATTACAGTTTGAGTAGTTACTGTTCTATTAGAAAATTGTAATTTCCTCTCTTAACATAGCTAACATATTATTTTGTTCATCAATACAGTTTTTTAAAAATATAAGTTTTGAAGTGAATAAGTGCCCTGACTCAAGAAACTTACAAACTAAGAATCATGATGTTGCTAATCATCAATATTTCTGCATTGTTTTGAAACATATAAAACAAAAATTTTATATTTCTATTTGTACCCAAGAGACCTGAGAACATATTCTCATTTTCCCACTTACTCATGTGGGATTCAATCTCCTTTGATCCAAGGATTCTATGAAGCATTAAGTCACCAACCCTCACAGGTGTGGACCTTGAAAGGTCAGAGGATTCACATCTTTGTTCATGGTCAAATTAGTTGATCCCCATGTCTTTCAGCCTCTAATGCCTCTGAAGGCTATATGGCTTAATAGAGAGAATAGGGCACTGTGAGTCAAAGTGGTGTTCTCCTTTAGGCACTTTCTGCATATGTAAACTTAGGTAAGAAGCTTCATTCTGAACACAATGATATATATAGTGTGTGTGTGGGAGGGGGGAGAGCCAGACCTCACAGACCTCTTTAGAACAATGATTTTTTAAGGGAAGAATGAATGGGATATGCTTGAATGTGCCTGTCATTTACTCAATGGTCATTCCGTAAATATGTTGAATGGCTACTATGTACTAGTCAATCTTCTAGGCACTGGAGATAAGGTATTGGGCACAATAATAAAATATACCTGTCTCCTAGGCATGGATCAGACTGATTGTCATATCTCAAAAGGAAAAGAGATGGGACAGGAAGAGACTAATGAAATAACTCATATGCATACATGCATATCCAATGGACACAGACAATAGTGTGGTGAACGCCTGGGGAGGGGTAGGTGCTGGGAGGAAGGGGGAAGAAAGGGGAATTGGGGGACATTTATAATACTGTTAGCAATAAAATTTAGTTTAATATAAAAAAATACCTGCGTCCTGAGGCTTACATTCTGACTATTATATTGGGGACCCAGTTTTTCAAAGAAAATAATACCTAATGCATTGATAAAATACTAAAACTTCTGCTCTACTCCCTTCCACCTTATCTATCCCCAGTAGAAAAGTCTTGCTTTAAAGGAAGCCACAGTTGCTAGTGATTGCATATTATATCCTTCAGGTATGTCTACACAGAAAAAAACATTGATTAAAGTTAGGGTATTCTTAAGATTGTGTGTGTGTGTGTGTGTGTGTGTGTGTGTGTGTGTTTGTGTCTGTGTGTGTAATATATTTTTATTGGTTTCAGGGAGGAAGAGAGAGAATCATAAATGATGAGAGAGAATCATAGAACAGCTGCCTCCTGCACTCCCCACAATGGGGATCTAGCCTACAATCAGGGCATGTGCCCTGGCCAGGAATTGAACTGTGACCTCCATGCTCATAGGTCAATGCTCAACCACTGAGCCAAGCAGGCTCTGGCCTTAATATTTTATTAAATTGATGTGCTCATATGCATACATACAAGTCCTTTGGTTGATCTCTTACCCCCTCTCTCCCCACCTTCCCTCATAGGTTGGATAGTTGTTCAATGCTTTTATGATTCTGGTTCTATTTATATTCATCAGTTTTTGTTGTTCATTATATTCCACAAATGTGTGAGATCATGTGATATTTATTGTTCTTGGACTGGTTAATTTTGCTTAGCATAATGCTTTCCAGTTCCATTAATGTTTGTTACAAATGGTAAAGATTCTTTCTTTTTAACTGCAGTATAGTATTCCATTGTGTAGATGTACTACAGTTGTCTAATCCACTCATCTGCTGATGGGCCCTTAGGCTATTTCCAAACCTTAGCTATTGTAAATTGTGTTGCTATGCTAATAAGGGTGTTTATATCCTTTCTGATTGGTGTTTATGCTTTCTTGGGATATATTCCTAGAAATGGGATTACTGGGTCAAATAGAAGTTCCATTTTTAATTTTTGGAGGAAACACCATACTGTTTTCCACAGTGGTTGCACCAGTGTGCATTCCCACCATCAGTGCAAGAGGGTTCCTTTTTCGCTACATTCTGGCCAGAACTTGATTTGTTGATTTATTGATTGTTTTGTTGATTTGTTGATGATAGCCATTCTGACAGGTGTGAGATGGTACCTCATTGCCATTTTGATTTGCATCTCTTGGATGATTAGTGACTTTGAGCATGTTTTCATATGGCTCTTGGCCTTCCATTTGTCTTCTTTCTAAAAGTGTCTATTTAGGTCCTTTGCCCATTTAATGATTGGATTGTTTATCTTCCTTTTGTTGAGTTGTATGAGCTCCCTGTAAATTTTGGAGATTAAACCCTTATTGGATATATAACATTGGCAAATATGTTTTCCCATGCAGTGGGCTTTCTTGGTTTGTTGATATTTTCTTTTGCTGTGCAGAAACTTTTTATGAGCATAGCTAATAGACACAGATGGAGACAGCGTGAGCACATATGCTGGGGGTTGGGGGTGGCCGGGGAGAGGTCAATTGAAGAAAAAGGAGACTTATGTAATACTTTAAATTAGGGGTGTCGAACTCAATCAGAGAAGGGGCCAAAATCTAAAATCCAGCCTAAATCGCGGGCCGAATGGTTTACTGAACAGTCATAAACTGTCATTGTGATGGAAACGCAGCTGAGTGCAGTGATGACAGCGCGGTGCGGGCCACATTGCAAGGCCTGGTGGAACGGATTTGGCCCGCGGGCCTTGTGTTTGACACATGTGCTTTAAACAATAAAGTATTTAAATTTATAACGTATTGCTGTGCATTATTTGCAAATAATCAAAATAAAAATGATTACATAGATTCTTTTAAAATCCATAAAATCTTCTGGAATTAAAATTGAGGCTCAGCCAGACTATACCCTCCATTTTATTATGAAGAGAATTAAGCTCAAGGTAAGAACTTGAATCTTGAAAGTCTTGGTAGGGGCTTTATTTGCTTTAACACCTCTCACCCTAACAACACTATAGTTACTGGCAAGCACAGAGTTCAAATATGGAAACTGAGGCTCAGAGATGCTATGGAGCCAATGAGTAGGATAGCTGAAATTAAAATTTAAGGCTCCCAACCACCATCCAGTGCTATATATATTGTTTTTCTCCTGGAACATACATCCTTTATGACCTTTTGACAGAGACTGAGTTAGTCCACTGCATTAACCAGGGAGGTTTTCTTAGCTGTTTTCTTACCCTGTTGTTAAAGTCAGTTTAAAACATATAGACAAATCTGAAATGAGTTTCGGAGAGATTTGTGCAGCTTCTATTTAAAAGAAAAAATAGACTTCTCTCAATGAAACCTTGACAGTAGCAAATTTAGAAAAGATCTGAAAGCAAAACAGCCCACTCAAGGTTAGACAGTGACTGGAGTCATTCTGTGCACTTGAACAATATTTAGGATGACCCTATGTAAACTCACATTATCACTTAAAAGCCAGTATAAAAATACTACCCATCTGCTGTGCGAGCCCTGCTGCTGGGTGCCACATTTCTCTGACAAGCTGTCGCCTCCGTATAGAGAAGGAGTATACATTTTGGAATCCGGAGTTTGAGTTTGGGGGGAAAAAGTGGTATCTGGTACATATGGACTAGATTCTGTTCTTCCAAATGTAGATTTGTAACCTCATTTGTTCTCAAAGATGATGTGTTAAATCCGTTTTTCCCATTTCCTCTTTTTTTTTTTACTCTGAAGATGGAAACTCTTATAATATTATGCCTGTGACATGAACAATGTACAATGGGAAGTCATTTAGTTTGCACCTACCATGTGCTATGCAGAGTGGGTGGAGGGAGGTGTTTATAGCAGACACTATGGCTATGCTCTGTGCTGCCCGCAGTGGTGCGCTTTCTCTGTGAACTGTGTAACTTTTCGGATATTAAGGAGTTGTTAGATGACTTAGATTGTGCAGTATACGTAATCACTTACAAACAAGTAATTTTCACTGCAGAACAACTCTCATTTCCAGAATTACCACGATGTAATCAGCCTCCTTACTAGGCATCAGAACAGAAGAGGCGAGACTGGAAGTTACATCCTAGGGCTGTACTTGTCTCTCTGATGCATGAATCTGTGCATCAAGCCTTTGGCCCACAATCTCAATCTGGCACACGAGTGCAAGATGTTTTGGTGATTGGCTGTTTTTCCATGGGACGATTACGTTCTCTTTCTGTGACAATTTCCTAGGACATATCCAAAAATGTAAAATATAATAGGAGCAGCAACATGTGACGTTTTTGATATTTATCATTAATAGTTCTAAGATTTCTGTGGAAATTCTTTTTGATTAATAGAACCTCTGTCAAAAATTATGACATTTCCTTTGTCATTTCTTACCAAGAATATTTAATGAAAGATCACTATTTGTAACACCCTGCATTAGGAATACAGACCTAGAGGAGTGCCTGAAGGTGTAATTTTGGGAAAACTGACAAAGTTAGTAGGGAGCTTTTTGATACTGGGCAGAAACAATGGGATTATGATATAGAAGAGGCTATTTCAAATTCCATGTCACCCTGAGGTGTTAGAGAATCATACCTCCTCAGAGCATGCAGCATGGGACCTCAGATTATTGAAGCTGAAAGACATATCCTAAATCTTTTAGCCAGAGTGCTTTGTGTACAGATTAGAAAAGCAAGAGTCTGGATGAGGGAGGGATTTGTCAATGGTAGCATAGATGTTTAACATCCTATATAATAAAAGTCTAATATGCTAAGTGCCCAACAGACCATTCAACCTTTTGACCCATCACTATGACATGTGCTAAACACCAGGGGGCAGATACTCTGACTGATAGGTTAGTTTCCTTCTGGGGTTTAGCCAATTGGGACTCGAGAAGACTCACTCTGGAGTCTTCCCATGGTCCCTCCCAGACTCTTGTTGTACACTGATGGGATCCCTCGGCTTTGCCTCTGCCCTCTTGCAACCTGGGGCCCCTCAAGGGATATTGGAGAGTTGGTTTTGAACCAATACTCACAGGCCAGGCAGAGAGACCCCACCAGTGCAAGAATTTGTGCACCAGGCCTCTAGTTAACATAATAAAAACCTAGGATGAGAACCAAGGTTTCTCATCATTCAAGCCACTAGTTTTTCTACTTTTAGTTTTGTATTTGTGTGCACTGTTACCCAAGGCTACTTCAGTCTAGCCAGTGGGGTTTGAACCATTTCCAGATAAGGGCATTTTTTGAGACAGGGATCCCCTGTTGAACTGAACTTACCTCCCTGTTGGCACACACATTCCTTCCTCTTCCCCTTTATATTTTTGTTATTGGATTCAGCACATGTGGTTGTTGCTAAAGTTTTGACCACAGGCCTACTTGAAGATTATAGTTATTTTTGCATGCAGCCTCTTTTGCTTCCAACCTGGATAGCTAGAAGAGGTGGTTGAGGAGGTAAAGTGAGGAAAAGGGATTCTTTTTAAAAAAATATTTTTTTTTTATTGATCTCAGAAAGGATAGGAGAGGAAGAGAGAGGTAGAAACATCAATAATGAGAGGGAATCATTGATTCCTTATAGTCCGAGCCTGCATCCCAGGCATGTGCCCTTGACAGGAATCAAACCTGGGACCCTTCAGTCCACAGTCTGATGCTCTATCCAATGAGTCAAACCAGCTAGGGCAAGAAAAAGGATTCTTAACTGCAAGGTCCCATGGCCACAGGCTTTTTATTTTAGTCAGTTTTATGACTAATGCTATTCCCATTGCTATCCAAAGCTTTCCATAATTGTCTTTTGTTGCCTTTTTGGCCTTGGCTCTCAATACTACTTTTCAGCTATTACAAGTTTCTAACCTAATAGCCCAATTTTATTTTCGCACATACGTTATCTCTATTGCAGAAATTTGTCTATGCAATTTAGTGCTTTCTGGATTTCTCTCTCTACCTTGTGTACATCCTTCCAGTGTTTAAGTCTCAGTTCAAGTACCACCCAGCCTAAAATATACCATCTGCCTCTTCTATAGCATTGATTAAAATCTACTTTGGATTACAGTTATGTAGCTGACATTAGAAATTGAAAGCTTGACAAGAGAAATAAAAAGTAGAGAAGGACAATAAAAGTTAAAAAGTAATAATAAGCATACTGGGTTCAATGATTTATATTAATAAAAGGGTAATATGCTAATTAGACCAGACATATTCCGGATGTCCTTCCAGATAAAGCCATACTGGTGGGGGCTGAGGCAGAGGTGTCTAGGGGCAATTAGGCAGGCAGGCAGAGGCAGTTATGGGTGATCAGGCAGGCAGGCAAAGGGATTAGGAACAATTAGGCAAGCAGACAGGTGAGCAATTAGGAGGCAACATTCCAGATTGAAGGGTTGGGGCCTAAACCAGCAGTTGGACATCCCTGGAGAAGTCCCAGATTGGAGAGGGTACAGAGCAGGCCGAGGGAGCTCCCTGCCCCCCAATGCAAGAATTCCATGCACCAGGCCTCTAGTTATAATAATAAAAAGGAAAATAGAGAGTAAGATGATAGAGTAGGAGTGTAGTGGGTTAGACTATGTTTCATTTACATTAAGACTTGAATGAGCTGTAGGATGTGTGAAGGGGAAAAGCATGTCAGGCAGAGAGAACAGAAATATAAGGCTATGAGGCACAAGCATACTTGAAATATGAGGCCTAAGAAAGCCCAGGTGCCTGGAGTGTTGTGATGGAGGGGAGTGGCCAGTGATGAGATAGGAGAAACAACCAAGAGCCAGAAGCTGCAGGATCTTATAAGTCATGCAGAGTAGTCACATTTTATGTTGAATTAGTTGAGAGGACATAGCAAGGTTTTGAGCTGAGACGTGACATGAGCTAACCTAATTTTCTTTTTTACAGCAGAACAATATTATTTTTATTTTGTTATATTTAAACATAGTTGATATACAATGTTATATTAGTTTCAAGTGTATAATATAGTGATTCAACATTTATATACCATGCAATGTGATTACCTTCCTAAGCCTAGTAATCACCTGTGATCAGTGCAGACTGATCACATTATTGATTATATCCTCCTTCATATTTTTAACCATCTCTCCTGGCAACTATCATTTTATCACTATCATTTAACCATCTCTCCTGGCAACTATCATTTTTAACCATCTCTCCTGGCAACTATCATTTTATCACTGTTTCTATGAGCCTATTTTGTTTTATTTGTTTGTTTTGTTTTTATATTGTACATATATGTGAAATCATATGGTATTTGTCTTTCTTGTTTTGACTTATTTCACTTAGCATAGACCCTCTAGGTCCATAGATCCATCCATATTGTAAATAGCAAGATTTCATTCTCTTTTATTGATGAGTAATATTCATGTGTGTGTATCAGGGTGGGGCAAAAGAGGTTTACAGTTTTGAGTAGGTGAAATAGAGATTATCCTTGTATTATTATTATTATATGTTTTCATATGAACAACTGTAAACCTTCTTTCACCCTACCCTGTATAACACATATTCTTTATCCATTGTCTATTTGTGGACTCCTATGTTGCTTCTATATCTTGGCTACTATAGGTAATGCTGCAGTGAACATAGGTTTGCTTTTGTTTTTCTTTTCCAAATTAGTGTGAAATTGAAAGGATAACCCGCACTGATCTGTGGAGAATAGACTGTAGGTGTACAGGCCAGAAGCAGGAGAACAATTATGAATCTATTACAATAGATTGATTGAGCATGAGCTGAATTGTGTCCTTGACTAAGGTGGTATTAACTAAGGTGCTTAGGTAATGAGTATATTTCAAAATGAGTGTGGACAGGATTTGCTAGTGAATTGGGTGTGAGGTGGGAGGGACAGAGAGGAATAAAAAACATCATATTAACTATGTTCAATCTTATTTTGAGCTTCTGTAGAATTTTAAGGATGTTAAGTCTCCTACTATTTTACATCTAGTATTATTTACATCAGTAATCATTGCATATTCGTAAAACCCAGCCACTAAAAGACAGCCATGGCATCCAAATGCCCTGTGCTAAAGCTTATATACTTGTCTTGTCACTTTACGTTTACACTTCTGACTTCACTGAGTCACTTCTGTCTTTTTTATTCCCCACATAGCACAATGTTTTTACCATGTACAGGTGCAATAAATATTTCATGAATTAGAGATTTAACTTCAATACTCTTGTGTCACCTTTTTTTTTTTTTTTTTTGAAGAGTTGATTGATGATCTGCTCCATAGCAAACATGATTTTTTTTTCCCTGATGTTTGTGTGTGCACACGTGTTTGTATACATTTGGGGAGGATAAATAAAGGCAATGACACTGAGAAGCAATCAAGAGGCCGTTGCATATATTATTTAAAGAACAACAACACCTTTTTTTTTATATATATTGAAATGGCTCTAGTGTAAGAGGGGTTGACCCATTCTCTCCTGAAAGCAATGAGTTTATTTTAGACAAATAATTGTGATAGTTCCCCACATTGGATGGAAGTATAAAGTGCCTCAGGTCCAGATGGCTGTAGTATTGGAAGTAGCACTCACATACAATATTAACTAATTATTTCACCATAAATCACAGCTCTGAACATTGTGCTCTTTTGCACCATTTACTGCATTTGTGGGACATCTAATTATGTCCCACAAATTAAAGAAAAACAAACAAACAAAAAAGTATTCTTCAGTGATCTCTTGCTGCAGAGAACGAGAATATATTCTGTGCAAAACAGAATTGCTTAAAAATACTCCATTAATCTTCATTTTTGAATTTTGATTGCTTTCCTGTTCAAACTTTAGGTATCAAGGGACTGAATGAGTCTGAACTGACTGTACAAGAATTTAAGCAAGAACTGGGAGGAGTAGAAATGAGGAAGTTATTTGCATTCCTGGAAGGCAGAACTCGGATTTATTAGAATCCTTTTTGGTTCTAAGAAATGACAGTCCACTATCCAAATGCTGTTTAGAATGAGCTTTTTGTTTTTAATTTTTAAATTGATATAAAAGGTGTTTTTTGTTTGTTTGTTTGTTTGTTTGTTTGTTTGTTTGTTTTTAAAGAAACCCAGTGTAAAAGCATATGAAGGGAAATAATGGAAGGGCATTCATATCCTCATTATTTTCCTAGGGTTTATTCTGTTGAGTTTGGTTACATTGTCTTCTAGGATCTTGTTTTGTTTTTAACTCTTTAGATTAGTTCTGTTGTTGTTGTATGGCAATAGAAAGTGTTAGAAGTATGAAAGGTATTTGTCTTTGCTACTTCCTCATATTTAATGTCTGTGCTGTGGGGAGGGAAAGAATAATTTTAAATTTACCATTTTGTTTCTATTTGTTTAAGGCAATTTACTCCTTAACAAAGGAAATTTCAGGCAGCTATTTCCCTGCCTTCCCACCTACCCCAGGCCTTTGAAGGTTTGCATATACACTATTCTTGAATCACTTGTTCTTAACCCACACAAAAAGTCTATTTATTTCTATCTACTGTTTTGACAACAAATTGCAGGGTTGTTCCAGAGCTATTGGTAAATAAATGGCACGATTCCTCTTCTCAATGTCTGGACCCTGTAAAAAAAAAAAGCAAGTGGAGGAAATGTGTCAACACAGATATGAATCACTGTATATTTCATTATTTAAAACTTTAAAGTTGTATATCCAAGGATAAAACTAATAAACATTTTTGTTTTATTTATTTTTATTTTGTTTACTTTTGCTTATTACTTTATTTGTTTGTTTGTTTGTTTGTTCTGCTTCTATTTGGTGCTCAATCACTGAGAATTCTAATCTGCCTTAAGTCTTATTTGGTATAATGAACACTGCTTTTCTTCTTTCCTTGGTGGGGGGTGGGGAGTCTTATTTGGGACATTATTATGCAACATGCTCTATCAGTTTAAGAAAAGGAAATAAAATGTAAATAACATTTTTACAAGTGATGAGTATACTTAGGGAGATATAAATAAAAGAACCTGGGGAGGTTCAAGTGAGACAAAGTTTAGTGTTATTCACAACAAATTCATTTTGAATTGGGCAAATTCAGAATAAAGAATGCTCTTTTTTGCCTGACCTTTTAACCAGGAGCTCATGCAAGGTTAGATTCTTGATCAGAGCACATGCCCAGGTTGCAGTCTCAATCCCCAGTGGGGCATGAAGGAGGCAGCCAATCAATGATTCTCTCCTATCATTGATGTTTCTGCCTTTCTCTCCCTCTCCCTTCCTCTCTGAAATCAATAAAAATATTTTTTTAAAAGAAAATGCTCTCTTTAAAAAATAATAATTATTATTCTAAGAGCCTCTCTGAGCTTGGTGAAATTACATAATCTCTTGAATGACTAAGGGCTCTGTATGTGAAAAACAACAACAAATGAACAAAGAAACAAAGAACTGAGTCAATGAAAGATAAAGTTGTGTTCACCTACATCAACATTAGTATAAAATTTCAAATAATTATAAAATGATTTAACAATAGACAGCCTCTATAATTAATGGACATAGTACTTTATCTATACTTTCCATTTTAACTTTGTATCAACAGTATTAGTGATAATTAAACTCGTATTTTATCTTTGAGTCTTTTGAAACATTTTGGGTGAGGCCATTTTGAAGAATTACCTTAACCCACTGACCTTGACCATTCTAGATTCTGTTTTACTCTTTTTGACAAAGAGGAAAAGGAACAAGTTACTCCTTATCCATAGTGAGGACAGGAAGTGAAACCTTAATCTGCTGTATTTGGAGGAGGGGTTTTATTGATTGATTGAAGAGAGGCAAATTGAAATATGGCCAGGACCAACACCCAATCTCTTAAGGAAAATTATTTTTTTTATTTTTTGCTTTTGTTAATCTTTTGTGTGTGTGTGTGTGTGTGTGTGTGTGTGTGTGTATGTGTGTCTTGCTTCAAAACTTTTTAAGTTTTATTCTTCCAGGAGATGACTGGTGAAATATACTGCCTAGATTATATACATCTCATTCATGAATAGTCTAGGGAAGAACTGAATTGCCCTATTTTGAACAAGTTATATTTGCATGTTTATATAGTATATTCTGGGACACTGGGGATATAGAAGTTTTCAAAAAATGTAGTTAGAAACTTTTAAACTCTCAATTTTGGACAAAGGAGCTCCCAACTTTGAAGTTCCTAATTCTCTTTCATCCAACTATTCTTAAACTCATTTCTTAACTTATTTTCTATGTATACCTAGTATAATTTTTCCTTATTTTATGCTTCATTGTCTTCCCTTTTCTCTTCTCACTTTGTATTCAGAGCAGGAATTGCTTGCCTTTTCTCCCTGTTCTCCACCTTCCTTGGGTATATAGTAATGCACTTAATAAATGCTTTAGGAAAACTTTTCACTTGTAAACTTCACTTGTTTTTGTTGATAGTGTGGTGCCCATGCTCAGGTAAATTAACCTCATGCTCCTAGTGACAGGAAGATAGGGACACTAATATATAGTGAGTGCCAACAGACATTGTGCTGGAATTCTTTTTATACAGTTCCTCATTTAATTTTCACAATAGCTCTGCTGAAGATAAATTACCGTTCCACACTACAATATAGAATCTGAAGCCCAGATTTATTAAATACCATGCCTGAGGATAAGTGACATAGTTGAGCTTTGAGCCCAGGCAACTCTGAGTTTGAAGTCTGTGCTTTTTTCATCTCCTGGCAACACATGCAGAGGAGCAAGACATAGAGCCTTCAGATGTTATGACATATTTATTACTTCAAAGTTTACAACCTCTGAGCATGCACACTGCCTTAGCAACTAGAGGTGTGTGAATGAAATATTAGAATTGTATAAATCACTGGCAAAATGACCTTTTAGTGCCATTCTGATCCTGAGTTACTTAAATTCATTATTATTATGAAGTCATAGGAATAATCCAGAAATAGTTTTCAGCAATTGTTACTTACTTAACATTAGGCTTTCTTATTTGCATAACAGGAAAGCAAAGGCTAGTCCTACCAGATGATAGATAAAATGATGAGAGGATTGAAATAATTAAATGACTCAAATATTCAGACTTATGGTATACATTAAATTTATCAATAGAGGCAAGGCAATGCTCAAGTCAGTGTGGGCTGAGGTACACTGAAAAGTCCTCACAGATGGAGTGGGTGGTGTTAACTAGTCCTGAAGAATGGCAATACATGAACAGGTAGCCTGAATTTTCACGTTTATTCATCTACTTTCTTATCTGTTCAAAAGGTAGAGATAGAAAAACACAGGAAGGAAGGAGTATGGAAAGAAGGAAGGGAGGGCTGGAAAGGGGGGAGTAAGAGAATGCTCAAGCAAATTATAGAAATAACATCAAGTCTGTATATCTTGGATCATGGATGTATGTTTGTATGTGAAGGACAATACACTAAAAAGTGATAGAGGTAAATTATGCTAAGGTGAAAAGCCAATATATCATAATTCTAGTTCTAGCTCTACCATCAATTTATTGTCTATACTTAAGCAAGTCATATAACTACCCAGGCCCCAGATGTCCTCCTGAGAAGGGATTGGACTGAATGATTATAAAGTTATATTTTAATTCTAACATTTAATGATTTTATAGTTCTTAGTGTATGCTAATAACCCAATGCATTACATGAACAGGGTGTCCCCAAAAATATATACACACTTTTTCTGATAGTTTATTTGATTTTTTTTTCTTTTCAAATTTAACCCACTGGAATGAATAGTTATTCAAAATGTGTATACATTTTTTGTTTGACATCCTACCTATTAACTACTTGAATATGCAACAAGAGAGATGTGCTCTTTCTTCTAAAAAAATACTAAAGGTTGACCTTGTTACAGAAAATACTCTGGAGTCACGTATTCAGAATTCTTAATTTTTAGTTTTCCTGCTTTTACTTTAATATCTCTGCTGTGGTGTTCTTCCCTCTTAAACTGGAAGCCAGGTTTAAATTTTTATGATTGAAACCCCTCTTTTTATTACACAAAGAATAAGAGGAGTAAAAATGTTCTCGTTTCTAATTCCAATTTTATGTTGAGGTAGACTAGATAAAAATATAATATTTTAGAGAGGAAAACATTAGAAACAGTAACATGTTGGAGAAAAAATAAGTAGCAATAACAGCCATATTCTAGTGGAATCCAGTCTTTGTATTTTTGTCTATTTGTGGAATGCTCTAGGTAAGAGAGGATACATCAATTTATTGAAACAAGTGCACTTCAGACCAAGGGCAGGTTGTATTAATTCCCAACTGTTTTCAATTGCCTACCCTGTATGTCCCCACTTCTTATGTGTATTAAGGTATGTATAAAACAGGCCATTAGCCTCAAAGTTTGGTATAAGCTTGAACTTCAGAAGAAGATTAAGACATCTCAAAAAACAAAATAAAACAAACTAAACAAAAAGAAAACCTGAGTTCTCTAACTCTGTGTAGGAGTTCTGTTGTAAAGGTTTAAATAGCATCAACAACAAAAAGGTTTTCTTCATTCTTTATCTATGTGCTTGACAACAGGGAAAAATAGCATCCTGTTTCAAACAAATTATGTCAGGATAAAATGTATATCAACACCTAAAGTTCATTCTCAATCAAAAAATGAAAGCCCTTCTCTTGCATATATGACTATGTGGCCATATAGAAAATGTTTACATAGAAGATAGAAAATGTCATTGAAGACAGACTCTAAAGTGACCCCCAACTATTCCCACCTCCTTATGTTTATGCCTTTGTCTATGGAACTCCCCTTTAGTAGAGGCAGGGCCTGTGGCTTGCTTCTAACCAATAGAACAAAGCAAAGATGATGGGATATACATGGTTATTTGTACATAATTACATTACATCTGATTGTGAACCCATCCTATGTGAAGACTCTCCCAATGATAACTTTGAAGAAACTGCATGTTAGGAGCTGCCACAGGAAGATGGCCATGTAACAAGGAGTTCAGGGCAGCCTGCAGGAACTGACTGTTGCCAACAGCCATGTAAACTCAAAAGCACAATCTTCCCCAGTTGAGCCTAATAGTGAGACCACAACCCAGATTTATTTATTTCTTGCAGCCTCAGGCAGAAGATACAGTGAGACCATGGCTGTACGTATGCCCCACATAAGTTGTGACATAATAAATATATATCCTTTACTCCATGAAGTTTCCATTGCTATACAGCAAGAGATAGTTAATACACCCATGTTATTTTTAGAACCCACCATTTTCTTCATCTCTTATTTTCTACATATTAATTACTAAGTGAATGTGGCTTGTAGCCACCTCTTCAAAATTGTTGATTTATCTGTGGCTTTATAGAGGACATAAATTGCCACTCAGTTTCTGATATCTCTTTAGTGGACATTTCCCTTGAATCTACTTTATAAGGCAGATGGATAAGACTGAAAATTATTGATAAATACTTGTTGAATTCAGTTGGATAATTGTGAAGATGAGTTTATTTGAAAGCTTTTTTTAAAAAATCTTCTTGTAGCTATGTCATAGATAATACATTATAACTTCCTTTGCTAAAAAATGGGGGTGAGGAGATTATCTTCCAGGATTTTCTCATTTGCATACTAGTGAAATTAAGTTTAAAATCATATTAAGAGGAGTCTTTCACACTAACTGGTTTGACTCAGTGGATAGAGCGTCGACCTGCAGACTAAAATGTTCCAGGTTCAATTCCGGTCAAGAGCATGTATTACATTGATTGCAGGCACATCCCCAGTAAGAGGTGTGCAGGAGGCAGTTGATTGATGTTTCTAACTTTCTATTCCTCTCTCTTCCTCTCTGTAAAAAATTAATGAAATATATATATATATATATATATATATATATATATATATATATATACACATAATAAAGAGGAGTCTTCAAATAAAGAAGCCATTGGACAAGGTCAATCTACAGTGTAAAGAATGTGAGAGAAGTAGAACACATACCCAACCTGGCCATATTAAAGTAGTTAATATATGTCTATGTAATACAATGGGAAATTAGAGCACACAGAGAAACTTAAAATAATTAAGTATTAGAAATGTCTCTTTCACAACTGTCTCTGTGACCTAGGTGACCCTGGTATAGTTTGCAGGAAGACAGATGCTTAACCATTTGGAAATGACAAAGGACCCTGATAGTCTGAAACAAGCTGTAGCTCTGAAGTGGCATAAACGTGGCCCTCATGTGGTCATGCACATTCTGTGGAAAATTGCCAATCCCTCAACTACATTCTTTTTAAAAATATATATATATATGTATATATTTTATTGATTTTGTACAGAGAGGAAGGGAGAGAGATAGAGAGTTAGAAACATCGATGAGAGAGAGTCATCAACCAGCTGCCTCTTGCACACCCCCCACTGGGGATATGCCCACAAGCAAGGTACATGCTCTTGACCAGAATCGAACCCAGGACCCTTCAGTCCCTAAGCCGACGCTCTACCCATTGAGCCAAACCGGTTTTGGCCCTCAACTACATTCTTTACTCATCCAATATACGTACTGGAATTCAGGAGCTATTGAGAAAGTTCCACAAAATAGCACTTTCTAAGTCTTTCTTTATAAGTCCTATCATATATTTCTAATCTCTGTTCCATAATCAGCAGTCCTCCTCTTTTTGGAGCCTCAGTTTCTATGACTGCACTGTCTCACAGTTGGTTTCCCTCAGTTCTTCATGAATGAACAAGCAGTTGAGGGTGCTTAAGTATTAGTTTAACAAACAAATTTCTTTTTTCCTTGAAGGACATTACATAAGGTATAGCTATACATAGCTCTGATTTTTATTTTTTTTTAATAGGTTAAGCATTTTGGGAAACTATTCCTAAAACATTTCTGAAAGGGTCACCCAAAAGAATGTGGGGAAATCAATTGGACCTTAACAAGGAAAGTATTAGTTATTTTTGGGTCAGGATATGTCATAATGTTCTGCCTCACTAGTGAGCAGAGAACTCCTGAAGGTTGTGAGAAATTGCCCAGTTACGAAAAGTTCATAATTGGCAGAGAAGAGATGTAAATTCTAATCTTTCTGGTTTCAATTTTTTTTTAATTTTACCATTATTTACATACATATATTCACCTAACATATTCTTTGCACCACTATTGTCTGATGTACTGTACTGTGTTAAATGGAGTAAGTGATATGTAGGTGAATAGGGCCTAGCACGTGTTCTTAGAAAGAAAGAGATAATTAAAAAAGGCTAAATCCTGAGTTTTGTGGGAAGAAAGAAAAAGATGGACAAAATGAAGGCCAGACTGAATGAGAACAAGTAGATTATAAATCTGCTGATATAAGTAGGTAACTTAACCTTTCCAGGAACTATTTCATCATGTGAAGAATATGGGTTAATAATCGTTTCCTTATAAATTGTTTTGGAAGGTTGAGTGAAAAAACATGGAAAGTGGTGAACACTTAATTGGCAACCCATAATAAAGAATAACAACATGAGCTTTTGGGTATCTCTGGACAGAGGAGCCCCTGACAAAGGAATTAGTGCTAGCAGGAGGGGATATATGGGGTTGCAAATCAGTGAGTCAGAACTCATCACCCAGCAACTTTGTCATTATGGGCCAACTGCCAACTGCATAGACACCTCAGACCAGTCAGATATTAAATGGCCACCAATGGAAGGCCCACCTTAGAAGGCGTTAGGAAAAAATACAGATAATAACACAGGTGTGGGTATAAATTTTGAAAATTTATGGTAAAGTTCACTCTTTTTTTTTTTAATGTCAAGAATACAGGGTTGGGTGAAGTAGGTTTATAGTTGTTCATATGGAAAATAATATAAAAATTAATAAATAATACAAGAATAAATTCTAAAAAATAAAAGAATAAAGTCTATTTTTTGTACTCACAACTGTAAATCTACTTTTACCTCATTTTGTATGATAGATGGCACACTCTTAAAATTGTGTGCTCTCACCTATTTTTAAAATCATGATCTTCCTATGTCCAGTCTAGCTAAGCAAAAAGCATTTTAGTCTTTGTCATTATCTTGCTTTAGTTAGCCAATGCTTTGAATACTCATGTATGTGTGTGTGGCCTCTCTGGAGAACTGGTAAATTTTCTTTTCTACATAAATATAGATGTTCTGTATGGTCACTTTGTACTGTAAACCTGACTTTTTCATAATGATTAAGCTTTCTCCTATATCAGAGACAAAATTCATAATATAATAATAATAATAAACAATTTTAATGGCTTTGAATGAAAACTTAATTAAAATGTATTTCATATTTCTTTGCTTCCATAGAAGTCATTCTTAGCATTTGAAAACTCTTGATGACTCAAGGGCATCAGCATGCTCTTAGATTACTGTGCTGCTCTGAAATTCAGTAATTTTTCTTAGCTGTCCCCTCAGGCTGTCAGCTGCCATTTGTGGTGTCACTGCACTGCCTCTCAGAGTATTTATTTTTTTTAACACCTTCTAATATTTCGTGGTTCTAATCTCTTCTGGTATGAGGAAGAAGCAGCAAAATGGTCATTAGAATTGTTGGTGAATATGTGTCTATAAGCATTTAAACCTCATTGCCAGTAAAGGAGCATCCATCAGAGGAAAGAATTATGTTATTTTGGAGCTTTTTTTTTTTTTATCATTAGTTTACAAACACAGAACTGATACTGCTTCTCCATCATCTACATTTTTTTTCTTCCTCTTTCAAACTCTCAGGGAAATTGGAAATTTGGATTATGTCTATATGCTTTCTTATCTTTTGCTCAAATTTTTATTATAACTTGTTATAAAAACATTGCTATGAGAAATGTCTGAAATTTTAATGACCATGATTTTTATTCTAAGATTTTTATGATTTCTAGTCTGACATTTAAGTTTATAATTTATTTTGAGTTTATTTTTATATATATGGTATATGAAGGTGTTCTAGTTTCATTCCCCAATACCATTTATTTAATAGACTATATCTCAGTGTATGTTATTCCTCCTTAGACAAACATTAATTGACCATAAAGATGTGGGTTTATTTCTGTGCTCTCTAATCTATTACGTTGATCTATATGTCTGTTTTTATGCCAGTCAATGCTGTTTTGATTACTTTTGCCTTGCAGTATAGTTTGATATCAGATAGAATGATTCATCAACCTTTGTTCTTCTTTTTCAAGATCACTACTAGTATTGCTATTCGGGATCTTTTGTAGTTCCATATACATTGCTGGAATATTTGTTCTAGTTTTGTGAAATTCACCATCATTATCTTGATAGGAGTTGTGCTGACTCAATAGGTTGTATTTTATAGTATAGACATTTTAATGATGTTAAGTCTCCTTATCCATGAACATGGTATATATGTCCATGTACTTGTATCTTCTTAAATTTATTTCTTCAGTATCTTAAAAATTTTCAAGAATAGGTATTTTAAATTCTTAGTTAAATTTATTCCTAGGTATTTTATTTTTATAAAGCAATTTTAAATGGGATGGATTTTTTTTTTCATTTTCCTTTCTGATAGATCATTATTGGTATAGAAAACTGCAACTGATTTTTGTATATCTATTTTGTATCCTGCTACTTTTCTGAATTCATTTATCAGTTCTAGTAGCTTTTGGTGGAGTCTTTAGGCTTTTCTATGTACAATATCATATCATCTGCAAATAATGACAGTTTGGGGTGACTTTTCTTTATTCTTCTTGTCTGATTTTGTGTATAGGACTTCCAATGCTATAGTGAATAAGAGTGGTAAAAGCAGACATCTCTGTCTTGAACCCAATCTTGAGAGAAATGCTTATACTTTTTGCTCATTGAGTATGATGTAGGGGTTGTGGGTTTCTCATATATGGCCTTTATTACATTAAGGTATGTTCTGTTTCTTCTATTCCCACTGTGTTGCAGAGTTTTTATTATAAATGGGTGCTGGATTTTATCAACTACTTTTTTGCATCAATTGATATGATCATGTGTTTTTTATCCTTCATTTTCTTTATGTGATATGTCACATTTATTGATTTGTGGATATTGTACCAAGCTTGCATCCCTGGATAAACTCCACTTGATCATGGCATATGATCTTTTTAATGTGTTGCTGGGTTCGTTACTAATATTTTGTTCTTAAATCCTAACAATTAGAGTGGTGTTTATAAATTGGATCATTTCAGATTGTCTCAGTTCCCAATGGCTCTAAGAACAAGCTGATTTGAAGCCACATACTTTTGGCACCTTCCAGCCATTTATTTGGACTATTAAGCAAGAACACTCATAATCTTTCAATTGAAAGAAGACACCTTTATTTCCAGTTCACACTCTTCATAATAAGAAGGGTGTTTGAAATGAAGCCAAAAAGGATCTTCTCTAACTTCATATTACAGATGCCTGCAGTAATGGAAGAACATTTTCTTACTACTCAGCCTTATCCCCAAATCAGGAACAGGAAATAACAGTGATGCATTCAGACTTGAACAGCACCAAGAAAAAAAAAAATCACTTGCTTAAATTTGTAAGAAAAACTTGGCTTTCCTGAAAGCGTATCTTTAGGAAGTAAGATGAGCTGAGACCCAATCTAGGAAGATGCCTTTTTCTTATCATTATACTTAGAAATTATCTTTGAAAGGCTCCTCGTGCCGTTATTACCCTATATAGTTACCAGAAACTTTAAAATTAGGGAAAATATCATTATGAAACACAGATTTTATTTTGCTCTGGTTAAGACCAACCAGATCGTGTCATCTGGAGAACTGAGTTTCCCAGCAGAAGTGAGGACTTTCTTTGTCAGAGTGAGTGGACCTGAAAACATGAAGTAGTCAGCTTCTCCATTGTTGGGGAGCTGATGGATCCTGTGCTCTGTCTTCCAAAGCTCATTTCTCCATTGTACACCTGGAACCACCATGAGTCACCAGGCTATGTTAGAGTACTCTCCTGTTGCTAACTCCTTCCTTTCTGATAGAACAACCCTCCCCCTCCTCTAAGCCCTGCATATTCCACTCAACTGTGGGAGGCACCTCCTAACCTAAACCTGTTTGCTCCCAAGTGATAATAATCTCTCTGTGAAAGCATTTCTATGGTTCTCTGTGGCTTTTAGTATGATTTACCTGGGACAGGAGTCATTTATATAATGCCCTATACTTATGCCATATGTATGCTTCCTGAGGACAGGATCTGCTTCTAATTTATCTGCTTCCTTGTGGATCTGCAGTCTAATGCATATCCTAATTGTATCCTAAAGCTGAAGAGGGGTATAGGAGGGGGGAAGGGAGGGGTTGGGGAGTAAAGGAAGGAAATATCTCTAAGGGCCTAATGTAATAATGTTCAATAATACTTTTGTCTTTTATGCCACTTTATTATTTATAGTTTTTATGTGTTTATTTCCATAGCATTAATCTCTATGCTAATATTGTGTGCATGAGTATATTGTGTGTATATGCCTGTGCATCTTTTTATTGTGTGTGTATTTTCTTTCCTCTCTCTTCCTGTCCTCCCACACACACTCTCACAGGCACATGAATTTGAAGGCAAAGACATTGTAATGATCAACTATATCTTTGGCTCCTTGAACAGTGCCTGCCAAGGAGGGGAAGCTCAATAAGTATTTGTTAGATGAATGAATGAAGGTTACATCATTTGACCTTCACCATAACCTTGTGAAGTAAATGTATTATTCACACTATAACATCCTTGGGGAACGTAGCAAAACTGAGGCCTTGAAGCCTGCTCAAGGTCACATTTCTACTTATTGGCCAAACCAATTCTTGAATGCAGATTTTCTATTTTTATATCCTTTTTGTCTTCTGGGAATTTGCTATATTAGTAGCAAAGCTAGAACTGTCACACAAGGAAAATTTGTTTCCAAATTTAAATCTGTAATGTGCACATAAGAAATTGACTTTTTAATTCAATGATAAGACAGATTGTATGATTTTCTAGAGGAATGCCTTTCTTGTCAACCCTCTTGCCTTTATTGTTATATGTGTCAGTGCACATTCACGCACAATATGCATCTCTCAGCTTGTACTTTTACTTTTCCAGTCTCTTGTTAATTGTTTTTGTAGGCTCTTCTTGCCCTAACAATCCTCAGTGCTTGTCAGGGCTGCTGCTTGGTCAGGCAAAGACATAGAAACCTACAGCAGGGTTTGTTATGGTGACTTTGGCAAGTGTGAAGCTTTTTTTTTTTTTTTTAATGTTTTATTGATTTTTTACAGAGAGGAAGAGGGAGGAATAGAGAGTTAGAAACAATGATGAGAGAGAATCATCCATCAGCTGCCTCTTGCATACCCCCTACTGGGGATGTGCTTGCAATCAAGGTACATGCCCTTGACCGGAATCGAACCTGGGACCTTTTCGTCCGCAGGCCAAGGCTCTATCCACTGAGCCAAACCGGTTTCAGCGAGTGCGAAGCTCTTGAGGGAAGCTGAACAACAAGCATTTCAGGAGTAGAACGAGGCTGGGTTGTGGATGCAAAAAGTTTATATTCACCCAATTGTAGCTAACATTGGCAAGCAGAGTCAACACCCATGCAAATTATTAAATTGTCCCGAATATCCAAGGATGCCAATAATGACCTTGAAATTCAAATGAAATATCACTTTTTACAGAAAAAGCAGACAGACACCACATGCAGTCTCTCTCTATCTTTGCCCCGAGATGTGGTACATATATATCAGCCAGGCAAGAACACCCCTTTTGGCCTTAATGTATGGAAGAAACTGTTGCTATACCTCAACTTTGTATTTGGCAGCAAAATTGAGGTGTAGCAACAGTCCCTTTGTATTCTCAGGCACCTATTTGTTTTCTTTTGTGTTAAAACAGGGTGACTCTGAAGGAGAATGAGTTGTCCAGTTATATAGGACCCTACATCAAAGTACAAGAACTTGCTTTTATCTAAAGTCCACTTGGGTAGGGATGAGTCAGTGAAAACTGCACAAAGGAGATTTTAAGTCACATGTTATCACTGATTCTGAGGCAGTGGCAGTGAGTAGCCCATAAGTACTCCAAGGCCTCTTTTCATATTCACTCAGACAAACCTTAATGAGGTCAAAGGGATTTCTGTCTAAACTCACAAGTCTCATTCTGCACTTGACCATGAGTCAGGCTGTAGCTCACTGATTGGGCTTCTTGGTGGAGGCAAGATTCATTTCTCTCCCTTTCCCTTTCTCATCAATGACTCAGGAGACTCACTGGAGAACTACGGGTAATTCTCTTCCTGGAATCATCACTGTGAAAGTGCACGACCTCTAAGCTTACTGGATGCACCTAATGAAATATGCCTCTACTTTGATTTCACCTCCTGTATGTGGTTTGCAGAGATGGGTTGTTGGGGTTTCCCACCAGTGCACGAGGTAAAGTTTCTATTTCCACATCTTGATGGCCAGTTCTATATTTGGTCAAAATCCTGCTTTTTGCCTGGTTTCCTAGGGAAGCAGTTTGTGAAAGCTGCTACTTTCTGTCTATTGGTCTCACCTGTCTAGCTTTTTAATATATAAAGAGGTAATATGCTAATTGGTCCTAAAGGTGTCTCAGTTACGACTGGTCAATAGGTTGTACACACCAGGAGCTGGTGTGTGGGAATAGGGGCAGGAACCTCCCCCTCTCCCCAGTGGAGGTGCACATAGGCCTGCCCAGTGCTGAGGTCATGCTGCCTCTGAGGCAGAGGCCACTCCCAACAGAGGCATGCGCAGGCTCACCATGCCACCTGTTCTCAAGGGAGGTTTCAGGATGGACTGCTGCGGCCCCCATGGCAGAGATGCATACAAGCCCAGGCCCTGAAGTGGAAGTTCCCCCCAGCAGAGGCATGTGGAGACCTGCAGTGCTCCCCAGCCTGGGGAGGAGGGATGGGGCTTCATGGTGAGGGTGGGGCCTTGGCAAAGAGCTCTCAGCACTTCTGTGCTGGGGTCTGAAGTCATGGAGAGGAAGATAGAGCAGATAGGCAGTTGGGGGGTTTAGACCAGGAGGGGAGAGCAATTAGGGCCTCCAGGAAGGCAGGCAGGTGAGCACTTAGGAGCCAGTGGTTCTGGATTGCGAGAGGGATCCCAGATTAGAGAGGGGGCAGGCCAGACTGAAGGAACCCATCCCCCCCACGCCCTGTGCATGAATTTCATGCACTAGGCCTCTAATATATATATATATTCCTTGATTATTTCCTAATCTTACAAGAATGCAGAAAGTCCAAAATGAGGGAAAGCCCCTTGAAACTTGATTACAAAATGTTTATGAAAGTGAATAATCAGTTAGGAAATTACAGTTGTGTGTGAGGGTGGGTAGGTGGTTTTTGTTTCTGTTTGGGTATTTCTGGTTGTCCATATGTTGAATCTACTATAATAAGAAAGCCGGTGTAAGTGAAATTGGGAGAGTAAAGAAATCATGTTCTATAGATGCGAAGACATTACGCATAAAATACAAATATAGACACAATGATACAGTCACATCCCTGCAAAGTCTTCCACACAACTCAATGAACATTTACTGTCAGAAGCTATGACATAGTTACAGGAACACTAGACTCCAAATCAGGAAATCTGAGTGGTTGCATCATTTGAATCTCAGCCTGAATCTTCTCATCAACAAGAGGACCGCATTTTATTTTTAGATTCTGGACCTCTTGTGGTGAAGATTCTGCAAAACAACCTGTACTTATTAACTAAATATGCATTCTTTTTTCCACACATACACACTGAATAATCAAAACTGTGTAGCCTGACATAACCAACATCATCATACTGAGATGATAATCTAACAGGAAACAGCCTAGTAGCTTGTATAATTTTAGGCTCCTTAAAAATTGAAATCAACCCCTGAAACTAATGTGGACATGTCAAGCTCCAGGGACAACTGCATTTAGAACCACTAACATAGACAATTTCTAAAATCATTCCAGAATCTTGGTTGCTGAGCTTCTTTTTTTTTTTTTTTTTTTTTTTTTTTTTGGTGGGGGGTGCGGGGGGGAGCTGGCAGAGGAGAAAGAGGTACACTTTCTTCCATTATGAAATACATATGGTTAATTCACTTGTGGAGTTCTATCAGTGAATCTAATGCCTGCTGGGTTCTTTCATATTCCTAAGACATTTCTGTATTCCAGAAGTTGAGTGAGCCAGGTCCTTCCCTGTGGCTCATGGATAGACTGTTTGGGGAAGCAGCTGTCCACACACCTGGTGTTGGAAATAAAACCCTCAGCAGACCGAATCTATTGTCATTTAATTACTTCTCAAGATGCCATAACCAGAAATTTTTTTGTAAATACATATTTTATTCCCCAAGGCATGTTTATATGAGGCCAAAATTTATACAACACTGAGAGGAAAATATTTCCTTTTAACTCATTCTCTGTGTTATTGTGAACATCCTATAGAACAGAGGTGGGGAACCTTATTTTCTGCCAAGGACCATTTGGATATTTATCACATTGTTCCCAGGCCATACAAAATTACCAACTTAAAAATTATCCTGCTGCATTTGGTCAAACATTTATTTCACTCACCCCCTAATGCCTTGAAGGGCCAGACCAAATGAACATCAGCCTGTGGGCCAGATCTTCCTCACCCCTGGTATAGACTAATGAAGGGGTTCAAACTTATCCAACGCCTCTTTTTTTTGGTATTCAGTTCTCAGAATCATAGAAATGCAATATTTTTATTCAATAGTTCAACACAATTCAATGAACATTTACTGTTTGCCTTTTCTTGATCAGCTGTTGGACTGGCTAGACAATAATTAGTGCCTCAGAAGAAGTAATTTATTTTTAATTACAAATATTGCACTTATTATGTCAAGCATTGTTCCATGCACTTTATTAACTCACATTATATTCAAAAGAGCCCTTGGAAATGTGGGTACTATGATTACCACCCTTTGCACTGAGGCACAGAGAGGGTAAGTAATCTGCCCACTGTCACATAGTCAATAGACGTGGGTCCAGGCAATGGGCTCTGGCGTGTGTCCTCTTTACCACTAGGCCATGCTCTGAGAGGCAAGAGGAGGAAGAAATTGCTATGGGCTCAGTGGATCAAGGAACAAGGCACCTGAACTAGGATTTGCACTGACCCTTCAGAGGATTGTCAGGGATATCTGACTCTTGGCATTCATAACAATGGCCACAATATGGGCAGTGGCCTTGAGGTGGAAAATGGCCTCTGTAGTTATATTGAGAGAATAGTAAGTGGACTGGTCTGGAAGAGGAAGTATAGCTAAATGGAAGGTAAGTTGAAAAACAAAGCTTACTGCCAGAATTTGAGGGACTTTGAAAGTCAAGCAAAGAGCCCACGTGCCTTATTTAATGTTTAGATACATTAGACTTGATGGGGCAGTTATAGGTCTGAGACTAGCATGGCAGGAAGAGCATGCCTGCATCCACAGCAGCTCTTTGCTCAAAGTCCAGAAACTAGCTGGTAAAACTTACTATCCTGAGCAAGAACCCCTCAGATGCATGAACCCCATTAAGCAAGCTGGACCATTTCCCTTAGAGTATTCACCTCTTTGTTGGTAAGGACACCTTCCAAATTCAACCCATTTGCTTCAGTTCAACCTTGTGTGCCATGAGAACCAAGGAATTCTGAGTTGTGTACACTTTTCTTACTCCCTTGGTCAACCTTCTCTACTCTTCTTAAAGAAAATGATTTCTGGTTTGCCTCTTCTAAGGTAAAGATAAGTTTCCACTGAAAAGAGATACCCAGGAAGAAAAATCCCACTGAAGGTCCAAGTGTCCAGAAAAGCATCTTAGCACTCCTTGACACCAGCTCCAATCACTCACACAGCCATGGCTCCTCTTCTTCTTTCTTTGTAAGTAGCAAGACAGACCCCCTGCCTGGTAGCTGCACAGCTCACTTTTTCAGATGTTACTTGAGCCTTTAAACAACACCCCCCTCCCCCCCAAAAAAAGCTCATCACCACCTGCATTGATGTTTTAAACATTTCTTAAGTTACCAACTGACTTTCCTCTAAAGATTTTTAAAGTATCTTGCCTCCACTAACCACCACACTGCTTTTTCCCACAGAGTGTGACTTCTATTTAAGCCTTTCTTAGGGGTATTATCAGGCACATAAACAGAATCAAAGGATGACTCCTTATTCTTGGAGTCAAATGTTCACATATGGAGAGCTTCATTCTTCCTCCATCTCTGTGAAGATAGGGATTAGGTCAGGGTCTCTTACAGGCTTTGGAGTCAGGCAGCCCTGGCTAGAGTGTGTCAGGCATTCTTCTCACTGAGCCTGCTTGATCACCTATACAGTGCTTATATTAACTGTAATTGCCTCCTAAGGATTTTTGGGTTATTAAATACAATAGTCTATGTAAAATACTTAACACAGTGTCTTGCACATAAGGACCTAATAAATATAGCCATTATTATTACTGATGTCATGAAGCTTTGAGGATGAATCACAGTCAAAGTACATGACTTTCCCCTGAATGATTTTATTTTATATAGCCACAGGCTTGTACTACAGGCAGTGATGATAAAGAGAAGGTATAGAAAGTTCCAGGATGCTTTAAACTAAGGTGAGTGGCTCTCACTTGCAGCTCTGACCCATATAGCTGTGTCTGGGGAGACACTTAATGGGCATTGTGCATGTAGTTCAGATGGACAATTTATCAGGTAATGCCAGTTACAAAAGATAGAGAAGATATCAGTGCATAACTTACAATGTTTTAACGATCACTTGTTCTTGTCCCATTTGTTCAGATATATCTGGGACGCTTTTAAACCATACCAATCTCTGCACTTCAGCCCCAGAGATACTGATTTAGTTGCTCTTGGGTTGGGATAGGGAGGATGGGCATTGTTAATTTTTAAGTCCCCCTTGATCCTAATGGGCAGCAAGGATAGAGAAACCATGACTTTGAGAATAGGCAAGTGAAGGAAGGAAATGGAAATGTTCTGGAGGCAACCATAAGAAAAAGCAATGTAAAACATTCAACTAGTGTTCAGCTAGCTCAGTGACTTTCAACTGGTGTGCTGCAAGGACTATTTAGTCAGGTCACAGACCTCTTTTCCTGTAGATTGTAAAATTAAGGGGGAAAAAATGACAACAGCCAACACAACAATAGTGGTCCTGTGTGAAGGAATCAAAATTGTACCTCTTGTTTTTGTCAGTTCAGCAAAAAATAATATTTTTTGGGTGCCACAAAATTTTAGTAATTAATTTATGCGTGCCATGATATTAAAAAGGTTAAAAATCGCTGCTCTAGCAGAAGCTTTGCTTCTGTTCTATCTCTTATTTCAATGTGATATTTGCAGGAAGCACAAAAAGAAAAAGCGGGGAGACCTCAACATCATAGATGTGAAAGGTGCTTCTAATCTTCATAGATACTAGGCCATGGATTTAAGACTTTAGCTTGGGCAACAGCATAAACAGAGCTGGTGTCCATGTGCTGAGGTGAGAGACAGTATATGCTTTGATGTGAGAGCCTCAATGTCAGGCTCTGAAAGGGAAGAAATTTTCTTAGCTGTGCTTGCTGTCAAGATAGTGAAGAAATTTGGGGGCTTTCTTATAAGTCCTTAGGTTTATATGCTTTGTTACAGCTTATCTCTTTTCTCCATACTTTCTCATTTTCACTTTCCAAGTTGCAGGTGATTACCTAGTTCAATTACAGCTGCCTCATTTTACAGATGAGCAAACTGAGTGATGCTCTGTGTCTCACAGCACAGTACGACAAAGGCAGAACCCTTGCCTCCTCAATGAAGTCACCATGGTCCACTTAGTACTGACTTCAAGGGTGGACTTTGGAGCTTCTCCTACTTACTCACTGACTTTCTGATTTCTTGATCAAAGCCCTTATTTTCCCATGCTATTCTGGCTAAGCAGTTGTCTTATTTTCAAAGATGCCTGAAGTGTCTTCTCTTGAAAATATAGTTCTTACCTTATGTGTCCCAGCACCACTGCAGAAGAACCATGACCTTGTTGAAAACCATTGCATGCCAAGTGTGACTTAATTTTCCCTAAATACTTAGGAGGAGAAAAACAATAATGTATATGATGGGCTTTTGGCCTACACCCATATCCTTTAGGAGAAGATAGAATTTGGCACAGTTCATATTCTGATTTAAAGAAAAACGTTTTGTTCTGATGTCATTTGTCTAATTAATAATAAAAAAAAGATTGATTTTTTTTCCGATGCAATGTCATCTAGTCTTTGAGATGTAGATGGCCCAAATCAATTATCTTCTGTGAAGCTTCCTAATGGATCTAACCTTGGAGTTTACAAGGCATTCTTGAATTCATGACTCATATATGTGCAGACCTCTCCCCTCCCATATCTGTTCGTTCATTCAATAGACATTTGTTGAACATCATGCCACGGTGGCTGGTGAATATGGAGGTAGTACAAAGGGGATGTGGAAGGGGATGAATTATAATAGAGGTTCTGAAGGTAGGGCTACAAAGGACTCCTTTGAGCAATGCTCATGGTACTGGCAATGGCAAGCCAGCAGAGCTGTGTGAGCACAGAAGAGTAATATAATAAGATTAGTATTTTAAGAGGAAAACACTATATTATGGTTCATTCATTCCACAACACTAATTTTGAATCTTCTGCATGGTAGGCACCATGCTTGACTCTGAAGATACAAGAACAAATAAAACATGGTCCTTGCCCTCAAGGAGCTCACAGTCTATTGAGTTGCCTTTCTGATTTCCCCACTAGATTGTGAGCTCCTGGAGGGCAGGCACTTTTGTTCAACTGACAAAAATTATACATTTCAGAGTTAAACCTGGATTACAATCCTAGCTTTATTATTTTCACTATATTCACCTCAGTTAAGTGATCTGTTCATTAAGCCTCATAGCACCTGCCTCCTATTAACACAGCGCCATGCTTGTAGTAGGCATTCAGTTCTCTTTTGCTGCCCAACAGGCTAGAGAGAGCATGTGTGCCCTGGTGCCTCAGGGTCAGGAGGTGTTAGCAGAATCCTTCTCTACTCACTAGTGATTAAATTGCTTACTGTAGGCTGAGAACCATGGTCAGGGCCTGTGTTGGGTTCTAGATGCTCAATTCCTTAATTCCAATCAAGCATCTTGCAAAGGTCAGAATCAAAGTGAAAGAAGATGACAAAATTTCCTTTAGGGCCAAAATGTTATTATTTTACCAAGGTCAACACATGTTTTTGGCAGGAGAAGTTGATTTGCCTATGCTTGTGTAACCAATTGTTTTGCAAGTGCCTGAGTCCTCACAGTGGCTTAAAGAGGAGGTATCAGCTGTCCGTGGCCTTTGACTTTTTATTGCTCTCAGAGCATTTTCACAGCCTATTGTCTCACTCCTTCTTAATAAAGTTTCTCTGGTAGGAATTTTTACCCTTCACCATATTCATTCAATCACTGGGGAAATGGAGACCCAGAGAATAAAGTGACTTAACCAAAGTCATAGAGCTTCTGGTGCCATCTGTTTATAAGAGATTTGCTATTACATGAGAGAAATAGCAAGAAAGATATTAGAACTCTGTCTGCATAGCACATAATGGTATATCAGGAGATATGAGCTCATGTTTTGGCTCAGGGAGTGAGCTGAGGAAATTTAGAATGGGATTTCTAAGACGAATATGCTTCTCTGACCTGTGAAATCACTGTGTCTCTTCCCCTTCATTTAATTATAGGTAAACCTATTTCATCATAGGTCATGTCTTCCGGCCAAGATATTTACATTTGACAAACTCTTAAAGATTTAGATATATTCCCAAGGGCAGTCATCTTCAAACCTACCTCATGAAGTGGAGGCAGAGAACATTTGGTCCAGAATAGGCAAGTGAGATCTAGTGAGATCATATGACACTAGATGCCCAGTGCATGGGGGAGGGGTCCCCTCAGCCTAGCCTGCACCCTCTCCAATCCAGAACCCCTTGAGTGATATCTGACTGCCAGTTTAGGCCCATTCATTGGAATTAAAATGTCACCTGATTAAAATGTCACCTTTTCTTGTGAGTGTCCCTTCAGCTCCCCAATTTGAGCCATCTCTTTCTCTGTTTTCTTATGGCAATTATTAAAAGATTTTATTTTGGATAGTTTTGAATATGGTATTTAATCTATATTTCCAGACATCTAACATTTCCTGCACCTGCCCCCCTCTGGCCTAGTTGTCCCTCACTACCCTTCCTGACAGTCTAATCACCCACAACTGCCCCCCCTGCCAGTCTGGTTGCCCCCAAATGCACCAACCCCACTGGTCCGATTGCCCCTAACTTCCACCCCCACTGGCCTGGTCACCCCTTACTGCACCCCACCCCTACCCCCACCGGCCTGGTCACCCCATGCAACTTGCTTGTTCAGTCATTTGATTGTCCCTCACTAATCTCCCTGCCAGCCTGGTCATAGGCACCCATCTTGTGAGAGTATGAGGGTTAATTTACATATTACCTCTTTATTATATAGTATATGCTAGGTCATGTGACTAGTATGTGGCAGATTGGGACTTAAACCCTAATCTTCTGGCTTCTGAATCTAGTGTTTGTTATAGTATATGGCATCCCAGTCTTGACCTAACCTCCTTGCTGTTTGCTGTGGGTTAGTCTTTCTCTTTAGAAATTGGAACTTGGTAAACCTAAAACTATAAGCTTCTAAGTTTGCCACAATAATGCTAGTCTTTGAAATGAAAAATAATATTTTCATTCTCTACTTGCTTCAAGAAAAAGTTTAATTTATATCCCAGTTTTAGCTTTAATTGGTATAATTGTCACACACAAAAAATCCAAGTGTTTTTAATCTTCAGTTTGGAAATTTTCTATGAACACTTTGAGCACAAAAAATAATAAAATAAAATAAAATAAAATAAAATAAAATAAAATAAAATAAAATAAAATAACACATTTTAAGGGATGATAAATAGCAGTGTGAAATGTATATGAGTTCTGTAAATGCTCATCAAAACCTCTGTAGTCAGAACCAGGTAGAATAAGAGAATATGCAAAGCATTTTTCTCTTCTTTCACATCATTCTCCCTCTCCTGGGGTAGTTTGGCAGTTAAGAACACAAACACTAGATCCAGACAGACATGGATTTTAGTCTTGGCTCTTTTTGTACTACCTGCAAGACTTTAGGAGACCCATTTTATTTCCCTGGGCCTCTGTTTATTCATTTGCAAAAGGAGGTTTAATGATACTACATGCAATTTGTAAAACACCCATTCAGTACAATGCCTGCACATTTTAGTTGGTAATTATGTTTACCTATCATTGATTTTATCTTCATCAAATACCATTTCTTTCGCTCTTCAATATAGGTATTTCTATCCATGTCTTTTCTAAAGGGAGGAAATCATATCAGTCACACTTACCCATCAATTTAAGCTATTTTGCTAGGGGATATTTTGCATTTCTAATTAGCCTCATCTTTGTAATCAAAGGTGTGACTAGTGCAGTACCTGCCACCTTGTGCCTCCTCAGTAGATATAATTTTAAATTTCAGGTATGAGAGCACATACCACCATAGCCACAATGCAACACATAATACCGCACATGGTATAGCAGTTAAGACCATGAAATATAGTCACATTTGACTCCTGGCTGCAATACCTGGAGTACTTTACCTAAAATTGTTGTGATTTCTTCATCATTGAATAAGGGCAATGAGCATAACTATCTAACAGGAAGTTGATAGGATGAATTGCATTTGGAACATTTAAAATAGGTGCCTGACTGAATAAATTCTAGCTTTGAAATGGTGAGAATGATAATGAAGATGATAATGATTTGTGTGTACTCTTTATGCATATTGCTGTTCACAAACTACTTGAGTACTTTTACTTTTCCTGCTCCCATTGTTTATCAGAAGAAACATGCATATTAGATGACTGAAGATATATCTATTTAAGGGTACCAGGCTCCAAGAGGTGAAATGACTTAATAGATAGAACCCAGAAAATTTATGAAAGAGGGATCTAGAACTCAAACAACCAAGATATATATATTGCCCAGTGCATGAAATTCATGCAAGGTGAGAGGAGGATGTTGTCCCTCAGCCTGACCAAACTGGAATGCTGGCTCCTAACTGCTCACCTGTCTGCCTTCCTGCCTGATTGCCCCTAACAACTCTGCCTGCTCACCCCCAACTACCCCCTCCCCCCACAAGCCTTCTCCTTCCCAACTGCTCCTTCTTGCTAATCTGCTCAACCCCAACTGCCCCTCCCCACCAGCCTGCTCACCCCGAACTGCACCCTTCCTGCTGGCTTACTGGCCCCCAACTGCCACCCCCTGGGCCAGCCTAATGACCCCCAACTGCCCTCCCTTACTGGCCTGATAGCCCCTAAGCACCTCTACCTCGGCCCTGCCACCATGGCTCTGTCAGGTAGAACATCCCGGAAGGTCTCCCAAGCTAATTTACATATTACACTTTTATTAGTATGTGTGTGTATGTATGTGTGTGTATGTATATATATGTGTGTGTGTGTGTGTGTGTGTGTGTGTGTGTGTGTATTTCTTAGTTGGAAAAATAAATCCTTAACTCCTATTTACTATCTGAGATTGTAAGTTAAGATATAGAGATAGTAAAACACATTGATTTTTTATTTTTTTCATTCTGACTTTTATAATAGTGCAAGCTTTGTATGTCAGTCCTTCATATCCACTGGAACATAAATGCCTGAGGAGCAGAGAGGTCTCCTGGAAACTTACAGCCATGATTTTATGGAATAAATCCACATAACTCTATGGAACCTACAAAAACAAACAAGCAAACCAAAACAGCTTCCATCACGATCCTCACTCCTTGTGTGTCAGCAAAATCTTAGGGCACTCATGTTCTTCTACTCTGGCCTTCTTCTAAACATTGAGGTCAGAATTCATCACAGCCACTTTGTTGCTCATTTTCTTCAGCCTTTCATTAAAACAGTCATTTTTAAAGATAAGCAAAAATCATACATTTTAGTGAGTAGTGTTTAACTTACTCTGGACAAGTTGACCTGCTGTTTCAGGGTCCTAGGCTGCTATGCAGGCATCTTCTCCTGGATCCTCATATACAGGTTGACTGTACCAGCACAGTTCCCTCAATTTCACTAAAACATCAGTGGCATTTTCATACAAAAAAACACAGAGGGACACATAAGAGCAGGAGGTCAGTTGCATGTATTCTTATCTGAAATGAAAGCTGAGAACTGATCAACTTGATTCTCCTTGTACTTCTTGGGGACTTCTCTTAGCTTGTTATTTTTACTACATCTGTGGATGTCTAAATATCATCTTAATCCAAATCCTGATCAAAATGTCACTTTTCTTGTGAGTGTCCCTTCAGCTCTCCAATTTGAGCCCTCTCTTTCTCTGTGTCCTTATGGCAATTGTTAAAAGATTTTACTTTGGATACTTTTGAATATGGTACTTTTGTATATTTCCAGACATCTAACATTTCCTACATCCCTAGATGGCAGGATCTTGTCTCAATTATTACTTTAGCACTCATACTTAGTAAGTACTCAGCAAGTATACTCTGAATAAATGCATTATTTTTCCTGTTATCCTCTCAGTTGTTTAGTTTTTCTTTTGATTGAAAGCATGCTAGGTTGCATTTCATAAATGAAACAATGTGATCCTTAATGTGTTCTATATACTGTAACATATACTTACTTGCCTTCCAAAAGACTCTCTGTATATTCAGGAGGTGATGGAGGCTCAATTCATAACATTAAGCATTATCAAAATGGTGAGGCATTGCTGAATGACTTGGGTCGGTCACTGCATAACCTTTCTTGATTAGAAAAAGAATAAAGCTAACAATATCTTGCTCCCTACCTATTACCCAGGATGATTAGAATTATAGCAACAGTGAAGCATGCGAACTTTTTGATAATGTTCATAGTGGTGTAATAATAATAACCCTTTGGGTGTTCATAACACAATTATATTAAACTAATTTAATTTTTATTAGAATAACATTCTGGACCCCTTCCTTGCAGATCATAATCTCTAATTACTAACATTTGGAAGACAGTTTCTAGAAACAGTGTGGTTGGATACAAATCTTTTTTATTCCAGCTCTGAGACTTTGAGCAAGTTATATAGCCTCTCTGTGTTTGAAAGTGGGATAACAAAAGAACATATGTGATTGAATTATTCCAGAGGCCAAAGGAGATAATACTTGTACAGAGTAGTGACTCCATAGTATTATTATTGTAATCCCCAGACATTGGATAATGCCCTGGATCAAGTAAAGTATCACCATATAAAAGAGGTATTTCTCTATAAAATGTATAGTAGTAGGATATAATAGTTAAGACAAAAGGGGAGAGGAGAGGTTGAGGCCAGCTTGATGAGGACTTAAACTCACCTGTAACAAGAAGCTCATGGAGTCTGTATAAACTGAGAAGAAATACCCTCAGTCAGGGAAAAGGAGATTTTCACAGGGATGGCACCAGTCCAGCCTGGCAGAATCCTCTGTGGACCGCATCTGTGCCAGCTGTTGTCAGTCTGTGTGGGCTCACCAAGAATAACAGCAATGATTTTCACTTTATAGCAACTTCCATCTTGGGATCTCAGAATGCTGCATAAATGTAGATTAGAGCTCCAAAAATGTGTTGCCAAGAATGGGTATACTTTATAGGGCATCAAGAATGCATACTGTTTTAAGAGGATCTTTTATGTTGAACAAAGGCTAAACTAGTTCAGAATTAGACCTACTTTCCTGACTTGATTCTATATGCACTTTCTAAGTGACCTTGGACAACGCAGTTCCTCTCCTTGACTATGTTTTTGTGTATGTTTTTCATTAACAAAGGGGTTTAATCTACCACTGAATGATCTCCAGAGTGTCTCCTGTCCACAGTTAGTATAGGGCATCTAAAGTTACTCCCTAATAGACTACTGCTTGGCACACTTTAGAGAGGCCCAAATTCTTGTAAAATAGAATACTTTCATAGTATTTTACTCATAGTTAGACCATAATCAAGTAGGAAAATCAACAACAACAAAACACACACAAGATTACTTTGACCACTGAGAAATGGCATTATCTTTTAGCTTTTTACATGAAAAAGTATTAGTGAATTTTACATGATTTTCCCCTTTGCCCACCTTGAAGTACAGTGCTGTTTATCATTTCCTTTTAGTATTTTAATATTTAGTATTAACCCTCCAGTGCAGTTATTCTCTTCCTGAATCATAATTGAAGACATCAAACATGGCCATAGCACACAGTCTTGTCTCAGTACACCTCCATCAGAATTACCCAGAAAGCTGGCTGTGTCTTTAGTTGCCATTTTTTTCTACACAGAGGAGATACTATGTCATAAAAAGCAGTACTTTCCTCTGAGAAAAGTTCATTCTATAGTTCAAGGCTTTATAATATATGATTAAATTCACCTGAGTATTATAATCTATAAGTAAATAGATAATAAAATCCCTCTGACAAAAATTGTAAATAGATGAAGAGTCTGAGGCTGTTTGTGTGATGGTTAAGCGTGCACTTTCTGAAGTTGGCAATGGGATCCAAATCCCAGGTGTCTAGTTACTTCCAATTTTATCAGTTTTCTCATTGGTAAAATCAAAGTAGTAACCACCTGATGGAGCCACTGTGATAATTAAATGAGCTAATTAATGTAAACTATTTTGAACATTGTCTGGTCCCTCTGTGCACTCAGTATATCTTTATTTTTAGCCTATACACATAAATCAATAAATGTATGAAATGAATGCATATGTTTCTACTCCTTTAGAGTTTATGGAAAAGGGTATTTTCTCAATAGAATTACTATTTGAATCATGTTTGATGATCAGTAAGAACTAGTAAATGCCACTTGTCTTTAGATTTGGTATCAAGTCACCCTCATTCTCCCCGTCTTATACAGCACTAAGGAATGAGGCGGAGTTCTTCACATTCCCTCATCCACCTTCCTGCCACATTTGAAAGACATTCCTAGCTTGGTTTTGACAGACTATAAGCATTTGACACAAGTTATGCATGAGCCCCTCTTAAATATTAGCATGTTCCACCTATCATTTTAGATTTTACTCACAATGGCCCTGAGATGGAGACATTCCCTCTCCCTGGCTTACCCTCCCAACCCTATTTACAGATGGAAAAACTATTGGTAACTTTTCAAAAACTTGTGAAATGTTATGCAAAATCGGTGCTATCACTTGGTATTTGAACCTGTATTTCTGCTTCTGAAGCCCACGCTTTCTCCATTCCTCCACAATCAATGTTCCTGAAAGTAAAAGGGGCCACATTGGTCTCCAGCCTCTGGTATAATTAGCATCATGCCTTAATCAGTGAGGTTGACTGTCTTGATTAACCTTTATGATAGTATCATGTAAGTTTCATATTTCTAAATGAGTATATAAAGCCAGCTGTAAATTAGTGGAAAAACACTGAGCTTGGATCAAAAGACTCATGTTTACTCCTTGGCTCTGCCACTTACTATGAGTGTGATTTTGGCTAAGTCACTTAACATAGTCACTTAACAAAACCACTAACTTGATTTATTTCCATTCATTATATATATATATATATATATATATATATATATATATATATATATATATATATACCCGAAACCAGTTTGGCTCAGTGGATAGAGTTTAGGCCTGCTGAAGGGTCCCAGGTTCCATTCCTGTCAAGGGCTTGTACCTTGGTTTCAGGCACATCCCCAGTCGGAGGTATGCAGGAGGCAGCTGATCAATGTTTCTCTCTTATTGATGTTTCTAACTCTCTACCCCTCTCCCTTTCTCTCTGTAAAAAATCAATAAAATATATATTTTTTAAAAAAAGAAAAAAAAGCTCTCATGCTGCAGAAAGTATTGAATTAAATCTATTGTGTGGGAGTGTTATGCCAGGGTTCCTTCTTGTCTGTAAGCGAGCATAGAAATGTCAAAGTTTTCTCTTTTCTTCAAGTTCTAATTCTAGCCCCTTATCCTCTTGGCCTGTGTTTGGCATTCTTTAGTTCATTACGTATTCTCTTTCCTCTGTATCCTATCATTCATTGATATGTTCACATGATATTAATACAACTGAACATATAGTTACATATATCTTTAAGGATAGTTTGTCAGTCAGTAATGGCAGTAAATGGGTTATGTGACCATCACATTGTAACGCATGGGTAAAATCCTATTGATTCCATTTTATAAATTAAGCAACCAATTCTTAGTAAAATGAAACATCTTGCCCTGGGTCCCATACTAGTAATTGGTATGTGGTGGAGGTGGGATCCAAACCCAAGCAGGTCACCCTGAAATCCTATTCTCTTAAATGTCTGATCCATACTGAGTATCATCATACTGATGAATAGTCAGGGTTTTGCTTTGCTCCTCATTCCTCCCTCATGTGACTTGATTCCCTGACTGGATTATATATTCCTTGAACTGGATATATCTCACTTATCTTGAGGACTAGCTTCATGCCTAACTACTAGTATTGATGGACAATTTAATGTAGATTTCACCTTAAGACACAGTTTTCTGCACTTTTAGAATTTTGGAAGCAAGGACATTTACCTCTTTCCTAACTCAGGCTAGAAGCTCATATTCTCATCATGTTGTTGCTTAGATTATATTTTTACAGGTCAAGAAAACATTTTCTCTGTTATTTTCACTTAGACACTTTGCCTGCCTCCCCTCTAAATCCCAGAAATCCAATGTGGACAATGTACCTGTGAAAGTTATGACTTGTTGCTACAGGTGGCATTGCTATTGAATAAAGAGTATGCCCTCTCTTTGCATCCAAAGTGACTTGGATAGCTGAGCAAGAACCTTTCTGACTCAAATGAAAACTACCTTATGTCAAGTGAAATAGGGGGAGTTAACCATTTGTTTGCTGGTGTGCATTTCCCACGAAAAACTCAAAAACAGAAATTTACCTCAGCCATGGAAAGTGATGCGCCAAGCATCAAATTTGCATATTAAAACTGAAAACAGATTTGCATGTTATCTAACTGTGGGGTGTCACGTTCAGGCATCTGCCAAGCCCACTAGATAGAAACAGCTCATATACTGGGAAAGTGTTTCTGTGCCTATCTGAAAATCTAGGTGCCTTTGATTTGTTTTTGTTTGTCTCTCTCTCTCTGTATGTGTGTGTGTGTGTGTGTGTGTGTTTTCATCTAATTGTCCTCACTTCATGTTCTCCATTTTCTCTTGGCTTCATACCTGAAAATGCCAAAGAAAAGGCTGAGAACCCATGTTTTATAATGGACTAGAGGCCTAGTGCACCACTGTTTGGAGGGGTCCCTCAGCCCGGCCTGTGTCCTCTCTCAGTCCAGGACCCCTCGCTCCTCCTTACTGTCCTCCAGCTTGCTGCTCTTTAGTGGCTAATATGGAGGTGAGAGAGGCTCCCGCCATGTCAGCTGTGCTTGCCAGCCATGAGCCTGGCTTCTGGGTGAATGGTGCTCCCCCTGTGAGAGAGCACTGACCAGCAGGGAGCAGCTCCTGCATTGAGTGTCTGCCCCCTGGTGTTCAGTGCACATCATAGTGACCAGTCATTCTGGCCGTTCCACTGTAATGGCTGCTTAGGCTTTTATTATATAGATATTTATTACATTTTAAAGATCATCCATTTATGACTATATTTTATTTAGATAATTTAAAAATTACAAAGAAAGTATATAAATTACTTATAATCTTTGTCTATATGAGCTGTTACTTTTTGGTATATTTCCTTCTAATATTTGCTTTTTATTCCTACACAGAACCATACATTGGCATTCTTGCCTATACAGTATGGGGCAAGAGTAGGTCTACAGTTGTTCATATGGAAAATAATACCATAAGAGATAATAAGATAAGCATAAACTCTATTTCTCATACTCATAACTGTGAAGCCATGTTTGCCTCACTCTGTGTGTGTGTATATATATATATATATATATATACATATATATATATATGTGTGTGTGTGTGTGTGTGTGTACACACACACACACACACACATATATATATATATATATATATATACACACACAGAGTGAGGCAAACATGGTGTGTATATATATAAATATATATGGCTTGGTTTGGAAACATAGCCTTGAACAACAGTTTGATTTTTCCCCCCATTCATTAAACTTTTATTTCTTGAATCTTATTGAGGTAAAACCTACCAATGGAAATGTCCTGTAATTGCCTTGCCTTGGTGATATCAAATCATTTATTCCTAACATGCATAAAATCTAATTAATGGAGGAAGAAAGAATGCATGTAATTTTTAGCTATAGTATTGTGAAAAAAGCTTCTTATAGTCTCTTATATGGACAATATAAGATGGAAAGAGAGCAAATTTGGAGAAATCTTACCATCCCACAGAGGCAACTCGCTTTCTCTATTAAGGTGGTTCTGCCTGGGACTAAAGAGAGAAGGACCAGTGAAATGTGAACTTTGGTTCCCTGGACTGTAGGCCTAGAAACAAGCATGCTCCAAGCCCACCATTCTTTAGTTACATTGACACATGGAAACTGAGAGAAGTGGGTGTGGAGAGGGGCCACTTTCCCTCAGCTCAGCCCACATCATTTTAGTACCCTGGTGTGCAAATACTATAGACCCCTTACTGTACACCCAGTACTTTCCCTTGGCTGCAGTAACATCCAGAAATTTCACCATGCTGTAACTCAGAATCATCACTTTTGGGGTATGCTTCCAAATTTGACTTACAGAGGTGATTTAGAGGAATCAAGATCTAGCATGAGAAATGGAATATGAAAAAGAGGTTATAAGAAAATCAAGCCTCTGAAATTCAAAGACTCATTATTATCTATTTCAATGCTAGAATCAAACTTTTAAAACCAAAATTCTTTATCTTCATTTTGCACTATTTATTCTCTAAGAAAATGGAACTTATGATTTGAAAAATTAAGAGCATGCTGTTCTACTCCCATGAAGCAGTGGGGAATGTTCTCTTGAGTTTCTAATTGTTAAGAGGTGGTTTACCTTGTTCCTCCCTTCTCTCTGGCCCACTTCTGTTTTCCTGGAGCAGAAAAGATGTCCAGCAAATTTTCTTCCCTTGGTCAGAGTAGGTGCTCCTTCCATTAAACAGTGAGACCTTGAGGAGAGGGTAGGATAATTCAGTTAGACAAAGTAGAAGAAGCCTCAGGAAATTGCAAACTTCACACTTGACACAGTTAAATAGGAGGTGGGGGGAGTGAAAATATCAGAGATATATTTTTCCTGGCAGGTTTTCAGCTCCAAAATGGGGCTAATTCTACCTTTTGAAAGAAGATAATTTCTATGTTTCTTTTTTTCTATGTTTCAAGCACACATAATTGAAGTCATTTCCATCCAAGAGAGGAATCTCTTGTACATCATTACAAACAGACAAGAAAAATGAGCGGCTTTGGGACCCGGAGAGATAGAGTATTCATTATCATGTAATGTTTCTGAATATCTTGGCTGCCTTTTCCAGGTATTTTATCTTCCTGGGCTGTACTTTTCTGATGAGGTTCAGATTTGCAATAAGTTCACGTTACTATGTAATGAGGAAATCAACAGCAGGTAAGGACTCGCCAGTGAAAATAATCTACCCAGAGGTCAATATCAGAGTTCCACAAGAGCTTTCAGGGAGCCATTTTGTAAGGTGGATTCTTACCACAAATATTAAAATAGAGGCCTGGTGCATGAAATTTGTGCACTTGGGGTGGTCCTTCAGCCCAGCCTGCACTCTCTCACAGTACAGGAACCCTCAGGAGATGTCCTACTGATGTCTTAGGCTCATTCCCTGTGGGGAGTGGGCCTAAGCCATCAGTTGGACATCCTTAGCACTGCTGTGAAGGCCGGAGAGGCTCCCGCCACTGCTTCTGCACCTGCCAGCCACAAGCCTGGCTTCTGGCTGAGTGGTGCTCCCCCCTGTGAGAACACACTGACCACCAGGGGGAAGCTCCTGCATTGAGCATCTGTCCCCTTGTGGTCAGTGACATCATAGCAACTGGTTGTTCTGCTGTTCTGTCAATTTTCATATTAGCCTTTTATTACATAGCACTAGAGGACTGGTGCACAAAAATTTGTGCATTGGGGGTGGGGGGTGGTTCCCTCAGCCCACCTGCCCCCTCTCATATTCTGGAAGTCCTAATGGGATGTCCTATTGATGGCTTAGGCCCGCTCCCCCAGGGAGAGCAGTCTGGCCTCCCTCTGCTGGAGGCAACTGGATTATCAGGGAAAAGCACTGCCCCCATTACCCCACTGCTGCTGCCACTGCCAGCCACCACAGCTCCTGGCCCTCACAGCTGCCAAGGTGTTTTCATGGTTCTTCACCATAAAAAAAAAATGACAGTTTTCTTTAAGCATTTTTAAGATGTCACTTTCATAGGATATGACATTTCTTTCTTTTTTTTTATCCTCCTCTGAGGATATTTTTTTCATTTATTTTTAGAGAGCTTGGAAGAGAGGAAAAGACAGAGAGAACCATCAATGTGAGAGGGACACATCAATTGGTTGCCTACTGCATGAGCCCTGACTTGGGCCCTGGCCAGAGAGGATCTTATAAACTAGATCTGTGCACTTGACAAGAATCAAACTGGGACTCTGGTCTGCAAGCTGAGGCTGTATCCACTGAGCCAAACTGGCTAGGGCAGGATATGATATTTCTTAGCCCCGCCAGCAGAGGATTTCCAATTTTCCCTTCAGAAGTGAGGTGAAAATACCCTAGATCATTTTCTTGGATTCTTATTACCCAAGTGAGTAGCATACCATAAGCTTAGTCAATGAATGGTAAAAAAGGTGTTTCCTGTGCAGCACATGTACACAGGCAGGATTTTCAGCTCACTGTGGCTCTCTCAGGGCCTCAGAGCCCACAGCTTTGTCAGGAAGGACATCTGGTCTAATTTTTAACATAATACCCTTTTATTAATATAAATAGTTACATTCTTGATGACAAAGCTTCAAGGCAGTGAGTATTCTCCCAGTGCTGTGTCCCTGTTTGCACATTAGTGCTGGCTATCTACCATGCCCCCTTTGCTCTTTAGGTGGGGCAGTGGAATTCTTCTTTCTCCACCCAAGGACCATGGTGGTAGGAGAAGATAGTTAACTTTTGGATGTTCTTGATCTGCCTGTAGTGAAAGTTCAGTAGGCTGCAGAAACCTGTGACCTGCCAGCTGCTTACTCAGATTCAGAATGCTGAATGAAGTTCCAGATTGTTTCGCAGGATGCTGACAAGTGATTCAAGTCCTCTTGTAAGTGGAAATCTCTGTAATAATGAGGTTTCCACTTACTCAGCGTGACTTTTTATTTTCAAAGTATATTTTAATGATTTTTTTACAGAGAGAAAGGGAGTGGGTTAGAGAGTTAGAAACATGGATGAGACAATGATCAGCTGCCTTCTTCACACCCCCTACTGGGATGTGCCCACAACCAAGGTACATGCCCTTGACCGAAATCAAACCTGGGACCCTTCAGTTTGAGCCAAACTGGTTAGGCATCAGTGTGACTTTTTATAGATTATAAAATGGCCTTGATATTAGTATCTGTGCTTTCACTATAAAAACCTACAATGATATGTTTCCTGCATATTATGGATATAAAAGTATGATAGAATAGAATCAAAGGAATCTTTGCAAACATCATTTTGTATATAAAGATAATAAGGCTTGGGGAATAGATCAGAATTATGGGACAATTTGAAGGCAAAGCTAAGATTATAGAGATAAATGGGTCTCTGTACTTGTCCTATGTAAGAATACTATGAAGTTTTAAATACTAGAGGCCTGGTGCACTGGAGTGGCTCGGGGGAGAGGGGGTGCTGGCAGGTGAGGAGAGTTCAGTCTGGCCTGTGCCCTCTCACAGTCTAGGACCCCTAGGAAGATGTCCAACTGCCATGGAGGCAGGAGAGCCTCCCACCACCCCAGCTGCACTGGCCAGCCTGAGCCCGGTTCTGTCTGAACAGCACAGTCCTCATTTTTGCACATTCTCATAAGTTACTTTCACCTAGATCCAGAATTAGCTGAAATATTCATATGAAGCCCTCCCTGGAATGATAATTATCTGGGCTCTAAGGAAGAGAAGAACCAGGGCAGAGAAGAACCAGTTGCAGATTGTGAACATTTTCCTATCAGATCTTCATTGTAGAAGAAGGAAGACATAGAAAAAGATAAATAGGATGTAAACCACTGTCCCATCACTTTCAACCACTTTCAGCCATTAATCTTTTAACATATTTCTGTCCTGTCTCCTTCTGTAAGCAACAGTTTGAGACAGGCGACTCTAGTCAGTGGCTGGCACCTCTCCAAAGGGTCAGCACCTTCCTTCTTGCACCTCGTATAGCTGCCCCTAATGTAGTCTAGCTGTGTGTGCACAGAAAGAAGAGGCAACAGACTTCAGTGAGCACATTAGCCATTAAATCACTCACAGATCCCATGATGTCTGGTAGCATTTTTAAGGTATCACTGCAATGCCTTAATGTTTGAGATATTTGTTAATATCTTTCCTCCCTTCTTCCTTCCCTCCTTTTCTCCTTCCTTCCCTCCCTTCTTTCCTTCCTCCCTTCCTTTCTTCCTTCCTTCCTTCCAATATCTGGTGAAGTCCAATTTATCCTCCAAGATCAAACTAAGAGGGCTTCTGCTCTTTGACAGTTTTCTCCCATCTCAGAACACTGAATTCATACCTGTGTTCAGTATTTGCACTTTATTGTAATTGCCTATTTTTCTCTTTTCCTTTTTAATGTCTCTCTCTCTCTCTCTCTCTCTCTCTCTCTCTCTCTCTCTCTCTCTCTCTCTCTCTCTCTCTCTCAAACTGTGAGTTGTCAGAAGCAGGAATCCTGAATAATTTCACTTTATAATGATAGTACTTAGCACTTTGTAATTTCTTAGAAAAGGTGTTAAAGGAATTTTAAAGGAGGCCTCTGAAATCTATTTCTCAATAACTCTCATCCGTAGATCATGTAATCTTTTTCCCCTTTAGGCATTGCAAAGAACACACATAATAGTGATTAATATTGATACTTATAAGACTGTCTTTTTCTTAGAAAAGGCTAGAGGCTTTGTTGATATTTGTGTTGAAGTTCTATGGTTTCTATTTAGCAGTAAACTTCCACTCTGAAAATACCTTTGCTTAACTGAGTCAGTAGGTAAAAATCCAAGTTATTACAGATTAATACAGTTAGAAGAACCTGGAGAGGAAGATAATGGGAACGCTGACTGGCATTGCAGAGTAGCAGAAACACACAAACTCAGCACACCTGGTTTCAGTCAGGGCTCACTGGTTTTCAGTGGTGGAACTTCCCACAGGGTTGTTCACTTATCTTCTCTGAGCCTCAATTCTTTCATCCATAAAATGGGACCACAGATCACATGAGCTGTTGTAGATTCCATGTGTGTGAAGGTGGGCATCTTGAAAATGTGCACACAATATGAAGAATTATTATTATGCCACAATGAATAGACTGCTGATACTATTCACCCTTCTACTTTTGAAAAAATAAAATGATGCAACTCATCTCCTTCCTGCCCCCTACCACACACATTTTTAAGCATGGTCTATTACTCAGATGCAATGCTAGGGACTACTTATTAGAAATGACAATTATTAATTTTTTAGGACATATTGAGTCTTAAAGCACTACTGAGAGAAATAAAATAAAAGGAGGGGGGTGTCTTTTTATCCCAGTGAGCAAAACTCTAAATGATTACTTATGGGGCTTGAAACCTGAAGAAAGTCCTGGGCTACATCCTCTTTCGTGTGAGAAGCAACTGGAAATGATGAACCCTGAACCCTTTTATCAATATGCAGTCCTTAGATTAAGTATTATGCATTGGGTGGTGCTGGGGGTGAGGGTGGTCAGTGAGAGCTCTATAGCCAAATAACTTTCAGAAACATTGAAAGAGGTGATCTCTTGAGATCATTCATTCTTGGTAAGAAATACCAGCAAACCAAGATCAGCATTATATGAAATTAGAATCTCAAAAAAAAAAAAAAAAAAAAAAAGAGAAAGAAAGAAAAAAGAAACCCACAAACAAAAAAAGTCGTTCTAAATGTGTTATTTCAGAAACAGTATCACTAGTAAATAGGAAGGAGTTTTTGACAAATAAAATTAATAATATGTTTTTCTTAAAATCTTTGAAATGCCGACAAGGTAAGTACCTTGAAATTGAAGCTGTACTTGAAATACAACTGCTAAGGGGAAAATCTGAGTTGCTTAGATTTACAGAGACAAACAGCATTCTTGCTGCCTTTAAGGTAAAGGAAAGCAGATATTAGGCTCAAACTATGATGAAATGTGTCTATGCCATGAGGGTTCACCCTACACCAGGAAGCAAGAATTATCAAGTTTTCTTTAATAGTTGTTGATTTAGATTAGAATAGCTGGCACCATTAATATTAGCTCCTTTAATTCTTACACCAATTGTATTGGACAGGCATTGTTTGCATTGTAGAGGAGGCCCTAGGTTTAACATTATTATCTATTCAATAAATGAGTGATTCTAAGATGGGATCTTGTCCTGGCTTTATTACAATTGGTCCTACCCTACATTTTTGGGTGTGAATTTTCTTATCTCACAATGAGTAGTTTGAGGTAATGATTCTTTTTTCAAAAAAGTATATTTTATTGATTTTTTACAGAGAGGAAGGGAGAGAGATAGAGAGCTAGAAACATCGATGAGAGAAAAACATCGACCAGCTGCCTCTTGCACACCCCTTACTGGGGATGTGCCCGCAACCAATGTACATGCCCCTGACCGGAATCAAACCTGGCACCTTTCAGTCCGCAGACCAAGGCTCTACCACTGAGCCAAACCGGTTTTGGCTGAGGTAATGATTCTCAGGATGCTGGCAGGTAGCTCTAGTTTTGGTCTCTGTCACTTGCCCTGTGTCATAGTTTTTTTTACTGCCTTGTATCTCCAATCCAAATTCTCCAACAGTGAAATAAAACTCCAGGTGTAAGGATAGAGACAAACATAAAAAAATAAAAAAAATATATTGGCATTTTCAGCCTTCTGCACGTCTGACTTTCTATACCTTTTTTAAAACCTAAAAATGGATGATAATTATAGAGAAAAGGCCAAATAGGTAACAATTAACAATTTTACCTATATTTAAAAGGCATTTCATAGCTTAGATATCACACAAATAATTAATACCCATCTTAGAGTTGTTGCAATAAATGTTGGTAGTAAGAATAAAACATTAGTATGTGGATTTATAACTTATTGGATTTTCACATCAGTGTATCTTTCAGTACAATGAAGATAACTGGTGAATGAATATGCAAGTTTTGTTAAGTTAATTTTTATAAATTATTCATGTCAGGAAAAACTCTTGGTCAACCATTTTAAGAAAGGAAAAACATCCCCACTCTCATCTCTGTTCAGTAGCCATAGCGGACATCATCATCCTAACCATCTTTCTGTTTTTAACACTTCGATTCAAGATGTTGGAGTGTGTATTGGGAATGGTCCAAGTCATCATATAGCAAAGGAAAATATAATACATTCCCTTTTACTTACACAGCACACAACAATTTTACATCTGGCATCTGGTCTTCCTTTCTCCACTTACTTTGGACTCTTAGTTGGTCACTGGAAGTGTCTTTCACCTGGCTCTTGATTCTGTTATATTGCTAGAATCCTGGCTCACCCATTGAGTAAAACACCAGCCCAGTGTCAATGCTACTGATTTACCTTACCCATTAGATACCTAGTTGATTGTAGTGCTGGAAAGAAAAACATTATTCAAACTCCTTGACTGGAACACAGGCCCTTCACCTTCTGGACACCTATATTCAATAATGTGTTTTATTTTCTATCTCAAACATTATAAATATTTCAGAAATACACAGTGCAAGGAGCTCCTTATGCCACCTAAATCTGAGGAACTTCTTTTAGCTGAATGTGTCCTATTCTTTCACCACATCTTCTCTGGAATTCTTCTCAGGCTGTATGAGAGGTGACATTTGTACCCTGATAGTACAAATGCCTTCTACAGTTGCTTTATCTTTCATTTTTGATGTGTCTTTATCTCTCATTTTATTTCACTATAAGCTCCATAAGATGGAGGCTCTATGTTTCTATCATTTTGATAAACATATAACCGGTACATAGTGACTCCTAGCAATGGTTGAATGAAGTAGAGTCTGTTGTACACATGGATTTCTAAAGCCTGATAGATGATGCATGTGTAATTAAATGCTGTGTCCAACATCAGACACAAGACTGACAAAACCATATCTAAAACCCAGGTCTCCTAATAGCCATATCCAATACTCTTTTCTTTATAACGCGAACATGACTAAATTGTCTTGGTTGATGTCTAGGTTGCACTTAAAAGACTTTGTGTTTTCTCCTTTACAGAGTGGACAAGCAGGATCAAAGGGGCCTCCCGCTGGTCCACCTTCATTCCGCCCTGAAGATGAACTGGAGCACCTGACCAAGAAGATGCTGTATGACATGGAAAATCCACCTGCCGATGAATACTTTGGTGAGTGGGTCCCAGAGCTGACTTCTGAAGTAAATGTCCTTTCCTATTTTCCTTAATTAGTAAGAAGAAGTATTATCAGCTCCAGTGGTAAAGGAGTTGGTATCCATACGCACAAAACTGAGTTCTGGAATTTGCTTTGTGGGAGACACCTACCATGTGATTATTTGTTTGGCTTGTACTAAAATCTCAGGGGTACTTCAGAGTTTCTTGAGATACGTTTGATTTAAAACTTAATTTTTGATCATTTATTAGCTTTTATTATGTAGAAATAGGGCTTTTGTGTATATTCAGGTATAAATATTAATATATAAAATGTGTAAATGGGCATAGTCTGAACTCTGTGCTCCTACTCCTTTCCCTATCCAAGTTTAGAAACGGATGTACTCTTTAATTTTTCTCTGTCTAAGCCTGTGAATACTTATGAAAAAATAATCCATCTGTCCATATATTTAATGTGAACTTATGAATTATATGCCAATTATGAGGTGTTATGGACACATAATTTTTCACCCAAGAGGTTGTAATTATTCAGAAGAGAGAAAAAAAGCACAAATAATTACTAACATAGCTATCATTATAAGAGACATGAGAGAGGCTTGCTTAGGTCAAATATTATAAAAATTTAAAAGGTCTGTTCATCAGGAACATCAGGAATGCTTTATGGAAAAATTGGTGGCACTTGAACCTGGACCCTAAAGCTTGCCTCTCAGGTTTTTTTACAATAAACGACTCCTGCCCAGTCTGTTGGAGATCAGTATTTTTTACAAAGTATCAGTAAAATTAGTTACTAAGAAAGTGAAATTAAAAAAAAAAATGGAAGACCCAAGTTTTACCATTATCAGATTCAACAGGGATAAATTACACCATTAAATTGCTGTAACTTTTTCTAAATACTTACTGTATTTGTCTCATCATAGGGTGACAAACATTCCTTAGTCAGACACCTATCCGTTGACCTCATTCTCAGTAGTGCTGCTTTAAGTACATGTGGAGAAAAGACATTTGGGGGCATTGGGAAGGCACAGAGGTGGGAAATTGCACTATGCATAATATAGGGCTTGTACTTCTTCAAGTTTTTCCAATTTGCATGTCTTCCCATTTGCGTCTTATTGGAGAACATGTATTAAAAGGTAATCAGAAAGCACAGGTTCAAAACCACATAGTAGGTGGCCTGTGTTAGGATGTGAAAATCATGACATTTATTTGTAAGCAGAAGGTAGCATAGCTTAGCTAAAAGGGCACATTAGTGAGAACTTAGAATTTAGGTTCTGTCCCTCTCTGACTAAACAATATTGCCATGTTCCTCATCTGTCTGAGCCCCATTATCCACTTTGATAAATTAAGTAGAAAAAGTTTTCTGGCATTTCTTTCAACACTAGTAAGATCATATGGAAACAGCATCAACCCACATAAATATAACATAGCTAAAAGCTAAATATAAATTGATATATATTAACACAAAGGCATGGAAAACAGTAAAAAAATTAAATAAGTAAGTCTATACTAGAGGCCCAGCACGCGATTAAAATTGCACGAGGAGACACACCACCCCCCACTGTGCGAGGAGGCACCTTGTGAAGGTCCAGAACCCATGCCTGACTTGCAGAGTCCTCTAGCCCCCATGCCTGTGTCCACTCCAGGGCTGCCTGAGCCACTGTGGTCTCTGTCTCTGCTCCAGGCCTCACCTGTGTGTGCAGCCTCCTCCTGTCTGGTCATGACCCATTATGGCATCCCCTCCTAATTTGCATATTATACACACACATATATATGTATATGTGTGTAAGTATATTATGTTTTTCTCATTGATGTGAAAGAAGGATTTATATTAAAATAAGAAACTTTTTTTTTAAAAAAAGCATGTTAAAAGTATGTTCTCTTTATTAGAGTATATTAAAAATGAAAAGTAATAATACCAAGTCTATATGCTTCAAATATCATAGCAAAACCTACATAGCAATAAGGAAAAATGTGTTAATAAACATATGTTAAGAACTTTGAGGAACATATAAATTAACTATTATATTTGCCTTCAAGAACTATCCTAGTTATGCCGAAAACGGTTTGGCTTAGTGGATAGAGTGTTGGCCTGCAGACTGAACCCGGGTTCTATTCCGGTCAGGGGCATGTACCTTGGTTGCGGGCACATCCTAAGTAGGGGGTGTGCAAGAGGCAGCTGATCTGTGATTCTCTCTCATCGATGTTTATAACTCTCTATCCCTCTCTCTTCCTCTCTGTTAGAAATCAATAAAATATATTTTTTTTAAAAAAGAACTATCCTAGTTCTATTACTTACTAGCTTAGACAATTTTAAAACTTACTAATCTCTCTAAATGTTTGTTTTTATTTTGCTTTATCTTTAATATGGAAATATTAGTTAGCTTATACTGTTATCACATTGAACGAAATATTTATAAGAAAGCACTTAGCTATGTTCTTGTAATGTAAAATATGCTCAATAATCAGTTATCCCATAGTTAAAGAAAACAAGATATGCCCCTTAAATTAATTAATACTTGATTTAAATTTAAGATTTTATAAAAAATAAAACATATATCACTAATTTGTAAGTAATCATTACCAAATGATCTTTATAAATCATGATAAAAGTGTAGAATGATGATGAACTTTTATCAAATGCTTATGATATGGCAGTACTATTTTATGTATTTTGTCTCAACTCATTTAATCCATATTGAAAAAGTATAACCCTGTAAAGTAAATGCCATTATTATTTCCATACTAGGAAATTGAGACACAAGAATATTAAGTAATCTGCCCATATCAATAACTAGTCAATTTTGTGACTGGATTAGAATCCAAGCTCCAGGTCTATACATTTTGTTATTTCTAAAAGATTTTCCCCCAACTTTATTGAGGTGTATTAAGAAACTGTACATGTTTAATGTATGCAATTTGGTGAGTTTGGACCTATTATACATTTCCGTTTCCATCACCACAACCCAGATTATGACCAAAGATTTAGGATAGATATTTAGAAAGGTTTTATGGAGGAGATCATCTTTGGACAGATGGAAAATAACAGAGGGTATTCTCTTGTAAATGATAGAATGAAAAAAATTTGACTTGAGGCCAGGATTATTCAAGAAAAGTTCGCTTTATGTAGAAAACATACATTAAGTACCTATTAGATGCTAGTTACCCTTCTAGATGTTAGAGACATATGGAAACAGGCAAACAAGAGTGTTACTTTAAAGGTGCTTATTAATATAGCCTAAAAAGGGATGGGCACAGTGTTAGGGTGTTTAATCATAACTCAAGATAGAAAGAGACGGATTAAAGTTCAAGGTTCTTTGAGAATTCAGAATAAAGAAAGGACATCCTGAGGCAAGAATGGAAAAGATTTTATGGAGCAGTAAGCCTTTGAATCAAGTTTTTAAAATCATGCTAATAGAGATTTGCAAGTAGGTAACATTATAGAAATAATGTCATTTCTGATTATGGGAATTTTTTACATGAAGGGTTTCAAACCAGTGAAGAGAATGACCTATGTTGAAAGGAATAAATATTGGGAAATAAGATTGGAAAAATAGGTTCAGAGCAACACTGAGAGGACTTTTATTATTGTTGTTTTTATAATTTAATTTTTTAATTATAGTTGACATTCAATATTATTTTATATTAGTTTTAGGTGTATATAATAGTAGTTAGACAATTATATAATTTACAACATTATCCCCCTATAATTGTAACACCTGCCACCCTACATAGTTATTATAATATTATAGACTATATTCCCTATGCTGTACTTTATATCCCTGTGACTATTTTGTATCCACCAATTTGTACTTTATAATCACTTTACTTTTTCACCTATCCTACAACCTCCCTCCTATCTAGAAACCCTCAGTTTTTTCACTGTATCTATGAGTCTATTTCTGTTTTGTTTGTTTATTTTTCTTTAAATTCCACATTTAAGTAAAATTATATGGTATTTGTCTTGTGCTTTCTGACTTATTTTACTTAGCATAATACCATTTATGTTTATCCATGTTCCCATAAATGGTAAGCTTTCATACTTTTTATGGCCAAGTAATATTGCATTTTATATATGTACTATGTCTTCTTTGTCTACTTGTCTATTGATGGGCACTTGGGATGTTTCCATAGCTTGTCTATTGTAAATAATGTGCAATGAACATCCTGGTAAGGGAGTGTATGTTCTTTCAAATTAGCATTTTGGATTTCCTTGGATATATACCCAGAATTAGAATTGCTGTGTCATAAAGTAGTTCTGTTTATTTTTTTAAAAAAAAGAAAACTTTTTTTTTTCAAAACTTTCATACTGTGGAGAGGAGTTTGAATGCCTAAGTAAAGGCTAGTAATTTTATCTTACATTAAAAAAAAAAACAAAAAACAACAACAACAATAAAAAAAACTGCACATTGAGGTCAAATGCTGTGGGAACTGTTCTGTCAATAGTGGTTAAGAGTGTGGTTTCCAAAGCCAGAATGTCTTGATTTGAATGCCAGCTCTATCTCTTAAGAGCAGAAAGCAAAGGATAAGTTAATGGAACTATCATTTATTGTTCCTGAGAAATTTTGCATGCCTATAGATGTGTTGGCTGTTAGGGACATTTAGATGCAAAAATAAGCTCTGGTCTCACTGGGTTCATGAGTTCCTGAGAAGGGCAGAGAGAGGCAAAGATGTCAGTGCAGATTATCAGCACTGTGTTGGGTCTGCTTGGCCTATGTGAGAGTAGACAAAGTCCATAAGGCTGCCTGGAGATGAGAGAAGGAGGGCTACATATCAGTGTGTCTGTAGAAGAGCCTGGCACAAGAGAGATTGGTGAGTCCTCTCTTTCCCTCTACCTGAATTTTACCTTAATTCCATTCTGGGTTAGAAATAACAATGCCAAATACCACCCTAAAAGAATTGACCCACATAATCCCATCACTTACTTTCTTTTTTACCATCTTGCCTATTTAATGGTGAAATTTTCATTGACACTAAAGTAGATTTGCAGTAATTTAGTGTTTCATCATCAAAAATCTCCTACTAGATTACAGGCTAAATCTTGGAGAGAAGGGGAACAAAATATAAGTAAAAGGGTGATTGGAGTAGGTTCCCCCGTGTTCATGTTGCTTTGTTTCAATGAAGTCCCACCCCCTATTTTAATGTAAGTGAGGGATATTGAAAAATTACCTCCCAGATGGCTTATGTAAAAAAAAAAAAATACCTTTACAATGTAGAAGTCTGGAACAAACCTTAATTCAAATGGTGAATTGATATGATATAGTAGAAAGTATACAACATACCTATGTAATAGTTTTGCTAAAGTATTTAACTTGAACCCAATCATTAAGAAATATACAAATCCAGATGTTATAACATTCTTAAAGCCAATTTTCCTAAATGCTTTTTAAAAAGTCAGTGTTAGAAGAGAATATGCTAGGTTAAAAGAAATTAAAGTATCATACCATTCAATTGCAAGACATGAGTTTTGATTGGGTTCTAGATTTTTTTAAAATTTAATTATTTGGATCAAGGATAGAGAAATTTGAACATTAATTTTATGTGAGATAATACATTCATGTTAATGTCTTGACTATGGTAATGACATTGTGATTAGATAAGACAATATCATGATTTGTAGGAGCAAGATGTTCAAGGCTTTAGGGTGAAATGGCATGATGTCTGAAACAATTTTTAAACACTCAAGATGATAGATGATAGATAGATAGATAGATAGATAGATAGATAGATAGATAGATAAAGAGTAAAATAAACTTCACATTAGAACAACTAAAGATGCTGTTACTACACAGCTACATGGGGCATTTTATTTCCCACAAAATGTGTTGAAGCCTGTCATAAATGAATTATCTTAGACTCCTTTCTAAGAGAATTCATTTATGAATTATGGTAGAATAGGTAGGGTCATATTCCTGTACCTTCTAAACTTTATTATTTTAATGACCAGAGTCTTTAAAATTACTCTTTCTTGTATATTTTTTTAATCCTCTATAGGCCACATAACTTTTTCTATTATGGTGAGGTGATAGCTATTATGGTGTTGATGACAAAAGATGACATTTACTAAAGCTCTACAAGTTTACAAAGCTTAATCACAACTGCGGTCTGACTGACTGACCTGATGACAATGTATGCATTATTCACATGAAGTAACAGAGATTCAGGGTGACTCTGTGAGTTTTCATGGTCACATAGCTAATTAGTGTCAGGATTAAGACTTTTTTGTTTAATCTCAAGTTCTCTCTGATTTATGATCATTACATAATGGCATATATTGTTCCAGCAGCTGGTCCATAGTTGCTTATCCCTGCCTCATGTCATTCTTTCCCTCCTGAAATCATGCTTTTTAAGTGAGAGACCATTTATGCCCAGAGTTATAAGTTTTCTAGCCTGGATTTCAATGTCACTGAAATCAGAGTTTAACTCTCTATGACTCCTGAGTTAACTGATGTGGCACTAAGCATGGGCTTTTACCATGCCCAGATGTATACTTTAGGAAGATAGCACACCTAATAGCTCCCAGGCAACCAGGTCAGCAAACTGTAACCCTGCTCTTGACCTTGGGAGAAAGCAAATTTCTGATAACTACAGTTCATCTTATTTTCTCAAGTCAGTCTTTAATAGAATATTACAAGCAAGAACCTTTAAGTATTAGCTGGATGTATTTTTTAGTGGTTTCTCCTTCCAAATGTAATAGTTTTAATGTTTCCACAGTATTTATCTTCCATCTTTATAAAAAATGTTGACTTGCATTACAGTATTAAGTAAAAATTAACCATAATACAGCAGTTGGGTAAGTCTCTGTCTTTGAAGAGGAGATAAGTCTCTTATGCTCTGAACATTTTGCATTGATTTTGGTTTAAGTTTTGGCTATATCAGTTTCCCATTGCCACTGGGGTCCTTGAATGGGCCTCAAAACACTACTCTGTAATGGGAAGAAAGTAAACATAGAAGGGTAGAGCTAAGAGTAAATTCACATCCAGGCAGCAGGTCTTCAGTCCAAATAATTTGCGTAAAACTGCATGCCTTGGTTCAAGTGCTTGCATCATGGAACAACCTGTTTCTCTGGACAATTAGAAAAGTATGTTAATACTAGAGGATACTCTTAATTCCATGGATAAATCATGAGAAGAATAAGGGATGATGAACTATAAATTATTGTAAGTTAGGGTATATTTCAGAACATGAATAGGAGAGAGAATTTTTAAATTAGCTATCAAAAGAATGGGGGAGAAAGGTATCATTGCTAGAAAATTAGGGAGCTTACAGGGCTACTTGCCAGCATTGTAGCTTATATTTTTCAACAGTTTTGAGGGTGAAATGTAAAGAAAGGTTGAGTTTATCACATAGTTGTTCTTGACACATCTCTTTGCATTTGCCCAAGAGTTTTCCATGTTGATTGAGCCTCTACATTTTGTGCTTTCCTACATTTTGAAAGGGAACACCTGTCTGTATGTGAGAGATTCCACATGTCTATGTCTGTGATCATCGCATGATTCTCTCCAAAATAATGGCATTCTGGATGTACAGATACTCAGACTGAAGACAGCACTATTGAAATGCAGTAACTCCAGAAATGGATAGTATAATATATCTGAGGATGAACTTAAAATATCTACCAACTTATTTTTAAGCAGAAAGCTGTAATTATCTTGGCATTGTTTACAATTTGTTGTCTTGTTCCTTTTTAAAAAAGAAATCTGATGTGTATGAGTCTTACAATTATTTAGTGAGCTATTTGAAGAATTCAGGGAGCACTAGGTAAATTGTCTTCGCAGAACGTGACATTTATCTAATAATGCTTTTGTTTGTCTCTGAGCATTGTCAGTGAGAAACATGTTGAGAAAATTTGCATATATTCATAAGTTTGTTTAAGGCAAGTGAAGTTTTACTGCCTTAGAGGACAATTGGACAGAAAATGGAAGATAGGAGGTGGCAGGGAACTGGAATTGGTAAGCCTTAAAAGAAGAAAGGCATAGACAGTCATGTTCCTTGATTACTGAGAAGCCAACTCACCATATTGGTATTATTTATCTTTGCAATTGTGAGGAAATGGAGGTCCAGTGAATGTTCATGGAAAATAAGTTGAGTGCCCCAAACAACAGGGATGACAAATCATTTCTTTTTTGTTTAGTAAGACCAGTCAATAAGTAAACATGTCTAGAAAACTTAGACTGGGATGCTAAGAAAAGTAAAAAGCACCTACAGTTGAAGGTATGGGGAAAAGAAAACCTGTCACCATGGCTGTTGAATAACTGCCTTTTAAGAAAGGAATGGATTGTTCTTCCAGAGTTAACACCAAAGATAAGCGAGGGGACCATGAGAAGTTCCCATTCAGTATAAGGAATTAACTTTTCTTTAACAGCAGAAGCAAATTCTTAGAAGAGTCTAGGCCATAGTTCAATAACTCCTTTTTGGGGAAGTGGTGATCAGTATGCAATCATCTTATGGACTATGAAATTCAATTTTGGAAGTATTGCCTAATTGTAATATTCAATGTCTTAAATGACTAAACTTGCCTGGGAATCAGCCTCTTGCATCTAATTTCCAGTTCTACTCCAAGATTTTGATTGTTATTGCATGACTATAACTAGCATTTATATAATGCTTTATAAAGCAGTTTTATATTCTTTATATCATTGGACCTAGACAGCAGCCCCACAAAATACACAGTATATGTGTTTATTTCCATTTGATGTATGAAGACACAGATGGTCTGAGTGATTAAGAAACTCTTCACTCTCCAAGGCCACCACCACCCTAACAAAGCATAGGTCTTCTTCTTAAAAAAAAAAAAAAAAAAAAAAAAATATATATATATATATATATATATATATATATATATATATATGTACACACACACACACACACACACACACACACACACACACATACATATATATATTATTGATTTTTTACAGAGAGGAAGGGAGAGGGATAGTTAGAAACACTGATGAGAGAGGAACATTGATCAGCTGCCACCTGCAGACCTCCTACTGGGAATGTGCCCGCAACCACAGTACATGCCCTTGATCAGAACTGAACCCAGAACCGTTCGGTTCGCAGGCCAATGCTGGATACACTGAGCCAAACTGGTTTCGGCAGCATAGGTCTTCTAAGCAGCAGAATTGCACTGGGGCCCAGGCCTGCTGACTCCAGATCTGTGTTACTTTCCACCCACTGCCCTGTCCTAGCACCACCTTGCTGGATTGGTCACGGACTGTAAGATCAGTAGACATGCCTGTGCTGAAGCTCTTCCATCAGTATAAGGGACAAGGTGATTGTTTTGATAAATGCTTAGAGGGTCTCAGCTGAGAGGTACTAGGTCATTTATATGTTATTATTTTTATTACTTTGTGTCAAAAAACATGGTTTCCAGAGTTCTCCTGTCAATTACAAACTAGGAAATGAATCCAGGTGAGCAGCTTCCTCTAACATAGATGGATCAGAGGCTTTTAAGCATTTTCCCCCTGCAGAAAAATGTCCTAATTAATTAAAAACCCCAAATTAGAAAATGAGTGGTTTAGAAAAAAAGACCGTATTGATTTAGGGGAAGATGGATTTCTTTGTTTTGTCTCACTCCAGCTCTTTGTTTAACATATCTGTGGGTCATGGGAATAGAATGTTTTCTATTTAATGAGACATATTAGATATATTCCTTTTGTGGTGGTGATTTCTGGCAAAGTGTTTGCTCAGGGAAATATATGTTTCTAGCACTAAATGAATAATCCTAAGCATTTTAATATGTTTCATTTTAGCACATGTTAATTTTTAATTAATTTGGCTATACAGGGTGTTTGTAAGCATTGATTTGGAAACCTAGATTTATAATACACCATAAAAAAGATTTAATCTTAGAAACTATCTAGAACAGACTCATTTTTCTAAAAACTGAAGCCCAAGTGACTCGTTCAAGGTCACACAGCTGGGAGTGTTTTGAACTGTATGGCCAAACTTTCACTCTAATAAAGAATAGTTACCCTCTGTTAGAAGGAAGAAATGTCAGGGCAAGTCATAAAGGTGAGAAATTAGATGAAGGCCAGCTATTTTGGTGAACCCAGACCTGGATACACCTTATTCAAACTTGGACAAAGAACACTTTGCCTAGAAAAATAGTAAATGAAATCAGTAGATTCTTAGGAATTATGTTTATATACTCTGCTAAATTCTTTTATTTTCACACTAGAGGCCCAGTGCATGAAATTTGTGCGCTGCTGGGGGAAGGGGTCCCTTAGTACAGCCTGTGCCCTCTTGCAGTTTGGGACCCCTCAGAGGATTCCACCTGCCAGTTTAGGCCCATTCTCCATGGAGAGTGGGCCTAATCCGGCAGTCGGACACCCCTTGCTCCTTACAATCCACCTGCTTGCTGCTCCTTATATCCAACCTGCTCACTACTCCTTAGAACTGCCGTGGAAGTGGGAGAGGCTCCTGCCACCACCACTGCTCTCACCAACCATGAGCCTGGCTTCTGGCTGAGCAGTGCTCCCCCTGTGGAAGTACAATGACGACCAGAGGGTAGCTCATGTGTTGAATGTCAAACACCTGGTGGTCAGTGGCATCATAGCGACCGGTTGTTCTGGTTGTTCCACCAAACAGTCACTTAGTATTTTATTATATAGAATACAAAATAACTAAAAGAGATCCCCAATATATTTTTCTTGTCCTTGTCAAATTGCTTGATTATAATATTTATTGTCTGTTTTCCCCACTGGAATGTAAATCCTATTGAAGGCAATAACTTTCTGTAGTTCACTGTTTTGTTTTCAGTCCTAGAACAATGCCTGGTTTATAGGAGATATTTGTTGTTTAATTAATTAATGAACATGTAAGTGAAGTTGTGAGCAGATATACCTCCTTCTCTGTGTAAGAACATGGAATACAGTAAACTACAAAGAAAAAATACATCATTCATTTAACAGATATTTATGTAACATTTTATAGAATCATGAAGTATTTGGTTTGGAGGAAGTATGAGAGACTGTCTAGGAAAATCCCCTCAGAATGGGAGAGTGAGGTTTCTAGGTTCACAGACTAGTTAGTGACAGAATCTTGAATTATAACTCAGAATTTATCATTCCTTTTTCTGAAAATTTTTATTGATTAAGGTATTACATCTCCTTTTCCCTCATCCCCCCCAGCACATGCCTTCACCCCTCCTTGCATCTCTGTCCACTAGTTATGTTTATATGCATGCATACAAGGCCTTTGATTTATCTCTATCCCTATCCCTCACCCTCCTCTGCCTTCCCTCTGAGGTTTGAGGGTCTATGCAATGCTTTTCTATCTCTGGATCTATTTTTGTTTATCAATTTATGTTGTTAATTATATTCCACAGAATGAGTGAGATTATGTGATATGTATCTTTTTCCAGCAGGCTTATTTTGCTTAACATAATGCTTTTTATGTCCATCCATGCTATTGTGAATGGCAGAAGTTCCTTCTTTTTTACAGCTGCATAGTATTCCATTGTGTACTTAGATATACCACAGTTTTTTTTTAATTCATTAATTTGCTGATGGGTATTTAGGCTATTTCCAAAACTTAGCTTCAGTAAATTGGCTACTCTAAACATAGGGGATTTTATTTCTCATTCCTTTTTCTTTTTTAATCACTTAAAGGTATAAGAAACTATATAGATTAAAACATGCTTTATATACTCATTGAACTTCAATCAAAATTAGATGGACACCTTCAGACTTGATCTCTTTTTTAATGTGTTTTCTGTGAAAATTAAGAATCAAAATTGGTCAATAAATGGGTTACATAGTTAAGATTTTATTTTAAAGTTCTAAGCCCCATTTCCTCCCCTCTGGCCCCTGCTCCAGTCTGCGGTTATGGTTGATTTGTAGTCATTAGTTCCCAATACTATAATTTTCATATGGTCTAATTTAATTGGTTCAAATAGGCAGGGAATCACATTGAAAGAAACATCCTTTTCCTACTGTTAAATGTGTTTTCCATAGCATCCAGTTCTGAAAGATCACTAGGTTTCTCCAAAGATGTGAAAGAAACACCACCAGGTTGATGTGTATCCTCTCTTAATACAAATAGCAGACACCTTCTCATTATGTTATATTGGGATCATCATTCTATTTATCAAAGGATGAAAAGAAAAGTAGAGAAGAGATTCCTACTTTATGATCAAAATTCCTTTAATAACTGTGAAAACAAATTTGACATTCTTAATGAGAAAGAGCTGGTGGGATACACATTGTATATAGCCAAAAAAAAAAAAAAGCAACAAATCTTAGTTCATACAGTTCATAGATTATCTTTGTCTGTATACTGAGAACTGATACCTGCACCTACATGTGCTAATTATGCATTTTCTGATCTTAAAGATACAAATATTGGTAACTGAACTTAACTCCCTTTCCATCCAAACCACACTTTTTTACCCCACCAGCACTTTCCCCATAACTTTCTCTAAAATACTCAGATAATAATCTCCTTCCAGACTTTGAAGTGACATTAGAATTGTCAGAAGGCATAATTAATTAAGTGTCAGCAAAGCCATTGTTTGAACATCTGTGGAACCCTATTTGGTAATAAGCATCTGTTGTTCTTTTAATTAAATGGGTTCATTTATCTACAAATATTTATTGAGTGCCTACTATACACCAATCATTGTTACCATCATGGCCTAGAAGAGAAAGCATTTGTTAAATCCTCTAGCACCAATGATTTTAATGAAAAGTAGATTTCATTACTGGCAAAGGAAAGGATTTCTTTTTCATCCAGGTTCAGGGGCTTTTGCCACTATTACCAGCTGACCTGTGGGACATAAATTTCTAGAGGAGTTCACGTGAAGACACCATAGCTGGGTAATAGAGACAGGTTGGCCATGGTTAAATTTTTCATGGAAGATAGTGCTCTTAAATAAAAACAAGCTGAAAAGATGCAATGCCAATAAACTGGGAAGTCCCAGAAACAGGTCCCAGTTAATGACCTCATCCTGATCTTCTTCCTAAGTGTGACTGTGTTGTCATTCACATTTCATTAAAGTTCTCCAGATTCATTACAGCACTGCACAGCTCTGATCTCTGTCCTCATTTGCTTCTCTATCAAGACTGTAATATATTAGTCCTGGACACAGCTCTACTCCTATCCGGAAGTGAGCATCAGTTGTTAAAATTCAGCAAGAAAGAACAAAAACACTGTGCAAGAATGACTTGTTGAAGGAGGCCAACTTGGTGCAGTAGGCAAGAGGTAATGGATAACATTTATTAACCTCCACTGCCTCTTTCTTTTTCTCCTATCCAGCCTTAGGATCATGGCAAAGTCAGAAATCTTCTAGTTTGAGAACTTCCTGTTCTCCGGTCTTTAGAAGGCACCTTCATAGTTTTACCCAACATGTAAACTATACTAGCATTTACCTAACATTTCTGTTTAAATAAATTAATTTTAACTTACTTTATCTTCATCCATATCAATATAATCCATACTTTGATTTTATAGGTTGAAGCACTTGTGGCTTTTCCCCTAAAAGACATTAAAATAAATACCATATTTAAATTAAAAAATACTCATCCATGAACCCTCTAATATGCAAAATATTGAGATATTTGGATATAAGTCAACAAGAAGACAAATTGATGCACACCATAGCAAAGTGATGTGTTTTAAGGTTACCCAGTGAGCTATTTTCTATTGTCATGTTATAATGAGATGCACTGCAGTGGTGGAAAGAGCCTGGTATTGAGCATTCAGAGAGCAGACTCTGCCCCTGTCCCACTGACTTGCTGTGATGTCTTAGGCCAGCCCTTTTCCCTGGACCTCATCTCTCATCTCAGGAAATTAGACTTCATGATCTACTGGGACCCTTTGGCCTAATTTATTTACCTCAAGTGCATGTATATATTTTCCTCTTTAAAAAGTAGGTGAATAGGAAAGCAGCTCCCTTATGCAGAATTATAACTGTACTTGCTTCAGAGTGTCGCAGAAAAATTGAAAAAGAAACTCAAGGATTATATTTCTTAGACCACTTTATACTCTATTCAGTACAGTTCCTCATTTCTTGAGATTTGCATTTAAAATAGCTTTTTTAAGTATCAGTTAATAAATATAAAATGGACCTTAGCCAGTTTGGGTCAGTGGATAGAGCATTGGCCTGGGAACTGAAAGGCCCCAGGTTCAATTCTGGTGAAGGGCACATGCCTGGTTACAGAGGCTGGGCTGTGAGAGATGACCCCGCATCCCCTGTGCATGAATTCATGCACCGGCCTCTAATACATACATATAGATATAGATATAGATATAGATATAGATATAGATATAGATATAGATATAGATATAGATTTATATTTATATTTATATTTATATTTATATTTATATTTATATTTATATTTATATTTATATTTATATTTATATTTATATTTATATTTATATTTATATTTATATTTATTATATATATATATATATATATATATGTATTAATAATAAAATAAAATAGGATTGCAGAAGAATATAAGGGATAACCTAGTGCCGTTTAAGGATTTATCTGGTTCAGTAATAATGTAGCTTGCTAACAGTACTTTGGCATATATAATGATATTAATATGGGTAAACATTAATGTGACAGTGGCCTTTAGTGGAGATAATACACCACCACCATAAAGATAAATAACTTTTCTTTCGTTACATAGCATAGTGACACAAACACTGAACTTGGAGTCAGTAAATTCCAGTGTAAGTCTTATATCTTCTTTGTGTTACATCAGTGACATTTGACATTTGCAATGTGCTATGGTTACCAGTTTTAAGATGGGAGATTTTGTGTTTCCAGAGAAATCAGTTTATCCAAGAAAAGACTAAGAGATAGAACAAAAATTCTCAAGTTAGGTTTTCTGAAATGAATTACTTGTACTTCTAGTAATTATATATAACCTTTTAACCTTCCTGAGTTTCTATCATTTCACCTATTTTAAAAGATCATTACCATCCCTATTTATTTTATATACTTATTGTGAGGATTAATTTAAATAAATATATGTTAAAATACATCTTAAACCTTAATAGATAAAAAAAAATTAAGAGCTGAGACCAGTTTGGCTCAGTGGATAGAGAGTCAGCCTGCGGACTAAAAGGTCCCGGGTTCGATTCTGATCAAGGGCATGTACCTTGGTTGCGGGCACATCTCCACTGTGGGCATGCAAGAGGCAGCTGATCGATGACTCTCTCTCTCATCGATGTTTCTAACTCTCTCTCCCTTCCTCTCTATAAAAAATCAATAAAATATATATATTTTTTAAATTAAGAGATGTTAGTATCAATTCCTAGAGCAGCATCTCTGATTTATGCCATTTATGATTAGGCTGTAATAACTAATCGCTCTGGTGCTTTCCTCTATTTGAATTAATACTTTTTTATTATGTTCTCTTCTTATTGGAATATCATTCGATAATGCAATAAATGTTTCTCAATCATCGTGTGTGAAAAAGCAACACACAAAGACATACCACAATGTTCTCATTTGCTGAGCAAACTACTCTTGCTTTTTAATGTGGAATGCAGGAGAACTAATTGAAAAGGGACAAAAATGAATGTTGACTCAGACTGTGCAAGATGAATCATAACCCACTTTCTCATCTGAAATGCAAAGACAAAAATTAAAGAAAACCATCTACCACAGAGCTTTACTGTGTCAGTGTCTACATCATCAGAATAAAGTGTTTTCCAGAAGAACAAAGGTTGCATTACTACTAGGCAGATAATTATAGGTAGTAGAAAACTAGTTTGTTTTATCTTTTTGTCTGTAGTCTGCTGAAATTATCTCATTTTATTTGCCTTGGTTAAAATATTCCAATAGAGAGTTTGAGACCTATCATGCAATCATTACTCAAACCGTACAGAAATGTACCTGTCGCCTCTATAGACGACAATCAGAATCTAAATAAGTTGAGACTACTTCTAATTCTGGTGTCCTTTGGACAGGTAGTAAGGAGTAGGAGACAGCAAAGCAACAGAACCCTGGCTAGGGTGAAATTGCTGCTTCCTTAAATTTAACTTATTCAGGTTATTGAAAGATGAAGTGAAGATGTTGTCCTACTGGGGCTTAAGACCCAGATGTATTGTATAATCTACTTCACTTACAGGAATAACTTAAAACAAGAAAAAAAAAAAGAATTTATACCAACAAAGAAACTATAATCTACCCTAGAACACAGTCTACAATTAAGTCAGAGTTCTTTCTCGTTCTTGTTGTTACATTTTATTCATAAGAAGTTTGATTTCTATTTTTCTCTATATATGTATACACATATATGTATATAGGTTATATGCACATTGTGATATTCATATAAATATGTGTTTGTATGTCTATACCCCCTATTTTACTGCAAGATAACTGAAAAGAAATATCTTTCTTATATAGCTCTTCCCCAAAGAGCAAAATGAAGGGCAGAGCTAGAAGACATGTTAGATCTCTATGCCACTTCATGAGGACTTTTCTTCCAATAGAGTTTCTCTAGTCTGAATTGATCCTAAACATTTCCACAAATGTTTCTGTATAAAATAAGATTTGCATATATGGAGCACATATAATACAAGTTTTATATGTTATTAATATTTCTTGAATATAACCTTATGAAATAGGCACTATTCTTTCACAGATGAGGAATTTAAGCAAAGAAAAACAAACTCAGTTACTTTTCCCAGGGTCTAGTAAGTATTTCAAGTATAATATAAGCCAAAAACCTGGCTCTTAACCCCAGCATATACTGTGCCTGTGATTATAGCTTGCAGACGGTCAGCTAACTATGTCTGGCAGTAGATTGGACCCACAGAGTCTGTGCCCATCATATTACTCTTCTGACAAATCCTATGTCATTCTTCCTCTGCTGTTCTCGGGTAATTATTTAATTCTGATTAGGTTTCTCCTAATTGAAGTGTCCCATCACTGACCAGGCAGCAGGTAGAAATCCAGGTGTACCAGCACTCTGTTTTCATTATACCAGACATCTTCAGGAACATTCTCTTGACTCCCCAACAAGAGCAATGATACCCCACTGAGCCACTTACTCCAGGTGATATAAGGCAAGAGCTGAATGCAGTACTCTTTTTGTTAACAACAAAATTTAATAGACACATCTCTATTCCTCTGTTCCCTCTTGAATGGGAACTGATTCTTGGGATTTTAGCATATCTATCTCCAGAAACCCCCCTTTCCCAGTTCTCCATCCCAATTCAGTGCTACCTCATTTTACACACCAAAATGGTTACTTTTAATAAATCCATCCAAAGTGGCATCTTTTTGTCTAATGAGCCTTAAAAAAAAAAAAAAACAAAGTCCAGTCTCAGTGCCAAAGTGTAAATGAGAAAGGGAGAAGGGAACTCTCTTGAAAATGAGATCACCCTAGAGTTAAACACAATAGCTAGCAATTGGCTCGCTAAGTCGGAAGTTGATGCTATTTTAGGCCATCAGCAGGAGTGTCAATGTATCTGTGAATTTTGGCATTTTATTTCACTAAGGTGGTTCAGGAAGCCAGACACTGATTAACTGCTTCTTTGACTTAGTTCCCACTCCTAATTTTGGATGTGTGGTGTCTTCGGGTAGCTGTTGTGACACCCTGTTTTTAAAGAAAACTCTTCTTGTGCTTCTCAAGTAATCCTGGGAACAGTCTACTCCACATCCTTTTTCTCCTGGAACCTTTCATCCTCTACATCTCTGATCACAGGCAAGTGGGCATACTGTTGCTTCTGGTTCTTCTATGGCAGATTAAGGAAATACAAATCAGGTGTGTGCATCCAGTTGTTATTGCGACTCTGTCTGTAATGGCAGCATTCTAAGACATTAGGCCCAAGGTGAAATTTTGGGGGAGATCGTATAAGAAGAGACCTGTGGAAGGAATGGCCTCAGCATTGCAGTCACTTGCGAAGTAAAGAGATATCCTAGAGAGGCCACAAGATTTATTTATGTAAGACTAGGAAAATGCTAAATTTTGTGTTTGTTGGTAAGGATTTTGGATCTGATTTCATTTATAAACATGTTTTACATGAAGGATAAGGATTTCTAGATTTAAAAAATATATATACAGCATCTGTTTGCTCCTTCACTTTTTTATTCAATAATTACTGAAGGCCAACCACAGGACTAGGCATTGCCATTAAACATTACTCTACAAAGTAGAGGCAGTGTTTACAAATAACTCAATTTTAATATGACAAATGTATTCCACAGGTGAAAAGTGTTATGGGAAGAAGTTAGCATGGTTTCTATGATTGGCAAATTGGGGAAATATGAGTTTTTAAATATAACTGAAGTTGGGGCTAAATGTTAATGGCATTTTCCAGGTAAAGCATGAATTTGAGGTTATTTCAGACAAAGAATTTAGTGTGTATAAATAGACCAAGGAAAGAATTACAAAATGTGTAATATGACTAGAAAATAGCATATAGGAGAGGAAATGAGACTAAAATGATGATCAGTGGTTAATTCAAAAGGGCTTCTGGTTTCCTATTAAGAGTCTAGAGTCCATTTTGAAGGCCCTGAAGATCCATGAAGGATTTAAACAAGGAAATAGCATGATCTGATAGATATTAGTTAAAAATCACTCTGGGTACTGTTCAGGAGGAAGAGGTGTTAAACAGGAGAGGATTTGGGAGCCTGTAAGTCAGCTGGGACATCTAATTGCATTAGTTTAAGGGGACCTTATTAGAGCCTAACCCAAGATAACCATGTTGTACATTTAAGCAAGAATAAGAGGGATTATTTGATGCTCATTCTTGGGCTTTTGTCATAGATAGATGATGGTATTAAGTTAGGTGAGAAAAGAGAAGAAGGTTAATAGTGACATGCAATCAGTCCCCAGAGATCTTTCATATCAAGAAACAATTTAGTCCTCTTTATTGATGCTTATTGAGCACCTACTGTATGCAGTCATGGTTACAGACATTGGCACAGTAGCCTTGAATGCAGGAGACAAAAAGTCTTTATCATTTGGTTTCCATTCTAGAAGGAGAGACAAACATATAGATAAGTCAAATTATATATAGTATGTCAGATGGTGGTATATTACAGAGAAAATTAAGCAGGAGAAGAGCTAGTGAGTGCTGCAGTAATGGTGAGGATGGAAATAACACTGTAAATAGGGTGACAAATGCAACCTTGAGGTCCCTATTGTTGGTGAAATTTGGCCTGCCTAATTTTGCTTCCTTTCCATTTGTGTTTGTTTTATGAATTATTTTTTTCTTCTAAACAAGAGAAATTCACAGCAATAAAAACATAAACATTTACAAACATATAGATGTATACAACAATGGATTGTGTTGCCAACATAACACATGTCAGGAAAAACAAACCAAAACAAAAAACAGCTAAAAAAAAAAAGTGAATATTAAAAAAGGGGGATGGTGGTTAGAGACTCCATCTGATGCTAATCCTTGTCATTCAAATCACAGAATGGTTGGAGTTTAAAGAGTCATAGTAAAGAAATATAGTCAATATTTGAATCAGGATAATAATTTTTATATTCTTAATGCTTGGAACCTTAGATTGAATTCAAATCCCTCTATATAGACAGGGAACCCATGAGCCCAGCAAAGGAGTAACTAATTTAAGGTCACCCAGGTAGGTCCAGAATTCAGGTATTTTTACAGCCCTTTCAGGGATATTGTTATTATCTAACATACCAGAGAGGCCCAGAGTTTGGGATCTGAGACCTGACTTCCTGGGTTTGAATTTCTACTTTGCTACAGTGACCTAATGCAAGTTTGACCTCTCTCTGTATCAGGTTTGTCATTTGAAAATAGAGATGTTTATAGTAGTATTTATGATAGTATTTTTGAAGTTTAAATAAATTCATAGTAATGCATGTAAATTACTTACAATAGTGCCTGATATACAGTTAACTTTCAGAAAATGTCCACTACATTATTACAATACTGAAAGCATTTAAGCATGTCCATGTCGGTTACCTGGGCTTTATTCTGTTTGCACATAAACTTGAAACCATCACTGATGATGGCCACAAGATAAGATCTTCTGGAATGTTCTATTAAGATGTGAGAATGTTAACTACAGGTAGATATTTTGGTATTATTCAGTAAATATAAAACACATTAAAATAATGTTGATAATAAATAAATAAAAATAATATTGATAGTCATTTCATTCATAGAGGTTTTTGTAGCCAAATCTTGAACTGAGTTATGTGAGATTCTAAACCAGAAGTGGAAACCTTGCCTATAAGGACAGGGACATGTCTTCTTCATGTACATACATTTTACTAGTTTAACCTCACAACTGTTGACAGCCATGTATTGAGTACTGACTGCCCAGCACCATGCTGAGTGTTTTTGCACAGCTGATCACACCTTGTCCCTACTGCAGGAAGGCATTCCTAGTTGGATTTTACAGATGAGCAAATTCAGTCCAGAGGCAGTTCAGGACCTTGTGCATGGTCACACAGATAATAAAATGCAAAGCCTAGATTCTCCTAAATTAAGTCTAAGTTCATGTTTTCTAAGTATATATATATATATATATATATATATATAATCTTTTTTTTAATGAGAATACTGTTCTCAACTAGTAACTATATTCTGCAAATGGTCTGCATTTTGCACTATTGTCCTTTCTGTGCCATTCTTAATACTGAATCATCCTATATAATAAATGCCTAATATGCAAATTGACTGAACAGCTGAATGACCCATGGAACAACCAATCGCTATGACATGCACTGATCATTAGGGGGCATACGCTCAATGCAGAAGCTGCCCTCAGCCTGCAGGCCCCAGGCCAGCCCATGCTGGGTGCCAGCAGGGGGTTCCCTAATGACTCTGCCAGTCACCACACAGATAGGCCCTGATCTCTAGCTAGACCTAGGGATCATACCTGTGCACAAATTTTGTGCAGCAGACCTCTAGTAGATTTATAAAATCATAGGTTTGAGGCAATGGAGATATTTTTCTTTCTCATGTAGAAGCTTAAGAAACACCTGATGGAGCTTTATCACTATACCTACATACCCTTGTTGTGCCTACCTTGTTTACTCATAGACTGTGATTCTAAAACAACCCAGTCCCACCTCCACTGAGAAATTGCTATCATTCTGAGAAAATTTAGCTGATGGAATGTGCCATATTCTCCAGGTGTTAACCGGAGAAATGGGGGTGGAGGGAGGTTTGAGAATTAGTAATCATTTTTATGAAAACTGAGAACCACAGAGTGGCAATAACTTTCCCCAAGATCGCAGTTCATTTATGCACATCTACATGCAGAACCTGCATCTTCTGATTTTCAGTGTTAGGCAATTTTCTTATTTCTCAAAACTGCCTTTGTGGAATGCACTGTGTTCTACTCAGTTGTGAGGACTAGAAGTGGGGGTATGGAGGGGATAATCTGTGGCAAGTCATTGATTTGCCTGAGATCCCATAACAAGTCACTTGGTAAAGAGATAATTAGTTCATTACATTATGCTGCTCTACATATACTTACTTGTTTCTAGTTAAGTAGCAGCTCATCGATATGAAATACACATGTTCATAATAGTAGATTTGTGGGTTACATAGCATTTTGGTCTGTTTCCAATTTCTGATTCTTTGATAACTAAACAAATAGCAGAAATAGTGAAACTCAGGAGGTGAATACTCTCCTCAGTTTTCTGTGATCTCTCTTCTTTAGTGAGTCATTATGTCTAGTAATGACACAGTGCATTATGAGGTTATTTGATTTTGGTTGGTGAGCAAATATTTATTGAGAGCCTGCTCTATGTCCATCACTAACCTAGGTGGGGTGAATCAAAGTTCCTATAAATCCTTTCTGGTGGGAAAAGGGCTATAAATAATTAAGTTTGAGGTCTTTGTCCCCAAGAAACTTCTTGACTACTAGAGGTCAAGGAAAGGAAATACATATAATAATCATGTTATCATGTGTAAATGCTATAAAGTAGCTCTGTACATATGACTATGAGAGAGAATGTCCGGGGGGCCTGGGGTAATTGGGCATATTAAGGGGTGAGATCTGAATAAAATCTTTAAAAAGGGACAGAATTTTTTCATTAGAGAAGAAGGTAATTTTTTGAACTATAGAAGAAATAACATGTGCAGAAGAATAGAAGCAAAAAACAACAACAACAAAACAAAAGAACAGTGAATTTGGGAACAATAAGATGTTGAAAGAAGTTCTCTGGGACTGAAGCAAAACTGAGTTGAAGAAAAAGTGGTGGGCCATGGGCAGACAGAGAATATCAGATTCAATGATGAAAATTCTGATGTAATATTTCATAGAAATATTTTTTTTCTGTACAAAGTGAGACATGGGTAACTATTGTTAAACAGAAGTAGCATCACATTAATGGTTCATAAAAAGTAGAGGGGGTAACTACTTTGTTTTATTACTATATAGCATTACTAATAGCCTAGATAAATTTATGAAGTGACTTCACAGGGGATAATGGAGCTGGAAATTTTATGAGAACAGATTCAAGAGCTTATGGTGTGAGAAAAAAGTATTGCTGTCATTTTTCTCAGAGTTCAAAACAGGAAGTGCTTAGGTATGCAAAAATGCAAGTTAAGTCAACTCCATTTTTGGTGTGCTTTTTGTGTATTTTAATTTTGCATATCAGCGTTACTACTGAATACAGTTTTGTGAATAATCCATTAATTTCAATAATCCATTACATTTTAAAAGCAAATATATAGATTTAAAGATTACTTTTTATTTTCAAGAAATAAACAGATCTTCAGAAAATCATTGTATGTGTGTATAGTTTATGCTGGTCCCATCATCAGGTAGAAAATTTTCCAAGCTCTTCATGCTTACTTAAGAATTTATGTGTGTTTAGAATGGAAATTACCTTGAAGTCATCTCCTAATTCTGTCATTAAATATATATATATATATATAAATATATATATATATATATATATATATATATTTAGTTTAAAGTATTACATGTTAATCCTTTTCCCCCCATTAATCTCTCCTAGTTCCTTCCCACCCTCCTGAACATGTACTTACCACCACTCCTACTATTGTGTCCATAATTATGCATATATGCATGCATACAAGTGCTTTTGTTGATCTAGCACCCCCCCACACACACACACATACCCCCATCTTGCCTTCCCCCTGAGATTAGATGATCTGGTTGGTGCTTCTATATGTCTGGATCTATCAGTTTATGTTGTTCATTATATTCCAAAAATTAGTGAGATCATGTGACATTAATCTTTCTCCAATTGGTTTATTTTTCTTAGCATAACATTCTCCAGTTCCAACCATGCTGTTGCAAATGGTAGACTTTCTTCTTTTTTACAGTAGTATAGTATTCCACTGTGTAGATGTACCGTAGTTTTCTAATCCACTCATATGCTGATGGGAACTTAGACTACTTCCAAATCTTAGTTATTATAAATTATGCTGCTATGCATATATCCTTTCTAATTAGTGTTTCTGAGTTCTTGAAATATATTCCTATAAGTGGGATTACTGGGTCAAATGGAAATTTAATTTTTAATATTTTGAGGAAACTCCATACTGTTTTTCAGAGTGGCTGCACCAGTCTGTATTCCCACCAGCAGTGCAAAGGGTTCCTTCCTTTTTTCCCACATCCCTGAAGCCCTTGTTGTTTGTTGATTTGTTGATGATAGCCATTCTGACAGGTGTGAGAAGGTACCTCATTATAGTTTTGATTTGCATCTCTCAGATGATTAGTGACTTTGAGCATGTTTTCATATATCTTTTGGCTTTCTATATGTCTTCTTTTAAAAAGTGGCTATTTAGGTCCTTTGCCCATTCTTTGATTGGGATGTTTACCTTCCTTTTGTTAAATTGTATGAGTTCCCTGTAAATGTTGGAGATTAAATCCTTTTCAGAAATAACACTGGCAAATATGTTCTCTCATGCAGTGGGCTTTCTTTTTGTTTTGTTAATGGTTTCTTTTGCTGTGCAGAGCTTTTTATTTTGATGTAGTCACATTTGTTTATTTTTTCCTTAGTTTCCATTGCCCTAGGAACTGTATCGGTAAAAATATTGCTAGGGCAAATGCCTGATATTTTGCTGCCTATGGATTTTTCTAAGATTTTTATGGTTTCCCGTCTTATATTTAAGTTCTTTATCCATTTTGAGTTTATTTTTGTGTATGGTGTAAGTTGGTTGTCTAGTTTCATATTTTTTTGCATGTATCTGACCAATTTTCCCAGCACGATTTATTGAAGAAACTGTCTTGATTCCATTGTATGCTCTTACCTTTTTTTTTTAAAATGTATATTATTGATTTTTTACAGAGAGGAAGGGAGATAGATAGAGAGCTAGAAGAATCGAAGAGAGAGAAACACCGACCAGCTGCCTCTTACACACCCTTACCGGAGATATGCCTGCAACCAAGGTGCATGCCCTAGACTGGAATTGAACCTGGGACCCTTGAGTCTACAAGCCGATGCTTTATCTACTGACCCAAACCAGTTAGGGCTGCTCTTACCTTCTTTGTCAAATATTAATTGAGCAGAATGGTTTGGGTTGATTTCTGGTTTCTCTGTTCCTGTTTCATTGATCTATATGTCTGTTTTTTGTGCCAATACCAGGCAGTTTTGAGAATAATGGCTTTGTAATATAGCTTGATACCTGGTATTTTGGTCCCCCCAACTTTGTTCTTTCTCAGGATTGCAAGGTTAATTCTGTCATTTTTTTCATGAAGAAAATGATGTACATGGAGAAATAAGAGTGTAAATCACAGCTACCAACTTGTAGTACCCAGGCTGAAATCTAGTTCTTTCCATTATTCCAGGAAAGCTTATTTCTTTTTTTACATCATTTACTTGCAAAATGTATGGTAGTTATGAAGTGAGTGAATTTCCCAAGGTAACAGGTATCTTGGTATTCATAAGTCAAGGAGCAATGAGAAAAGTAAATTTGGGGAATTTGGTAAGGGAGTATGACTGGCCTTATCATCTATAACCTTACTTCAAATAATTTTTCAAAAGGAGAAGAATGTAGGGCACGGGTGAACAAAAATAAGAATACCTTATGACTTCTCCTCACTTCTTCATTTTAAAACTAGGTTGATATGATATGAGAGTATTTTATGAACTATAAATTATTATGTCAATATTATTTTATGATGTCTCTATTAGTTTCCCATTGCACCTGTAATAAGTTATTAAAAACTTAGTTACTCAGAACACAAATTTTTAATTTTTGAGTTTTGTAGGTTAGAAATTCAGCATATGGTGTGTATGGGCTAAAAAATCAAGGTGTTGGCAGGGCTGCATTATTTTCTGAATGTTCCAAGAAATAATCCATTTTATTTCCTTTTCTATCTTCTAGAGACTGCTCCATTTTTTATGTTGTTGCTCTCTTCTTTCATCTTCAAAACTGCAACACAGCATCACTGGCCATTTCTCCATAGTAAAGTCTCCCCCTGATCACAGCTGGGAAAGGTTCTCTAATTTTAACCATCTATCTGATTAGATTGGACCCAACTGGGTAATCTTAAGTAATGACCCCCATCTCAACAATCTTAATTTAAAAATATCAGAAAAGTCTCTTTTGTCACATACATATTCACAGGTTCCAGGGATTAGGACATGGTCATCTTTTGGAAATCATTTTGCTGCCAACCACAATGACCTCCTGGTAAATTTCCAAAGTTTCTCTAGAAATAACAGTGCCAGTCTGGTCCTTGTGACATGCATGGATGTGTCCCCCCACCCCCCAATAAGCTTGATTGTTAGAATCAACTATTCCTTTTGATTATAACATTGGAGAAAAGAAAAACTTGAGATTTGCCTAAAACTTTTATGGTGCTGGTAGATTCACTGTGGGAGAGGTCATTCTGACATATTTGCTGATTCCCAAATAAGGTTAATCCTTTTTATATGGAACATTTCAATTTTTAGGTTATTAGAAACCCATCCATGGTGTCCATCTACATTGATCATCCTTGTCCAGTCCTTCCCTTGGTGCATCTAGGTTCCTCCTTCCTTCCCTCCTTTCTTCCTTTCTTCCTTCTTTCCTTCTCATCCTTTCTTCCTTCCTTCCCTCCTTCCTCCCTCCCCCCCTTCCCTCCTCCCTTCTTTCTTCCCTCCCTCCTTTCTTTCCTTCCTTCATTGTTTCCTTCCATTCTCCCTCACTCTCTCCTCACCTTTCCTTCTTTTTATTTACAGAATAAAGAATAGAGAAGGAAGAAAGATGAGGGGAACTATATGTGTCAAAGATTATATGGGTAAAGAGAAGTGGTCAAGAGGAAAGGTTTTATATTTCTAATCCCATTTCAGTCAATCTCCTGAAAGTTTGTTTTCTGAAAATAATTAATACAGGAGTTTCAGTATTTGTTTTGGTAGAAAACTCCATGGAAGACACTAAAGGGAATTAAGTAATGTTGTGACTGATACTATGGTGAAGGATGTGTTCATCAAAGCATAGATTTTTCAGAATTGGAAAACAAGCAGGCTCCCATGTGGAAACATTAATTTCCAACAGTGAGAATCAGATGAGAAATAGTTCAGAAATGAATAAAGTTATTCTAAGATCTGGCTAGGAGGCAATGTGCTCTAATAGTCCTAAGGATACACTTGCATTTATATTTCAAAAGTCTCCTCTTCTAGAAACCACTGTAGACTGCAGCTTGCAATATTAATGCTGATGATGACCATTAGACTAATCAATATAGATCATAGAAGAGTATCCTACTGAAAAAAGAAGAGGTAAACATTTATAAGATATCTGATTCATATTTTTTATCATAAAATTAAAGTGAAGCCTTGGGCAGTTTTACTCAGTGGTTAGAGTATCAATCCATGGACTGAAGAGTCACAGGTTCCATTTCTGGTCAAGGGTAAATTCCTTGGTTGCAGGTCTATCCCAGGACCAGGTCTGGGCAAATTCAGAGGCAACCAATCAAGTAATGTGTCCTTCTCAAGACAACCTCTCAACCTCCCCCCCCCCCTCTCTCTCTCTCTCTCTCTCTCTCTCTCTCTCTCTCTCTCTCTCTCTCTCTCTCTCTCTCTTTTTCTCTCTCCTTTTTTTTCCTCCTTCCCTCTCTTCCATCTTTCTATCTTCCCTCCATCCCTCTCTTCTACTTTCTCTAAAAATCTGGAAAAAATATCCTCTGGATTAACAAAAACAACAACAAAATCCAAATCCACATATTTTTTTATTAATAAATCTTTAGCAAACCTTAAAATTTCTTTGTGATTATTGAGTCACTGAAATTTATTTGTTTATTTATTTAGTTATCTCTGTCTATTTATCTATTTATCTATCATATATATATCTTCTGCTGGTATGAATCCATTAGGTAGTTCTTATTTTGCTAGAAAATCATTCCTTTCATCAAGATTTTTAACTGTGTTACCATAATGTTGGCATATTATTCACTTATAATTTAAAAATTTATTTGCCTTCATTTATATACCTCTCTTTATTTTGTCTACTCTTCCTGTTTTTCCCTTAGCTAGACTTTCCTACGAGTTTTATTGGGAAGTTATATGTGGGTTTTTTTTGTAATTTGATTGTTTTCTAACATTGCTATTATTGTTGAGCTTTATTAATTTATATTTTCCTCTATATTTTAGGTTATTTAATTGTTCATTTTTATAGTAGCTTAATGTGTATGTTTATTTATTCTTATGTTTTAATAATGAAAACATGCACATTTATAAATGTTTCTCTGACTTCATCTGTATCCTATAGGTTTTAAAATATCTTTTAAAATGTGAAGGGGAGGATTAACTTGTGGTATTGTCCCATATAATACCCATGTGGTTTCTCTTGAGGTTTATTTACATTTGCTCTGTTCTCCTGCAATCCTTACTATTTCAACAAATGGTTAATCTTGGTCTCTACCTGGGAGGGTCCTGTTTGCAGCACACTAGTCCATCTGCCAATAACAATGCTCAAATAATACAAACACTGGCTTTCATCATTGCAAATGGAGTCATTTCAAAATTGCATTTTATAGATTCTTGTTATTCTATACTTACACAGATTCATTGTGGTCTATATTCTCACTGCAAACTTAGTGGAATTATTTTGGCTATACACATTCATTTGTACAACACTGGAACAGGAAAAACACTAAACAAAGCAGGCTCTGTAGTTGATCCTTATTTTATAATCATGGTACTTGAAAACTTTAATAAAATAAAAAGAATAATTAAGAGTGAAAAAAATGTACTAAAAATATTTTATAATTCAGTTGTTTTTCCATATGAGCTTTTTTTTTATAAATGTATTTCCAAGTTGTATTTTTTTTATTTTTTTATTTTTTAAATAGAACAAAATTAAGCATTGAACTTCATTATTAACATATAAATTTCTGACTGAACATTATAAAACTTGTCCTGCTCATTACTGAATTTGTTATTTTGTCATCTGAGAACATTAAATACCCCCACTTAACTTGATATTTATAAAGCTCAAAGCAGCTTTGGGGTCCCTTTGGCAATTGCCCTATGGCTAATTTGGCCAACTTCCAGTTCCTCAGGGAGAAACAAGGAGTTGTCTCATTGCCACCTGCTATTAACTAAATGCTTAGGATTCAGTGTCCTAGGGGTGACTGGGCAACATGGGAATGTATTATTGTGACAGTCTGTGGAACCTCCATCCCTGGAGAATTTTGAGAACAGCAAAGAAGCATCTGTCTGGGGTGGTTTTATGAGCAGCCCTGCCTAAAGGCAGGTGCACGGATTAGATGACCTGTGAAGATTATCCATCCCAGTGACTTCAGTGGGAAAGATGCATTTGCTGAGTTTGAAAGGAGTCCAGGAGGAACATTGATAGGTTTGGGGAGCATATGGTCAAGAGCCCGAAGGTATTTAGCCCTTCTTGAAATTAGAGCCGCTCAGTGTCATCCTGTGCCTTGAATTTAAGAATGCCATCCTCTACATGTGGATCTGGCATTTCAGTGATTCCATCCTTGAAAATTATATGCATATGTAGTTGAAATCTTTGATTGTCAGCAGAATTATTTTTTAAAAGATAGCTCAACTGATTTATACCTAAAAGCTTAAATATACTGTTGAGTCTGATTCTTTTAGTTAAGCTAGATCATCATTCCCTGACCCAGTGATCTTGAGTTTTCTAATCTAGTTCTTCAGAAATCATTCCATGTTTGTTTCAGGCAATTAAATGACCTGATGGATCTCTCAATAGAGTTGTCCAAAACATAACAATAAATGTATTATATGTACAAAACAAAAGGCTTAAATGAGTTAACCAAGTTAAATCACCTATATTGTGATCCAATTTCTATTGTATGTAATGCACTAATCTATTTTAAAGTCATAGAGAAAGAGAAATGGCCCAAAATATTTTCAGAATGATATGTTAGATATAAGGATATAGTTACAAACCAACAGCTGAAAAATCATTGTGTATCTATACAGGTGTCAAATGCCCAGATAGCAAAGGTATACATGCAATTCATTGAACTATCCTAGCAGGATTAGGTGATTGTGATTTAGAGTATCCCTGCTTGGGTTCAGATGAGCAGAATAAAAATTGCCTCCCTGATTAAGAGAGGTAGACAGGACCAGCCACATACCTCTCCTAAAATTGTATGCTAATTTAAAAATAATATTTGTCTTATCAAAAGAGTAGTGCTTTACGAGGGGGAAAAAAGATAGTTTCTTAATTCACACTATACCCAATCCAGATGGATTAAATAATTTAATCTTTAAAAACGAATTACAAATAATCCTGGAGTAAAATATAAATATTGATCTGATATAGTATTGAGGAAGCATTTTCTTCATGCTTATAAAGCAATAAGGGAAAAAAAAATCACAAAATAAATTATCAATAGATGTGACAACAAAAATTTTATATGTAAATATTAAAGATAAAATTAAGAAAGAAATGAAGATTATATTTTCAATAAATATGATAAGTTATTTCAATAAATATTGTCAAAATGGCATGAAAAATTTTTATGCAATTGTTGAAATCCCCATAAGGAGAAACACATTATGTAAATAATTTGTAAATAAGTAAGTACAAATGGATCATTAAATGTTATTCTTAGTAGTAGGAAATGAAAATTAAAACAACTGAAGTCAAATTTTTCATCTATGGAATTAACAAAGATTTAGGAAAAGAAAGTACTCTTATTTGCAGCTGTCGGAAATGTAAATTGGCTCCACTCTTCTGGAAAATTATTTGGCAATATTGTGCAAGAAATTTAAATGTTTAATGTTTTGCAATGTAGATAGACAGAAAAACAGACAGATAAATCTATACTAATAAAAGGGTAACATGCTAATTAGACTGGGAGGCCTTCAGGACAAATCCATGATGGTGGGGCCCAGGCAGAGGCAGTTAGGGGCGATCAGGCCAGGAGGGGGAGGGCAGTTGGAGGTGATCTGGCTGGGGGTGTGCAATTGAGGGTGAGAAGGCTGGGGGGGGGAGGGCAATTGAGGGTGAGAAGGATTGTTGGGGATGAGCAGGCTGACAGGCAGAGCGGTTAGAGGCAGTCAAGCAGGCAGGCAGATGAGGGGTTAGGAGCCTGTGATCCTGGATTGTGATCTGGCCTAAGGTGGCATGTGCCCTTGACCAGAGTCAAAACTGGGACCCTTCAGTTCACAGGCCAACACTCTATCCACTGAGCCAAACTGGCCAGCACTCTCCATAATTTTCCTTAATTTTTAAGTTATCCACAATGAACATGTACTATTTTTATAATCATCACATTTTTTAAAATGAAAAAGATATAACTAGCAAAATCAAAATGTTTAAAACAAGAAGTAAGGAAAATTTTGAGTAGACCCCTGGATTGAAGGTCATGGACCTGGAGTCTAGAACCCAGAAAGACTTGTTGAAATTTTCTCTTTGGGTTCAAAAATTTTATGAGTCATTGTTTTGCAAAAGAGTTCTTCCTAATATACTCGTGGGTCTGTCAACCCTGGTAGGCAGGTAAGCAGCCCAGATTGAATTTCTTGCATATGAATTTCAGAATTTCTCCTCACTGATCACGAGTTTTGTTTTGTTTTTCTGAAAGAGAAGTGAAAAATTACTGCTGCCATTTGTCCTCTTCTCACTTGGTCTCAGCTGCGAGATGGGAGAAACAAATAATTCAGCAAAGTTTTTGGTCTTAGGCAGTCCTAGACTCAGTCACTAATTGGCTCGAGAGTGATTTTGGCTGATTTAGGATCTGGTTTGTTGTTGCCAATCCCCATCATGGAGTTTTGAAATAATTTGTAGCCTTCAGAAATATTGTAGTGCCTTCTAGGTATGGGGCAGACGAAGCCATCATTGGCTTAAGTTTGTTGATACTAAAGAGTTATTTAAAAATATGCCTTTAGCTTCTCAGGCAGAATGTCCACAGGCATCAGCAATAATGTCCATGTCCACCCAGGGTCAAAATGTATCCCACATACTAACATACTGGGAGGCAGTTTTCCTCAGGTTGTCTATATGAGAACTAATGTAGACATTAACAGAGACCTCATCAAGCCAATTACTCTGTTGCCATAGTTCACTAAATGTTGCTTTTGCAACAGGAACCATGTTGCCCAGTGGGCTCTGCATTTAATTGGCTTGTGATAATAACAATGAGTAAATGGATCCACCTGTGGATTTCAGACTATGTTTTACATTTTATTTTATTTTATTTATTTTATAAGAGTAATATTTTTTTAAATATATTTTACTAATTTTTCACAGTGAGGAGGAGAGAGGGATAGACAGTTAGAAACATCGATGAGAAGGAATTATCGATCAGCTGCCTCTTGCACACCCCCTACTGGGGATGTACCCGCAACCAAGGTACATGCCCTTGCCCAGAATCGAACCTGGGAACTTTCAGTCCACAGGCCAACGCTCTATCCACTGAGCCAAACCGGTCCCGGCTACATTTTAGGTATGCAAGGAAAAAAATAATGTTTTCTGCTTTGCTACATTCATATTTTCTTTTTATTTGTTTATTTTTTATTATTAAATTATTATTTTTGTACATGTACCAATGCCCCCCACATACATACCCTCCCTCTCCAGAGTTTTGTGTCCATTGGTTGTACTTATATGCATGTATGCAAGTCCTTCGGTTGATCTTTTATCTCCCCAAGATCTCCCCAACCTCCCCGCTGTAATTTGACAGTCTGCTTGTTGCTTTACTGTCTCTATATCTATCTTTTGGTTCATCAGTTTATAATGTTCTTTATCATCCATAAATAAGTGAGGTCATGTGGTGTCTCTCTTTCATTGACTGGCTTGTTTCACTCAGCATGATGTTCTCCAATTCCATCCAGGTTGCTACAAACGATGAGAATTTTTTTTCTTTTTTATGCCTGCATAATATTCCATTGTGTAAATGTACCATAGTTTTTGGATTCAATCATCTGCTGATGGGCACCTAGGCTGTTTCCAAATCCTAGCTACTGTAAATTGTGCTGCTATGAACATAGGGGTGCATATATGATTTCTGATTGATGTTTCTAGCTTCTTGGGATATATTCCTAGGAGTGGGATTACTGGGTCAAATGCGAGTTCCATTTTCAGTTTTTCGAGGAAGTTCCATACTGTTCTCCACAATGGTTGCACCAGTCTACATTTCCACCAGCAGTGCACAAGGGTTCCTTTTTCTCCGCAACCTCGCCAACACTTGTCGTTTGTTGATTTGTTGATGTTGGCCATTCTGACAGGTGTGAGATGGTACTGCATTGGTGTTTTGATTTGCATTTCTCGGATAATTAGTGACTTTGAGCATGTTTTCATGTGCCTCTTGGCTTCCTTCTGTCTTCTTTTGAGAAGATTCTATTTAGATCCATGACCCATTTTTTGATTGGGTCATTTATCTTCCTTTTATTAAGTTGTGTAAGCTCTCTGTAGAAGTTGGAGATTAAACCTTTATCAGTGATAACATTTGCAAATATGTTCTCCCATACAGAGGGCTTTCTTGTTGTTTTGTTGATGGTTTCCTTTGCTGTAAAAAAGCTTTTTATTTTGATGTAATCCCATTTGTTTATTTTCTCTTTAGCTTCCATTGCCCTAGGGGAAGTATCAGTGAAGAAGTTCTTTTGGCATATGTCTGAGATTTTGCTCCCTGTGGATGCCTCTAGTATCTTTACAGTTTCCCGTCTTATGTTTAAATCCTGTATCCATTTTGAGTTTATTTTTGTGTATGGTGTAAGTTGCTGATCCAGTTTCATTCTTTTGCATGTATCTGTCCAATTTTCTCAACACCATTTATTGAAGAGACTGTCTTGACTCCATGGTATGTTCTTGCCTTTGTCAAATATTAACTGAGCATAGTGATTTGGGTTGATATCTGGGTTCTCAATTCTATTCCATTGATCTATATGTCTGTTCTTGTGCCAGTACCAGGCTGTTTTGAGAACAGTGGCTTTGTAATACAGTTTGAAATCTGGTATTGAGATCCCTGCTACTTTTCTCTTCTTTCTCAGGATTGTTGTGGCTATTCGGGGTCTTTTGTTGTTCCAAATGAACTTTTGAAGAGTTTTTTCTAGGTCAGTGACATATGCTGTTGGTATTTTAATTGGGAGTGCATTGAACCTATAAATTGCTTTGGGAAGTATGGACATTTTGATGATGTTGATTCTACCAATCCATGAACATGGTATGTTCTTCCATCTGTTTACATCTTCCTCTATCTCTTTTTTCTGTGTCCTATAGTTTTCCATTTATAGGTCTTTTACCTCCTTAGTTAAGTTTATTTCAAGGTATCTTAATTTTTTTGGTGTGATGGTAAATGGGATTGCCTTTTTAGTCTCTGTTTCTGCAAGTTCACTATTGGTGTACAGAAATGCCATAGATTTCTTGGCATTAATTTTGCATCCTGCTACATATCCAAATTCATTTATTAAGTCAATTAGTTTTTTAGTGGAGTCTTTTGGATTTTTTATGTACAATATCATGTCATCTGCAAATAAGAATAACTTTACTTCTTCTTTTCCAATTTGGATGCCTTTTATATCCTCTTCTTGTCTAATTGCAATGGCTAGTACTTCCAGTACTATGTCAAACAGGAGTGGTGAGAGTGGGCAACCCTGTCTTCTTCCTGTTCTTAGAGGGAAAGGTTTTAGTTTTTGCCCATTGAGTATGATGTTGGCTGTGGGTTTATCATATATAGCTTTTATTATGTTGAAGTATGATCCTTGTACTCCCACCTTGTTGAGAGTTTTTATCAGGAAAGGGTGTTGGATTTTATCAAATGCTTTTTCTGCATCAATTGATATGACTATATGATTTTTATCTTTCAATTTGTTTATGTGATGTATCACGTTTATTGATTTGCGGATATTGTACCATCCTTGCATTCCTGAAATAAATCCTACTTGGTTGTGGTGTATGATTTTTGTGATGCTCTGCTGGAGCCGATTTGCTAGAATTTTGTTGAGGATTTTGGCGTCTATGTTCATAAGGGATATTGGCCTGTAATTGTCTTTCATTGAGTTGTCTTTATCTGGTTTTGGTATTAGGATGATGCTGGCTTCATAGAAGGAGTTTGGAAGTGTTCCTTCCTCTTGGATTTTTTGGAATAGTCTTAGGAGGATAGGTTTTAGTTCTTCCTTGAATGTTTGGTAAAACTCTCCTGTGAAGCCATCTGGCCCAGGGCTTTTGTTTGCTGGAAGCTTTTTGATGACTGTTTCAATTTCTTCCCAAGTTACTGTTCTATTGAGATTTATAGATTCTTCCTGATTGAGTTTTGGAAGGTTGTATTTCTCTAGGAATATATCTATTTCCTCCAGGTTGTTCAGTTTGTTGGAATAGAGTTGTTCGTAGTATTTTGTAACAATCCTTTGTATTTCAGCAGGGTCTGTTGTTATTTCACCTCTTTCGTTTCTGATTTTGTTTATTTCGGTTCTCTCTCTTTGTTTCTTGGTTAGCCTGGCTAGAGGTTCATCTATCTTCTTTATCCTTTCAAAGAACCAGCTCTTGGTTTTGTTGATCTTATGTATTGTTTTTTTTGGTCTCTATGTCGTTTATCTGTGCTCTGATTTTTGTTATTTCCTTCCTTCTGCTTACACTGGGCTTTTCTTGTTGCTCCTTTTCTAACTCTTTGAGTTGTAGAGTTAGATCATCTGTTACCCTTTTTTTTAGTTTTTTGCAATAGGCTTGTAAGGATATGAACTTCCCTCTCAAAACTGCTTTTGCTGTGTCCCATAGATTTTAGATTGTTGTGTTTTCATTGTCATTTGTTTCCAGGATGTTTTTAATTTCTTCCTTGATTTCTCTGGTAACCCAATCCTTGTTTAATAGCATGCTGTTTAGTCTCCATGTGTTTGATTTCTTTGGATTATTTTTATTGTAGTTAATTTCCAGTTTTATGCCATTATGGTCTGAGAAGATACTTGATATGATTTCTATCTTCTTGAATTTGAAGAGACTTTGCCTATGTCCCAAAATGTGGTCTATCTTTGAGAATGTCCCATGTGCACTTGAGAAGAATGTATATTCTGTGGCTTTGGGGTGCAGTGTTCTGAAGATGTCAATTAATTCCATCTGGTCTAGTGAGTCATTTAGGATTGATATTTCTTTGCTGATTTTTTGTTTAGATGATTTGTCGAAGGGTGACAGTGGGGTATTAAAATCTCCGACTATGATTGTATTGCTATTAATCTCTCTCTTAATGTCCTCCAGCAGTTTTTTAATGTATTTGGTTGCTCCTGTATTGGGTGCATATATATTTACTAGGGTTATTTCTTCTTGTTGGATTGTTCCCTTTAGTATTATGAAGTGGCCTTCATTATCTCTTATTATGTCCTTCACTCTGAGATCTAATTTGTCAGATATAAGTATTGCTACCCCAGCTTTTTTTTCATTTCCATTTGCCTGGAAAACCTTTTTCCATCCCTTCACCATCAGTCTGTGTGCATCTCTTTTTCTGAGGTGGGTTTCTTATAGACAACAGATGTATGGGTCTTGTTTTCTTATCCAATCTGTTACCCTATGTCTTTTGATTGGAGCATTTAAACCATTTACATTTAATGTTATTAATGATAGATACTCATTTGACGCCATTTTTATTCTATACCCCTGTGTTCCTTCTTTGCTTCCTATTTCTTTATTTTTACAGTAGACCCTTTAGCATTTCTTGCATTGCTGATTTGGTGGAGATAAATTCCTTTAGTTTTTTTTTATCTGTGAAGCTCCTGATTTCACCTTCAATTTTGATTGATAGCCTTGCTGGGTATAGTATTCTTGGATTCAGACCCTTCCTTTGCATGACTTTGTATATTTCATCCCATTCCCTTCTGGCCTGATAAGTTTCTGTTGAGAAAACAGTTTTTAGTCTGTTGAGGGTTCCTTTATATGTAACTTTCTGTCTCTCTCTGGCTGCTTTTAAGATTCTTACTTTGTCGTTGGTGTTTGCCAATTTAATTATAATATGTCTTGGCGTTGGTCTTCTGGGATCCATTTTGCTTGGGACTGCGAGCATCTTGGATTTTTGTGGGGTTTTTTCTTCTCTATCTCGGGAAAGTTTTCTGTCATTATTTCTTGAAATACGTTTTTCATGTCTACCTCAGTTTTCTTTCCTTCTAGAACCCCTATTATTCGAATATTGTTTTGTTTTGCATTGTCCCAAAGCTCCCGTAGGCTCTCCTCCTGCTTTTTAATTTTTTTTTTTTCTAGAAGCTGCTCTAATTGGGTATTTTTTTCCATCTTGTCTTCTAGCTCACTGATGCGATTCTCTGCTTCTTCTGGTCTGCTCTTGATGCTTTCTATTGAGTTCATAGTAGCGATGTCATTTTTCATTTCTTCTTGAGTCATCTTCATTTCCTCTTGGTTTTTCTTCATTTCCTCTTGGGTCTTACTCATATTGTCAAATTTGTCTTCCATTCTTTTTAGCCATCTTATGATCGTTACTCTGAATTCTTGCTCTGGTAGGTTTCTTGCCTCTAACTCGTTTACTTCCTTTTCTGGTGATGCCTGCTTTTCTTTCATTTGTGGGCTGTTTCTATGTCTCCCCATGGTCTCTCTTTTCAGGATGTCTCTCTCCTGCATTGATTTATCTCTCTCTTTCATGGATTGTTGAAATTACCTGCCAAGTGCTTGGGACACAAACGAAGGAAGACAAGTTTCTATATTCAAGGAGCTCACAGTCTCACAGATTGGCTTTGCATATGCAGAGACAGAAGGGAGTTAGATCCTTCTTTATTCCTGCAGTCTCCAAGGTGTGTAACCTGAGTGCAGCTGAATAGACACCGTTTGGCCTGGAGTGGGGTTGGATCTCTTTGAGCATTGATGGACTAGCAAAGGTGTCTTCAATAAGCTTGGCCTTACTATGTGAAGGTGAGATCAGAACTGCCCTGGTTTGGCTCAGTGGATAGAGCATCAGCCTGCAGACTGAAGAGTCCTGGTTCAATTCTGATCAAGGGCGCGAACCTACATTCATATTTTCTATTAGAGGAAACCTATTGAAGCCCAAGGCCTGACATTAATTTTAATAAAGATAAATTACGTTTCATTGTGTCTCTACTCTTTCACATTAATCCATTATGAATATTTTATTCCACAGTTAGAAAAATTGCTTTCACTTGTTAGTGAAGAACTTGCCTTTATAAGTGTTTTATACCTCAGGATCTCATAACTTTAAATATTTAAGGCACGATAAATGGTAAGAAATTAAAAAGAAACCTGAATTCACAGGGCAAGACTCATTTAGAAGTCTTTTCAGATTGTGATTGTACAGTTACACTTATTTGATGTACTCAGCAGGTTGTAAAATTTATATCTTTCTGTAGTGATCCATGAGAGATGACTTCATCATAATGAAACACTTTTAAATTTGATTCTTGTGAGTTGCAAAATGATTATCATCTTCCCCCACCAGGGGCGGGAAAAAAGTGTGTGTGGGTTTTCTTGTTTGTTTAACATCAAAAACCAGGCACTAATTCTGATCTCTTGATAAAATATAAAACGTCTCTGCATATCCTCTTTATTCCTCTTCTTAGTTTCCATGACCAGGCACAATTACTGTTTTTAGAAAATAAGTAATTTTGAGGCAAAACATCTATTTATTTAATAAGATATGTACAAATGCCCTTCTGGAGGAGAAAATAAATAAAAAGGCATTAGTATGTTTCTCTGGTATGCACCATAGGGGGAAAATACTGGTTTTTAATGTCATAATAAGGGAAATAAGTAAAGGAAGTACAGTGTTTTCCTGAACATGTTTATTTAACTAAAACTTTTACTTTATATGTCAAAATGTTATGGAAAAAGTATAATAGGATCGTCTTTAATGCATTGGGTCCCAATGAGCTCATCAGAATGAACTTTGGGGAATCATGATATCAGAAAGAGCAAATCATGATATCAGGTAGTATAAGTGTTTCAACTTAATGTTTTGGATTTCCATATAAATATTACAATCAGTTTAGAAATTTATGCTAATAAAACATTTAATACATCAAATTGGGAAAAATGACAACTTAGTGATATTGTGTTCAAATACCTAAACATGGTATATTCTCTCCCTTTAGATGTTCATTTAATTTTATGTCAACAATGTTTTTCATTTATCACTTTAAAGGCCTTGTACATGTTTTGGATCATAGGTCTAAATGTAAAAGCTAAACTATAAAAAATATACCTATTTATGACACTGGAAGAAGCAAATGTTTACTGGAGAAGGTTTTTAAAAAATAGCCTCCAAAAAAGACAAATTGGATCATAAAATTTTTAAATTTCTGCTTTTTAAAAGATACCATTTAAAAAATTAAATGATATATACTGGGAGAAAATAAGTGCAATATATATGAATCTGACAATGGACTTGTGTTCAGAATATAAAAAGACCTTTTGGATCACAAAAAGAAGATAAGCCATTCAATTAAAAATAGGCAAAGTATTTTAACAGACACTTAGCTAAACAAAATATACAACAGGCATTTCGCTAAATAAAATACACAAGTACCAATAAGCAAATGAAAAATGTTCTAAACGGTTAGTCTTCAGAGAAATACAAATTAAAACTCCGTGAGGTACCTCTGCACATTGATTAGAACAGCTAAGATTTAAAAGAGTGACATTGCTAACTGTTAATTAGAGGAAGGTTCAAGGGGAATTGTCATTCAGTGCTGGTAAGAATGTCAAATGGTACAACCACTTTGGAAAACAGATTGATAGTGTCTTAAAAAGTTAAACTTATAATTATCATATGACTCAGCATTTTTCCTCTCATATATTGACCCAAGAGACATGAAAAATTTTTCCTCGCTAAGACCTATACCCAAAAGTTCATAGCTGCTTTATTTGCAATAGCTCAAAGCTGGAAACAAATCAAGTATCCATCAACAAGTGAAAGGACAAATTATTTTTACAATGGAATACTACCCGTCAGTAATAAGGAAATGAACTACTGACAAGGATAGCAACATTGGAAAACTTCACAAACATTGTGCTGAGTAAGAGGAGCCAGACTTGTTTCTCAACCCAAAGTCTATGTACTATATAATTACATTTTATAAAGTCTTACAAAAGGCAGATTTAATCTAAAGCTACAGGAAATAATGGTTTTCTGAGGCTAGGTGAAAAATATAACTCTGTGGAGTTTAAGGGATTTTTTTTGAGGGGAGTGGTAAAGAAACTTGTAGAACTTGCTCATGGTAGTAATTACAAGGGTGTATGAATTTCTTAAAGTTTATCAAAATTCACAGGTAAAGTGGTTTTATTTATGTATAGTTATATACATAAATTATACCTTAATAAAGTTTATTTTTATAAACATCAAAATGTATATTTTATCATTTAAAAAAAATAGCCAAGGCAAATTTGAGTGTGGTTTATTGACTTTGTAGCTGACTTGAGTCACAATGCATAATATTATAATTTATTATAATTTCCAATTTGAGTTTCTTTAGAGTAAGAACTTAGACACTTGTAAAATTATGTGAACGCTTTGCAATTTTTTAAATTATTTTTCTAATATTTTAAACTTGCTTATCTATACCTAATTGAACAAAGTATCCTTTTTTTCCTACGTGAGGAGTATTTATGGATCTTTTTCAAAGCATTTTATCAAAAACGTTTTTACTCTTTTTAAATTTAAATAATTACAATGACAAGTTCAAATGGCCTGAGTGGGTTTGGGATCCGATACAGCTTACTTTGGTAGCAGGTTGGAACAGGAGTCAGCCTGTGCCCATAGCAGTATTAGCTGGTTGTGCACAAAGACACATGAGGGAGGGTCACTAAAAATTAAATTGAGGATTCCTAGTTTGGCAGGCAGTGTCTCACACACAGTAAGCACTCAATATTTGTTTAATTTAAATATTTTTCTTCAACATTCTTTATCATGAGTCTTAAGAATTGGCTGTTGGATGTTCTCAGTAAATGTTAAAGGGGATTAATTGCTTTCTGTCTTACAGAGAACTATAGGAAGGATTCCTTTAATAATTAATGAATTTTTGGCAATTCTGTATTGAAAGTTGAATTTGAATTCCATATCTCTCTTACTGCTACATTGCCCCTTGGAGGAATGTAATAAACATTCTGTAAAAGCATAATTTTAGTAAGTCCTCTGCCTTGTTGTGCGTCTGTTGAAACAGAAATGGCTCTAAAAGCAATATCCAATGCCTTTTTCAAACTTTTAAAGTTGGTAAATTTCTTGTGCTAACTTTTTTAAATCAATCATTTTCTGGGGGGGAAAAAAATCCTGAATGACATAGAAAGGAAACTGATAAAGGGGTTGTCATCAATCACCACTCCCCTTCACTCATGTTAAAGATCCAATATAGCTGCATCCTCAGAATTCTTATAGTTTGTTGGGGCACTTTACAAATTCCTAATCCTGGTTCACACTCTAATTTAGAAGAGTGATCTGAGGCCCATGTTGGTTGTATGACCTTCCGAAGGCCACACACCTGTCTCTGGTAAAACCAACCCCTGAATTCATGTCTACTGACTCTTATTCCATTGCTTTTTTGGCTACCCTTCTGCTCTAATTTTCTTAAATCTCATGAATAACATCTTAAACATTTAAATTTTTTTCTTTAATAGCAATCTTTCCTTGAAAATACGCCATTGCTCCTGCACCAAGCTAAAGTATTCCTGGGTATTTACACTTTTCAAATATTTTAGGACATTTCCCTCACTCATCCTTCAGCCTCATTGTATGTGCACATGTAGCTCTTTCAATCTTTTTGTACAAGTCAGTCTCTCCAGTCCCTTTATCATTTGTACAATTCTCCTCTCTAGTGCCTAGAAGAGGATAGTTTGATTATGTTCCAGATGGGAAAAAATAACCCCAACATGTTGGAACAGGGAGGAAAAAAACACTGGATAGATGAAAGGAACAATCTACAGGTTAATTAGTAGTATGGCCACAAATATGTGCACAGTTTTGTTTCAGAAATAAAGCAAGCTGTATTTGTTGTAACTATCTCATCTTTGAACTTAACAGAATGCCGATAATGCCAAGCTGTGTTTACAGTCCAAATTTTTGTTAAAGACCTTCAACTTTGCATTCCCCCCTGTGTGCTATCTCTTGCTCAAGACAGAACTACAAATAAGCACGTAGCAAGAGCTGATGCAAGAACCCATTAGTGAGCTTATCTGTTTTTGTGCAGTTTCAGTTCCTGGGAGCTCCTACAAAGCTTTAGGAAGGAAGAGCCCTTACCTTATCTCACTAGCTACTAGGCACTTGGGTATTAGTCATACTGTAAAAATTAAATGTGTTTACTGAATATGATAATCTAAAACTGGAAACTACATTTGTATAGGAGGAATCTCCCAGAAATACTCTGCTGACATAAGTAGAATATGCCTATTGCTTGGTTTTCTTGTGGCTTATATTTCTTCACTTTAATAGTGTTTTTTTAAAAAAAAATGGATCATGCTCAGCTCGTGTGGCTCAGTGATTGAGCATCAACCTGTGTACCAGGAGGTCATTATTCAATTCCCAGTCAGGGCACATATTCAAGTTGTGGTCTTGATCCCCAGCAGGAGACATACTGGAGGCACTCAACCAGTTATTGTCTCTCATCATTGATGTTTCTCTCTCTTCCTTCCTTTCTGAAATCAATATATATATATATATATATATATATATATATATATATATATTTTAAATGGATCTTGAACGATTTTCCAAAGATCACCATTGAGCAGATTCTCTTGACCCTCAAGCAAACTTAATCTAAACTTCAAGTTGCCTTTTTCATTTTATAAAATGTATCTTAGAATGAAAAATGAAAGGTGCTTAGGAAAACACTTGATTAAATGTATTCATTTTGAAAGAAGGAGATAGAAAGTATTGGTCCAGCTTAGGTGCATGGTTTCTTAAGGAAACATGTCATTTTTCCAAACTCTCACATGGTCCAGAAAGTGTACCTTCAATCCCAGCCCAACCCTGAATGTAGAAAGTTCTGGTGCCTGCCTCCTGCTGCCCTCTTATGATTTCACAGGACTATCAGCTGCTACAAGGTAGAAACATGATTTCTTATTGTGTTCTTATAATATTATAGGACATTGTGCTGTACCTCAGAAATGATAATAACTAGTGGAACTTATTAGAGTGAAATTTAAATTTTCTTCTTTTAAACCCAGAGAATACTGCTAATTTGGAGGTGGCAAACAAGGGTGACTTTAAAACCAGAGAATGCTGCTAATTTGGAGGTGGCAAACAAGGGTGACGGTTTCCTCTCCACACAAAGCAAGATTGTGAAGAGACGTATTCTGTGAATGAAAGGGGAGAAGGGAAAAATAGGAAGCTTCTCATGTTTTATTCAGATGTTAGCAAAGAAAATTGAGAAGTGTGTTTCCTTAAAATTGACACCATTTTTATCCCAAACATTCTGGTAAGTGATAGCAGATGACTGTGCAAGCGTCTTAGAGAGAGAGAAATTTTTGCAGGAACATACTCCCAGTGGAAAGTAGTGCCTAAAAGTAATACAGGAGATGCGTTCAATCTTGCATATTTTCACATACTGTGTGCATACATATGTGTATTAATAACTGTTCCCAAGACATCACTTTAGCACTCAGAGAGCTCAGTGTTGCTATGCAAGTGCCAGAAATGGAATCAATGCAGACTAGAGTTTAATGAGGAGGGTTTTACAGACACATGAGGTGGGAGTGGCCTCAGCTATCTAAGGCTCTGTGCCTAGGTTTGCTGATGAGGTCTATGGTAGTATCATCTGTCAAATATTGATGATTTTCAACTGCCTACTCCTCTGAGAAGATAAATGGCACTGCCAGTATTTCCAGGGAGTTTAGGTCCTCAAAATCTATCTACTCACATTCAGTACTGCATTTCATCTTGTGGATTTTGCATAGGTATTCCTTAGAATGTAATCCCTGGATAGGAGACCCAGATGCATAAGTACCTTCTCCTCTACTGTGCATGTAATTGATATCAATATGCATAATAAAAGTTATTTACAGTGATACATCTTGATGTAATTCCTTACATTTTATTGTCATTTTAATTATATATGTGCAAAGTATATATATATAATTTATATATCATATATATAAAGGATTGGCCCTGCTTAGGTGTGTGGCTTCTTAAAGAAACGTGAATATATATATTTCTATATTCCTCCCAGTAGCTCTGGCTGGTATTACTATTGAGATACCTAGAACTGGTTTAGATGGATAGAGTAGCTTTCCCAAAGTCAAAGATCTTACATCTAGTACAGCTAGAACTAAAACCTGGTTCTTATAACCACAAATCTACCACTTATCCCATTCAATGGGGGTTTTATTCTTTAAAAATAACAAAATAAAGTCATAAACCTTCTATCAAGTGACTATTAAATGTAACTCTAATGTACAAAACAAATAAATTCTGACCACCTTTGGCTGAATGGAGACTAGAAACTGGCCTGCTCTTTCCCTGAAGTACATTGCAAAACCACTACCCCACATTCTGCTCCCATTGCTTTGAATTTCAAATGCAGCACATGCCAGGTGTTTTAGACAGAAATAAGATGGTTGTCCTGGTTCTGATGGTGATGGAGTTAACCTTCTGGAATCCTGTAGGAGTCATTTTTGTGAACCACAGTGTTCCACACAATACAGTACTTCTATTGGCAATGAAATTTCACCTTATGTGGGAGAAATTCCTCCTGCTCAGGCAACAGCGCCTACTAGTGGGAAGAAACTAATAGTTGTGGTGGCACGCCTCTGCAGATGAAAAGGCACCTTACTGAGAACCAGTGGTCTTGAATTCAGGCCTCACCTTTGCTCTTGACTTGCAATGGGCTCTCGAGGCACTGTCTCTCTCTGAGTTGTTGCTTTTGTATCTGTAGACTAGATTGGATTGGATGCTGTCTATGTTTTCCATGTGCTCTTACATTCTGGGACTTTTTAAGTTCACTTAACAATGTATAACAGCCATTTCAGTTTGAAATAGAAAACCAAAACCCAAATAAGGCTAATGAGCTTCTGATGGGTGAGAACATCACCCATCTGTGGGTCCAGTGTCAGGCGCACAGGTTATGTGGTCTAGCTCAAAGTCCACTAGACTGGGGCCTGGTTAACTGACCTTGAATTCCAACTCTGCTACCTACCCTTTAAGTCATTCTTAAGGTTAACTCATTTGTCAAAAGAGGATAATCGTCTTATCTAGCTTTTAGTTCTTGTAAGATTTAAATGACATGGAAATTATGTTTTATATGAATTTGCAGTTTGCTCTACATCTTCATGTATCAAAAATTTATTTTTTTAAATTTGTCTTTATTGTTGAAAGCATTACAGATGTCCCCCTTTCCCCTTCATTGACCTCTTCTAGTCGGCACTTGCCTCTCCTGCCCCAGTCCTTCACCACACTATTTTAAGTAATATCAGTTATTTTTTGGTAGTGTCAGGTGAGAAAAGTACATTGACTATTCTGAAGCACATGAAAATAGAAGGAGTGCCTGTTAGCATCCTAAGGAGAAGCATGAGGCTGTTGTGAGGCAGTGAAATACAGTGGCTTTAGAAACACCCTCTTGAGTTACCTCAATGTTAGGTTTGCTCTTAAATAGCAAGAATACATTTAGGATTTTCCACCAAAAAAAAAGTAGAAGTATCCAGGCAAATGTCAAGATTTTCAGCTTTGTGTGGAGCTTGAGGGAAACACAAATCCCCATGTGAGATACTACACACCAGTTACAAATCATAAGTCAAAAATAATCATTGCAGTAGCAGTTGTAACATTATTTGTAGATGTTGATTTTTTCCTGTCAGCAGATTAATCATGAAACGAATTTTAAGTATAAAAGAAGAGATTAAAATTAAATGCAGGAATATGAAATTGTCCATGTGTAAAAAATAATTTGAAGAGAAATCTTGCTTTAGCCAAAACAAACACTGATATTCCTGTCAGGGACATGATAAGGTTTGCACAAGCTTCCTGCCAGACCAGAGTTTTCAGGAATTTTTGGAGCTGGAAACTAGTAAGCCAGGTTAGAGGGCAGGGCTCTAGAGCCAGACTGTCTGGGCCCCCATTCCAGCTGCAGTTTTTAACTCTGTAGCCTTGGGCAAGTTACTTAATCTCTCTGGACTGACATTTCTTCAGCTACAGTAGAGATCATAAGGATCTTCTTGATAAGGTTGTTAGAAAGATTATACAGTAGTACATTCAAATACTTAAAACAATGCTTAGAAAATAGTACGTGCAGAATACCTCGATCATTATGATCTCTCTGGGGCCACAAAAATGTCCAGGTTTGGAACTGAATTCCTAGCATTAAATTCTATGCGTAGTGTTTTAGTAAATCTTACATAACTATCTTACAGATGCAGCTATCTCTGTTATCCCACATTGACCATCATCTTTAGAGGAAGGGACAGAGGGTATATCTCTGATTCTAGACATAAGGAGCTCTTCATTTTGAAGTGCCCAACACCTGCTGTAGTTGGAGGAAGTGAGTAGAAGGACCTCTAGAAGGCATGTTGTAGCTGATACCCTCATTGAACTTCATGGACCGGTATTCAAGGCACTTATTGTCATCTCTCTTTTCTACAGAAGCTGAGAAAAGGTGACTACTATTCATAGTATTGGACACAGAATAGAGATTCAGTGTGTTGGAAAGGTTGACAGAATGGCTGGATAAATGACTCACTGAGACCACCTGGACCTTCCAGGAGTCTATTTTGGTTATTTGAAAACAAGGGACCTCAGGTTTGGAAATTTAGGAAACTTGTTCCCATAACTAGTGAGTTCACACCTACAGTTCTGTCTAATTGCCGTTACACCATGTTGTATAGAACTTTGTTTAAAGGCTATCATTATCCCAAACTGCAAAGCAGTGTTGTTTTTTGTTTTGTTCTTGTTCTTGTTGTCTGGTTTTGGGGTTTGTTTGTGCTGCTATTCCTGAGAATAGAAATCATCAGAGAATGATTGCCCTGCCATGTGTGCATTTGTTTGTGTGTGTTTGTATGTGTGTGTGTGTGGGGGGGGGGTGAATTAGTTTAGTGAAGGTTGGGACAAGGGTGCATGGTTCCAACAAATGGTGGTTTCCTAGAATGTAGCTCATACAGCCAGGGCTGTTGCTCCTAGCTGTCATTGCTTTCTAAGAATATCCCAGGACAAACTACAATGTGTGGAACACATGAACAAACAGCTCCCTTCATAACAATGGTTCTCAACCCACTGCACATCAACATTGCTATTGCAGAGTCACACCCCAAATAAACTGGAATATTTACAAGTGGATCATGGGCGTCAGAATTTTTTTAAAAAAACTTTCCCGGTGGGAAGCCAGAGTTTGAGGTTCGAGAGCTCAGGATCCTCTCTGAAGAACCCTCGCCTATAATGATTTTCCCTTCTAAGCAAATCCTGATGTTCATTGAGCACTCCTGAATTCACACTGAGTCTCTATTCTGTGCCAAGTACTATGCACAGCAGTCACCTTTGCTCAGCTTCTGTAGAAAGGAGAGATAACAAGTGCCTTGACTACCTGTCCATGAAGTTCGATGAGGATAACAGCTACAAAGTACCTACTAGAGGCCCTTCTCTTTTCTCCCTCCCAATACAGCAGGTGATGGACAACTTCAAAATGAAGAGCTCCTTATGTTTAGGACCAGAGATGTGTACACTCTGGACCCTCCTCTTAAGATGATGAAGAACTTATGCAGTGCTGGCTATTCTTTCCTTGGGAGAGGGAATGGGCCCCGCTCCTAGACAATGCTAAAAGCATCAGAGTTATGAATGAATACTAAAATTATTCATAGGAAAAAACTATTGATTAAGAAGGTGGGCTTTGTAAGTCTGACCTGGTTCTAATCTCAGCCTCACCTTATTCTACCTTTGAGACCTTGGCCAAGTCAGTTAACCTTAGGTTTCTTATCTATAAATAAGAATAGATAAAGGTTGATGGGGCTAAATGAAAGAAGGCATGTAGAGTGTGTAGGACAGTGCCTGGTACAGAAAACAACGCAGTGGTTTTCTTTCATCTATTTGCAATACTTCTTCACAGTGCAGTATATTTAAATTAGTGAGGCATACTTGCTGTCGCAACCCTATGTGGGACTCCCCCTCCTATTCACCTCCTTACCTGAAGGTCCAACCTAAGCAAATATATATCTCTAAATGAATCACCTCATGGTTAGATTTCATAATGACTTCCTTTTAACAATAGGTCACTCAGCCTACACCCCATAACATCAGGCTTGTGGCCCAGGTCTTTGTCTACCCATTCCTGAACCGTTCTGTCATTTTGGGGGTTTGTTTTATCTTGTTTCTGTCTTACCTTAGCTTAATTTCTTATTTTGTATTTAAAATGTTTCTCTTATTTGTCTCTCCTATGTTAGTGAAACAAGAGTCAATAGATTGCTTTTCATTTACCATGATTCACACATCTATCACTGGTCCTGGTGCCATAGCAGTCATTGCTCCTTTTCCTTTGCCATCCTGCAAGTGTGTGCATGAGTGCGTGTGTGTGTGTGTGTGTGTGTGTGTGTGTGTGTGTGTGTAACTATATAGAAAAGGGAGAGAGAGGAACAGTTACCTTCCCCATCCATCACCTTGCTATCCACATGCCTATTGAGTCTTCAAGCATTTCTGCATGGCCCAATAATATAATACAGTAGTATAATATAGTTATATTCATATAAGCAAAGTGACAGAACTGGATATGTCCTATAGTCCAGCTTTTTTTTTATTGATTATGGTCTCACATAATTGTCCTTATTCCCCATTCCCATCCCAAACCCTTCCCTAGATATGTGCCCCCCTCCATTGTCCATGGCTACTGGCTAGGCCCATATGTATGCACACAAGTCCTTTGGTTGATCTCTTCCCCTTACCCCCATCCTCCCTTACTTTCCCTCTGAGGTTTGAGTCTGATCACTGGTTCTCTTTCTCTGGGTCTGTTTGTGTTGTTCATTATTTCCTCTAGATGTGTGAGATCATGTGATCCAAGAAATACCCTTGTAAGAACCTAAACTGCAACAGGCCATAATGGCTATGCTGAGAGGCAAATAAATCAGTCTGTAGTGAGTTCCTTTCTGGGCCAACAGTTCTTTTGCATCCCAATTTCAATGCCAGATAGTTCCTTATGTGTACCTGCCAGCCATGTTATTTCAGCTTTGGAAATCTGATAAGAATTCAAATATTCACAGAAATCAAAATCACTAACCATAATAGGCTGAATAATGCTACATTGTTTAAAGACAGAGTCCAAGAAACTAGTAATGACTAAATTTGATGCATGATATACTAATAATTTGTGATGCCACACCTTACTTACATGGCTATCATTTGACATTCTTGTAGAATCTGTATTGTCTAAGGCCACACAGCAGTGCTGTATTATGAAGTATTATCAATTCATTTGTGACACAAAAGAAGCCAGTTCCATAGTAGTGCTTCTAATCAATACCCATGAACTTGTTTTCTCTGGCTCAGCACTGCCAATAGTTAATGAGAAAATTTAGCAGATTCTGTTTATATAGTTATCAATTGGGGTGTAGGGAAGCCATTAAAAATTCTTCAAATTAAGACAAAAAGGGAAATGACTTTTGTTGATGATAAGTAATGTATATTACAATACCACAGAATTTGCTTTTTTTCCAGCCAACTCATTTTTCCAGTCTGCCTCTGAACTGCTTTGCATGCAGATGAAACCTGTTTGGGTGATACTTATTAGCTGTTTTCCTGACAAGCAGCACAGAAATAGGCACCTCTTGGAAAGAGTTGACTGAACATGAGAATCACCTGGAAGCTTTTAAAAATTTCATCCTATGTCTCCTACCTCAGACCAATTAAATCAGAATCTCTGGACCAAGGATCAGATATCAATATTTCTTTTAAAAGTTTTCAGATGATTCCAACATTCAGGCAAGATTGAGGATCATTGTTCTAGACTTAAGCAAGCTTTAAGAAAACTGCTTATTATAGGTATGCACTGAGGCTGCAGGGTTCTGTAAAATAAAAACTTTGGCCATTAGAAAATGCCATCAGCCTAGAACCGTCAGTGAATATCATACGGACCTGTTACATAAAGAATGCAAACTTGTTTTATTATACTTTTGTATCTTCGGTGGAAGATAATTTGTGAACTGCTTTAATGGAGTTTGTGATTTATGATGTTAACCTCAGTGGCCATGTATATATGTAATGCTAAATTGGGGCAGGCTTTGTTTCTAGGTATATGTGACCATCATTTCCCTAACCTGATATAACCTCATTGATTGAACTTTTGGAGCAAGATTTTGTTCAGAATATATTTTAGAAGGCATCTAATAAGAAAGCTGATTTGTTATAGAATTGTCATGTAAAGTTTTATTTCTTTATGATATTTAAAGTTAGAATATTAATTTTGCTTGTGCCCAAAATTTCTATTATATCAAGGAGCAAGGAGGACAAACATGACTTGGCTTTATGTCTGCATAAAGTTATTATTTTACTTTTTATATTTAATATATGAGTTTGGGAGTCTGCCACTACTGATCTCCATAGCACTAACTCTCCAAATGGTTATAGACATCTTTGGTCCCACCTCCAAAGCCAGAATTGTTTGCAAAAGACAGTCTATGGCCTATTGGTGTACTGATCACCCAAATAACATTTCTAAATAATACTTTACTTTCATAATGGAAAGGAAATAAATTCATATTATGAAAAGAGAAACATATCCCACTATTCCACCTTCCTTGCTTTTTTGTTGATTGATCTGTAAAATCACCCTCTACCCATGCCATTCATAAAAACAACTTGTTCAAAAACTGTAAACTTCCAGACTTAGCTCAAGTACTAAGACTTTATACAGCCTTTCCATTCATAAGAGGAAGTAGATCAGAGATAAGAGAATAATCAGGAAGCCATTACAATGGCCCAAGGGAGATAATGAAACTCAATTTTCATAGCAGGCTTGTGTTGGGAAGGAAGCATTTCAGAGAGGTTGCAGAGGTTACTATAGGTGGGAGGAAAGGGAGGAGTAATGGGTGAGAGGAATTCATGACTATCTCCACAGTTGACATAAAGCAACATATATAATAAAAAATAATATATAAACAAGATCTCGGATGTCTTAATTCATTGATAAAATTCTCCCCAGGCTGTATAACTATTCCTTGGATTTGCTATGTTCCTGTGCTAGGCTTCTGATACCAGCCCTGCATTTGAACTTGGCCCTGGGATTCCTATTGGCCCCTAATCAATTAACATTCCTGGATGCTCTGATGCCTGCTAGACCTGTACTATTCCCCTGGTTTTCCTCCTTTGAAAGTGCTGAGATGTTTGTCTAAAAGAAGGACATTAAGAGTGCAGTATGCTTTCAGTGATGTGCAGCATGAGCCCCTGTAGGGGAAAGAATGCACTATGCTAGAGAAACTTTATTTCCATTCTCAATGCATCCCTAAAAGCCATGGTTTGTAAGTTTTTGTTCATAAAAAGGGAACATGCGGGCACCTTTACTGTCCTGTGCAGGGCTATTTTTAATTTTTGTTCTTCGTTCTTTTTCTGTGCTTGTGATTTTAAAGGTGCCAGACTGACTGCCCTCGAGCCTAGTGTCCCTGATTTCTCCCAAGAATAGGAAAAATATCTGAGGCAGCAGAGCTGGTCATGTCTGGGGCCAGCATATTCACCTGACCCACTCTGGAAGAACATTCTCCAAAATATAAAGGAAAAAAATTGTTCCTTAGGAATTCAGCCCATCTCCTTTCATAGATGAGAAGACAAAACCTTATGCCAGCACCAAATCATTGCAGAGTTTTTGGGTTCAATAAGCATTTGAAAAAACTAGGTTTTGTGTTGTTGTTTTCTCTTCCATTCCCACCTGTCAGAATTCCATCCTTTATGGTTGGGCTCAAATATTTCTTTCCCCATAAAACTTTCCTGAGCCTTCTCAGATGCGATTTTCCTCCCACATTTTATTGCACTTTCCCATAGTGACACTTTTCTCATGTGATTGTGGAATCTATATAGTCCCCTAATGACTGTAAAAGATACTGATATTGTCTGATCCACTGTTGTATGTCACAGGGAAGCCAAATATAGTACTGGACAAAAAGTAGATAGCCGGGGAATGTCTTGAAGAGAATGAGAATTCCAACGCTTATCTTTTCAGCCTTACCTTCAGGACTCTTCTCTCATCTTTCCATCTAATCAGTGATGGAAATCTCCCCCAGGTTCTCAGACTGTCTATCAGCCTTGTAGGCCCAGACTCTTGGACTCCAGATATTACCCTTTGGGTGGTTGTGGTCTAGATTATTACTCCTACCTGCCTTGTAGACCAGCATTACCAACAGTTGATAACATCTGATTGAAACCATTTTTTCCACCAGAGATCACTAGTAGTCCCTGATGCATTATCAGGGAATCCAATTTGATGTCTAGAAAGGGAATTAATTAAAAATAATTTTGTTGACCTGCACTTAACTAATTTAAAATTTGAAATTTTTAAATTATAATTTTCTCAGGAAGCCAACTGACTCTTTTTTAGTTTTAGTTTTATTGCTGAGGGTATTACAAATGTCCCCGATTTTCCCACCTTTTGCCTTAGTCCACCCAGCACCTGCCCCAATCCTGGCCTCAACTGTACTATCGTATTTGTGCATGGGCTATGCATATATGCATATAAGTTCTCTTAGTAATCATCACATTATAAAAATATCAAAAGTACCACAAAACCTCTTTTGAATTGTTTTTTAATCAACCCTTAGTAACAGTGCCATTCAGCTCAGAATATTTTCATGTCACTAGTAGGACTTTTTCTGCTGATGTTAAAGCTGTATTTTTCTTTTATTTTTAATATATTTTATTGATTTTTAAAAATATATATTTTATTGATTTTTTAAAAATATATTTTATTAATTTTTTTAGAGAGGAAGGGAGAGAGATAGAGAGCTAGAAATGTCGATGAGAGAGAAAAACATCGACCAGCTGCCTCTTGCACACCCCCTATGAGGGATGTGCCCACAACCAAAGTATATGCCCCTGACCGGAATAGAACCTGGGACCTTTCAGCCCACAGACTGATGCTCTACCACTGAGCCAAACCGGTTTCAGCTAAAACTGTATTTTTCATTATTTACTATTGTATTACATTTTTCTTCAGATAAACCAAAGGCGATCGGTGATTTAAATATGAATCATTAAAGGTGAAAAAAATAGTAATAAAGATAATACCATAAATACGACTTCAGATTAATATTACAAATGTAAATTTTAGTGAACAGGTTTCCAATATATACAGGAAAAGAATCTGTATATGCTAGGATAAATATGATCTTTCCACACAAGCAGTTGAAAAAGAAGAGTTTAAGCTCTAAGTCTGATGATGACTCTTTAAAAATTAGATGTTATGTATTGCTTGTTATCCTCAATATGTTTTCTGTAATGAAATGTTGACAGATAATACCATGATGCTCTCAGAATTTTAGCATCTTTTCCAAACATAGCTCAGTGAACTTTCTAATTAATTAAGCCAATTAAATGTTTTGTTCTGAATAATCACACACACACAAAAAACAAAATAGTGCTATATGAAATAATCTGCTTTGGTTACTAAAGTCAATGAACATCCATAATGTTAAACGTACCTCTCTAAAGTTATATATTTTTATAATAAAAAACAAGTACAAGTTAACTCTTCAACAGAAGTTTGAAAATAAATAAAACCACACTTTTACAAATGTCAATAATATCTTGACTATATAATATATTAATCACAGTGGAGATGACTTAGTTTTCAAGGGTTTAACTATTTTTCCAACACTTGATATTTCTTAATTTTTAGGAGGAAAATAATGGATTATACTATAATAAAGACATTCAAATCCTGCAACAGAATAGAAAGAAATTTTTACAGGGCCAAATTCAACTAGAGAAAATTAGAGATATATTTGCCTCTTTTCTCCCAAGTTGAAACATTTAGCCCTCCTATTTTTAGGTGTGAAATGGTTGTCAATCCAATGTGATGAAGTGCTGAAAGCAGTCTTCATTCAGTGAGAAATCTCTCCACAATGTCAGATCTCTGTTCAATCCTGATGCATAGAACCAGGCAGAAGCAAGATTACATAGTGGTTAAGACTACAGATGCTAAAACTAGACTGCTTGAGTTTGTAGTTAGTTAACCATTTTGTGACTCAGTTTCCACATCTGTAAAAGGGGAATATCACATAGTTCCTATCACCTAGGTTGTTGTGAATATGAAAGGATTTAGCATATAAAAAGCACCTAGAAAATTCCTGACACATATGAAGTGCTAGGTTTGTTATAGCTTACCTATAAATGCCTGCAGATCTTTGCAGACATCCCAGTGACCTGTAATTATTTAGTAGAAATAAAGAATGAGATGAGAACGGGGATGTGGATCTGACCTCTGACAAGATTCCCACGATGAAGCCAGATACAGAGACAGATTGCAACCAGTACAATGTCTCTCGCTGACATAAATATTTCTCTGAAATGATGTTGTACTTTTATTTAAGACTTAATGTGAATCTTTTAAAGCTAAACCTGATGTCCATCTGTGGTCCAGATGCCCCATGAATCCATTAAAGAATACTGGAAGTTTTCAGAATCCTGGGCCATGAGGGACTCAAGCCCTACAGTGTGTGGAGCTATTGCAGGATTTAAGGATGTTCAATCCAAGAACAGACTTGGAGGCAACACTCACTTAAATGCAATATTTTAAAGAGTGTCAAGTATAAGAGATGAGAGGTTTTGTTTTTTTTCATGAATCCCCTGAAGACAGAATTGGAACTGCTAAGTAGCCGTTAGAGTGAGCATTCCAGCCCAATCTGAGAAAGAACTTTCTGTCAGTCAGAGCTGTCTGGAAATGAAAGGAAATGGTTTTTGACCTGCCTATTACCAAGAGCTGGATGCAAAGGGTTTACAACCAGGGCTTTTGTGAAAGGAGTTGAAGTTTGCTTTTGGACCCCATTCCCTCCCAGTCTAATCAGACAAGCAGACTTCCTGAGGAGAAAGTCTTTCCTAGTGAATCCTACCGACCCCTACCATACCGAGAGCAATTGTCCTTAGATTCCCACGAGTAGAGTCAGGGCACTGGCCTTGACTTGAGTTCGTTGGCTGAGACAGCCAACTCCTCAATTTTATAGCAGGATGCAAAATCCCCATCCTGCTGAACTTAAAGAGGATAGTGATGTCTAACCTGGTGATCTTGCTCATGATTGTGATGGCGATAGTAGTGGTCCCATTGCTGTTGCTGCTGTCTTCCCTGTGTTGGGTTCTATCCCAGGACTGAAGTGTTCCTCTGTGACTTTTTTTTTTTCCCCCCACAGAGGAAGGGAGAGGGATAGAGAGTTAGAAACATCAGTGAAAGAGATACATCAATCAGATCCCTCATGCACAACTCTTACTGGGGATGTGCCTGCAACCAAGGTACATGCCCTTGACCAGAATCAAACCTGGAACCTTTCAGTCCACAGGTGGATGCCCTGCCCACTGAACCAAAACGGTTAGTGCTCCTCTGTGTATTCTTAACGGTCAATCCCTTCTTTCTTTCAGGCCGCTGTGCTCGCTGTGGGGAAAATGTCATTGGAGAAGGGACAGGATGCACTGCCATGGACCAGGTCTTCCATGTGGATTGTTTCACGTGCATCATCTGCAACAACAAGCTCCGGGGACAGCCCTTCTACGCCATGGAGAAGAAAGCCTACTGCGAGCCCTGCTACATTGTAAGTGCAGATTTGGTCCTCAGGTACTTTGCAAAGATATCTTCTTTGACAAAGTGCCAGTCACTCCAGATAGAATGTTGCTATCAGATCTTGACTCTACCCCAGACTTCACAATATGTGTGCATGTAAATTGGCATATCTTAATTTTTTCCATGTGTTCATGTGAAAAAGGTGTGTTGGGATGGGGCTGCCATTCAATTAGTGGTCTTCTAGGAAGATCATCACCGTGTGGATTTCATGCTTGTATGTATTAGCTAAATTGTTATCTATCATAGCATCAGAGAGTTTCCCAAGTGGCAATATTAGGTGTCACCCTGAATTGTCAGTATTTGTTGAGAAATGTTACAGGGCCTCTGGACTTGTCAATGCATTTTTAAACTCCTGGTTTCTTTGAATCACCTCTTTTCTACCAGGAAGATTTCTTACCTATCATACTCAGAGGTTTTCAATGATGTACATTGAGAAACTCTTTATTATACTGCACCTTAAAGGGAAATGAAGAGTAATGCTGACTGAGCTAAAAATTGCTGATGTTGTCTTTTTGATGAACGTGACAAATATATACTTTAATAACATCAGTGGGTGACTAAAATACACTCGTAGTCACATTATCTTAGCTTTTGGCCAGTTTATTCACATGTATACATTAAGCAATCATATGATACAGCAATTTAATGAATGAACAGAATATTTTGTTAACCTACAGCAATTGTCTTTGTTATCCTTCTGCATGACTTTAATGTGTCTGCTGAACACTTATAGGTAAAAAAAAAAAAAAAGGAGTGCTTTTTGCAAATCTCCAAAAGAGCCATGGTTTGGCCCTCAGTGCCCAAGTATCCCTATTATAAAAACCCTTGGCCACGACATTATCATGCCGTCATGCCATCACAACCAAAGACTGGTCACCAGGAGGCTACATGCAACGTGGGTGCTGCATGCAAGGTGCACGTGGGTAGCTGTAAATATTTCTTTCTTTTCCACGTCCAGTGTGGCTAGAGAGCAGTCCAGTTCCTGAGTAGGGGCAGCTGGGGATTGAGAAAATGAAAGAAAGAGACAGACACGGAGATAGAAGTAAAAAGCTAGGGCCGGGTAGGATCACTGAACGCTGACATGGACAGGAACAGGAACAGTGACCCAGATCCCATTCAGCATGTTTATTTTATACAGTGAGAAAAACAGGAAGTTTTACTAAAAGTCAAAACAAAGGAGATTATGTGCATTTTAGGATGGGCCTGAGTCCTATTCACTCCTGGTGCTTGCCTGGATTTACATAATGAAACCCATTCCCTGGCATCTGGGCAGAAATAAGGTCAAGCTGACAACACTTCTGCCTTTTGGCAAAATGTTTTTTCAACACTGGCTTTGCCTACCACCATAGATTTATTAGCTGACAATTTAAATAAATGCCAGTGTGCTTTCCCAGACGCTTTCTATAGGTGGTCAGGGCTGTGTGCATGGCAGGGCATGCATGGGTGGGCAGGGACTTGTCTCTGGGTCCCATGTCCTGCCCTGCATAGCAGGTGTCAGTCTGGGTCCCTTCTCCTGCCTGGCTCAGGTCCTGCTGACATGGTGGGTCTGGGTCTCCTGCAATATTGCTTGCTGGGCCTCTAGTGTCAACATAGAGGAAGCTTTTGGTGTAAGACATTGGGAGTTATAAATGCCTTTGTAGATTCCCAATTTTTAAATTGATTGCAGAAGTACCTGGCCTCCTTGGCACTTTCCCATAACCTGACAGCTCTAACTCATTGCAGCCCTGGAATCTGTAGCACAGATCTAAAGTTTTTTTGAGATAAAGATCTTATAAGATTTAATATTGTTTTGCATTTCTTAGGCTTAATTTTATTTCATTTTTTCTCCCCAAAGACAACTTAAACACTCGTATAGCATCATTATAGTGCCATGCAATGTTGGAACTGGAAAAAAAAAATTTTGGAAGATCATTAGTCTAACTCCTCTCTTTAGAAGTAAGAACACAGGGAAGCAGACAGGAATACAGTGACTTCTTATCTTCTGTCGTTAGTGTCCAAATCAGGGCTATATTCAGTTTTGGCACTCTTAGTCCCGTGTTTTTGTTTTGTTTTTACAGACATCACACAATTTTAGTTTGTCCAGAACATAAAGACCAACACAGTAAGGTCCTGTTGATCTGCAAGGAGCAATTGCATATCAGGGGAAGACAGTGAACAAAAGCTTACCTCTGTAGTGAATGGGAATATTTCAAATATCACCCTTTGAATTCTGTGTTGAAAAGCGAAAATTACACCCTCCCCCCCCGCCTTTGTCATTAGATTGTGCAGACTGTCATTTGCAGTGACTTTCACATAGGACCACCATTATAAAATACTAGAGGGGCCATCCCTCAGCCTGGCCTGGCCCTTATCACAGTCCAGGAGCCCTCAGGGGTGGGAGATGGCCCAGCGATCAGGGGAAAGTGATGCTCCATCACACCTCTGCTGCTGCTACAACCAGCAGGGCAAGCCTTAGCTGGCCCTGGTTACCTGAGTCTTGGGCAGTCCTGAGAGGCTAAGCAGACACCATCTGAAGCTTGCCTGTGCCTTGGGCCAGCCCTCAGTGGCTGGGCATCTGAGGGGCCTGGGGGAATCTGGAGACAGGTGCATGGCAAGGTTAGGCCCACCCAGCCTTGCTGCATGCTGCCCCAACGTGGCTGAGGAGACAGGATGCCTCCACAATCTTGTGGCTGTGGACGCCACCATCTTTCAGGGTGTGGCAATTAGTATATTCCCTCCTTATTGGCTGTGGGTGCCACCATCTTTGTGATGGTGTGAGGGTCAATTAGCATATCCTGTCTTTATTATATAAGATGCTAGTCATAGGGAGCTCTGATGGTGATGTCAGCAGAGCCTAGAGAAGCAGTTATGCATGGCTGTTAGTCCTTATACTAAATAAGCACAGGCTGCTGAGATTTTGTACCTCTGGTGTCTTTTCTCCATCTTTTTTTGGACTGCCTTGTTGATTCTTGCTACTTTAATGAACCTCATTTAGTTTTTCTTTATCCTTATGAGCTAGGAATCTTATAAATAATATTGGAAACAATGTACCATGATGTAAAGAATGTGTCTGGATTTGGTGCTATCATTTAATGTCTTGTCTCCTTGGGAGAGTTATCTGATCTTCCTAAGCCTCAGTTTCCTCATTTATATAGTGGGTGCTTTCGGGATTTTCTTGAAAAATAAGGTTTGTGGATATGAAATGAGGCAATCCTTGTAAAGTACACTTGGCTTGCTCAAGGAATGATAGTGAAATACAGTACATGCTATTCTGAGGTAAATTTTGACAGGATATCTGGCCTATTTAGTCTGAAAATGAGGACCTTCCATGTGCAGGGAGATTCAGCAGGCTTTAGAAAATTGTTTTACCCTGTCAGACATAGCATTTTAAATGCTTTGCTTGCTCTCCTGAATATGTAATAAAACCAAAGAAAGTCCAATCTGGCTAAATTATGGATTTCTGCAGTGAGTAGACTCGGATTTCTCTCCCCATTCCAGGTGATATTTCAGGCTGTAGCTCTTAGCTTCGGTTGCCTGATACTATACAATGTTTATGGCAAGGAACACTGTCTGGGAGGTACTCAGTCACATCCTTCCAAGACCTGTGTGAATTCAAATAATGAAAATTCTTGCCATCCTTTTGACTTTCCTCCCTCCTCAGAAAATTTAATCATGATTTTTCTTTAATGAGATTTATCCATGGTGATAGTAAAATGTAATTGAATTCTTATCAGAGTTCAGTTAAGATTTATTCAGAGACCCTTGTTCAATATTGATTTCAGAGTTCAGCCCAGGCCTTAAGCCCCACATTGGATGTGTTAGCATTTTAATTTCTTCTGAACTTTCATAAGTCCAATAAGCTGCCACATTAGAAATGTGGGGATGGGAAAACTGTGTGTATATATCCCTCTTGGAAGCAAAGCCCTTAGAACACACACCTGCAATGGCATTCAAATTGCCTCTTATTCCATTGGTGGAAACTGATATCTGAAAGATGTCCTGTACAAAGCAGGGAAAACCAGGCACCAAGCCTCAGTCAGTGTTTTGTTTTGTTTTGTTTTTTAAATTGATATAATCAGAATATTAAAGATAGTAGTTTATTCATTTCTCTCCTAAGACCACCCATGTTTGATGCTCTGGAGTCTAGGAAGGAGACCAGTCTAATTTTTGCCTAAATTCATCAACTGTAAATCATATTTAAGTTGAACATTTATATCATTTTGAGGGAAACTTTGTTTCACTGATCATTCATCTTTTCCTTTATTCTCTTAAATCCTTAATCCTTGCACATGCATACCTATAATGAAATAAGCTTGACTCTGTATGGTATTGTAATTCTCTTTAATCATTTTATACATGCTTTTTTTATATTTACTGTCGATTGACTTCATATAAATATTTATATAGCTTCCCATGACTAATAATCATTACTTTTAGCTCTTTATATAGTTTTACATGCTTACACACTAAATTTTAAAACCATTTGCCACTAGAATGATATTTCTAATTTTCCTAATTTCTTAGTATTATTAATAGCATTAGAGGCTCGGTGCATGAAAATTTGTGCACTCCAGTGGGCGAGGGGGGAGGGTTCCCTCAGTCCAGCCTATGCCTCTCGCAAGCCGGGATCCCTAGGGGATGTCCACCTGCCAGCTTAGGTGTGTTCTCCAGGGAAACAGGCCTAAGCTAACAGTCAGACATCTCGCTGGCAGCCCGGGAACCCTCAGCAGATGTTCACCTGATGGCTTAGTCCTGCTCCCTATGGAGAGCGGGCCTAAGTCACAGTCAGATATTCTTAGCACTGCCCCAGAGGCAGGAGAGGTACCAGCCACTGCCACTGTGCTCTCAGCCATCAGCCCAGCTTGTGGCTGAGCTGAGCTCCCCTTGTGAGAGTGCACTGACCACCAGGGGGCAGCTCCTGTGTTGAGTGTCTGCCTCCTGGTGGTCAGTGTGTGTCATAGAACCAGTTATTCCCCCTTAGGGTCAATTTTCATATTAACCTTTTATTATATAGGATGCCTATAAATAAAATTTTATATTATTTTATTTTTAGTAACTTTCTTAATTTATAGTACTTAGTTTATGGCAATTTGGAGAACATTTGATAGATTTCTTTAGAAATATTTTTCAGTTTACAGAACCATCATAGTAATGAGATTGCATTTTAAACTATAACCTATCCACTATTAAAAATTTGTATCCTAGCCAAAACTAGTTTGGCTCAGTGGATAGAGCATCAGCCTGTGGACTGAAAGGTCCCAGGTTCAATTCCACTCAAGGGCATGTACCTTTGTTGTGGGCACATCTCCAGTAAGGGGTGTGCAAGAGGCAGCTGATCAATGACTCTCTCTCATCAGTGTTTCTAACTCTCTATCCCTCTCCCTCTCTGTAAAAAGTCAATAAAATATATTTTTTTAAATGAAACAACTTTGTAAAAAAAAAAAAAAGAAAGAAAGAAAGAAAGAAAGAAAATTTGTGTTCTATCTAATAAAAGAATAATATCCAAATTGACCATATTTCTGCTACATCCACAAACCACACCCATCAGCCAATCATGAGCAAGTATGCAAATTAACCCAACCAAAATGACTGTGACCATGGAAAGAGCAGGAGGCTTGAGTTGCCCCCGGCAATGGAGAAAGCCAAGCTTTACATGCACTCTGGCCTGCCCTGGCCTCCGTCAAGACTACAAAGTTTCAATTATAGAAGATAAATAAATCCCAACAAAAATTTCAGCAGCCAAGGAGCTGGAGAACAGGAGGCTTGAGTTGGCCCCAGTGATGAAGGAAGCCAAGCTTTTCTCCTGCCATGGCCTGCCTTGCCCTCTGCTCAAGGATACAAGGTTTCAATTATACAAGATAAATAAATCCCAGATACCAGGCCCTCTGCTTGAGCCACCGGGGGACATGGCTGGCTGCAAACTACCACAGGCCCCTTACCCGGGACACCCTACACCAAAAGGGAACCCCACCCTGATCCGGGACACGCTTCATGGCCAACCAGCCAGCCCCCACCAGTGCACCAGGCCTGTATCCTATCTCATAAAAGAATAAATGCAAATTGACCACTCTAACACACAAGATGGCTGCCACTATGTGGTCAAAGATGACTGCCCTCTTATGGACACAATATGGCATCCACAAGATGGCCAGCAGGGGAAAGCAGTTGGGAGGGACCATGTCTGCAAGGGAGGGCAGTTGGGGGCGATCAAGCCTACAGGGAAGGGTAGTTAGGGGTGACTAGGCCAGCAGAAGAGGAAAGTTTGGAGCAACAGGGCCTATAGGGAAGGGCAGTTGGAAAGGATCGAGGTCTGCAGGAGAGAGCAGTTGGGGGGGACCAGGCCTGCAGAGGAGGGCAGTTAGGGGTGACCAGGCCAACAGACGAGGGCAGTTAGGTGCAAACAGGCTGGCAGGGGAGCAGTTAGGCATCAATCATTCTGTTAGGGGAGTGGTTAGGGGGTGATCAGGCTGGCAGGCAGAAGCAGTTAGGGGCAATCAGGAAGGTAATCAGGTGAGCAATTGAGAGACAGCAGTCCTGGATTGTGAGAGGGATGCCCAACTGCCTGCTTAGGCCTGATTCCACCAGGGATCCCAGATTGGAGAGTGTTCAAGCTGGGCTAAGGGACACCTGCCCACTCCGTGCACAGGTGTCATGCACTGGGCCTCTAGTTTAAGAAATAAACCATTAGTAATCCAGATGAAATCCTTTAGGGTCCCAGATTGGAAGGGGTGCAGGCTGGGCTGAGGGACAATCCTCCACCCAATGCATGAATTTCATGCATTGGGCCTATAGTTTATTTATATTTATTCAGAGTCAATTTAATGAGTGCATTATTTTAATTTTAATTTGTAGAATTATTAACAAAACCAAAAAGATGCTTTTCTACTTTGGTAATAGATCTCTTAAAATATTAATTTTGATTATACTTATGGATCAAATTTAAGAACACTAAGCTTCCTTGGAAAGCAAGATGATAAAGATAAAATATATTGCTTCTAGTCCTTGCTCTCCTGGCGTGTTACTTAATTTCTGAGTACCAGTTTTTACATTTATTAAAGGGAAATACTTACTTTTTTTCCTGTCTTCAAAGTGAAGGAATAAGCAAGTTTATTTTGTACATCATGAAATTGTTTACTAATTTAAAGGTTTGATTTGATTAATAACATTATTGTCATTGCTTTTTCCTTCTGCAAATCTGATGCAATTTAGAAATTCTCTAATTTTGGGGTAATTTGATAGCTGCAGTTTCTGTGGAAATACCAAAATAAATAGATGCCATAGAAGAAATATGAAGACCTATATGAGAAGGACAAAGATTTTTGTGCTTTGCTTAAGAATATTTTTATGTTGTAATGAGTCTGAAGAGTAGCAGCAGAGCCTCCTACTTGTGTGCCCTTCTGCCCTGAAGGACACAGGCTTACCCATAAGTGTAGATTGACAAAGAGTTTCTGTGTCCTTCACATAGCCGAGTCTGTGCCTACAAACAGCACATCAGAGATTCTCAGGAAGCCTGTTTATGAAATGGCAGCCAAGGTCTTCCTTCCCCTCACCCAGAGCACTTCCTCAGAATGGAGCGGACCCGGCTCCTACCTCTTCAGAAGTGGAAGTTGTGTAGACATTTTTATTAAAGATCCAAGTGATTAAAAGACCTCACGAAGTAGGCCAACTCCACAGGAGACTAAACACTTTGAGGTCCCTGAATTTGGCACATTAATGTTCAGCACTTTAGTGGCCTTTTGCTTCCTTATGTCATTCATTGGCTATCACTAAAATATTCTATCTTTTCCACCTACATTAAGAGGCCAGTGTTCTACCTCTTAAGAAAAGTTATTCTTTTTTTATGCTTATTTCTTTATAATAAAATGTTTTAAAGGCATTTATGACTAGGGCTTTATCTGGGTGTTGGGAAATGAACTGAAAGTTGGGACTAAATCTGAAAAATCCACATGAACATCCCTTCTTCCCTTTTCTTGATTGCCGACCTCTGCTCACTCATCTCCAATGAGTCTTTGTCTCTCTCCTTTCATACCACACATACACACATACACACATGTAAAGGCATTTTCTTCTTGATATCACATCATCACTCTCCAAGTACTCTCCCATAAACAGAGAGAAAATGCTTCAAGAAAGATGAAAACTTATCAATTATCATTTTAAGAAATTTAACCATGCTAAGAATTATGAATAGTTTCATCTTCCATTTATATAGCTCCTTACAGTTTACAAAGCTTCTGAGCAAAAATTATTGCACATGATCATACCTATTAGAACTTTATGAAAGAGATAAAAGGGAGTCTAGTCCCATTTTGCAGCAGCTTTGATAGTTTCAAAGTAAAAGACAAAATGAAGATTGGGAACTGATCTAATTTTATTGCTGGGTTATTAAAATCCTAAAACTAACATTCAACTTCCTAAAAACATGCACATACTGACAGCCCCCTGTGATTATAGTCTTCCATTTTCAACCTATTAGCTGATGACCACATCGATTATATCTGTATTATACAATGCAAAGTGCTAAACTTGAACTGGTGAAAAGAAATCATTCCCTGTCTTTTCTTGAGCATTTACATGTGGCTTTCCCTTAAAGGTCTCAGGTTTTAAAGCAAAAACAAAAAAACAAAACTTCATTTATTTATTTTTGTTAAAAATAATTATAACAACAACTAATATTTGTGTAGTGCTTTAACTTTTACAAAGTACTTTCCTTTTGTCTCATGTCACCCTCTAAGGACTTTAGAAAATAGGTACAATTATAACCAACTTCATTTCCAGTAGTAAGAGCTTTGGAAATGGTCAGCTTGCTTGGTTCCATGGAACATGAGGGACAGATCTGAGACTTGACCCTGGCCTTTGCTTCTCAAATCCAGCTTTTCCCACATATCCAAACAGTGATTGGAAATATAATTTGTTATTACTAGGTTTCTCTTTCCTAATTAATTTTTCTTTATTACCATTTTTTATAGTGTCAAGTTAAAAATATGTACAGATAAACCAAACTGAATTTTATAGATGTGGCTTTTGCCTTATTGTTAGAGAAATACTGAGCTCAGAATATTCTTTTATATGGTATTTATTCTTTATTCTTTATTCACATATTTAACTTATTTATTTATTTATTTATTTATTTATTCTTTATTCACATATTTAACTTTCATTTTTATTTAATTCCTTCATTTTTACAGCTGAGTAGTATTGCAATGTGCAAATGTATTGCAGCTTTTTACCTACTCATCTACTGATGGACACTTAGGCTGCTTTCAAGTGGAAATTAAAAACACATACAAAAAAAAAAAAAAACTCTCTTAAGTATTGTATGCCTAGGAGAAAAAAATATTTGAAAATATATGAAAAGATGCAAAACTATCCCATCTCAATAACATAACAGTTTATTTTTTTGACACACACTTATTTTCTATTTCAATGTATGTGAGTATGGATATATGTTTATAGCTATAATGACACATCTCTATATATGTGTTTACACACACACAATGGAATCATATCATCTGTACTAATTAGTAACTTGTTTTTGTTTCATAACAGTGTTGTCTTTTATAAAAATGGTTTCTTTTAAATATTTCATGGACATTCAAAAATAATGAATATCATCTTTCTGAAGAAAAAAACATGACTTTAGTATTCCAGCAGACAAATTAATTAATTAAAATAAAGTGTTGGTGGGGGACACCCAGAACAAATACAATGATACTAATCATGAACCAACAAAACTAATAGTTTTTATTTTTAATAGTTAAAAATAAATATGTAGAAAAAGGTGTAACATTAAATTCTGACCAAAATAAAATATTTATTACCTACTAAGTATAGCATTAACACTAGATAAAGTACAAATCAAGACAAAACTACCATATAGACCAAAGAACAATATTTTTATTAAAGAGGTCACAGTTCCTACAGAATAGTCCTGTGCTTCTCTTTATTAAATACCATTACATTGAAATATATAAATATGAGATGAAGATGGTAAAACCATATTCTTTATAAAACTTTAACTCATTTCTTGCAGTGTTCGTGACAAACAAATTATCGAAATTGAGTAATATAATTTATTTAATGTATATAAACAAAGAGATTGTATCTTTTTTCTAATATCTATAGAAGATTTAAATATAATATTATATATATGTGTGTGTGTGTGTGTGTGTGTGTGTGTGTGTGTGTGTGTATCATATCACAGACTGAAAAGGAAAGGTAGACATTTCTTACTTTGGCTGGCAGAATCTCACATCTATAGATGAGTAAATAAGTAAACATATTCCTGAGTGAAGAGTTCTTAGAAGTAGTGATTATGATAACTCTGCATGACAGTGAGAAAGGAATGCAGTCAAAGTGGAACTTTGAGCAAATCTAGTGTCATTAGTTGCAACAATAGTACAAATATATTAATTTAAAAAGAAAAAAAAAACAGAAAAGGACAATAAAATCAACTTAAAGGAGGAAGGAATTAGTTAAGTAAAGGCACATATTAATAAATGAAAAAATACTAGAATTATTAGGTATAGGAAGTTATTCTTTTGAAAAATCAATAAAATAAACATCCCATGAAAATAAAAGAAAAACAAAAATTAGAGAAAATTAGGAATAAAAAAAGAAGTTCTTAGCAAAGGTATCTCATACATTTTGAAATTGTTGCACCTCAAATTTTATATAAAGGAGGTTATTTTCTGTACAAATCTAACATACAGGAGAAAAAAACTTTAATAACACCAAAAGCATGAATGAAATGTAGAGATACTACCTGAGATAGAACCAAAATATTTTACTGACAGGATATTTCAGATCTTTAGAGGACTGATTCCAGTTTTGTTTCTACTTTCAAAGCCTAGGAGGAAAAAAAGATAAGCTTCCCAAAACATTTTATAAATCCCAATTAATACCTAATCTAGCTTGTCCTCAAAAGATAACTATGCTAACCTTTCACCAATGCAGAAATCCTAAGTAAAGTTAACAAATTGAATTTCACATAATGAAACATCCAAGGTTATTCTATGATGGCAATGTTAGGACAATATTAAGAATTTGTAACATAATTTATTGTATTGATTTATCAAATTTTAAAAATACTAGATAGTTTTTAGGGCATTTAATGAAATTTATAGTGCATTCTTATTTTTAAAAATTACAATAACACACACAAAATAAAATTAAAAAATAACATAAAAATCTCTAAGTAAAATAGAAGAAATAGGATTAAATAAACTAATGGCCAGCCTTCTTCCTAAATCTTGTGAGTTATGCACAGGATCATGGGTGTTATAGTAATACTGGAGGCCTGGTACACAAATTTTGTGCACAGGTAGGGTCCCTAGGCCTGGCCAGTGATCAGTGCTGATCAGGCCTTCCTTCAATGCCACCCCGTGATTGTCGGTGCTCATCATAGCAAGTCACCGAACTCTCAGTTTCCCAGTTGTACACCAAAGGGACACCTTGCATATTAGCCTTTTATGTATGTATAGACTAGGGGCCTGGTGCATGGATTTGTGCTCATTGAAAGGAAATTAACTAGAAGGTGGCAGGAGGGGTGAGACTGGATAGAGGGGTCCAGTCTCACCCCTTTTAGACTTTTTTTATGTATACATTTGAATTTATTATGTAATATTTCTGGTACAGATACAAGTATAAGGCAAAATATTATTACACTTTATGAATCCATTAACCTATCTAATAAAGATGTAATATGCAAATTTACTGTCACTCCAAGATACAAGATGGCTGCCCCCATGTGGACACAAGATGTCCACCACAAGATGGTCAGCAGGGGAAAGCAGTTGTGGGTAATCAGGCCAACAGAGGAGGGCAGTTAGGGGTGACTAGGTCAACAGGGATGACAGTTAAGAACAACCAGGCCTGCAGGGAAAGGCAGTTGAGGGGTACCAGGTCAGCAGGAGAGGGCAGTTAGAGGAGACCAGGCTGGCAAGGGAGGGAAATTTGGGGTGACCGGGCCAGCAGGTGAGGGCAGGTAGGGGAGGTCAGGTGGGCAGGGAAAGGCAGTTAGGGTTGACCAGGCCAGTAGGGGTGGGCAATAAGGGGCAATCGGGCCTACAGGGAAGGGCGGCTAGGGGCAGTTGGGCAGATAGAGGGGGAGTTAGGTATCGATCATGCTGGCAGGATGGTGGTTAGGGGATGATCAGGCTGGCAGGCAGAAGCAGTTAGGGGCAATCAGGCAGGCAGGCAGGGAAGTGATTGGGAGCCAGCAGTCCTGGATTGTGAGAGGGATGTCCGACTTGCCTGCTTAGGTCTTATTCCAACCGTGATCCCAGATTGGAGAGTGTTCAGGCTGGGCTGAGGGACACCTGTCCACCCCATGCACAGATTTTTGTGCACTGGGCCTCTAGTTTAAGAAATAAAACAATAGCAATTCAGATGAAATCCTGTAGGTTTCTATCCTTAATCACCTTCTCAGAATTTCTGTACAGAGGTAACCACTATGCTAATTTTACATTCTATTTATGCATTTTTTTAAATATTTTTCTACTTATCTCTAAAAATATATAGTATTTTTTGCATGTAATATTTCTTAATTCTAAATAAATGGTATTGTATCATACCCCTTTTCAGAGAAATTCTCTCTCAGTATTACAAGATTAAGGTGTATAAGTAAATACTTATATATGACATGATTATTCTATAATATGAAATTATAGAAAATCTAAATTATTAGATTTACAAAAGTCTAGTAAGCTGACAAAATAAAAAATTAAATATAGGCTTAGAAAATACAACAGGAAAATAAAACTTATATAGATTTAACAAAAAAATATAAAATACCTAGGTAAACCTTTAAAAGTGTAAGTGGTCTAAGATTACTACAAAATTTTACAGGGATAATTAACGCATGAGCAAAATGATTTATTTATGAATATGCTTTGGAAAGCACCTCTCCCTTCCACAGGCATCCATATTAGCACCCTATAATTATCCAACAGCAAGGCATTTGTGTGGGGGAAGAATAGCTATTGCACTGTCCTTTGCTAATGTTTTTTATTTAGCTATTTCCATCAAATAGCCACTAGGCCTTTGGTGATCTTAGTTACTGCTCACCACATCTTGCAGGCACCAAGGTGGCCTTAGGTAAGGATAGTGACTATGCATACCTGTCAGTAGTAGGCACAGCATAAGAATGAGACCATACAAAACATAATGAAAGAAAATGAAACATAATGACCTTTTCCTCCAGTTCCAATCCCATATTACATTAATTTCTGTTGTCACATAATTCAAATGTTTTTAAAGATCTAAAGAGAACCTTAGAAATTCAAAACAGCATTTATAGCTGAGAAAACTTACTAAAGCCCAAGAAAGCTGACTGATTAGCCTGAGGTTACATGGTTTATTAATGGAAGAGGCAGGAATAGAAACCATAAACCTTGATGATGCCTTCAAAGAACTGCATTCTTTGGGACTGACATGAAGAGGTTTAACCATATGTGGCTCCAGGCTCCAGAAAAATATCCCTAGCAAATGTTGGATTCCATCAATTTTGGTTGGAGAGTGTAGAAATAGGCCAGTGTTTGCTTCAGTCCCAACCAAGATGGGGAGTCTCAAATTTCCAGGTTAAATGCCTCTGAAACTTTATGCTAGAACCTTCCCACTGCCCTAGTTTGTTTATTTTTAAATCAAGCATGAACTCACCACTCGGTGTTTGCTGGAGTTTGGATGAATGTCAGCAGTAGGCCACTGTAATAATGATTTAAGATTATTTAATCCTATTACTTATACACTTCATTAGGCTGAGTGAACTGTTGGCAGTGGTTCAGTAAACTTCCTACTTTAGAGATAAAAGGATAGAAAGAAAATAGGGAAGGAGTATGTTCCTCATTTTCTTTCATATTTATCTTATATCTCTTAAAGAATAAAAGGAATGATAATTTCAAAGCTATAGCATGGAATCTGTGTTAGTAGGGTGTTATGAATGCTCTGTACCATCAGAAGAGAAAAGCATAGGTTTTACATTATTTCCAATTACAAAAACAAAGACTCGTGCTAGGAAGAGGAGAGGGCGGATAGAGAGAGAGTATATTTTATCTAGGACTTAGGTAAGATATTCAGTATAAGCAGCCTGGTATGAGGCAGGGAATGATTTTTAAAGAAGGAATACTGAATTTAAAATTGTCGCCAGCTTGACCAACTACTATTTTGCATTCACCTCATTTTTTTTAAACTTAAATTTCCCCACAAACAGAATGAGAGTAGTATTTCTTACCTCTGTGGCTAAATGAGGCTTCCGAGAGGCTGATAGGGATGGGCAAAAATCAGTGTGTGGGTTTGAGCAGTAGGTAGCTGCACAGTGCCAGGCCCCAGAGCCATACATACAAAATCTGCAGAGGAGAATTTTGTCTAACTTGAATCACCAAAGGGCAGTTATTAGTCAGCATTTCCATCTCTGGAATGTTACCTGCACCTGCACGTTCTTGGTTTAAGAGCTCAGAGTCTGCGGGGCAGTGGCAAGTCATGATACTCTGGAAGCTTGAGTTGTCCCAAAACATGGAGGAGGTCACCTGCTTTGGAAGCATTCCAAAGTCCTCATCCGAGAAGTAGAGTTCTGGACCACTCCCCAGAACCTCTGCACAATGATCCAGGAAATTTGCATCTTTCAAAAGACTTTGAAGAAAGTTTCTGTGCACACTCAGATTTGAGATCCATGTGTCTGTTCTTCCAGCTCAGCTCATGTAAGAAGTCCCAAAATACTCACCTATGCATTATTTTTGCAGCACTTGCCAAACTACACTCTCTTCTCCTGGACATTGATACCTTCCGGCATCTCTGTGCCCCAGGCTGCTATCTGCCTTGTACTTCTTCCCAACTCCATCTTTTGAACATCTGTATCAACCAACCATAAAATGTTTTCCTGGAAGTTCAGCAAATAGATGTGGCCTTGTTTAAACATGCAAGGTTTTTGTTTCTCCCTCTCATTGAATTTAACCCTGTATAGTATTTGAATATTTGACATTTTCTTTTACTGGTGTGAAACACTTAGAAGGTGTTGTATTGGGTTGGGGGGGTGGATATGTCACATCTTCCTTTTTTCAATAGATGAACCTATTGCTGCTTCGATATTTACGGGGAGTGGGGCAAGGGAGATTGGAGGAAAACCCTGTTTCACTCTTGATCCCAGTGTCTCCTAAGATGGTCTTTGACTCTTGGCCCTTAGATGTACCTTGTATCTGGGACTTGTGTGAGTACTATAAGAAGCAAACAGAATTTTGCTCTGGGAGCCCAAGAGAAGTTATTGCTGAAAAGTAAACATAAAAGATTGAAGACCAAGATGTGAAAGTGAAGCCAGTGGCAGCACTCAAGGTCAAACACACAGACCTGACTTGCAGTTGAAATTTGCCAGGGAGTTTGAGTGGAGGTTCTCTGATGTTCTGATGACTTAGAAGTGGGCGTGTGCATTCTCTTCCACAGTCAGGTTTAGAGAAAAGCATTGACTTCCTGGATCTGTCTTTTGTTCACTGCAGAGTTGGGGATGCCAGCTGAGGTTGGCATTATCATTACTGAGAGGTGAATGCTCTTTTTGAACACTTCATAGTGACAGGTGTGGTGTATTGCAGATCAATTGAAAATATTTGTTTACTTTTTAACCAAATTATTATTTAATAATCAGTCTTCTATGGGTATAGTATGGGAATATAGGATGGCAAAAGAGGAGGAAAGACCTGCATAGGGGTGGCACAGTGGATGGATTCACTGAGAACTCTTTAAGCAATCTGAAAAAAATCACAAACATACATATGTATTGAATTTTAAAATCATATCAAATATATTTTGGAAAGGATAGTAAATATCTTCCACATAAGTTATTTTTATTTTATGAGCTCTTTAATAATGCTAAAATATATTTCAGACAATTTATATTAATAAAGCCATGGGGATATGTCAGTTAAAATAAAAGTTCTAAAATTCACTCATAAAAAAGTAAAAATTTATATTTTAATCTAATTTTGGTAAAGACTCTAAATTTTATTAAAAACCACAACAAATTATATATTGTGGATTTTTTGTTTTTTGTTTTTTCAAAATAGTGCTAATAGTGTAGGGACCTTTGGAGGTCGGATACAGATATGGGATGGAGGGAGGGAAGGACTAGGAACATTTGGGAGAAAGGGAGGAATTCACCAAGTCTTCACTGAAGAAGAGATCTATATTAGCGGGTCATATGGGAAGTTTTATTTTCTCCGAGTGTCTCAAGAGGAGTGGGAACTGCTCCTGTCCCTTTTTACAAAGTAGCAACATCAAGGCTTAGAAAATCAAGGGTGTTAGAAAATGAGGAATTTAGAACTTAAAGCAGAATGTTGAGCTCCTGCACTTGAAATCAGCCTCTACCTTTCTCTTAAATAAATTCAAGCTAACAGATGGGCTGTCATCAGTAGGACGTTTTCTTAATCAGCAAGCGAGCACTCGGGTCCTAGTTTGGTTACCACTGTTTTGAGACTTCTTAGGTATGCCCTTCTATCTGAAGATAAGCATGCTCTCCTCTACATTCCCAGAACTTTTATCAGTACCACTAGAGGCCCAATGCACAAAATTCATGCAAGAGTAGGCCTTCCTTCCCCCATCTCTAGGTGTGGGGCTTCCCTCTGGCTTCTGGGACCCGGGCTTCCTTCACAGCCCTGGCTTCATCAGGAAGGACATCTGGTCTAATTAGCATATTATGCTTTTATTATTATAGATTGTTTTATCTTTCACCTTGTTTTAACCCATTACTCTCTCAGCATCCTGTAAATAGACTGTGAGCTCAAAGGAGTAAGCTCACTGTTTCTGTTGTTCTTTATCATATTTACCCTCCTGATCTTGCTTTATATATTTAAAAACTGCTCAGAGCAGTATCTCTTACCTTTGGGGATACGTAGTAATTTTTTTTTTATGAGTTTATAGTCAGTTCAAGCTGCTATAACAAAATACCATAGACTGAGTAGCTGAAACAATGAAAAAATTTTCTCCTAGTTCTGGAGGCTGATTGTCAAAAATGCAGGTGGGAGCACAGTGGGTTTCTGGTGAGAGTCCTCTTTCTGATATGGGGAGAGAGGTAGCAGGACCACACCCCCATAAACTCATGTATACCTAATTGCCTCAAAAAGACCCCATCTGCAAATGCTATTACATTGGGAGTTGGGGACTAAGGATGAATTGGGGGCAGGCACAATTTAGTCTTTACATTTAATTATACCCTTTGGCTATAGGTCTATGAATGCATTATTGGCATTGGTTGATAAAGTAGCAATTAGAATATCCTGTTTTTAAGTATAGAAGCTATATATTTAGATATTTAACAGGGGTACATCAATCATCCTATGGCTTCAAAGAATTTTGTTAGACATTCGATAGGACCTTATTCATGTTTAACACATTCTGTGTTCCTGCTTCAATTTTCTTTAAGTATACACTTTTACCCACTAGATTTTACCACAATTTTAAGCACAGAAGAGAGAGAAGGCTTTGTTCTTGAGAGGGTTGTTGTGTGTTCCCATTATATTATTAGGAAATTGGCACAAGTGGCAGGAAGTCAGACTGGCCTAAGTCTGGCTGGGCAGTGTCCACAGGTCATTCCGGCAAAGCTGGACTAACGATGTGTTCTCCCATAATGTGCTTGCTGTCAAAGTCTCTGTCGGGCTTAACTCCTCATTCACGGATCAATAAGCCTCACCAACTTGCCAATGTCATTAAGAGGTGGTAGGTTAAGCATTACTATTCATTAAGTTCAAAGTGAAATAAAAGGAAGAAGGTTGTTTTGTGAAATGCACTCTCAGAATTCACTCAAGGGTAGTTCTGAGGAAGCTGAGTGATTTCTGTCTCCATTACCTTGGGGAAAATGAGCATTTAAATATTTATCTCTTGGATATTCTTCACTGGAGAGTAAACTATTTGCTCATCGTAAGAGCCATTAAATGAGCACCTTCTGTGTACAAAGGACTGAGTTCAGTGCTAATCAAGACACAGGATAGCATGAGACTCAATCCATGCTATCATATAGCCTTTAGATGAATAAGAAGCTCTAGACATTGCACACAACTGTAATACAAAGCAAAATCGATCAGGGAGAGATACTCAGGCAGAGGTGAGAGCACAGAGGAAAGATTGGGGATGGGGTGGGGGCATCCAGCATCCAGAAAGTCCTTTCAGGTCATAATGCAGCAATTTAGCCAGGCCTTGGAAGTAGAGTAGGATTTGTTAAGGTGAAAAGAAGAAAGAACAGTCCCAATTTCAAAACATTTCTTTTTCATGCTGAATTCTTTTACAATTTCTGGGTTTAAAGGAAAAGAAGTCAGTTTGTTAGTAACTAAGTATTCATTGGGCATATTTTTTTAATATATTTTATTGATTTTTTACAGAGAGGAAGAGAGAGGGATAGAGAGCTAGAAACATCGATGAGAGAGAAACATCGACCAGCTGCCTCCTGCACATCCCCCAATGGAGATATACCCGCAACCAATGTACATGCCCCTGATCAGAATCAACCTTTCAGTCCGCAGACCAACACTCTATCCACTGAGCCAAACCGATTTTGGCTCATTGGGCATTTTTAAAATATATATATTTTTTATTGATTTCAGAGAGCAAGGGCCAGATAGAAACATCAATGATGAAAGATAATCATTGATTGGCTTCCTCCTGCATGCCCTTTCCTGGGGATTGAGCCTGCAACCCAGGCATGTGCCCTTGATGGAATCAAACCTGGGATCCTTCAGTCTATAGACTGATGCTCTATCCACTGAGTCAAACCAACTAGTAGGAGGGGGGGGGGGCATTCTTATATGTGTTTATTATTCTGCAGAAAATTTGGAAACGGATTCATAGGTTTTTCTGCATTCATGGCAGATTATCTTGGACTAATCACCTTCCTCTGGCATCTTAATAGTATTCATCACAAAGGCCACATTCCTTTGTCTGGGGACCACAAGAAATAATAGCCAAAGAAAAAAGCCATAGTGATCGCTGTCCTTCCTTTTTTGAAAAAAAAAAGAAAGAAAAAAAAAAGGTGTGAAAGAAGCAGTACTTTAGCTCTAGGAAAATTAAATCTATTTTGCAAGTAGAATTAATGCCATTGACGCTATAAAGGACTTTGATGCTCTAACCCAGGCCCCTCTTTGGCAGATTAGTAAATTGAAGCCCAGTATGATGCAATTTTTCCATGTAAAAGAGAGTCATGTGAATTTTCTAAATCATATAACAACCAGTGTGTTATATAATATTTATTGCTTTCAAGTGGAAGAGAATGATTAATTAGGCTTTTTCAGAAAAGAATAACATAACTTCCAATTCCCTAAGTTACTGTTGGATGGTTATTAGGCAACGCCACTTAATAATCTACCTGTTTTTCTACTATGTTAATTATATATCTTTTAGCATTTACCACCTGTATCAATTGCTTAGCATAATAATACCTTATACTTAAATGCATGTGCCCAAAATACTTTTTTCATTTGATGTTCACAAGGCAGGTGTCATTCTGGATTAAACAGGAGAAAACTGAGGCTCAGAGAAGATAGCTCCCACAGAGCTAAGAAACTAAAACAAGGATCTGACATCCATTCTCTATGAGTCTGGTTTTCTTATCTATGTTTCTCAGTTGCCTACCTAAGTGGTCTTCAGCCATTTATCCATCCAGTGAGGTTTTCCTGAGCAACTCTATATATCATATATTGTAGTGGGTATTGGGGGTACAAAGTGGGTAAAGGCACAATCCCTAGTCCTTAAAGGAACTCACCAAAAATAGACCAATGCATAGAATGTTAAGTGCATACTGGGTAATATTCTGTTTTGAGGGTTAGGCTGGGGAAGACACATAATTGAGGGACACATTTTGTAGCTAAAGCATGCCATAGTCCTATCTCCTCAAGTAGACATTAATTGTCTTCCCATGTCTTATGTCTCTCTGCCTCTCATGAAGCTCCTTGCACAGGCCACACACTTCCAGGGCATTCAGTCAATAATTGTTGATAATGATGCTGATTTTTCCCTCTGACTTCTAGAACACTGGAGAAAAGTTCTGCGCTTCCTTGAGTATAATAGACTTTAATCCACAAATTTCAGTTGGCCTTTTAAAAAATAATTTTTAAGGAAAATAAGCAATGTTATGAGATAGCTTCTCAATAATCACATTCTCAATACAGTAATGATACTTTATTTTAACCAATGAATGCCCTACTTTTGCAGTCTCAGAGGTTGTACTTGTATGGACTATCCTCTTATTAAATCACAGAATTGTTACTTTCATTAAGGACTGTTAACACATCAAAACAGCCTTTAATCAGTAAAAGTGTTTCTAATTATTTCCAAGTAGCTAATCATTACTCTTTCATTGATGCTGTAAGTGATATCAAACACTCCAACTGTTTTCCACTGGAGGGGATAGATTTCTGTGCAATTCAGTTGCAAAGAACACCCATATGCTCAAAATTATGGGGAAATTTTTCCTCAGAGAAAAGTTGTGATTAATTTTGTGAATTGCACAAGCTGGGAGTTCTGCTGCACAATGCCTGAATTCTGTATTGCTGTATTTGGGCCATTTATTGCAAACGAAATAAATCACAGCACATTGACATGCATGTTTAGTTTTTGAAATCTTATTGGCAAGCTCTATGAACAAATATTAATTTTTAAAGATGCTAGGAATAAAGAGAAAATGAAATATTTCATATGTCTAAAAAAGCTTTTTTTAATCACTAAATTCCAAAAATGTATTTAGTCCAATTCTGCTGTAGGTAGTGTTGTATTGTAAATCATCGAATGAGATATAAGACACCTTAATGAGCCAATTAATTAGGCGTCGTTTATTGTGCAAGGCCCAGAGGGAGATGTCTTTTTCCAAATCTCTGAGCCCTGACATAGAGGAAGTGTCTTGTATTTATATCTATTGAGCATCTTTGTTTGCAGGGTTCACAGAGACTTCTGTGCAGGTTATTGTTACAGTTAGTTTGTAATCTTGAATACATAATGAATTAGTACTTGGAATTATCAGTATTAGTCTATTTTAGTCTATTACATTAGATGGTTAGCTTGCAAGGTCAGACAGTTAAGTTTACCTTTTTCTATTGTTTGAACTAAAAAATCAAAGTCATTTTATAGAATAGCAGACTGTATTAAAGTGATAAATTTATAATAACAGAGTTTACAGGATTAGGGACTATCTAACAATAGCAGAGAGTTTCAAACAGCAGGGTTTTTTGTTTTTTGTTTTTTGTTGTTGTTTTTTTTTATACAAGGTTACTATGCTTCAGTAGAAGCTCATTACAAAGATTCTAGCTGAGCAGTTCCTCTAGTTCAAGTGACCTTTAGATTCAGTCTCCCAGTGTTTCCTAAAAATGATAGTATACAGAGTGAATTGCAAGGTGAGTGAGTATCAGACTTGAATTACCAAACACCAAGACACACACCCATGTGTGCATTCAAACACAACCACAAACACAGGTTCACACCAAAGCCAGAACCAGGAACCCTACCACAAAGCAAAAGTTCATTTACCCTGAGGTCAAAATAACAATTCATACCTACCACAAAATTATGTTCTTGAAAAATAATATGGAAATTTGTAAGTAGTCACTATGGTACTAATTTATCAACCAAATAACAATTTAAATGGAACAAGAAAAGGAAACTGTAATTTAAAATATTTTTGAGGGTGGCATGGTGTGTGTGTGTGTGTGTGTGTGTGTGTGTGTGTGTGTGTGTGTAGGGATATATTGAATTTGAGGGTAATTTATGGAAAGTGCTGCCAGCGTGGTATTTCAAATGCTCCACAATTTGAATTTAAACTGCTCAATGGGATCATTATGATTATTATGCATGTTTCCAAAGTTTGAATTCAAATAACAACTTTTAAAAAAATAGAAAGATACCCTTTAGAAACTGAGGAATGTTATTGCACTTATATAAATTCATGCAGTTTGAAGTAATTTGCTACTTCCCCTTCTGAAAAAGTACCTGATGATAATGTGCTCAACAAATAAGGATGTTAGAGAAAGTGTATGTTACAGACACATTCCCTTGATAAGTAAAAGTGGATTTAAAGCAGAGTTTATGGGTAATGCATTATTTCATTTAGTACAACTGACAGCATTAAAGCAGGAAGGGAGGACTATGGATCAAATGTGGGCAGGAGCACAGAAATCTTATGGTGGCAGAGACTCACCAAGTGGTACATGAAAGGCCCCTTCAAACTCATCAAGTGTGCCCTTTGGTTCTCTTTCATGGGTGGGTCTTGGCATATGGAGGTCTTTTTTCGTTTTGTACCTGGCTAGCCAAGTAAAGAAAAAAAACAGAAGAGGGCTTACTTACTTTTCAAAAGGAGTGTTTTTGCAGTGGAATGTTGTAAAATTGTTTTGCAATGGATTCACTATTGTATTCTTTAAGTAAGGTAATTTCAGTGATGGGAAATGTACTAGCTCTCAAGGCAGCTCTTTACTTTGTTGAATTCTCTAAAGGTTATAAAGTTGCTTCTTATTTTGGACAGAAGTCTGTTGTTTCTTTGCAATATCTACTCATCCAGGCCCACTGAAAAGATAGCTAATGCGTCTTCCACGTCTAAGCCTTTTAGTTACTTAGAAAAAGTTCTCATCTGTCTGAATCTTCCTTCATCCTCACTGAATTCTAATTCCTCCACTCATTTGTTGTCTGTGCTGATATCAAGGCCTCTTACCATCTTGACCACTTTCTTCTCGATCTATCCACTGTATCAATATCATTCTTCTAGTGCACCGCTTAGAATTTCAATTTCCTTAAATGAAGAAATTGACCTAAAAGGAAATTTAGAACTTAATTTAAAAGATGAACAAGGCCCTGGCCAGATAGCTGGGTGGGTTGGAGCATCTTCTCAATTCACCAAGGTTGTGGGTTTAATCTCTGGTCAGGACAAATACCAGAGGCAACCAATGAATGCATAAATACGTGGAACAATGAAATTTGCTTCTCCCTCTCTTTCTCTCCCTTCCTCTTTCTCTCTAAAAATCAATTAAAAAATTAAAAAGACAAATAGAAAAACAAAATTATGAGTTCTGTTGCATGTTTTAAAGTTGAAGGAAACATTTATAACTCATTTCCCAATTCTAGTAAGATTGTATATCAGAGCTTATTCTCTTCGATCTATTTTAAGCAGCAATAAAATGAGATTTATGAAATTTACCATTCTCTAACTTACATTATACTATATGTTTCATAGCCATCCGGGGATAACTTACTCATTTCTTTACACTTTTAGCCCTCAGCACTGTTTTGCTATAGGTGATATCCATTAATTGTTGAATTAAGGAACAAAAATAATGACAACTAGTTAATACTTTCCAGCTTGTAAAACATTTCCAACCAAAATTTGAGTTTGATGTTCAGGGTTTTGTTATTTGTGTGTGTGTGTGTGTGTGTGTGTGTGTGTGTGTGTGTTATTTGTGTGTGTGTGTGTGTGTGTGTTTCTTTATTGATTAAGGTATTACATATATGTCCTTACCCCCCTATTGTACCCCCCTTCATGCCCTCACCTCCCTCGTATCTGTGCCCATTGATTATACTTATATGCATGCAAAACAAGTCCTTTGCTTTGGTTTTTAATATGAGGAAAGCAAGACTCAAGGGTTTAAGGAGTTGCAGAACACTGAGCTGGTCAGAGGATTTGAATGCAAGGCGTGGTTCTAACCTGTCATTTAGACCAGAACTTCCTTGGCTCAGCTTCCTGTCACTTCTTTGATTTCTGCCTGAATAGGATATATTTGTAAAATGGTTTGGGGCAAAAGAGTGCTTTGATGTTTATATCCTTGTCAGAGGTGTTATTCAAATTCAAGGGCTTTTGGTAAATTTGAAAGCAATCCTTTGGGTCTCTAAGAGCTGTTCAGCATTTCTTTGGAACCTTGCAGTCTCTTTATCCAAAATAAATCTGCAATAAGTGTGAGAATGGGTAATCCGTGAGAGCCAGGACTGAGGCCACAAATGGAACCCCTTTAAGGGTTCCCAGCAAGAGGCTCATTTTGTATCCAAATCCAAAAGCACAAATGGTAGAAATGAGGCTTCAGTGAAGACGTTGATGTTCCCAAATGAATCAGCTATGGAGTCAAGGAAAAAGCTCAGACTTGGGCCTTCTAGACTCCAGTGAATTTCTCTAGCCAGTTGGATACAGTCCTACAAAAGCCCAAGTTTCTGTTCATTCTGGACTTGCAACATAAGTCCAAGGCTTCTATTTATTTCTCCCTTCTAGTGAAAATACCTCATCCTCACTGCCTCTCTGACCTCGCTCCAAACCCAATCCACCTCAATATTTCCCCCCTCCCTTGCCACTTTCTCATCACACCATTCTTTTTCTGTATCCATGTCCAAGCAAATGGCAGCCCACTGTCCTTTCCAGAATGCTCCTAAAAATTTGCAGTTTACTTAAGTGTCTTAATCATAACATCCCTTTCCAGTAATCCCAGCACTGGGCATCTAATTCCAGTAATGGAGGAGACACTTTCAGCTCTTAGGCAATGGGTTACATTTTCAAAGGAGTTGAGCAATTGCCTTTTCAAGTTGTATTTAAAGAAAGAATCTGGATGCTTGGAAGGCCCTCTGTGACAACACTGAATAACTTTTGATGAAAGGGCACTTACACTGGTCCTATGTGTACTCATTTAGTTGGGCAGAACCCACTGGGAGAGGTAAACTAGGTTTTCAGTTTCTTCATTTATATGAATTGGCTATAACAACATTTATAAGTGTTTTATGAATTCAAATAAAATGTTTTGGGACAGAGGCTAGTGCCATTTATGGGACATATTCAGCCCTCAGCAATGTGTACTGCATTAAAAGGAAGGTGGGCATGCCCTGGCCAGTGTGGCTCAGTTGGTTGAATATCATCCCATGTACCAAAAGATCACAGGTTCAATTACCAGTCAAGGCTCATGCACAGGTTGTAGGCTTGGTCCTTTGTAGGGAGCATGCAGGAGGCAACAGGTGGGTGGCTCTCTCTCTCTCATTAATGTTTCAGTCTCTTCTTCCTTCCTTCCTCTCTCTCTCTAAAATAAATAAAAACATATTTTAAAAAAATGAGAAGGTGGACACTTGGGAGATATTCAAAGAGATTGGGCATGTCATGTGCAACAACAAGAACATCCTATCAGTGGAAGGAAATGGACAGAGATTAGATTGACCACTCAACAGAGATGTGATGAATAGGACTCTTGTAAAGGATTGGGGAGTGGATAAAAGGACCTGTATTAGTATTTTCAACATGAAAGTGGAGCACAGAAGAAGAAAAAAAAGGACCTAAATTTCATGCTTGAATTTTTTGATGTGCTTGTATTGATCACCACACACATAGGTATTCATGTGCACTAGGTGGAAATAAGCGCAATACCAGTCAATGCCTTTTGCAATTAATAGGTGCTTAGCTTCACCTATAATCACAACTTTACATCATAAAATATCAAGATGCAAAAATCTAAACTCAGTGTCTCATGACATTCAGAACTACCCTTGTTACTTGGTTAATTTCTGTGTACCTGAAGGCTGCAAGATGTTGCCTAGAACTCAGCCTCTGACTCAAAGCCAGACACATGGGCCTCATCATAAACTGTGACCATCCTCAACCCACTTCACGGCCAACATTCTTATACTCTGCTCTCAGTTATTACCTACATTCTCCACTTGACCCCGATTTCAGACTGAGCCCCATCCCCACTTCCTTCTCCTTGAGGAATAACTGCCCAATTTTTCACAGTGAAAAGGGGAAGCCACTAGAAGACACTCCTTCATCATCTGCCATCAACTTTGTGCCCATGCTATCTATTGTAGTAACAGAAAAGCCCATCAGATATCCAATTCCAGTTTGTTTACACAAATGTGCTGATCCCATCTCCCCTGTCTCAGGACCCTCACTCCACAGGGCACTTGTTCTTCCTCCTGCATCTTTGGCCTCTCCCTCTTGATTGGCTTCTTTTCATCTGCATGCTGTGTGTTCTAGCATTGCCTATCTTTTCCTTCCATCCAGTGCACAGCTCTCTCTAGCTGTTGTTTTGTACACACAGCTAGATGCTAGCAAGTTGTTTATTACATAGACTGCCTCCATTTTCTTACCTCACATTCTGTCTGTTCTAGTGCCTGACCCCCTGTTGCACCAGTCTTACCTCAACTACCCTGTCTGTGGATATCTGTAACCTATAACTTCCATATTGCCAAAGCCCTTGGTTAATAGCAGTGTTCATTTGAGAAGTTGATGTCTCAGCCGGGGATGGTCAACGTCTCCTCCCAAATTTGTTAGCATCTCCAGACTTCAAATTTTCTATTTAATCAAATTGTCTGTTTCATTTATTATTTTGTTCCCTTATATGACCCAAAAACTGTTTTTTCTAGATTACTTTTCTTCAATAACTCTCATTTCCTCCCAAGCTTTTAAGAACCATCATCTCAAATAGATAATAGGATATTATTGTTACTTTTTAAAAAAATTTAGCCATTCTGATAGACAGATCATGTTATTTCATATATTTCTTTTATTAATTTCCCATCTCCCTAATGGCTAATGATGTTGAGTGTCAATGCTAGAAAGGATATGGAAAAACTGGATCACTCAAACTTTGTTGGTAGGAATGTAAAGTGGTAGAGTTGTACTGGAAAACAGTTTGGGAGTTTCTTTAGACACTAAATATGCAACTACAAGTGACCTAGCAAATGACCCCCCTGGACATTTACCCAAGAGAACTATAGACAAATTGACTCAGAAAACTCATTATAGCTTCTATATTTTATATAGCCCCAAATTAGAAGCAACCCAGGTGTCCATCAATAGGTGAATAGCTAAATTGTGGTATGTTCTTCCCCTGAACTACTAGTCAACAATAAAAAGGAATACATTTTTATATACACAGCAACTTGGATGAATCTCAAGAATTATGCTGTGTAGTAAAAGCCATTCCCAAAAGGTTACACACTGTATCATTCCATTTATATAACATTCTTGAAATGGCATTATAGAAATAGAGGACAGATGAAGGTTTGTCAGGGGTTAGTTTTAAGGGGAGAAGTGGGGGGCTAAGAACATGTGGGAGTTGAGGTGGTTATAAAAGGGCATCAGTAGGGATGTGTTCTGTATCTTGGCTATGGTAGTAGACCATCAATATATGAATCTAGTAAATTGCCAAGATCTAAATATGTGTGGATGTCCATGCTTATACGTGCACGCACACACACACACACACACACACACACACACACACACGCGTAAGCTCTGTTCTTATTGCTCTCTCAGCTCCTACTTACAACTTAGTTTGTCTTCTGTCCTCACCTTTCTACTACACTGTACTCCTTGACATCACCATTGGCTGTTTTGATGCTAAATGCACTGAGGTATTTTGTGTGTGTGTGTGTTTTTTGTTTGTTTGTTTGTTTCTTTGTTTGTTTTTATATTTTATTGATTTTTTACAGAGAGGAAGAGAGAGGGATAGAGAGTTAGAAACATCAATCAGCTGCCTCCTGCATATTTCCTATCGGGAATGTGCCCACAACCAAAGTACATGCCCTTGACCTGAATTGAACCTGGGACTTTTCAATCCACAGGCCAATGCTCTATCCACTGAGCCAAACCAGTTAGGGCAACATTGAGGGTTTTTCAGCCCTTCTCTTTCTTGAGCCCTCTATAGCAATGAAAGCTGTTGACACTGTCTCCTTGAAACAGTCTCTTCATTTGACTTCTGTGACACTGTATACTCCTAGGCTTTCCTCCTGCCTCTCTACTCATTACTCCACAGATTTCCTTTCTTCTCTTCATTCCTTACATCCCATGTTTTTCTGAGGCCTACACTCATCCTTCTTCTGATCTCACTCTGCATACACTCTCCTGAGTGATTTTTATCTGCTCCCTTGAATACATATATCAGCCATGTGCTGAAAACTCTGCGGCCCAGACCTGCTGCTGAGATCTTTCTCTGAGGTCCAGACTGTGTGTCTGTCAGGCAGTCTTCATACACAGACTCACTGGCCCACAAATTCCACACTTTCAAAACATAGCACACAATTCTCCATGCCAAAGCTTCTCCTCTCTGTGTTTCTGCTCAGTGAATGGCACCACCTGGTTTTCATTTTAGTAAAGGCTCAAGAGTTGTCTTGGATTCTTGCCCTTCTTTCTTCCTCTTTTTGTATCCATTCACTCAACAAATTCTGATGTAATACTTTACCCACACTCACACTTGAGTGTGCCCAATTACACACAGACATGCACGCCTGCTTCCAAAATGGGGAGGTTGTCACCTTACCTCTGGGGCTGGGCAAAAACTTTCCCTTCTGGGAATGCTGTCTCTATGTCTGAGCCAAGAACTCTGCTCCTCCACGCCTCAATTTAGACACCATTTTTTCCCTTAGGAGTGAGTGTGCTTCTTGCATCTGCCTTCCCCTGTGTTTTCTGATAGCATCTTAGTTCCCCACCACCACCACCACCATTATAACATTTAGAAAATTGTATTTAAATTACCTGTTTATTTCTCATGTACCCCATTAGCTATAAACTATCCCTAAGGGCAGGGATGGGATTTTGTTCCTCATTGCATACCACAGTAAGTACTCAAGAAATGTTTCTTGACTGATGGATGATACTGAATTGAGCAAAGATGAGATCACTGGCTATAAAGCCATATGCATGAGCACTGAAGGAGCAGCTCTGAGGTAAGTGATCATGTACTGGGTAAATGATCCCAGTTTTCATTACCCTCCTGCACAGCCCCCTATTTCCAGCCCTTTAGCCATTTCCTCTGAATCTTGTCAGTATTCTTTTCAGTTGTTGTCACAAGCTCTCTCCTACAATGTATAGACTGGAGTGAATCAGGGTCTAGACCTGCTGACTATACGTGTGGCATCATTAGTCTCTGGGGCCCCTTCTCAGTGCTTGCGGTGGCTCCTCTGCTGGCCGGATCCTGGCAGGAGGACCTTGCTGATCCTCTCACGCTGTGGTCCCTCTAACCTCAGTTGTTATTTCAACCTAAGATGTTACCTCATCCACAGTGAACCTTTTGTTTTGTTTTTTGACCATTTTTATAATGTGTGGCTTAGTGGAAAGTACATTGAACTGGAAAGTCTGAGAGCAGGGTCCCCTTGACTCCATTGACTGGAGGGCTGCCTGGTGATGATTACTGGACTGTGCCTGTCTATTTAAATCACAAAGAGCCACCCAGGATCTTTTACAAGGTTTTTACTGTATGGCAGTAAACTCTTATTCTGTCCCACTAAGTGGCCAGATTTTGTGTGAGAAGCAATTTGAAACACTCCAGGGAAGAAATCTTTGTAAAACGTAAGACTTGTCTATAAGATGCTTTACAGTCCTCAGTGTGGTTTCACAGCCAGCACCTCATCTTTCTGAAACATTTGGAAACTGAGGCTCAGTAACATGTTCATGTAAACAAAATTAATAAATGGTGGAAACAATAATTTTCATTACATATAAAGATCTCATGAAACGTATCTGTAAAAATGTCAATCATTAGACAAAAAAAGAATTAGGACATTAACAGGCAATTCATAGAAGAGGTAATGGAAATAGCCAATAAACCTGTGAAAAGATGAACCTTCTTTTATCTACAGAAATGAAGTTTAATATATCAGTTTTCCCTTCTCAGATTGGCTGTGACATTTGGTCTTGACAAAAGTGTGGAAAAATGTAGTATTCCCATGTGCTTTTGATTGGAGTATAAATTGATACAACCTTTGGAAACAAAATTTAGTACTATCTTTCAAAAGTTTAATTTTTCACATATTTTGCCACTATAGTTTAATACTAAACAGTAATGTTTTGTTTGATAATTTGCACAAAGGCACAGCAATGCCTGTTCAAGAATACACATTCTTTAACATTTTTGGCATTTTTGTGACAGTGTGAAGAGGCTAGTTGAATAAAATTACAAAATAACTAAGATAGCAAATTTATCCATTAACATGGAGGCTACTTGAAAAATATGGTAAATATGTCTGTGTTATAAAAGCTACTGAAGAAAAACTAGTTTAAGGAAAAAAAACAAGGCTCAGAACAGTGCATAAGGAATCTCACTTGAGTTTAAAGATAAACATATATACTCATTCATTCACACACATAAACACCCATTTTCAAAATGTATGTGTATATGCATACTACACACACACATATATATAGCATAGAAAATTATCTCTGGAAAAGAGTTCTACTTTTCATTTTATATTCTTCTTTGCCAATTGATTTTTGAAAAGTTAGCATCTAGTTTAGACAGTTATTCTAGTGAACTATAGTAGCGTTCATTGATTTGCACATTTTAATTGACTCAAATCGGAAAATTTGAAAAAAAAGAAAAATGCTTCTGAAGCTTTAGATTTAGATAACTTAAAACAAACACACATACACACACACACACACACACACACACATACCACACACACGGAAAGAATAATCCCACTCAGCAAATCACCATTTCCACTGTTATCCCTGAAACTTAATAGAAATCAGGTAACTAATCTTTGGCCTTTGCTGCACCTTGCAATCTGTCCACAGTCATGGAATGTAGGCCTCAGATGGACTGGACCCTGGGAGGCCACCCACCACCTCTCAACAATAGACTCATTTTGCAGATCAGGGTCCTGCTTCTGGGAGAAATGAATGATTGCTCACCTGTCCACTCATTGCTCTTTCAGGTCCCTTTACCACCTGGAGTTAGGCACTTGCCAAAATATCTTCTTAATTTTATATACCAAATATATTCTCCTTTTAGCAAAGAATTAAATAAAAAATGAATCATCTTTCTGAAATGTAAAGCACATGTTGCTTCCCTATTTAAAACCCTTCAATGGGTTCCTCTTCCCAATGCATCCTGTCCCCTAGTTATTCTGTATATGAAAGCAAAGCTTCTTAACATATTTTAATATGCCCTGTCTATGTGACCTTTTGTCATTGGCATGGAGCCAATGATAGATGTGCTGAATGCATGAGCTCCTGTGACTAAGTGGCTGAGATAAGACAGGCCTTTGGGATCTTTATAGCTGGTCACTTCACTCTGGGCTGTAATCATATTGGGCTACTTTCAGTTTTCCAGTTTAGCCACAGACCTTTTTGCATAATCTGTCTCTGCCTAGAGCACTCTCTCCCAGGCCAACACCTTCCCATTTTTCAGATCCCGGGTCTCACAGAGCATCCTTCAGGTGCTCCGTGGAGCCTCCTTGACCTTTCCACATTGTCCTGCTGAATTGTGCTGCTCACAGCACTCTGTGGATCTCCCTTCCTAACACCCAATCCTTTTGCCACTATGGTTTAATGTCTGTATCCCACTTTTTGAGGAGAGGGAGACTTTTTGCCCTCCCTTATATTGAGGACACTAATATGTCCCCTGCTACCACCTGGTGCCTCACACACAGTTTATGCTGAATTAGTGTGTACTGAATGAATGTGCTCAAGATATGACAGACCCCAGGTCTGATGAGTCCCAGCACCTTTCTTTTGCCTCTCTACCAGCCTCTCTTTCCACTGCCTTCCCTGGTGCTGTTCCCTGAACCAAATGTGGTGTGCAGCCTCATCATGTATATCCTATTCCTGAAGATTTTAGGACAGAATGAAAGTTATCAATTTAACATCCTCGAAGATTTTGTTTCCCAGGAAAAGGATACATGACCTGGAATGGTTCACGCTTTGGGGATTGTTTTCCTAGTTTCATCTCCAATCAGGTGGGTTCCTCATGTATCAGTCAGCATTTATGGCTTTTGGGAACAGCACGACATAGTAAAGCTTCTTCCTCCCTCCTGGACAGGCTTACTGCTCCAGACTATGCAGGGCATCTCCTGTTCTTCTTCTGGGAAAAATCAGGGCCGTGAATCCTGATGTTCTGCTTAGGGTGTTGGAAAACCTCTTCTTCAGAATGTTGAGACCAGAATTCATGTTTGCACCAGCAGAATTTCAGCATTGCCCCTTCTCTCTTCTTCAGAAAAGGTTCTGTTGCTCTGGCAGGACCACCTTCTTTGGTGCAGGACTGGGCAGTGGAAACCATCTGAAAGTCTTTAGATTCCTTCTAGGAGTGAACAAACCTACTTTAAGGCCAAGGAAAAATAGCAAAGGGTCAGGGAGAACAGATCAGATTAACTTGTCCCTCCTTTCCCACACCCGTAGCCTGTGTTGAAATCAGAACTAAAGTAAAATCAAACTGAGTTTCTCTGCTAAGTCACGCCAACCTACGAATAAGGACTTTGGGATACATGAGGCTACTGCATTCGAGTATTGGCTGTATGGACAGCATGCGATACTGGTGGGATTACATTTAGTTTAAAATGCCTCACTCTTTTGGCATAAAGGAAGATTTTATGAAGAGTAGGGGTAGCAGCTTCTTGAAGCTTCCCTACAGGGGAAAAGTCAGGGCTCGGGACTGCAAGTGAGCATGCCTCTAGTCCCTCTGGTGGGCACTAGTCCACATCACAGGGAGCCCAGCTGTGGTGGCTGTTAGCTTCAGAGGGGCCAGCAGACAGTGTCAGAGGCACAGAGAAGTGTGTTTTTACTTAGAAATCCAGAAGGAAGACTATAAAGGTAAGGGAGTCAAATCTCCCTTTCCCATGGCACTGAGAGGGAAACTGGGACCCTGCTGAGGGCTATAAGCAATAATTTCACTGATGCCCTGAAGCCTGCTTATATGGGACCCAGGCTTTCTAATTAGTGAAGGGTAGCCAGGGCTGAGCCTTACTCTTAAGGATTTTAACTTTATTGCTCTGGAGTGAAAACCTGGGCACAATAGTTTTTTTAAAAAGTTCTTAGTGTTTCTAATGTGTAGCTGATCTGAGAAATAGGGAAACGCATCTCTACCTATCAACTGTTAACATAATAATTTATATAGGAATACTACAGGAAATTAATATAATATTGCCTATAAAGATATATGTCCAACACATCATTAAAGTCAAGCTGAATCCATTCCTTGAAGAAAAGAGTATTATCTCTTCTTGTCATGTGTTTCACTCACTGAGTACGTACCCTATGTTGGAAGCTGGTGAGAGTCTCTGTGAGAAATGCAGGGCTGGAGGACAACTAAACCAAGGGCTTGTGAACTGGTCTTCTCCTCCAAAGAAATGACACCAACAAGTCACCTTACTTATTAAATAGGAGGAGCCCAAAGCCCCTTTGTGAACTCCCTGAGGGCATGGACCAGTATACCCCCAAATCTCAGTGTGTTGACACAATTGTTTATTTCTTCTGATAAAATCTATTTAGATATATATCAGGTGCATTCCATAGAACCTGGGAGTCCTGTGCTGGGTTCTCTGCATTGGGCAGATGAGGAAAAGGCATCAAGGATCTCATGACTTAGAGGGGAAGGTTTGTGGGCCAGACTGGAAATGTGGCATTGTGTTTCTTCTGTACTCTATTGGCTAGAATTTCAAAGAATGCTTGGAAATGTAACTACACTCCAAAAAAAGAGGAAGTGGCTTTATGGGTGTCTAGCTAGTGTCTGCCATTCCTTAATCATCTTCTTTATCATCATCACAGCTCAGTTTGAGTCAATGTACTTTTCTATCATTAGCAAATCAAACTTTTACGGTTACTTAACAAAATATGTAAAAGATACATTTTTATATATTATAAATTTTATTTCTCTATGTTTTCTGTCTTGATCTGCTTTAACATAATTAGTAACAGATAAGATTTAATTTTTCCCAACTAGACAATTTAATGTCAAACTCATCCAAGCCCACAATTGGGGAATATACATTATCTTTGTAGAAGAAAATGTTTATTCAGTTACTCAGTAAATATTCTGTCAGGAACCTACCACATGTCAGTGACTAGCTAATCAGTGAAAGTGAGCAAAGTCAGACAAGGACTCTGCTCTCAGAGAGGTTGTGTTCTATTAATGCTGATGAACAGAATGTTTGTAAAGAAAAGAGTATTGTTTTAAAAGAAATACAAGGAACCTGACCTAGACAGAGGGGTGGAGAAAGCATTCCTGAGGAAGTGCTTCTTCACTGAGCTGTAGGAATGAGTAGGAGTTCAGAAGTAGCAGACAGTGGAGCATGCTGATTAGAGGAACTGAAAGAAGGCCCCTGTGGTTAGAGCTCAGAGTTTGACAGAGAAGCATGAGTCAAGTGTACAGAGATAGACTCTGAAGGACTTGGGCCATGCTAAGGATTTTGACCTTTTTCACAAAAGTAAAGAAAAGCCCAGCTATTTCATTACTTCCCACACCACTCATCCATCACAGGCTTTTCCTGAAAGGTCTTTGGCAATAGGAAGGATACAGAAGCAACATCATGAGTGAGCAAATGGTGGAACCTTTCCCTAAGTGTTGTGGTTTTAAGCCACACATTATGAATCCCACAGTTCTCCATCTCTCATTGTTTTCTAGAGCTGAAAGGAAGACCAACTTGAAGGAAATGAGGCTTAGGGATGAGAACAAGCTGGAGAGAGAGTTTTCTCCTGTTCCAAATGTGAGCCGTATCTGCCTTTTCTGCTACATGATTTAGTGGGAAGACATGTTGTATTTGGAATCACATTTCTAGGCCTTCTTTCTGCCAGCCAATTCCATCTTATCAGCAATTTTCCAGTGGTTATTTTCAGAAATGGGTCTGGTTTACAGCCTTCTGAGTTCTCGTTCACTATACTTTCCATGTAAATCCAGTTGTAGTTCTCTCCCTTCTCCATGATCTTAAAACATCTCCTCTGACTAAGGTAGGTCTTTTATTCTTCATCCCTTTTACTCCCCACTGAGAAGATCTTTCTTTGCCTTTTTAAAACTTGAACTACCTTTAAAATTGGAAATCAAGGCTCCCATCTCCACAGACTCTGCCCTCACAGCAAATGGGTTGATTTTACTTTCTTCTCATTGAATAGAAAATCTTCTTGAGGGAATTGTCTTCAGCTGATTTTCTTGAAAGCATCACACTGGGCTTTGAGGACTTAACAAAGCAAGAAAAGAGAGAAACTGACAGGACATGAATCCTGTCTTTGTTATGAATTTATTAGAAAACTATGGTCAACTTTTTAAGTGCTCATCATCAATTTGTTCATACATGGCTGATATATCTCACATATTACAATTTGTACATAGTAATATGTCACATGCAAGAGGGCTGAGATTCACCATGATTAAAATTGTAATAAGGCATTTTTCAGTTAATACAATTGATCCTATGCAGCCTGCCTACTGACATTCATTCCTACAGAGTAATATCATGGAAACTTCTAGACTTCTTTTAGATATGGAAGAGTTGGAGAGATCAAAGCTTTGCCTTCAGTCCATTTATCCAGTCTCATCTGATTTCACACATTCTCCATGGCAGCTGCCCTGACCTGCTTTGTATTTCCACAAAGGCCCCACTCTTTCTGACCCTCTGCTTTGCATCCCTGTGCTAGGCATTGAAATGCCTTTCTCCACATCTTTATGTCTAAACTTCAATGCCCCCTTATCTCTGAGGCTTCCCTTTGTCTCACCATTTTGAAGTAATCACTCCCTCTTCTACCCACTTTATAATGTGGAATATCTTTATTTACATATATGATGCATTTATTCAATATGTGTGTCTGTCTCAGGTTGTCTAAAAGGGCAGCTTTTAAGAGAAGGCCCTGTAGTGTATCTTTGTATTTGTTTCCTAGAGCTCATTCTACAGGGTATAAGTGTTTTGAGGTCAGTAAGAATGAAGTTCAAATTGAGTTCTATGATTAAAACATTTATTTATTGGACAAATTTCTTAACCTATCTTAATAGCCTATATTCTTCCCTAGCAGAATAGAAAAAAATCTCATGGGTACAGAATAAATGAGGACAATTTTAGGAGAACTTTTGGTCTGGGGCCTTAGTTATCCAAATATAAAAAAGCCTAAGCAATGATTATGACCAAACAACCAGTCAACCAGTTACTGTGATGCACACTGACCACCAGGGGGCAGACACTTAAATGAGGAACTGACCCCTGGTGGTCAGTGCACTTCCACAGCCAATCTTCTGCCCGCCCCCCTCCCTCCACCAGCCAACCTCCCACGCCCTCCGCCCCCTGTGGTTGATATATAATGTTTATTTGAAAGACAAAAAAAAGTTATACATACATAATAATGATAATTTTAATATTTAATGAATACATATATGGTATATTTCATCCCTTGAGAAGGGTACTTGGATACACCCTATTTCGTAGAAGAGAGAACTGGAACAGAGAAGCTGAGACATTTGTCCCAGGTGGCACAGATCTCTGAGGTGGCACAGATATTGGGGGCATAGAACTTGAACTCTGGCAGTCAGATGCTAGGACCTGTGCTCTGGACACAGCTTCTGAATATTTTGTCCACGTTGAATTATCACTTAATAGATAATGCAACTAATAAGTCTAGCCATGTCCAGGGACAAATTAAAGTCTGTTTACTCTCCCAGATATTCAAAAGTAAAGCTCAGTTTTTTCTTTAATAAGCTACCTTCTCTGCAAGGTAAACATCCCAAATCAATTCCATCTTTTCTCCCAGTTTAGGTTTACATTTAATATTTTCTGTCTTCAGAATGTTTAAGTGCTGAGCTTCACTGCATTTATCTCGGTCTCCCTGCCCTGCACAGGCTCCCATTTTTTTATGTGCCTCTGAAATATAAGACAGCATTGATTTGGAATACTACTAGGAGAAATGGGAGAAAGAGAAGATAGAGTCCCTGGTGTCAATGAACACTTTAGTGAGATCTTAACATGGTCATCTGTTGGCATGGGTCAACACTTGTAATAACTTGGGAAGCCCAAGCTGGGAAGATATGTGACAAAAATAAAAGAATGATGCTGAAGACAATGGAGATTTTCCCCTTTGTGAAAATCTACATGCTTAGATTTTGTGAACACTAAATGGTGGTGAATTTTCTTGCTCACTATCTATGGTAAAATACAGCTGCAGTTAGGGCTCCACCCTCTTCCTTTAAACGGTGATTAACTATTTGTGATGAATAATTACTTAATTGCCAGTTCAACCACATGTGTGTAGTTGTTTTGCTTTCTTTCCTTCAGTGTAAGCCAAGTCTTCTCAATAATAAAAATAATCCAGAATTAGTCAACTGCCTTTTAACAGGTTTTCATTCAGTCTGCCACAGAGAGAAGAGTCCAATTTTACATCACCTTTTGCTTAGAAAAATAAATAAATGAGAGGGCCCACTCAGCCAGTCAGATGTTTAACTCTCACATCACCTCCTGTGAATAATGTCTTTACTTCATTTTGAACATTTTATTTTATCTTTGGATAAAAATTTAATCAGAAAAAATTATTGCTTTTTAAATTCCCATTTAACCATTATATTTGCAACAGATACAAAAACACTTAAAATTTAAACCTCTCTTTTTATGAGCTTTATCCTGTTCCACTTTTTCTGAGAGATACTTTTCTCAACAGTTGTGAAATATGATAAGAGGGGTCACTGAAAACTTATAAGTTTCAATATTCACTACTTTCCATTTTCATATCCTCTTCACTCTATTAACTATTTTAACAGTTACTTGCTGTTTTAAGGACGTTCTTTATTAACATCACTAAATTCCTTTTTAGTATTGTCTAAATCCTTTTCATCGCTAGAAGTATTTAACGTTTTCTGTCTTAAGAATGTATAAGTGCTGAACTTCCCATAGAGTGTGCATTCCACCTTCATTTTATAGGGTTTATCAGCAAATGGATATGTAAGTGGAGTTCAGAAAATGCTTTTGCTCTTATGTATAACTTAGGCTTAAATTTCCTCATTCAAGCAACCTATATGTAGAAAGCCAGCATGCTATACAATACAGAGTGCTTATTTTAACTAATAAAAGTTTACTTGCTAGCAAAAAATCAAATTATACAAAAATATCTAGAAACAAAACTGAAATTTCCCTCAACTTGTCTCCCTGGAGGAAGCCATTGATAATAGTTCTGTGTTCTACTTTCAGGATCTAGAATGTTTATGCAATTCAAACACTTATATGTACATATGTAGGTACACAGACAGTATACCTATTGTTCTATATCTCACTTTTTCCCGTAACAGGGTATGCTTGGTATATTCCTGAAAATGATAGTACATATGGGTTTACTTTTGTTTTTATAAAGATGTCATGATATCCATAAACCATAGCTTACTCATTTCTCTACTAATGGGTATTTACTTTATTCCAAATTTTTTTTTGCCATTTAAGAGCTTCTGTAAGATAGACTTTTAGAATAAGTGTGCTGAGTCAAAAGTAAAGGTATCTTATCATTTTGATACCTACTAAAATAGCCATTCAGAAGGGGTACCTGTTCATTCTTCTCAAAGGTATGTAAGAATATCTGATTCTCGCCGAGGCTGGTTTGGCTCAATGCATAGAGCGTCAGCTTGGGGACTGAAAGGTCCTGAGTTCGATTCTCGTCAAGGGCATGTACCTTGGTTGTGGGCACACCCCCACCAGTAGGGGGTGTGCAAGAGGCAGCTGATCGATGACTCTCTCTCATCGATGTTTCTAACTCTCTATCTCTCCCCCTTCCTTGCTGTACAAAATCAATAAATAATATTTTTAAAAAAAGAATATCTGATTCTCACTAGCCTTGAATATGTTTATCTTTTAAATCTCTGTAAAAATATCCTATATAATAAAAGGCTAATATGCAAATTGTCCAAACACTGGAACCACCGGTCACTATGATGCACACTGACCAGGGGACAGACACTCAATGCAAAGCTGCCACGTCTGGTCATTGTGCTCCCACAGGGGAGCACTCCTCAGCCAGAAGCCAGGCTCATGGCTCATAAGCAGTTGCAGTGACAGTGGTAGGAGCCTCTCCCACCTCTGCAGCAGTGCTAAGTACATTCCCTGAGGGGTCCTGGACTACAAGAGTGTGCAGGCCGGGCTAAGGTCCCTCCTCCTATTGCACGAATGTCATACACTGGGCCTCTAGTCTTAATATAAGATCTCGTTTTCTTTTACATTTTTATAATTTTTAGTGAATTTAGTATCATTTCACATACTTAGTAGCCACTTGCATATTTACATCCTTCATGCATTTCATTGGTGGGTTTATTCATGTTTTGCATATTAATAAATTAGAATTTATATGAGTTGTAACATTTTCTCATTGGTTATTTTGAAGCTGCAGTGCAGAGCCCTGTGGGTTCCTTGGATAAGGCCTGATCCAGGAGAAGTACCTGATTTTCAGGACTCTCCATAGTCCCACCCCCATTCCTTATTCCACCAAACACAAACAGGGTTCAACAAGGTACCCAGACTTAACCTGCATTTCATGTCAGGGTTTGAGCTTAATTAAATAAGGCTCCTGGGGATAAAGACAGATTAAAAAACAAAAACCAAAAAGAAAAAAAAGCAACAACAAAAAAGCCTGCTATGAGAGAAAGAACCTTGAGAAGTTAAATATTATTACTATTTTATTACAAATGTCTGTCCCCTGGTCAGTGTGCAAATACCTATATCTTATCAACTATTTTGTTAATATATTTAAAATGCTGATAGGTAATTGTTACAAATTCCATATGTTAATATTAATATATATTTCATTCTTTATAATAGCTTGAACATATACTTGAAACTAGAAATGTGCATATGTCTATAGACAATGCTTAGGGTTTCTTTACCACTAGAGGCCTGATATAGGAAATTCATACAAGAGTAGGCCTTTGCAGTCCCTGGAGCTGCCTCGGCCCTCAGTTGTGGCTTTGTCCGGTAGGTCATCCAGAAGGTGTCCAGATGGTCTTTCCAATATTTGGCCATTTGGTCAATTTGCATATTATGCTTTTATTATTATAAACTAATAGTTCTGAACATGAATCAATGGCCAGTAACTAGCCAGTAGCTCACTGCCAACCTCCAGTAGCTCCCCCTGCCCCACCTCATAGCTTGCTGCCCTGCCCCCTCCTATAGGTCTCTGCTAGCTCCCAACCGCTCACCTGCCTGCCATCCTGATCACCTCCTAACCACTTCTCTAGCAGCCTGATCAACACCTAACTACTCCTCTGACAGGCCAATTGCCCCCAACTGCCCTCCGCTGCTGGCCTGGTCACCCCTAATTGTTCTCCCCTGCCAGCCTGGTTGCCCCCAGCTGCCCTCTCCTACAGGACTGGTCACCTATAACTACCCTCTCCTGCAGGCCTCGTTGCCTCTAATTGACCTCCCCTGCAGGCCTGGTTCCCTCCAATTGCCCTCCCTCTCCTACAAGCCCAGTTGCCCCCAACTGCCCTCCCCTGCCAGCCTGGTCACCCCCAACTACCCTCTCCTGCAGGCCTGGTAACCTTAAACTGCCCTCCCCTACCCTCTCCTGCTGGTCAGCTCCCCCCCAACTGCCCTCCTGTGCTGGCTATCTTGTGGTGGCCATTTTTAACCACATGGGGGAGGCCATCTTGTGCAAGGGTGTGAGGGTCAATTTGCATATTATAACTTTATTATATAAAGGATTGTGTTATTTACTTTATAGATGATGCATTCACCTGAGGACTTTGCTAACTCAAGGCAAAGCAGGAATCTGCTGCTCAGAGTTGTGGGTAGTTAATTAAAAATCAAGCTTTCAAATCTGTAAGTGGATAGTGAATCTCAACTATAGTTATACCCAGATCCTTGGTGTATTGACTCTTAGTGCAGTGTACTTTTCTCACTTTGCCATTCTATTTTTTTTTTAATCCTCATCCAAGGGTATGTGTTTTTTGTTTGTTTGTTTGTTTGTTTGTTTTAATTCTTTTAAAGATAGAGGAAGGGAGAGAGAGAGATAAACATTGATATTAGAGAGAAACATCAATGGATTGCCTCCCATCTGCTCTCAGACCAGGGATAGAACCCCATCCTAGGTATGTGCCCTGACCTAGAATCAAACTTGCAATCCTTTGACAATGTGCCAAGGAACTGAGCAACCCAGTCAGGGTTCCCCTTTGCCATTCTTAAATGGTTAATCTTTAACAGATCTTAACATCTTTGATCCTCAGTTCTATGTTATCTCAATGAGATACCATGAGAATACTATTGCATGCATTGTGATCCTGACTAGTGAAAAGTTGGTAGAATAATAAATGTTCTTACCATTTGTGGATAGCATAGTACCTTATAAAAATGTAAGGAACAGTGCAAGTATCTGTTGGCTTTATTAGGGTGTTAAAAGTAGAATTGCTAGTTTGAAAAGCCATTAAGGTAATTAGATGTTTTATTTTTAGCACATTCTCTTGTCATGTAGACCAGCATTGATATTTTATATCTGCTCTCCTCTAAAACAGACTTGATTTTTTCCAGTTTCAATATTTTTTCAGATTTGAAAAAAGAAGTTGTTAGCTATGGCTTTCATTTTTTCATTCTCTCTGAAATAAGAATAGAGTAATAATTCTAGATACCAAGGTAGTATCCTAAGAGCATTCTTTTGAGTGCTTCTGTGTTTGTTGTATTAAGAAGGACCTAAAGACTTATTAAATAAAGGCCTTTTTAATGGGAAAATGATGGGTATTTACATTATAATTCCACTTGCATACTCAAAAATCTCCTTTATTCCCTTAAAAAAATTAAATATCTACAATCATTTCACAATTATTTATTCAATTCTTTCAGAAGACATCCCATGATCTTTGAATGCATCAGATAATAAAACAGCAGAAATTTCTGCCTTCTGGTACTTACCTTCTGCAGGAAAAGACATACAATAAACAATAAACTTAACATAAGAGTAAATAATGTAACATATTTGATGTGATGTGTGCAACAGAAAGAAAATTAAACAGTACATGGAACCAAGGGATCAGTACACATAGAGGTTGAATTTTAATTGGGTGGGGGGTAGACTTTTCCAGAAGATGACCTTTGAGCACTGAATTGAAAACTGTGAGGCAGTGTGTCATGTGCTAAAGACTCTAAGTCAGGAATGTGCCTTCAGAGTTGGAAGAACACCAGAGGGTCCAGAGTAACGTTGAAGAAGGGAGCAAGCTGAAGTGGTAGTAGATGCTATCTGATAGCAAAGAGCACTGGTCTTTTAGAACCCTGGTAGGCCCTTTTAAGGACCCATTTAAGGAGCATATTACTTATATTATGTGAGGTTTAACTCTTGCCTAATTTACAAAATTGGTGACAAAAATGGAAATTATTCTCTCAATCTCAAGTACAAGAAATATTAAGCTTCCACTTTATTTTAAGCAAGGGACCAAAATGGTCTAGTTGGACCTCATTTTGTATAGAAAGAAATGTCACAGAGAAGGGAAATGATTATAAATGCCATTCATAGAACAACCCAATGAGTTTTTTTGTATATTGTGTCTATATCCTATGACCTTATTAAACTAGTTTATTAATACCAGGAGTATTTTTTGTTTGTTTGTTTGCTCATTTGTTTTTTTCACTGCAACAAGGTGGTTCATGGAAAAAGTCATATTCTCTGTGAATTGAGACATTTTCATTTATTTCTTTCAGATCTATGCCTTTTTTGTTTCTTTCCATGTTGCACTGATTAGGACCTTCAGTGATATGTTGTAGAGTAGTGAGAGTGGACATTCTTGCCTTGTTCCCAGTCTTAGGAGAAAGCATTGAGTATTTTGCCGTTAAGTATAATGTGAGATATGGGGTTATTTTGGATGCTTTTATCAAGTTGAGGAAGTCTTCTTCTACTCCTAGCTCTGAGAATTTTAATCATGAAAGGATATTGAATTTTGTCAGATGACATTCTGCATCAGTTGATATGACAATGATCTTTTTCTTCTAAAGGCTATTAATATTTTGAGTGACATTGATTGTTTAATGTTGTGTTAGTCTTGCATTCTAATCATTATATGTATTATTGGATTTAATTTGCTAGAAGTTTGTTGAGGATTTTTGCACTTATGCTCATGAGGGTCATTGGCATATGCAGTTAACCCTTAAACAACATGGGTTTGAACTGAGGACAAAAAACAGTATTTTCAGTCCCTGGTTGGGAGCACACAGATATAGAAAGCCAACTGTATGCATACCTTACTCTATCCAAGGACTTGAGCATTGGAGGATTTTGGTGTAGGAGAAAGTTCTGGAAATATCCCCAATAGATTTTGAAGGAGGAGTGAGGTTTTGGAGAAATCAAAAGTTATGTGGAGATTTTCAACTGCACAGGAAGGGGAGAAGGTCAGTGCCCCTAAGCTCTGCATTATTCAAAGGTCAACTGTAGTTTGGTGAGTGTTTTTTGGGCTTTTGTTTTTATAATATCTTTGTTTGGATTTTGTATCAAGGTACTGCTAGTATCATAAAAGGTGTTGACAAGTGTTCCCTCCTCTCTTATAGTCTGGAAAAATTTGCAAGAATTAGTATTATTCTTTAAGTTTTTGGCAGACTTTGCTAGTGAAGCCATCTGGACCTGGCATTTTTTTTTTTGTCAGAAAGGTTTTATCTACAAATTTATTTTTAAGTGAACTTTCAAAGTTTACATCTCTCAGCAATTGGTCTATTTAATTTTAAGTGGATGCATTTGTAGGCACAGTGATAGTTTACAGTATTCCCTTGTTATCATCTTACCTGGAAAGGTACTGCTATATTATTCCTTTTCGTGATATTTATAATCTATGTCTTATCTAAATTTTTCTTGATCACTGTGGATACAGTTTATCAGGGTTGTTTTTTTTTCTCAAGAGAATCAGCTTTTGATACCATAGTTTTTTTTCTATTGCTTTTTTGCTCTCAATTTCATTGATTTCTGTTCTATTATTTTATTCCTCTGTCTTGCGTGGGATATTATTTGCTCTTCTCTGTTTCATTAAAGTTGTAGCTTTAATCATTAATGTTAGCTCTTTTGTCTTTTCTAATATAAACATTTAATTAATAAGCCCTGCTTTAGTTGCATCCTACATACTTTGATATGTTGTTCTTTGATTTTCATTCCAAGTATTTTGTAATTTCCCTTGTGGTTTCTTTTGAACCCATGGGTTATTTAGAAGTATATTGTTTAATCTCCAGGTACTTGGATTCTTTTTCTTTGCCTTCCTATTAATGGCTCCTAGTTTTATTTCCTTATTGTCTATGAACATACATTGAATTACTTCAGATCTCTTAAATTTGTTAAGGTCTGTTTTATGTCTCAGAATGTGGTCTATCTTGTTGAATGTTCCATGCATTTCAAAAGTATTTGCATCCAGTTGTTGAGTTGAGAGCTCTATAAATGTTATTTAGGTTAACTTTCCTTCAATATAATAATATTCAATTTTCTCTACTGGTTTTCTATCTGCTTACTCAAGTACTGAATCCCCTGACTATAACTGTATCTTACTGATGTAGCTGGATTAAAATTCATTATCTTTTTAAAATTTTCCAATTTGTTCTTATTGCCTTTCTCTAGAATGTGTATTTTCACAATTTTATTGTTATCTTATTACTTATATTCTCAATTTTAATGTTAGTGTTGCACTTTGATTTTCAATATACATTTTTAATTAATCAGAGTCTACCTTCAAATAATATTATATCACTATATGTATAGTGTCAGGACCTTATCATTGTATATTCTCAATCTCTTTGCTATCCTTTGTGCTTCTCATTTTTTGACTTGTAGACATGTTATAAACACATAGTATATTTTGCTTAAGTAGTTTTAGATAAATTAAAAATAAGAAAAAATGTTATTTATTTAGGCCTCTCAAGAATGCTTCATTTTTGTGTGTATAAATCCAGATTGCTGTCTGGTATCATATTTCTTCTGCCTCAAGAACTTCCTGTAACCTTCCGAGTGTAGGTCTGCTGGAAATGAATTCCTTCTTAATTTTTGTTTGCCTGAAATAGGTAATTTTCTTTCATTTTAAAGTAAAGTAGTATCAATATTAGCTAAGTAGAAATAATTGGAATCTGGAGATTTGGGATTATAATCTAATTCTAGCTTGTAAAATTCAGTCTTTCTTTCTCTAAAATGTGCCATAATATCAACATAAATAATGTACCAACATGCATTTCTTAAGTGCTCAAGGAATGCTATCTAATATCATCAACATCCGACATGATTTTATTTTTTCAGTCATCTGAGATTTCATAGCTTAGAGTCGTTCCATCAGGAAAGAAATATAGAGGCTGGTTTTACATGAGTTATTGAAGATATCTTGGTCTTTTAACCTGGAAGAAATAATCTTAGTACTCTTCAGTAAGGAAGGGCAGAGTGTAGGAATAACTGAGTCCCAAACTCTCATTTACAGATGAGAAACCTGAGGTTCCGAGAGAGTAGAGACTTGCCCAAGATTACACTCTGCTGAGATATGTACCACTGGAATCTCCTGGCTAATCTCAAAGTTCTGAGTAGTTGAAAACTGTCTCACTCCTCTTTTTATTCTCCACAAAACCTGTGTATATACTTTGTGGATCTCTGTAGAAATAAGGAAATAATTCCTATTATCTTACATTCCTCCTGGCCTATTTGAGGTCAAGGGTAGGCATGTTTGTAAATAAGTATTTTTGTAAATATGCTTATTTTTCAAAATCAAGAGTAGTTTAAATAGATGATGATCTATACAACAGGAAATAAAATAAGAAGAGTAGTGGTTACACCTATTCCTCTGTTGTTTTCAGCTACCAGGTCTTCATCATAATGCTTCCCAATTCCTTTTAATGGTTTTTGTACGGACAATGGTCAAACAGCACTCTCCATGCAACCAGAGAATTCTGAAAGCTTATTTCTTGCAATTAGCATAAACCTTCAACTCCAGAATGGTAGCAATGGTGGATTATGCCCAATGTTTTTAATGGTAAATGTAATCAGAACATAAGAAGATCTAAATGCATACTTTAAAGGAATTTGCAAAGATGAATAGGAGAGCCTAAAAAAGCACAGTTTGTTTCTTCATTTTTGTGTTTATTTTTCTCTTTCTCTTGTGCATATTGATATTTTTTGAAGATTATATATATATATACATATATATATACATACATATATATATATATATATATATATATATATATTTTTTTTTTTTTTTTTTTTTTTTTTTTTTAAAGCAAAATTTCCAAAATGTTCATTGATGGGGTAGATTAGTGTTTTCTTTATAGGTATAATTATTAAATAATTCAGGGGTCTAACCCCAGAGTGACTTTTTTTTTTCCTTATTCATAGATAATTTCTACAATAATATTATATTCTTTTCACCACAGAAGCTATTTATATTTTACTGTTTTTATATATTACTAGAGACCCGGTGCATGAAATTTATGCACTGGTGGAGGTCCCTCAGCTCAGATTGCGTGAGGGCATAGGCCAGTCAGAGAGATCCCATCGGTGCATGAACAGGACTAGGGAGGAGGTTGGCCAGCTGGGAATGGACCACAGGAGGGCTCCAGGGCATGTCCAGTCTGTATCACTCAGTTCTAAATGCAAAGTTCTATTCATCTCTAGCCATTCAACTTCTATTTAGCTGCCTCCTCATCTGGATTCCATATTTCCCCTTCAAATTAAATGGTTTCCTCCAAATCAAGTGGGATTAGATTTCCTATTTGTTGTTCCCTATCTTCCTTTTGCTGTCTTATAATATCAGTGTTTCTGGCTTGGATCAGAGTTGTATCTCGATCCCTCCTTTGCTATCATGCAACTACATGTATGCACTTAAACGTAGACTATTCTCTAAGCTCTTTGTCAAGAACAACATGTGATTCATCTATCACCCATCATGGGCACCTGGGCCTTACATTGCTTTAGTCTCTTATCCTCAGAGGCAATGTCATAAAGTGGTTAGAGGCAGGGCTCAGAAGAGCTGTGGAGTACTGAGCAAGTCAATCTATTCCTCTCCAAGGTCCAGTGCTGATGTCTGTAAAATGGGGACAATGATAATATATCCTCCTCCGTTTAGGTAATTCTAATAATTAAATGAGAAAACACATGCCACATGCCAAGTGGCCAACTTGGTACTCACATAATAAGAGCTTTAATAAACATTAATTATTATCCTCAGCCAATAGGTGTTAAACATCTACGAAGATTCAGTCACTAAAGAAGTACTTAGTCAATAAGCTAAAATTCAGTACTCCCAACACTTCACTCTGATATCTATCATATGGATAACAAAGCTTTATTACATCATTTGGATTTAGTTCCAAACCCAAGCCTACCCCTTGTAGTCAAACCAGTCCTAGGCCACCTCAGTAATTTTTCTGGCATTTCCATAAGCACACTGATGTGATACAGACATGGTTAGGCTTTACATCTATTTCCAAGAGTGTTTTGTGAAGACTAGAGAGCCAGGTTTAGGATTGCCCTTAAAACACTTTGATGCCCTGGCCAGTTTGGCTCAGTGGATAGAGCATGGGCCTGCAGACTCAAGGGTCCCAGATTCAATTTTGGTCAAGGGTACCTTGGTTGCGGGCACATGCCTGGTTAGGGGGTGGGCAGGAGGCAGCTGATTGATGTTTCTCTGTCATCGATGTTTCTGGCTCTCTGTCCCTCTCTCTTCACCTCTGTAAAAAAAATCAATAACATATATTTTTTTTAAAAACACTTTGACAAACTCCTTTCCTTTCTGACTGATGACTGGTTAACATAATGGAAGTCTGGGCCTGCAATTATGTCTTCAAATGAGACAAAATAACAGGGGATTCTAATTGCTTTATTAAAAAAAAAAGAAGAAGAAGAAGAAGAAGAAGGAATAATTGACTTTTATGTTTAGGCCAGGATTCCATAATAGATTTGTTGAAAAAGTAATTGTTTTCATGGTTATATGTATTGGTTTGAATTTTCTGTTGTTGTGTGCATATTTTGAAAGAAGACTTTGGATATAATCATTGTGATTTTCTAAGCAGCTGGTCTTCTCCTGGCATTGTTACAGGTCAGTCTATTTCCCCCTAATCCAACCATAATGTCATAAAATGCTGGCTGTTCCCTTAGCAACTGTTCAGGGTAGACTCGCTGCTTTCTTTGCCTCGGTCTCGTGGTGGGCTGCAGTCAAGCTCCTGCAGCCACGGGGGCGTACATCACCAGTGAAGGTCTTCACATCACTGTATCACCTGAGTCATTTTCATTTGGGTCTGAGAATCCAAAAGTAAATTGTATAAGACAAAATATATATATTGATACATATATATTCTTTGCATATGATTTTTTAGTTTATTGAACGTTTTTTTTCTTTTCAACTGAGTAAATTTTATGGCCACTTTTGACCTTGTCTTCAAATTACATAATTGATAGGAAATCGGAAACTATAATTAGTAAATTATAAAATGCTTCATAGGTACTTTTGTGCCTCTTAGTCATTGCTTTTATTCCTTTTTATCTAAGCTGGAACCAAATGTCTCCTTCTCTTCCACTGCAAAGTTTTTCTGGTTTGCTTTCACAGTTCCACCTTCTACATCAGGCAAAGCTTATACTTTGTTCCATATATTTTAAATGTTTTGCTGTTGTTGCTAATCCTTACCCGAGGACATTTTTTTTCATTGATTTTTAAGAAGGATGGGGGTGAGACAGAGAGAGAGACATCAATGTGAGAGAGACACATCAATTGGTTGCGCTCTGACCAGGGAAGAGATGAAATCTGCAACTGAGGTATGTGCCCTTAACTGAATCAAACCCCACTCCTTAGTCTGAGGGCCAAAGCTCTAACCGTTGATCAAAACAGGTTAAGGCCATTCCATATATATTAAAATCAACAGTAATGAAACCTTTCCTGAGATCGTCTCTCTTACTTACTCCCCACCTCTGAAATCCTATGCCATTTGGAATTAGGGCCAAACAAATTAATGTTTTGTATTTACTTGCTGGGGATTGAATAGAACTTGAATGTCTTTGAAAGACAACACCAAGTTATAAGAAATAGCTAATCTTGTGTTCCTTAAATACTTTAAAATCGTCTTAGCAAAGTGCTTAGTACTCAGTAGGGTGCAGAATATTGCAACAATCTGAATTACTTATAAAACATTGATATTGACCACTTCACTTGATAGAGAAAAAGCTACTTTTGCTCTTTATTCTTCTCTCTCAAGACTCAGCAGTGGGAAACAAGCAGTGCCCTGGTATTCCTTTGCCTTTTTTATTCTTACAGAGAAACAGGCACTGTTAAATAATCAAGGGGGGAACATTTGGCTCATTGAAAAGATAGACTTGTTTTTAAATAAGTTTGAAATAAACTAATACAGAAGTCCACATTAACTTTTTAGGGCAAATAGGCCTATTCCCTGTCATCGCTTCATTATTTGTAAGTGTTTGTAAGAACACTGTGTACTGTGGGCACTGGCCACTAGAGTGGTTGAATTGGAGTAGATGCTGGTGAAATTCTGCAGATCTTCCCAGCAGCACTTACCTTGTTTTCGCAGAGCTTTATCAAGGTTCCATGCAGACTCCATTACATAAGGGCAATGACCTGCCAGACGACCTTTCCGAACAAGAGCTAGTTTGAACCAGTACACAGCTCTGAATGAATGGGAAACCATTTTCAGATTTCAAAAGGGCTGCTAAAGCACGAATCTCTGTGGTGTAGGGATACACAAATGAGTATAACAAACTGGATGCTGCTTCTGCAGCTGTTTGAAGTCAGATGCCAGGTTTTCCCCTCCTAACTGCTCCTGGCAGCTTTTCCCTGTTCTGCAGCATATCACACCTACTTGATTTTACAAGCACTTTTGCTGCTACTGCCACTCCCTGCCCCAAAACAAAACCCAGCCCTGTTAGAATTCTTGTGGGCTGTGGGATGGAAAGGAGTTCTCCTTGGATTTGAAATGGTTGTGACTTCGCTTTGTATATAGAACAAAAATGGAAAACCAGATCCTGTGTTTGCCTTCAAACTGAAATTCCAAATCATAATCCGGAGGAAAGAAACAGATGCTACAGTTCAGTGAGATGCCTGGGCCTACTTCAGAAGAAAGCAGGAGGGAATCACCAAATTCAGACATCTATTTTAAGCATTTATGTTTTTGTTCTTTCTTCTGATTCTTAACTTGAGATAATCAATCAGCTATAAATATTTGAAGGAAACTGGTGCGGGTCATAGACAGATGCTCATCAAATAATATTCAATGTAAAAGTGTGATCTTGTAAGTATCTCAGCTGGTATTCCCAGGGTTATAGAGTGTTACAGTTAAAGCCTGCACTGTAAATCATGTAATCAATTCTGTCATTGAACAAATGAACAAAAACCACCACCGAGCCAAGGAAATTACTTGCTTAGGATACCACCACAAGTCTGTGGTTTTCTGTACTGAATTCCAAATTTCATGACTTCTAATTAAATTTTTTCTCCATTTTTCTGGCACATTTATGCATGCTTTTTGTAAAGAATGACATACAATCTGTGTAATCATACAGAACTATTTAATTGGTGATAGCGGTATGTGTGGTCCTTTTTATAATCTATAAGAGTCCCGGTGCACAAAATTCATGCACAGAGTGGGGAGGAGGACATGTGTTCCTCAGCCCAGCCTGCACCCTCTCCAATCTGAGACCTCTTGAGGGATGTCTGACTGCCCTCTCCTGATGGCCTGATCACCCACAAGTGCCCTCCCCTCCTGGCCATCTTGTGGCAGCCATCTTGTGTCCACATGGGGGCAGCCATCTTTGACCGCATGGGGGCAGCTATCTTGTGTGTTGGAGTGATGGTCAATTTGCATATTACCCCTTTATTAAATAGGATAATTTTCAAACTCTTCTGAGGGCTCTCATAGTTTCTATTACTGTTTTGTCTTTGAGCTCTTTCGTTCCTTTTGTCTCCAACTATCACCAGGGTTTTTAAATAAGTAGCTCTATGTTCATTGGGCATGTATTAGGTCTAGTAATAATTAATGTCGTTTTCTAATACTTTTTTAAATCGAATTTATTTAAACAATACAACAAAATTTAATCAACAATATAGTTGCCATTGTTTCCTACTACTTGTGCCCAATGCTCAGGAAGCATTTTAATCCCTCTGTTGTAAAATTCTTGTGATTTTGATGCGAAAAATTCGGTCAATGCATTTTTGAGGCATTCTTCATTATTAAATTTTTTTCCAAGAAGAACGTTTTGCAAAGAACAAAACAAATGGTAATTGGAAGGGGCAATATCAGGAGAATATGCAGGTTGAGGGAGAACTTCCCATTCCAACTGGCGCAGTTTTTCAGCAGTGATTCTTGCAGTATGCGGCCGTGCGTTATCCTGGTGAAGAATTACGCCCTTCTGATTAATCAGCGCGGGTTCTTTTTCTCTTAAAGCTTGGGCTAACCTTTCCCATTGGGCACTATACACTGCACTTGTAATGGTTTGGTTAGATGGTAAAAGTTCATAATGAAGAATTCCTTTAAAATTCCACCAAACACACAACATCACTTTTTTCACATGCAAGTCAGGTTTTGGCATGGGCTGCGGAGCCTCATTTTTGTCCAACCATTGAGGCTGCCTTTTCAAATTAACATACAGCACCCATTCTTCATCTCCGGTAACAATTTGCTCTAAAAACGGCAAACGGTTTTGACGAGAGAGGAGCAAACTGCAAATTGTGACTCTTTGATTGATTGTCGGTTGTTGTCGGTCAACTCATGAGGAACCCATTTTCCAAACTTTTGGACTTTGCCAAGTGCACGCAATTGATTGGAAATTGTTTTTTGTGAACAATTTAAAGTTGTCGCAAGCTCTTGTTGGGTAATTTGAGGATTTTGCACCAAAAGAGCTTGAAGAGCTTCTTGATCAAAATTGGACACACGGCCTCGACCACTCTTGTCATCTAACGAAAAATTTCCCTCGCGAAATTTCTCAAACCAACACTGGCATTTTCTGGCGCTAACTGCATCTTGACCAAGAGCACTACAGATGTTTTTTGCAGCCTCACTTGCTTTTCTTCCTAATTGGAACTCGTAAAGCATGCAGTGCCGAATATGCTCTTCATCCGCCATCTTCTTAGCCTTAGTTTTGCAACAAAAACCAAACCAAACACAAACTTTTTCAAGCAAAACTTGTTCATTGCACTTCACACGTTCTGTAGATACCACGTGTTTGAAGGTTATGTCAATACAAGTCAACGCCAAGCAAGATTTTAAACGAATGTTTTAAAACGACAGTAATTATTACTAGACCCGATATTCCTCCAAAGCCCTGGGAAAAAAAAAATGGGGTTGTATGAGACATCTCTCTTTTTAATCTCCCGCTAAGTTCTTACCTATGTACATGTGAGGGGCAGTTTGGTGTGGTGGAAAGAATATAGACTTCGTGGTCTGCAGACCATGATATATGCTGTTTTCTAGCAATGCAGCCTTGGAAACTTTCTGACCTTTCTGAAGCTCAGTTTCTTCAAATAAAAGTCTTCCCCTTGTAGTATTACTATCTATCTATATAATAGAGGCATATGCAAATTATATGGGATGCCGTAACATCATGACTGAACAGCAAGGACCTGAGGCTGCATGGTAGTTGGCCAGGGTTGAGAGACCTCAGGTCACGCCCCTCTCCTGGCAGGGTTTGATGGGGGACCTGAGACTGCACCCCCCACCCCCAGAGGGGCTTGACATGGATGGAGTCAGCTGGCTCTGGGTCTCACCCAACGGGGATGGGGATGGGCGGTTCTAGGTCTCTTGCATTTTTGAAGCACATGCAGGTGGTGGATGGGGAATTTACTCTAGGCGTGTGCCAGACTCTGACAGGAGGGAGATTTTCATATACATTTTATTATACTAATTTGCTTTCATATCTGTCACTTCTATTATAGAGAAAAGGCAAATAGCAATATTAAAATATTTCCCCTAATTAATTCCGTTTTAATGTGCACAAATTTTGTGCACTGGGCCATTAGTTGGATTATAAATGTGAATCATCTGACTCCATGTAAACACATAACACCTGCCAGCTTCCTTCCCAGCTTTTATGGTCAACATCTCTTTTCAACCCAGACTGGGGTATAGAAAGAGGAAAATATAACTTTTCCTGAGGATAATTGTCTGATAATTGATGAGAGAATTCAGTTGATGATAATTTAAGTTTTTGTTTTCCCACATCTGTAGAGTTGCAATACATATGTTATCTGTGTATGTGTCTACCAGTACTTTATAAATTTTTTTGCCACCTCTGTTATTTCTATATGACTCTATTTGCTTGACCTAGTCATAAAAACTCAAATAGATTTTTAAAAACATGTGTCCTAATACCTATTGTATGCCTCATTGTGGGGGCTACAGAGACCCACACAACAAGGCTCTGCCTTCTGGGCATTTGTAAGAAAAATGAAAAAACTTAAGTAGCCCTGACCAGTTTGGCTCAGTGGATAGAGCATCGGCCTGTGGACTGAATGGTTCCATGTTCGATTTCGGTCAAGGGCATATACCTGGATTGCGGACTCATCCCCAGTGTGGGGTGTGAAGGAGGCAGCTGATCAATGTTTCTCTCTCATCGATGTTTCTGACTCTCTATCTCTCTCCCTTCCCCTCTGTAGAAAATCAGTAAAATATAATAATAAAAAAAAAAACTTAAGTAGAAAATATAAAAGCTAAATTTGAAGGGTTTTATAATAGACTAGGGGCACAGTGAACAAATTTGTGCACCTTGAAAGGAACTAGGGGCCACAAGGCTGCAGTGCACACAGGAGCCCTGACCTAGTCCCTCCCCATTGCAGCCCCTGGTCCCCTGTCTGCCTGCAGCAATGCTCCCACCACCACTGCTCCCACACACTGACAGTATTGGCCTTGCCTGCACTTGCTAACAGCAAGGAGGGATTGGGGCCAGCACCAGCAGAGGGTGCAAGCACCAACTGCTGTCTCAATCTCCCCTCAGGAGCAGGGGGCAGTAGAGAAGCCCTCAGGGACAATTTGTGTTGGCAGCTGCTGCTTGCACCCACTGAGGGCGCTAAATGATCAGAACCAGTGCCCAGCACTGGCAGCTGTTGTGAGCAGCACCTCCAGCCCTGGCTGTGGGTACAAGCGGGATTGGTGTCGGCAGTGGGTGCCAGCACCTTATGGGACCATGGCACATGGGAGCAAAGAATTTTCAGGAACCACCAGAGACTTGCCCTAATGACAATGACCGGAGTTCTGCCTTGGTCTGGCACCCCTGTTCACCTGCTCCACCACCATCCCACCATGGCTGATGGCTGCCAAGCTCCGTGTAAGCCCCTGGTGGTCAGCACATGTCATAGCGACTGTTTGTTTGGTTGTTGGTTCTGCCATTCTGTCTATTTGTCTATTAGGGAGATATATATATATATATATATATATATAATAAAGTTGGGTGAGAAAGGAATATATCCTAACTAGTTGATCAGGGAAAACTTTATGAAGGAGGTAGGAGCTGGGTCTTAAAGACTGAGTAGGATCTGGGACCAATAATGTTGAGTGGAGGAGGAGGAAAAAGATTGAAGAGCCCAAGCCAAGAATTAGAGGTGGAATAAATCAACAAAAGTGTGCTGATCATTCGGCCAGTAGAACAGGAATGTGAATGGACAAAAGAAGGAATAAGGGTAGAAAATCTTTCAGTTCTGGTTCACGAGAGGCCCTGGATGTTGAATTCACCTCGGGTGGTCAACAGGAAGGTGTGTAAGCACAGGAGTAGCATGAACAAACCTGTATTTTAAGCAACTAATTCTGCCAACCATCCATTCAAATGCTTAAAAACATTAAATTGTAAAATATATTATTTATATGCCATGTTGTCTGAAAAGAAAGCTTTGCCCTAACTTGAAGCAGACTAGAGTTTTCAAAAGGTTACATAGTGTCTGTGACTTCAACTACTCATGCATCCTCCACAAGATGAGAGAGCTATTTCACTGTTGTGTAATAGTGTCAGTTTTGTTTTTAGCAGATTCTCCCAAGGAAGTGTGGTAAGCACATTTCTAAAATCATCACATTAAGTACTGTTGGCTAATAAATCATTGCTTCTGTGTTAAAGGTCAAAATGTTTCCTCCTTAGAACTTCTTTAGCAGCCTCCCTTGGTGTGTTTTTCCTGATCTGCAAACTTGTGTGTGCACGTGAGTGTGTTCAGCTGTACCAGAACAGACTCAAAGTTGGAACTATCAAGTTATTTTGACACAAATGCTTAGAAATATACTTTGGAAGTTATCACTAAAAATAGCAAAGTGTGTGTGTGTGTGTGTGTGTGTGTGTGTGTGTGTGTGTGTGTATGTGTCTTTTTATTCATGTTTCTGTGATTCTGTGTGTCTGATTAGTGGAAAAATTTGAAAGCAGTTCTCAAAAGTTCACATTGAAGAGTCTTCCCCAAAAACCTACTTTTATATTTTCTGATATGAATTATTACATTCTTTGTGTTTGCTTCTCCCCATTGCATCCCACACCACGTCATATCCCAACTGAAATTTGCTAAATCTGGTCAATTTATATATCAGAAAGTGTTAAACTGAGATATGAAGTTCAATGAAAAAAAGATACACATTTTAGTTTTCCATGTTCTTGAATAATTTTGTGTTGTAAATAAATACAATGTTACCTATAGTGAAATCCAGTTTGCCCTTGAATGTTTATATAAAATTAAAATCTAATACTTTAAATTTTTGCTTTTATTTTCTTTTTTAAAATATATGTTATTGATTTCACAGAGAAGAAGGGAGAGGTATAGAGAGCTAGAAACATGGATGAGAGAGATACATCGACCAGCTGCCTCCTGCACACCCCCTACCAGGTATGTGCCTGCAACCCATGTACATGCCCTTGACTGGAATCGAACCTGGGACCTTTCAGTCTGCAGACCAACGCCCTATCTATTGAGCCAAACCGGTTTTGGCTGCTTTTATTTTCTTACTGTTGGCCCTTGTGAGAAGTAGGTATAAGAAATGGTGCCTTTGTATTTTTGTGTGAAACTGGTATTAAAGATGTTTTTCACTATGTCAATGTCATTTTTTAAAAATATATGTACAAGAGAATCTCCTCTTAGAACTTAGTTGTAGGCTTCTTTAACAGAAATTAATCATTCTTATTTCATGTTAAGCGTCCTTTGTACTGGCTGCCAGGAAGTTCAAGGGTAAATTGAATGCTGTGTTATAGTAACTTTAGGTAACTTTCTTTTTAGGTTTCTGGTATAGTTTTCTCCTTCATTCGTCTCTGTAGTCTTTGATGTTTTTCTTTGTCATTGTTGTTATCAGATTTTAGGTGCAACAATCCTAATGAATCTGATATAGTTATAATAAAATTTTTGAATATGTATATTTAAAATAAATAATATGGCTGAAATAAACATATTTTAGAATTACCTGGGTACTTTTAAAGTTCTAATACCCAGTTTGAACACTTACTTCTGTTCTCTATTTTTATGCATCAATGTTTTTTATGCCATGTGAATGGAGCAGAGGTCATCCTTGTGCCTGGGACATAGTGGGCATTCAGTAGATGTTTGTTGAATGAAAGAAGCACACACAAACACAGCTTTCCCTTCTGGTGATATGCTTTATGATACAATTTCCAGGAATGTATTGTGTCTAAAATTGGGAACCATATGTACAGGAAATTCTTTCTTATGTCAATATGAAATCCCTCCAAAGTAAATCCCCTTCCACATACATATATATGCAGAAAGCTGTAAACTTGTCCTAGGATAACTTTTTTAGGAGGGAAGCAATCCTGCACAAAGTCCTGGGCACGGGTTAGGTTGCATGTCTTTTTCTGTAAAGGTCTGTCTTGAACATTTTATGATTTAGTTACTCCCTTCCCAGAGTCCTGTTAAGAACCTTGACCAATCTGTAAGGCAGAGAGGAGCAAGCCAGGATAATAAGATAATGTGGCAAAGAGATGTGCAATTTTTAAGTCTTTCTAGAAGAGATGGGTGAGAATAAATGTGTTCAGGACCATGGCAACTTTCCCTAGTAGCCAGAGAGAGAGCATCACTGGCCTTGCAGAAACAATGCCCCCCATCACCACCACCACCACCACCCCTGGGACCTCCAGGCTTGGAGGGGTCTGATGGCCACAGGGTGCTTCATCTCTGTTTCAACAGTAAGAACATCCAAGCTTCAGGGCACATCTCTGTTTTAAGGAGGGTTCACCAGGGATATAAAATAAATTGGGATTTGAATGGAAACTTGGCATCCTGGTTTGGAAACATTTTTTATTGGGTACAGATTTGGGTGGGGGCTGGGAGTAGGAAAAAAACAAACACAATTTCTATGTTGTAAATGTTAATAAAACGTTAAGTAAAACAAATTAAAATAGTTTGTTTTGATGAGGCTCTTTTGCATTCCCATGACTCCATAATACTGTTGGATTTGATGAAAATCTATAACTGTTTTAGTATAGAAAGGCAAGGAATAAATGAAATTAAACAAAATCAGAGAATAACAGAGGATATGATGGGGGATTAGTGTAGCTAGCTGGCAAAGGTTCTAATGGGTTTTTTATTAGTCCAAAATTATGCTGTTAATAATTTTTAATGTAGAGTCCTCAAATTATGTCTTCAAGTCGCCAGTTCTGTTATTTGTTAGTCATAAACTCATATTCTATGTATATCTACCCAATCTCGGTGACAGTGTTTTTGTTGTTGCTGTTGCTAATCCTTAAAACCATTAGATATTAAGTATCTACCAGATACAACACTACCAGAGTCATTAATTTTAGGGAGAAAATAGGAGGTTAATGGTTATAATTTGACTTACAATATCTATTTATGTGTATCATAACCTCATCTCAGAACTATGTAAGTTGGAGAAGAATCAGAGTACTCAGGGGGTTTATATTGCAATCCTGGTTGTGCTGTGGAATGACTGTGTGATTTTGAGCAAGCGATTTATCCCCTGTATCCTCAATGTTGTCCTCTGAAAAATGCATTGACTCATTTAGGGATATACAATGACTCACGGTCAGAATAAGATGAATATGCTGGTCTGGGTAATCCAGGACTGCACTGTCCAATACGGTAGCCTCTAGCCACATGCAGCTCATTTTAATTAATTTAAAGAAAATTTAAGATTTCATTTTTAAAATTAAAAATTCAACTTCTCAGTCCCTCTAGTCACATTTCAATTGCTCAGTGGTCACACAACGAGTGTCTACCATATTGGACAGCACAGAAGGACCACATCATCACCCCAGAGAGTCGTCAGAGCCCACTGCTCTGGAATGAGTCCCTTCCAGAATTCTGGGGATGGCTGCTTGAATGTGGATGGTATCTCTTTAAGTTGCTGTGTGAGATGCTGGGAATAATACAGTCCTCAAACAACTCTGTCTCTCCTTGAACCAAAAGGAGATCATTCACCAGGGAATGGTTACTTTGTGCTGAATGGCATGTCAGCTTCATCACCACAGAAGTGGCATCAGCAAACATGCTCATTCTGAATTCCATCAGAATAATTCTTAAGCACCATGTGTCCAGTGTTGTCTTTGGCACATGCTTGTGGCTTCATATGAGTTCCAAAATGAAACTTCTCAGTCTCCTTCATGAATGTAGCTGTCAAAGGCCAAGGTAATGATGCCATGCTGTGTTTGAAAGCCTGAAAGGGGTGGGAAAGCTCTGGGAATGAGGGGGACATCTGAGATCTATGCTGCTATTATGGATTGGCGGAAAGTCATCTTAAGTGACCAGAAGGAGCTACATAATAAGCAGAAAGTATTTGTTTCTTCTGTTCATGGTTTGGTACTCCACCACATTCTATGTACATGTCTGACTGTGAAAGTTCTTCAGGAATTATAAAACCATATACCAAAGTTAGACTGATTATTAATATTATTGATGATTCCTTTACATTATGATAAAGTCATAGAGGGTGACCATCTATCTATGCTCCCTTTTGAGTCTGAGGTTCATTTCTTAAAGGTTCAGTGGTGCCTGGTGGGTTTTGTGTGGGGTTTTTTTGCCAGTTTTTTTTTAATTTTTAATTTATTGTTTAAGGTATTATAAATAATAGTACCAGTCTCTCTCTCTCTCTCTCTCTCTCTCTCTCTCTCTCTCTCTCTCTCTCTCTCTCTCCCTGACCTCCCCCCACTGACCTCCCTCTGGCCTCCCCTAACCTCCAGCACTTGTGCCCTAGTCCCCCTGCCCCCAGTGTTTTGAGTCTGTTGTTTGTGATTCAAGTCCTTTGGTTGATCTTTTATCTCCCCAACCCTTACCTTCCCACTGTAGTTTGAAAATCTGTTAGATACTTCTTTGCCTCTGTCTATTTTTGTTCAACAGTTTGTAATGTTCTTTATTATCCATAAATGACTGAGATCATGTGGTATTTCACTGACTGGCTTATTTCACTTAGCATAATATATATGTTCTCCAGATCTATCCGTGCTGTTGCAAATGGTAAAAAAAAATCTTTCATTTTTACAGCAGCATAGGATTTATTCCATTGCGTAGATGTACCACAGTTTTCTAATCTATTCATCTGCTTATGGGCATTTAAGCTGTTCCCAAATCTTATTGTAAATTGTGCTGCTATGAACATAGGGGTGCATATACCCTTTCTGATTGGTGTTTCTGTTTTCTTGGGATATATTCCTAGAAGTGGTATTACTAGGTCAAATGACAATTCCATTTTTAACTTTTTGAGGAAATACCATACTGTTTTCCACATGGCTCACCAGTCTGCATTCCCACTATCAGTAAAAGAGGGTTCCTTTTTCTCCACATCCTCTTCAGCACATTGTCATTTGTTGATTTGTTGATGATATCCATTCTGACAGGTGTGAGATGGTACCTCAGTGTTGTTTTGATTTTCATCTCTCGGATGATTAATGACTTTGAGCATGTTTTCATATATCTCTTGGCTTCCTGAATGTCCTCTTTCAAAAAGTATCTATTTAGGTGTTTTGTCCATTTTTTTTATTAGATTGTTTTTCTTCCTTTTGTTAAGTTATATGAGTTTCTTGTAAATGTTGGAGATTAAACCCTTATCGGAGATAACATTGGCAAATATGTTCTCCCATGCAGTGGGCTTTCTTATTGTTTTGTTGATGGTTTCTTTTGCTGTGCAGAAGCTTTTTATTTTGATATAGTGCCACGTTTATTTTCTCTTTAGTTTCCATTGCCCTAAGAGCTGTGTCAGTAAAGATATTGCTACGACAAATGTCTGCTATTTTGTTGCCTATGGCTTCTTCTAAGATTTTTATGGTTTCCCATTTTAAATTCAAGTTATTTATCCATTTTGAGTTTATTTTTGTGTATGGTGTAAGTTGGTGTTCTAGTTTCTTTTTTTTTTTTTTTGGCAACTATCTGTCCAGTTTTCCTAACACCATTTATTAAAGAGTTTGTATTGTCTCCATTGTATACTCTCGCCTCCTTTGTCAAATATGAATTGAGCATACTGGCTTGAACCCTAAAGACTCCATCAAAAAACTATTAGACTTAATAAATGAATTTAGCAATGTAGCAGGATACAAAATTAACACCCAGAAGTCTATGGCTTTTCTATACACCAATAATGAACTGATAGGAATAAAAAGAGCAATAAAAAAGCAATCCCATTTACCATTGCAACAAAATAATTAAGATACCTTGGAATAAACTTAACCAAGGAGACAAAGGATCTACACTTAGAAAATTTCAGGACGCTAAAAAAGAGATAGAGGAAGAGATGAACATATGGAAGAATATGCCATATTCATGGATTGATAAAATCAACATCATTAAAATGTCCATACTGCCCAAAGCAATCTATAAATTCAACACAATCTCCATTAAAATATCAATGGCATACTTCAAAGACCTAGAACAAATTCTCTAAAAATTCATCTGGAATAAAAAAAGACCCCAAATAGCAGCAGCAATCTTGAGAAAGAACAATGTTGGAGAGATCATAATACCAGACATCAAGCTATCTTACAAAGCCACTGTTCTCAGAACTGTCTGGTACTGGCATAAAAACAGACATATAAACCAGTGGAACAGAACAGAGAACCCACCAGAGATTGAGATAAGCCAGTGACTGATTTTTGGTGTTTTTTTTTTTTTTTTTTTTTTTTTTTTTTTAGTATTTGTGTGTGTTGGTGTGCATACTCACACTGGAGCTCATGAGGATGTGAAACTACTTTTTTGTTGTTGTTTACAGATGGCAGTTTCAATTTTTTCCTCCCAGCATGGACACTGAAACTGACTATATTCAAACTCCCACGTATTCGTTTAGATGGTCTTGACAAAGTTACTTCTCTATGTTTCAGTTTTCTTATTTAAAACAAGGATAGTAATAGTTCCTACAATAGAACTAGTACAAGGATTAAATGAGATTGTGTGTGTGCATTTTATATGTATGTTCATATACATATATTCACTTACATGTATGCATGTATACTTACATCTCAGGAATATTCCTGGCTATTTATAGTCTTAGCTGTGACTGAGACATAATTCTTACAACACTAATATGCTCATTGGTGGACATGAAAAATCCATCTCCCCCAGAACTGACTTGTCTGCCAAACAGATGATAACAGCTGTCTTCATGTCCTGTCGCTGGAGGGTGTAAGCCACTTGTGTTGAGCCCTTCCCCTGCAGGACATCCACCCACTAGGTTGATTGGATGCTGCGTTCAGAACCAGTGAAGTCTAATGCTCTGGGATCCTACAATATGTCCCTCTGAACATTTGCACTCTGAGAATTTTCTTCACTTTTATACTCCAAAACTACTCCCCATTCCCCTACCATCTCTCCCCCCATAACCTCCCCCACACACACACACATAGGCACTCCAGCTTTTTGTGTTTCTTTTTGCCAGATGCTTGAGATTTAAGGGCCTTGGAAATCTCTGTTCTCACCTTGACGGAGTCACAGAGGTGTCCTGTTCCCATGCTGTTGATGTTGAGAGAAATAGGGCACATTTTTTCCTCCATGTGCCACTGAGCTTTCAAGCAGAATGTACAAGATGTTTTGTGGTTACCAAGGATACCTGGCGACATAATCATACCTAGCCTTTCTTTTCTTTCTCCACCCCAGAGCTTCTGCCCTCATCCTACTCTACCCTACCCTGGTCTTTATGTGCCACTCTAGATGTAGTACAGCTCGTACTCTATAGCCTGTCACTTATTTGGATTCAAAAGAAGCTGCCAGAAAATTAACTGGAGAGTACAAGTACACTTGCCAGCACTTGCAGATTCTCGAGTGGACAGGCTGCCCTGAGAGGGAACAGCTTTCTTATACACTGAATTTTTTTTCTTCTATTTGTGAATACATTCAATTTGTTTGGTTTGGGTAGGAGGGGCTTACAGGCTATTCTCTGGTTCCTATAGATTTACTTATTGGAGACATTCTTGTCCCAATTACTGCCATCAGTAATTATTTCAAGGTCTCATACGGAAAGTTCTTCCCTATTAATCAGTGTGTCTGAGGATAAACATTTTAATAGGCCAAAGATGGCAAATAAATAGGAATGTGGCTTACTGTGGAATGTGAATAATATCTGTTATGTGTTATCTAGGTATCTTGACCTGGTGTTCTGGGTTCTCCATGATATGACTTCTAACTCTATTTACCCTAACTTCTTTATAATCTCTTCAGTTAGCAATAGGTTTTCCCATCACCACTATCACCACCTCTACCTCTACCACCACCACCTCCATCTCCAACTCTAACACTTCTAACACCACCACCTCCAGCTTTGTCACCACCACCTCTGCCATCTCCATCTCCAACTATAACACCACCATCTCCACAACCACCACCACCTCCACCTCCACCGTTATCTCCACAACTGGCCCCATATATCCTATCCTTTAACACCCAAATGAAATACCTCTTCCCCTGAAAAGGCATTGCCCTAATTGTCCTAGCTGAAAGTGATAGTTCTCTCCTCTGAACTCCTATTGTCATCTCTTTGCTTCTTTCTTATGATATCTTTAGTCAAGTTTTGTCTGTGTTATTTAGTTGAATATGCTTTATCTCTACTACTAGATATGAAATTTCAAGATGATGGTCAGGTTCTATCTTATATTCTTCTGCTCCCTCCCTAATTAGGTTTAGGGCAGGCTTATTTCCTCATATACTGTAGCTGTTTACAAAATACTTCCTGAATGAATAAAAAGAAAAAAATACATATAGATGTCCATGCAAGTAGTTCCACTGACTGAGATTTGATAAATTTTAACAGGATAGAATATTAGAGTTGACAGGAAATTTCAAATAATCTAGCCACTACCTCATATCTCAAACCGAATTCATTTTCAAATAGGAAACTAAGATTTATATGTGACTGGTCCAGATTACATAGCAAGAGAATAAGAGCTAGGACTTGTAACTCATAAATAGCATTCACCTCAGCAAGTTTTTTTTTTTCAAATAAAACTAAAATAATAGTGACATAAACCCACTACTTCCCTGACATTTTTTTTTCTGATATAAATAGTACAAAAAAAGAGGGAAACATAACTACTTCTATCATAAATGTGGTTGCTCTACAGCTGAATCAGAAACCTGAGCAAGGAAATAAGTCTTACTTGATTTTGAACATGGTAGAAGACTTAATGACTGAAGTTCAGGCTGTCTGGTCATTGACAGCATGACAGGAAATGGGAGTTTAGTTGGCTGACATTCCCATAACTGAGAGAGAAGAAAAAAAGAAAAAGAAAAAAAAGATTTCTGGTCCTACACTTTAGCCAGAAATGAGGGCAGAAGCCAAATGGTAGGGTGGGGGAAAGATTCCTTTCTCCAACTATGTAACAGAGCATTACGTGAGTCAATTCAGCTCTTTGAGTGTGCTCTGAGTTGAGTGCCTTCTGGAATGTGAACTGTAAATCTCTTTCATCATCCTTCTCACTGACCTGCAAACAACCCCTGTTTCTCCCAACTGCTTCCCCACCACCTGTTTTTCAGTCTTTCTGTATCTACAAAACTCTTTCTACCCTCTTATCTTTTTTCTGTCTACCTTTCTATGGTGCATCTTATTCTTTTTTTCAAATGTTTCCATATGGCTCCACTTCCCCCTAGCTATGAGATGCAGAATAGAATAATGTGACAACTTAACATTTATTCATGTATATTCAACAAATATTACTGACCACATACTATGTCCCAGGTACCATTCTGGTTGTTGAGGATACAACAGTAAGCAAAACAGGCAAATCCCTGCCCTTTTGGAGCTTCCATTTGAATGGGGAGACAATAAAAAGAACCGGTAAGTTATATACAATATTGGAAGGTAGTAAATGCTGGGAGAGAAATAAGCTGGGAGGAAAAATGGAATGGGGGTTAGTGGTGGGGAAGCTGTAGGTCTCAGTGCAGTCAGACAGCTTGAGATGGATTTGGATTCCTAAATTCATCCTTCCTAGTCATGTTGTTTGGGCAAGTTAATAGACCTCTCTGGGCCTCACTGTCATCTGGGCATCAGGAATCACAAGGGAGCCAAGCCAGTGTGGCTAAGTGGTTGAACATCTACCTATGAGCCAGGAGATCAGAGTTTGATTCCCAGTCAGCGCACATGTCCAGGTTGCAGGCTCAATCCCAAGTAAGAGGAGAGCAGGAGGCAGCCAATGAATGATTATCTTTTATCATTGATGTTTCTACCTCTCTCTTTCCCTCCCTTCCTCTGTAAAATCAATAAAAAAAAAAATATTAAAAACAAAAAAAGAATCACAAGGGAAATTTATGTCTTCTTGGGTGGTTATAGGAATTAATTGAGCTAATGTATGTAAAGTACTTATTATAGGGTCTGGTTCTCTATAAACACTTGTTTGTATTATTATTTATACAATGCTTTATATTGTATTATATATTATGACACATATATAATAAATATTGTGTATATGCATGTATATGTTATATGTATAGTAATAGTATTTAACTTGTAATATTTCTTTTGTCCCCTCAAAATACCTGTATTTTTTTTTCTTTCTTTTGATAGACTTTGAATTTTTGAAGGCAAGGACCATATTTTGTTGATCTCTATATTCTCCAAAAAGGGGAATACCCCTTTTTGAAGCCCAATAATCTTTTGTTGAAGCCCATTTTTAGAACTCTTCTCTGATTTTCATCTTTCTTGTATCACATCTAAACAAGAGTTTCATTCTGCCCACCTCCTCTTTCTACCTACTAATCACCACTCCTCCCCACCTCTGACAGAATTCCAAACTCATGATCTTTGTCTTACTGATGCATGTACCCCTCTCTTCCCTCACCTAATTTTACTATAGATCCAGCCATTTCCAGTAGCTCCATTCCACCTTCACACAATCTTAAACTTTTCTGTCCAGTGGAAGTCATACACTCTCTTCCCAAAACTTGTCTATATGCCCTAAACTTTTATTAATAATGCACTTCTACAAATGTTTAATACTTTCTAACAGAAAACCCACATTTATTTTTTTTCTCATTTAGTCTTTAGAACTACTGTGTGAGGTACACACTTCAGATATTATTTTCTAATAAGGAAACAGAAGCTCGGAGAGGTGAAGTGAAACTCCAAGTATATGTGGCTAAAAATGGCAGACTCAACACCTGAATTCCTGTTATCTGAAGCAACAATACTGAATTGAAAATGTTCATGCTTGACCCTTTGATGACCTGCAGTCTTATGCCAGTTTTACTATTTCCTCACCTTATGACCCTGGAAAATGCCTTACATCCTCGTTTTTTACTTCTACAAGATTAAAGTAACCCTTGCCTGCCCTAGCTCAAATATTTTGAATATTAAAGAACATGTTAAGAAATTTTGGAAACTATAAATTGTCATATGTACATATCAAAGGTTGGAATAAACTCTGTAAAAATATGACTGATATAAGTGAAGGAAAGAAATCAACATTTTCTGTGATTTCCACACACTCCAGAAAAGCAAAAGCTCTTTAGGATTTTCAGGCATATCTAAGCATCCACACTGTGGTAAAGATCATAAAAGTCTTTTTAGAGTATGCACAACCCCCAGAGTCTAAATGTTATTTTAAAACAGATCCCTCCCTAGGAATATACACTTGACAAACAGTGAAGTGGGCTGTTTCTTTCCCTGCAGTGAGCAAACCCCAGAGGTCTCTTTATATCACCCTATAAAATGTAGTGATATTAAGTGACATGTTGATCTGTCTTGTTATAGTAAGAGGCTCAACATTGTGGGCTTCTTGCAGAGTTTAGGCACCTATTCAAATCCCATGGTTATTCTGAATGTTGTTGAACTGACTGTTGAGTCACAAATGAACTATGCTTTGGGAGTTGGAAATATTAAATTGGAAAGAGCCCTAGCCAATTTGGCTCAGTGGATAGAGCATCAGCTTGCAGACCGAAGGGTCCCAGGTCTAATTATGATCATCAAAGGCATTACTTGGGTTGCAGGCTCCTCCCCAACCCAGGCCCTGGTCAGGGCTTTTGCAGGAGGCAACCAATCGATGTGTTTCTCTCACATCAATATTTCTCTCTGTCTTTCCCTCTCTTTTTCACTCTCTCTAAAAATCAATGGAAAAAATATCCTTGGGTGAAGATTAAAAATAATAATAATTTTTTAAATGTTGTATAGAGATTATGAAATTCCATAGTGTTTTACATTTTTATGATAGGTGCTTAATAAATTTATGTAAAATTAAATTGGGTAGTATTTGTAGCAAGTATCTGTGGCCTGGATGTGAAAAGAATATGTGTGTGGGTGCTTAAATTTCTCTATCATCATTCTGTTCTGCTCCCCATAATATGCAAGGGACTACTAGAAGATGGTGCCCAGCAAAGCTCCATATTTTAATGGATTTCGGTCCAGAGCATCAAAGTTGACAAGGATGGTGAGGGGAGAGATGGGCAATATATCCTCAGAGACATGACAACATCCCTATAGCTTTGAAACCAACAACAGGGTAAAAACTAAAAGGGTTATGTAGTACTCTGGATAAGGTAATCTAGACATCTATCTGGAAAGCAAAGTTAAGGATTAGAGCTCAAGGCATTCAGGCCACACATCAGAGGAGAGGGTCGCTCCCTGGTACTAGTCCCAACAGCTGTTAAATATTCCTGATTCTTTTAGGATTGAGCAGCCAGCCTTCAGCCCAGTTGCACCTGCCTGGATTTAAAATGATATTTTTGGTCTTTAGCCAGGCACATGCCTTCTTTGTACCATCTGGCAAGGATATGCTTTCTAAGCAGGGAGCCCAGAGGGCAAGCAGAGAACCTTGAGGCCCTGCCTCCCACCCAACCTTCTCCTGTACAGTATTAGATATTCACTACATAGACCAGGCAAGAACTCAGGTTAGACAGATCTATCAGCACTTAACTGGTTTTCCTCAACTTAATTTTAGATTCATTACATTTAGATGTGGCTTGCCCATGATCACACAGCAAATCCATGGGAGAACTAAACAAGAACTCAAGTCTTTTGACCCTCAGTTCTCTCCCTATATGTAGTAAAACAGCACCTCCTTGTATCATGATAGTGTATCAAGCTGTATGACCCTATTAATTATTCATGAAGCATTCTTCTTGCAGGCCATACTAACAAACAGTAGCTTAAAATAACAGACATTTACTGTCGTGTGGTTCAGAATTTCCGTTCATGGCTCTGCCAGGCTTTTTTGCTCAGTCTCACAGGCTGATGTCAGAGTGTGGCTGAGATGCATTCTGGATATGCATTACTACTGCCACCCCTCCAAACAGCAAAGGCCAGTCTCATGAACATGGTGTTAAATATGTGTCTCTTGGATTTTGATGAGGTTGCAGTGGATGGAAATGTGTGATATTTATTTGGAAGACACATTACAAAGAATCTTGGATTTCTATATAGGTTCTTGTGGGGGACAAGCTCTAGGGTGACACCTCCTGGTGTTTATTTGTGTAATTCCCTTTTTTTGAGCAGGAGGGGAGAGAGGGTGTTGTAACTTGCTTCTAATCAATAGAAGATGTCAAAGGCATTGAGAAGTAACTTTCATAATTATAGTGTATTATGCCTGAGTTCATTTTAGCAGACTGGAGTGAAAAACTCTTCTTATAGGTTTGAAGAACTATGAGATGTTGTTGGATAAGCCCATGAAATAAGGCCTCTGGGAACTGTGGGCTACTTCCAGGATCTAAGGGTGGCCTCCAGGTAACAGCCAACAAACAATCAGGGTCATGGGTCATACAGCTGAAAGGAAACACATTCTTCCAAGAACCTGAATATGTTTGGAAACAGCTTCTTCCCCAGTCCAGCCTCCAGATAAGAATGTCTCTCAGCTAGTACCCAGATGGCAGCCTGTGAGACTCTGAGCAGAAGACCCATCAAAGACATGTGTGTACCCTCTGAAATTATAAGCTAATAAATACGTTGTTTTAAGCCACTGTGATTGTTAGGCAGCAACTAAAAGCTAATACAATATTGTTTACTATTTTCTAAAAAGATCGTATTTAGAAAAACCTCAGCCTTTAAAGGAATATATTTAACAGTTTTTAAGGTGGTGATGATCAAGTTTCTTCTAAAACATCTTCAGTGACAGGAGCTACCATTTCACAGGGCAGCCCATTTTAGTGTTCAACAGGTGTGCATGTTGTCAAGTTCCACTCTCCTGAGAGTAATACACCCTGCAGAAGAAGCCTAGGATGTACCATGATTGCCAAGTAGGATGGTGAAGAGTCCTGTCTCTGTTGGCTTTAAACTGTCCCAAGTGGCATGTTTCTCCTTCATAAAAAGAGAGACTAGCCCAGCTGGCATGGCTCAATGGATGAGCATCAACCTATGAACCTGGGGGTCAAAGTTCAATTACCCATCAGGACACATACCCTGATTGTGGAATTGATCTCTAGTATGGGGTGTGCAGAAGGCAGCTAATCAATGACTTTCATCATTGATGTTTCTATCTCCCCCTCAACCTTCTCTGAAATCAACAAATATATATATATATATATATATATATATATATATATATATATATATATATATATTTTTTTTTTTTTTTTTTTTTTTTTTTTTTAAACAGAGCGGAACTGAGAGGAACATATGTGACAGGTACCACACTATCTCTTATTCCAGTTTTACTACTATGCAGCAGTGTAAACATAAGTTAATAAGCCCTGGCGGCATACTTTTTTCACAGAGTTGTGCCCAGCAAATGAGGCCTCATCTATGAAAGCGTTGTTGGCTGTAAATCAGCAAATGATTACAAAGGTTGATTATTAAAATAACTGCCACTTGTTGGTAAATATTGTCAAAGCTGGTCCACACTCATGGAGACAGGCTCTCCAGGGAAGCTGGTGATGTGGAGATAAGGAGGAGACTGCTCTGCTTGGAATTGCATCACTTGTTCTCCTACGTTTCAGGTCTTGCTTCAGGAATTTGTTTTTGTTTTGTTTGGGAAGAACAAGAAACCCCTGGAGCCAGTTACCTTGTCATCAAAACTCAAGGTGGTAATTAGGCTCCAAAGCAAACCTGTGTCAGCAAGACAGCGTTGAAACTTGAATTCCTTTCTGAAGGTGGGGGCCTGGATCCTACAAGCATAGTGTACAGCTTGGCTATTTTTATGCGTCTGCATGCAAGGAGGTTCAAGAGAATGTGGGGAGAGAAATAAGCGTCCTCTGTCTGCAGGCAAAACTGGTTTGAACATGTCTCTGTGTTCTGTAAGGGCTGCTGGAACCTTCACAGTTTATCTGATGAAAGATTTCACTAAGCAAAATGTTCACTTACAAATCCAGGCCCCAATTCATTTATTTTTGTTAGAGATCTCTCTCCAACCACCAACCACAAAGAAATAAGTTGAAATCCTCCAGAGGCCAAGAAATTATGAGGATGTTTAATCTGTCCATTGGATGATACCCCAGCAAGCACTCTTATTATAATTCCTTTGATATGGACAATTTACATATTGCAATTTTCCTCATTTGGAAGAGAAAAATAGGCTCATACATGTATTTTTAGGATATATTTCATATCTATGTTTCTGTTGCACTGCTCAGATTACTATTAAAAGTATCATTATTTTATTGTATATTTGTTTTTGCCCACATTAAGAACAAAACCAAGATATTATTCAAACCAACCAAAATCCTCCACAACCTTCTCCTTTTAAAAACAGATTAAAAATTGTTCTGTCAGCCAAATGTCCTTTAGTTTGGTCCCACAAAAATGTTTCTTACCTGTGGTCTGAATTTTTATGGGTGTACACACCCTGTTCTCTTGTCAGCGTGATGATACATGTGGTGTATCAAATAGCAGGAACCTACAAATCATGCTGTCGGCGGCATGGTATTTTGTATCTTCATTTTCCATCAGCTGTAGATTTGCCCATGATTTCAGTTTTTGTTTGTTTGTTTGTTTGTTTGGGAGGTTGGGGACTCTGCCTTTGCTTTTGTTTTTTGTTAGTTTTTGAGTTCTAGTCTGGGCCTGAGGTCCAGGGCTAATGGCAATGCTACTGTGAATATCTGAGCCTGATTCTTTGGAGTTCCTCTGGCCTATCATCTCAGTGGCTCCAAAGTCATGCTACCAGCCTTCTTTATGAGAAAAGTTACCTGTTTTCTCATTGTTGATCCTGGAGAAATTGTCACTAGTCAGCCATAAAACGTACCATTGAAATGTTAATTTATCAGTTTCATTCCTCAGTTTCCCCCACTAGGTGGTGAACTCTTGCAGTACAGGGAACTACTCCTTTTGTTCATTATATCCCCCACCCAGCACTAGGCCTTGCAGAAGCTGATGTTCCATGACTGTTTATTTCATAAATGAGTGAATATTACTAGGTGACATTTTTCCCATGGACCAGATAATGCAATTTTAGATCTTGCCATATAACTGGGGTTACGGAGTGAGAGGATTTCAATAATCAGTGAAAATCCGGGTGGGCAGCTCCCAAATTCCAGATAGATTATGACTCACTAGTTCATAGATGAATGAGTATTGCAGTTTATAGAGATGAACATAATTCATTTCAGCCTGCCAGTTTCCCAGACAAGGCCACTCAGCCCTGAGAGGGGCATTGTGTTGCTGAGAGTCCTGGGAAGAGTTTGTGGAAGAACTAACTCCTACAAGGCTTAGTGTGTTTTCCTTGTTACCCACTCTCATGTCATGACAGACACATATGTCAATCAGTTGCCTCCTTTAGCTCACAAGGAGGTACACTTAATCTAGTGTTAGATCAAGTAATTATTCAAGATGTCCTGACACTGCTAGAGAATAATCTAAAGGCAAGTGAGCCATAACTGTAGCAGCCATCAGTAGTGACAGCAAGAAAGGGCATTCATGGCTGTAAAGTACAGCTTAACCCACAAGGTTTCAGTGGAGGTACCATGTGAGTAGGTGGCTATGGCTATGTTATCTAAAGGGCCAGGTGTATGTAATAAGGTAATAGGTTTGTTTGTTGTTGTTGTTGTTTAGTTTATTGAGAAATAATCCTCATATATCACTATATACATTTAATACATGCAGCATGATGATTGGATTTACATATATTGTGAAATGATACCATGATAGACTCAGCCAACATCCATCATCTCATAAAATACAGTAAAAAGAAGAAAGGAAAAAAATGTATTGATGCAAATTCTTAGGATTTACTCTTTTAACACCTTTTCTATATATCATAGAGCAGTGTTAGCTATAGTTATCACGTTATAGGTTACATCCCTAGTACTTATCATATTACTGAAAGTTTGTACTTTGGACCACCTTCCTCTAATTCTCCCTCCTTCTAACCCATCACCTCTGCTAATCACAAATCTGATCTATTCTGGTTTGTGTTTTGTTTTAGAGTCCTCATGTAAGTGAGATCATACAGAATTTGTCTTTGTATGATTTCATTTCATTTACCATAATGCCTTTTGGCTCCATCCATGTTGTCACAAATGGTAGAATTTTCTAATTTTGTATGGCTGAATAATATTTTATTGTATATACTAGAGGCCTGATGCACAAAGGTTCATGCAAGAATGGACCTTCTTTCCCCTGGCTACTGGCACTGCTTTTTTGCTCTGTCCCAGAGCTGCCTTTCTGCCTTTCCAGTCTGCCAAAATGCTTGCATTGGCACGCGCCACCACCACCCCCAGCTACTTGGCACTTGCATATGCAAATTAATCTGCCATCTTTGTTGGGTTAATTTGCCTACTCCTTATTGGCTGGTGGGCATCCTGAAGGTATAATCAATTTGCATCCTACTCTTTTATTAGTGTAGATACAATAGGACCATCAATGGACATTTAGGTTGTTTCCATGTCTTGGCTGTTGTGAATAATGCATCAGTGGACATGGTATCTCTTTGACATTTTATTTCCATATCTTTGGGTATACTCAGAAATGGGATAGCTGGATCATATGGTAGTTCTATTTTTTATCTTTTTAGGAACCTCCATACTGATTTTATTTATTTATTTATTTATTTTATTATGTATTTTTAAACTCAGGTTGTTTATTTTAAAAAAGATAACCAAAATATGTTTAGTCATGCCTCATACTACTGAGAAGCATTGTGTTTGGATATTACCATTTGAAACATATTATGTTTAATACATTTTGGCTTTGAATAAAAAATAATATACAGGGTCTTATATATTGAACAAAGAATTGTTGGGTCAGTGTCTCTGAGTTCCTTGGTGGTTATGCTGTATTTTGTGTTCTGGGTGAAAGCTGAATATTGCCTGGTGTCTTGTAGCAGGGATGGCCAGCTAATAAGTGCAATAGTCAAAGTTCTGCTTATTCCATAAAACAGAATCAGTGCTAAACATTTCTTTCTTTTTTCTTTATTGATTAAGGTATTACATGGATGTGGAGATAAAGGTTTCCTTTAGGTCCACATCCATGCCAGCATTTGTTAACTCTTATTCTTCTTATGATAGCCATTCTAACAGGTGTGCATTGGTAGCTCATTGTGGTTTTAGTTTGCATATTTCAAATAACTAGTGATATTAAGCATCTTTTTATGTATCTGTTGGCCTTTTGTATATTTTCTTTGAAAAAAATGTCTGCTCAGGTCCTTTGCCCATTTTTTAAATTGGGTAATTTGTTGTTTTGCTATTGAGAGGTGTGAATTTTTTATATTTTACTAGAGACCCAGTGCATAAAATTTGTGCACGGGGTGGGGGAGGAGTTCCCCTCAGCCCAGCCTGCACCCTCTCTAATCCAGGACCCCTAAGGGAATGTCTGACAATCCCTCCCACAATCCCTCCCACAATTAGGGTCCACTGGCTCGTAATTGCTCTGCTACCTGGTTGTCACCAACTGTCTGCCTCACTAGCCTGGTCGCCCCCACCTGCACACCCCTGACAGCCTGGTTGCCCCACACAGCCTGCTTGTTCAGTTGTTTGGTCATCCCTCACTAACCCCCCTGCAGGCCTGATCATAGGCAGCAATCTTGTGAGTGCATGAGGGTCAATTTGCATATTACCTCTTTATTATATAGGATAATATTAACTCCTTATCAGATATATGGTTTGCAAATATTTTTTTTTCCTATTTCATAGGTTATCTTAATGGTTTCTTTAGCTGTGCACAAATGTTTAAGTTGGTTATAGTCCACTTGTTTTCTTTTTTAAATAAACTTTTTATTGTTGATAGTATTACAATTTTTGCCACCCCTACCCTTCCCCCATATCTTCACTACCCTATTGCCTGTGTCCATGGGCTTTGCCATAAGTATATAAGTTTTCAGTTTATTTCTTCTCATCCCTCAACCCTATATTAAGGTATATCATTCTTGGCCCCTCTTGTTAATTTTTATTTTGTTGCTTGTGCTTTAGGCATCATATCTAAGAAATCATTACCAAGACCAATGTCAATGAGTTTTTTTCCTATATTTTCTTTTAGGAGTTCCATGGTTTCAGGTCTTACATTTAATATTTAATCCATTTTGAGTTAATTTTTGTGTAGTGTAAGATAGGGTCTAAATTCATTCTTTAGCATTTAAATATCCAATTATCCCAGCACCTTTTATTGAAGAAACTGTCTTTTCTCTATTGTGTAGTCTTAGCTCCCTTCTCAAACTTTAGTTGATTGTATTTGTTTAGGTTTATTTATGGGCCCCTGATGCTGTTTCATTGGTCTATTTTCTGATCTTTATTTCATAACCTTAATATTCTTGTGGATATAACTTTATAGCATAGCTTGAAATGAGGAAGTATGATGTCACATACTTTGTTCTTATTTCTCAGGAAATCTTTGGCTAATCAGGTTCTTTAATGATTCCATATAAATTATAGGAGTGTTTTTTCCTACTTCTGTAAAATATGCCATTGAAATATTGAAAAGGATTCCATTGAATCTATAGATGGCTTTGGTTAACTTTTGGAAGTTTCAACGTTTTAACAATATGATTTCTTCTTATACATGAATATGAACACTTTTTCATTTATTTGAGTTTTCTTTGATATTTTACATGATAATCTTGCATTTTTTTATATACAGATTTTCAGCTCCTTAGTTAATTTTTTCTAAGTATTGTATTGTTTTTTATTTTATTGAAAGTAGGATCCATTTATTTAAAAAAAAAAACATTTTTATTTATTTCAGAGAGGAAAGGACAGGAAGAGAGAGGGAGAAACATCATTGATGAGAGAGAATCATTGATTGCCTGCCTCCTGCATGCCCCCTAATGGGGATCAATCCCACAACCTGGAGATGTGCCTTTGACCAGAATCAAACTCAGGACTCTTTAGTATGCAAGCCAATGCTCTATCTGCTGAGCAAACCAGCTAGGGCAGGGTCAATTTCTTTTGTTTCTTTATCAAAAATTTTGTTGTTAGTGTAGTTGACAGTTCTTTAATCAAGGGACAGTAGTTTACGTTGTAGGAAAACCATTATGGTTGTCTCATGTGTGCTTCTTATCCTGCGTATGTCTTTGCAACCTTGATAAGGAAACAAGGGTTTTGTTACATATGGTGTAAACATCTGTCTGCCAGGATTTAGAACAAATGCTTTCAGGCAATATGCCTTTTATTCAGTTAAATCTTATATATTACTTCTGTCCACAACTGTAGGGTCATGTTAGGTTTTTAAAAACTGTAGGACATGGTTATCTTAATTTTTTGTTTTAAAGAAGGGGGAGAATAAAGAAAAACTGAATCAAAAGTTACTACTGCTGAACTACTATTTTGATTTCTCTTCGTGTAAGTTTTGGCTTTCCCACATCTTGAGCTTTCAACTCTTTGATGTTGTCCCTTTAAGCATAACATAAAAGATTATTCTCTTTGGTCTACAGGCTTGGAGGAGGGTAAACACAAAACATTCCTGTGTGTTCATATTTCTATAGCAGCAATTGATGCTGGTCTTAGGATTGTCATATTTGCCCTAGCCTTATACAATAAGCATTTGGTGTTTCATGACTTTTCAGATTTTTCAACTCTCCAGTCCTACAATATGGAGTTCATTCTTATTTCTGTGTAAGCAACCTAACAAGGGTGGCATCTATGATCTAATTCCTCACCCTATCCTTGCAAGGCTTATAATTATGCTTTGCACATTATAGAAGCTCAATGCACAAATGAACGCATGAGTGAGTTTTTCAGCTTGATTCCATGAGCTGCTTGATTCTATTACATGCACCACCTAGGTTTTTATAAGACATTTTATTAGTACATATTGCTTATTGCTTTTTAATACTTAATAAATTATTTGCTTTACTTTCAGTAGAGTCTAAAAGATAGAGATTGAAATAGTTTCAGTTACAGAGTTATTTTTTTTTTCCAGTACCTTCCCATGAAATGGCATTGGGACTCAATTCCTGGGTTTTATGGTCAGCTTGTTTGTCTAACTTTGTGTTCATGTGGCATAGAATCCTAAACTCTCAGAGCTGCTCAGGTTTTCTAAATCCTTCTCATTTACATATAAGGAACCCGACAAATTTGCATTCTTTATAGTTAGCAAATGAACTGGGAGTTTGCACAATTCTTATCAAGATACTGTGTGTAGAGACAAAGTATTTTTTCAATAAAAATGTATTATCACTATTTTTATGACTCTTCTTAAATTGAATGGTTCTAGGCTCCAACAGACATTTTACACATAACTTCTAGGACTAGCAATAAATGTAGCAATTATTGTTGAGAGTGGGCTAACACATCTAAAAGGGTTATTTATTTGAATAAATAGCAAAGAGAGAGGGAGTTGTTCCAGAAAGCTGTAGGATTGAATCAGATAGCCTGAGTATCAAACCCAACTTTACAACTTAAATGATATACACCCATTGAGGATAAGATTTTGCAAATATATATATAATTCCAGAAAGTCCCCTCATGAATTTTTTCAACCAATTCCCACTTGTTACCCCTAGAGGTAACTCATTTCTGACTTCTGTCAACATAAATTCTTTCTGTCTATTCTTTTGATTCAGATAAAATTGAATCATACCATAGTTATTTTTATATCTACTGTAGCTTCTTTAATTCAATATGGAGGTTTCTGAGATTTATCTATTCATCCATGCTTTTGGATCAGCAGTCTGTTTTTTTGTTTTTGTTTTTGTTTTACCCAGCAGTATACCATCACATGAATATACCCCCAGATAGTTTATCCATTCTCCTCCTCTTTTTTTAATTTGAACAGAAATTTAGATCAGTAGAAAATATGGAAATATAAGTATTGAATCCATCTCTGTTCCGTCCCAAGATATTTGTCACTAAGGATTCCTGACACCAACCCAAAGTATTATATACATACATTTACTTATTGTAATTTCCAGTTATTCCTGTCATTTCCATGAATGTTAAATGGGTATAGGAGGAACACTAGCCTGAGAGCGAGTCCTGTGTTCTAAGAGCAGCTCTGCCCTCACTCTGCAGTATAATAGCCCACTTCATCACTAGGCCTCCATTTCTCTATCAATAAAATGGTCTGCTTGGACTAGATAATGCCTCAGGTCTTTTATTGCAGACATCCTAGGTTCTTTTGAAAATACCTCCCCTGGCCTCTGGCCACCTCATCCTTCTCTATCAATCCTGGAATTTCACTCTTTTACATCTCTATGTATCCAAGGCATCATATTATTCAAGAAAATATATCTGGTTGTTATCCTTGACCAAACTCCACTCTTTCCTTTTGTAGACTTGGAGCATGGAGAAGAAATGTTGCCCAATGAGCTTGCTGTAAAAAAGATTTCCTTAAAAGTATTGAGTCTTAAATATTCATCTATTTGTCAAATTCTTGGAATATTAATAATTTGCAAAGCTAATTATGAGTATCATAATTTTTATCTCACTTCAAAACTACATTATGAATTTGTCCTGTGTCCTTCCCATGTCCAAATTATTGTCTCTTTTAAATTATTGGTGTGATGTCTTTCCTCCTGATTTGTCATAGTACTTGTATGGTCTGAGTTTAAGCACCAGATAGTCAAAGTGTTGGCCTATGTATAGTTCATCTAGTCCAGGGCTAATGTTATTCATTTGACAATGTCTATTTTACTTTAGCACTCAACTTATTAAAACCTCCTTTCCTTCTCTTCACAATTCTTAGAAGAAATATGATCCCTCTCACTATGGGTAATGCTTTCTATGAATTTTTTATTTTAAAAGGCAGACTTTGCTTCACTTTTAGAAATAGTATCTGTCCCTAGTTTCAAATTAACTGGAGGGAGTCAATCAGTAAAGGAGCATATTTTTCCAGCTTATTTAAGGTCAATGATAGAATTATTTTTTGATACCAGGGGAATTTAGAGCCTGATACATTTGACTATATATAGTGGAAAATCCCATTTCTAAACAAAAATGAATTTGCAAAGCATCTATTATTTTTATTATCCATCTCCTGGGGTATATTCTTTGCCTCATGAAATAGGAAAGAGCATGGAGTTAGAGAATCAGAAAGGCTAGTTTCGATTTTTAACCTTGTTCTAATTCAACAACTTTAGAAAATCATTTGACCTGTATTACTGTTCTTCCTTTAAAATTGGAGTAATATGTATTTTTCAAGGTTGTTTCAAGGATCTTAGATAACACATTTAAAATTCATGATGCATACGGTATGAATTCAATGAAGGTGGTAATGCAGTTACTTTGGAGATGTCATTTTCATTAGGTATCTTATAATATCAAAAGTAAGGCCTAAAGTTTCCAACTATAATTTTGGTATTTCTAAAATGAAGTGTAAAACTTCATTTTTACACTCACAGCTCCTGAGACCTTTCACTATTGCCTCATATCTTACCAAATTGTGCATAGGACCAGGAAATCATATTTGAAAGGCCTGGTGCATGCTGTTTTAAGGACCCAGAGGAACATAATCAGAATGTTTATCAAGTGACTTCCCTCTGTGCTGCATTGCAGAGATAAGACCTTTGTGTAGGGAATTTGTCTCCCAATTCTGCAGTTGAGTCTCAGCCAGCCCTAGAATCTGGAAATCATCCCCCATAACTAGAAAGTGCAAGAAAGATGGTGAGATCAATGGGTTTGAAGGAGAATTAGTGAGCTATGAAAACAGTCCACATCATAAAGTCCCTTTTTACTTGCAAGAGACATTATTTATCTAGAATTTTGGACTGGTTCTCTCTTCAGATAAGTGTTTGGAGTGTCAGTGATTTGTTCTTGGTCAAACATGAGTGAGAAGCATATCTAACCAGATCTCATAGCCAACTTTCTCCATAATATTCCTATTGTGGATGTCCATGTACCTTGACAAGGAGAGCACTGTCCATGGAGGGGCAGGCTCTGCAACTCAGAACATTGACATGGGAATGGAGAGTTCTTATATCTGTTGTTTGGACCAAAGACTGACTCTGATTCTTGAGTAAGTTGATTCACTCATAAGATGAAGATGATCTGCAATGAATGGAGGGCTCATCTGAGATAGATGCTACATGATTATATGATTGCTTTCCTCAGATATGGAAAATGGTTATAACTGTTGCTGAAACTTCTAGGCCATCCCCTTTGTCTTCTACACCCATGAATTCTAGTTTACTCTATGAATTCTAGTTTCAGCCATACTCAATGAGGACTTGCACTGTCAACCTCAACAGATTCCACTTAAAGGCCTTACTTCACTTGTGCTTTTATTTTGTCACTCAGTTAAGGAATGCTGACTGCACACCTCCCATTCTGTACCAGACACTGTGCAAGGGGAAGCAAAAGTTGGGTGAGACTTGGGCCCATCTCAAGGTGCTCAAATAGGGTGACAAACATGTACACAAACCAGAACACCATGTAAAAATGGCATAAGAGTTTTCCTACAAATGTTTTATGAATGAAGAAAAGGTAGCAATCAATTCTGCCTGAGAGGGACTAGCTCAGGAAGGGGTCAGAGGGCATATATGACTGGAGTCTGAGTGGCCCGGTTAGAGAGAAAGTGAGAAGAGTAATATGAAGAAAGGTGCCAAGCAGGAGAAGTGTAGGCTATATTCAGGAAACTGAAATCAATCTGATTTGGCTGGAGTATAGTGCACATAAGAAGAATGGTTGAGTGTTCAGCAGAATTAAAGTTATAGAACTTCTTACCATGCTGCCAAGAAGTATAGGCATGGAGGGAAGGGTTGCTTTTTATGGCTTCCTGGCAAAGAAGAGATATGATGCTGGCTGTGCTTTAGAAATATGCTCTGAGAGGGTAGCATAGTAGCTAAGCTAAAGTAGGAAGAAGTTGCACACTGGCTGCTCTCAGACCAGTTACTTGCAGATGTGTTTTGTCTTATATTCAAATGATTTTTTAAAAATCAAATTGTCTGTAAACTTTTAAAATTTCAGAGAATTCAAATAAATTCTAGATTTTCAGTTTCTGCTAAAAAGTGGAGTTCACAATTTCTGACTGACAATAATCAGCTAGAAATTAAAAGTGTCTTTCTCTGGAGTATTCTACTGCCAGAAATAATGAAATCCTGAACTAAGCTGCAAGCAGGGAATGGAGAAAAAAGCAAGAATTGGACTTGCTGATTGCTTAGATGTGTAAAAAATGAGAGAGAGAGGGAAGTCAAAGAAGACTCTGGAGGTTTTATTTTACATAATAAGTGAGTCAGATTCTCATACAATCAGAAATAGAGGAAGAAGAGTAGGTTTTGGAAAGATGTCCACATCCTTTTGTCATTCAAGGCTTTGGAAAATATTGATAAGACAGTTGAAAATATACTTGTAGACCAGTAGTTGGTTAGAAAGTGCTCTGCTAAAAGATGAAAGCTTATCATATGACCTGGACAGTCATATGTGTTTTTACATTGTCTGTCTCATATACTTTATCTTGAAATCTAAAAAGTTATAAGGCAAATATCTGTTCTTGAACCTAAGAAAACAAGTAAAGAAATGGGGACTCATGGCATGCCTACTGTGAGCTTATAACCATGAGTGACAATGTACAGTGGAAACTGCAGAAATAGTTCTTATGTTAGTCAATGTGAAATAAATGGGTCATATTAAAATGCAGGTTTTAAATGAGTTATAGCCAATAGGTAGAATTTCTTAGCGTGGGAGGGAAGTTAATACAAAACAAGAAACAGGGCCCAGAACTAAGATAAGGAAAGTGAGGCTTCTGGGAACCATGCAGAGGGCTAATCTCAGGCCCTTATAGTACTCTGAAAGTAGGCACCTCCTTAAATTTTGCTCTCTCAGGTCCTCAATTGCCTCACATTAGTCCTGGCCCTGATGTGGAGAGTTTGTAAATAAACAAATCATAAAATGTCATTATCCCATGAGGTTCCATGGACATTATTATAACTAATAATTTGAGATTTATAATATTACCTAATTCTTATGCATATTCCCACTGTGAGATGGTATAGGTAGAACATGCACTGGGTTGAGACTTGTGGATACTATCAAAGCCTGGAGCCATGTCTCATGAGTTTCAAGGTGGTGCTGCACCACGTGGAATATCACTGAAATATGCAGTGATAGGCAATTGCTTGAGAGCTATTTATACTGGCATTCTGTGTGGAGGAATTTGTCTCTGGGGTAGCATCCCTTGATATTGGCGTAGCACTAACGGATTTCGAAGAGCAGATTAGTGTGCCACATTGATGGAAGGAGAAGGTTTTTGTTTTCTTTTTTTTTTATGTTAGAGCTGGATCATTATTATTATTATTTTTTTACTTTAACAGTTTTGTTGAGGTATAATTGCTATGCAAAAACTGCATATATTTAATGTGTCCAATTAATGTGAGTCTGGAACTGGGCAATCACACACAATACCATCACCACACGCAAAATAATCCAAATGTCTGAAAACTCACAGATTGTCTGTTTGATTATTTGTTTTTGTGTTTTGGGTGTTTTTTTGTTTGTTCGTTTGTTTGTGGTAAGAACACATGAGATCTGCCCTCTTAAAAAATGTCAAATGCACAATACCATATTGTTAACTACAACTGCTCTAGAGTAGAGCTCTAGAACTTATCCATCTGGCATAGCTGAAACTTGACACCCACTAATAGCAAGTCTCCAGTTCCCTCTCCCCTGTGCTCCTGGAAACCACTATTACAGTCTCTGCTTATATGAATGCGACCATTTTAGACACCTTGTGTAAGTGGAATCATGAATATCTGTCTTTCTCTGACTGACTTCTTTCACTTAGCATATATCTTCCCATTTCATCCATGTTGTTATGAATGGCAGGATTTCTGTATTTTTTAAGACTAGTTTATATTCTATTGTAGGTATACACATTTTCCTTATTCATTTGCCTACCAGTGATCATTTGGGTTGTTTCCTTATTGTAGCTATTGTGATTAGTGCTGCAATGAACATGGGAGTGAAGATATCTCTTTAAGATCCTACTTTCAATTCAGAATCTTTTCCTTATGACATGTCTCATTCATTCTTAAAGAATACATGCCTTGAAATGGACCATAAGTATCACCTAATCCCACCTCTTTGCTATATAAATAAGAAACTGAGGCACAGAGAGGGGAAATAACTGGACTTGAATCACAGAACAATAGTATTCATTAGACTTAGGTTCAGATGGAGTGACAGAGGACTGGAATAGTGATGAAAGGAGACAGTGTTAATTTCTCTCTCACTGAAGGAAGTAGGAAAACCAGGGCAATGAGAAGTCCCTGGCTTTAGCACACTGGCATATAGACAGAATGCTCCTCTTGAGTAATCTTTCCATATACAGTCTTCCCTGCCTTTGATAGTAAATATATCATCCCTGTGAAAAGTTTGCTTCCTAGCTTAAACTGAATGCAGACTCTAAACCATCAAATCACTTTAGGTTTTTTTTTTTTCTTTTCGTTTTTTACCCACCACAAACAACGCTAGGATGGCATGCATTTGAACAAATACAAGTGATTTCACTATTCTGCTTTTCAGAGCTTTTGGCTGGATACAGAGTGAGAAATTCATACCTTTTTCAAGTAGTGTGGGTTCTTTTTTTCCTAAATCCTCTCATCCATCTGGTTCTCTGGAAGTCTTGGAATCCAGGAAAGTGTTAGTTCACTGTGCTGAAATCCAAAAAAGACTGCTAAACTGTGACAGAAAATTTGCATTCCAAAGACAGTTGAAAGAGTTATTCCTACCACCCTTTAGCAGCAGCAAAGAAAAAACATCTGGATTTTCTGTCCCTTTTGTCTTTAAGCAGCTACAGGATGGAAAACCCTGTACTTGTCTATGCCTTTCAAACTTACTTAATGTAAACCACTTTGGGCATGCTAGGGTGGTGAAAAGAACCAAAACATGGAATTATTTTATTTCTAGTGTCAGAAAATATTTCACAGTCAAAATATGGTCTAAGGGGAGCAAATCCCTTCTCCTACTTTCCTTTGTGTGCTGCAGAAGGTTATGGTCTCATGAATGGGTTCCGGAATCAATGTTTGTGCACATCAACTGTGTTGTGCTCCAAAGAAAAAAACTACACAGTGGTAGCATGATGCTGGCATGTCTTTATGGCACTTCTAAGCTTTGGTGCTGTCTTTTGTCTGCATCTGGCAGAAGTATAATTGCAAGGGCTTGTTTTCAACTGAAGCCAAGTCATTGCCAAATCTGTTCATCTGATCTGTATAGAATTGAAGTTAACTCATGACCCTCTGGCTATTCTCTTTGCCACTCCCAGGAGTTAAAAGCTTAAAGTTATCCCTTTCTTCTGAGAGAGGTTCAAGTTTGGTTCATACAACCTTTTCTGTAATCACCAGAAATACAAGGAAAGACCTTCTATGACCCTACTTGTTTGGCTCAAAACCACTCGTGGCTTGCTATAATGTAGGAAATAATTGCAATTCCTAAAGCCAGGTAGAAATAAACATCTTGCCAGAGCTTGAGTTTCAGGCAACTCTGAAGAAAACCAACATGTGAGCAAAATAGTATTGGGAACATTTCTAGTCTCTGCTTGCAGATCTTGATTCTAATGGATGACTCACAATGGATTTAATTGTCATCTGAAATGCACAGGCAGTCAGTCATTGCTATGTGTACACGTAGCTAAATAATTACTGCTTAAACCCTAGGTTTAGGTTTTGCCTCTGGATGAAGAACATTGGCCTACCTATGTTGTATGATTAACTTCAGATGATTTATATCCTTTGCAAAATTTGTAACACTGCCCTGGCTGGTGTAACTCAGCTGGAGTGTCATCCAATACAATGAAAAGCTGCAGGTTTAATTCCTGGTCAGGTCACTTACCTAGGTTTGGGAGTTTGATCCCAGGTAGGGGCAGGTATGATGTTTTTCCTCTCTCATATCACTGCTTCTCTTTCCCTCCCATCTATAAAATCTATAAGCATGTCCTCAGGTAAGGATAATAATGATAATAAAAAATGTAGCACTACATTTTGGGGGTTTTTTTTTTGGACAAATGTACTCTTGCCGAGATAGAATCAAAGAACCCAAGAATTGGAAGGGAATTCTGTTGGGCAGTGGGAAGTCATTTGCATTTTTCATTCAACAAATACTTGTTAAGTGCAGGTTTTGGGTTAAACACTGCTTCAGAGGCTGTGAATGCAGTAGTGTCTCAAACAGACTGGTGAAGAGATAAGCAATAAACATGTCAACAAATGAGTGCATGAGGTGATATCAGATAGTGATAAGGACCTTGAAGTCAATAACAGGGTAATGAGATAGAATCTGGCTCAGGAGAAGGGACCAATTAAATTGGGTGGTATCAAGCCATCTGAAGATGATGATGAAATTTAGATTATGTATATGGGAGTAGGTGTTATTGGATGACTCTTTTGACCATTCATTCCTATTCATTTATTTACTTAATAAAATCTTTATTAAGCTCTTCTATGTTCCAGGCATTAATGAGTGAACTCTAGCAGTGAAACAGTGAATAAGATAAAGAGCCTCACCCTATTGAAACTTCTGTTCTGTTCTGTTCTTAAATCAATCACAGAGCTTTGAGGGACTAAGAAGTCTACTAACTTAAGTCTCTCATTGTATAGGCAAAGGAATTTAGGCCCAGAGAAGCAAAGGCTTCACTGAGGCATCATTGCCAGTGGCTTGTCTTCAATGGTTGTTTCTCCTTGTCACTATGAGAGGTTAGCAGTTTAAAACTATGCTGAGGTTAGCAGTGTGACCCTAAGGTAAGCCGTTTAACCCACTGAAGTTTCCTGTATACTCTAACTGAAGATATCATGATTAAGCATTGTTAAGATGATGCTTAGTTGGGTCTTGATTATAGTTAAGTCAAGAAAATAGACCCTGCCAAGTATTTCTGAAACAAAGTATATGTTCCATGAGACTTCTCTGTACTCACCCTAAATGAATGAATGTGACTACTTCATCTCTTATTAGGTGTTCCAAATATGTAAACCAAAGAAAAATATAACCAAAAAAATTTGTTGAAAACAAAACAACAAAAAGGAAAGGAAAATAAAAACAGCAACACAAATTTTCTCAAACTCACTGTGCATAGTCTTGTGGGTGTCTAAATGGGCATCTCATATTGTCTGTTTCCAATAACAATATAGGAAAGTAGGCTCATTTGTTGAGTCAGAGACTCAAAAACCAAGAATTAAGGTCAGTCCTCATATGAAACAGCAATTTTACCCAGAGAAACTGACTTTATACCAATACCTTTAATTTTTTTACCTTCTTAAAGAGTGAATTTTATATTTATCTTATTTAATCTTCCTAATTCTTGGATGTAGAAAGGGCTGAAAAATTAATGTCGCATTCTGTAGATGAAAAAATTGATACTCAGATTATGAAATTTTGCTCAAGATGCTGCGAAATTTCAGCTATTCTGGAAAGTGACCTCAGTACAGTGGTCTGAATGTCTATTAAAAACCTCTACTTACAAGTTGCTAGTGGCAGGAATTATGGAATTTGGACCTAAGATATCATGTAATAAAGCTGAAAATAGCATTAGCTCCTCTGAATTATTGGCCAGAGGGCCTCCATATTTATCAGTTTGTGACAGTCTTGTTTTGACAGTAGCAAAAACGCAAGTAATGAAAAATACTCAGCCTAATGATTTTTCATGATATAAATATTTATGTTAATAACTAATCAACATCAGTTGTCATATTCTTATTACTAACACAGCTAAAATAGCAAAGAGATGTTTTGGTCCAGAAAGGACCTATGGGGTTTGGAAATGAGCACTATATATTGTAGAAACCAGAGCACCTGAGTCCTGAACTCAGTTCTTAGACTAGTTCATAACATTAGGCAATCAATTTCTCTGAATAAAGTGTCCCAGTGTATAAGGTTAAAGATTCAGACAAGATGATTTTAATAATCTTTTCAAGCTCAAGCAAACTATGCATTTGTGAAAAGTTATGTCATAGAAGTTTGCTAAAGGTCAATAATTGCATGTAGTGGAATTGCCATTATATGGAACTTTATAGAAAGATATAGAAAAAAATCTATCAATTGGAGGACAGTATGAAGAAGAATGTACCTTTGTCTTCTAAGTCCAAGAGCAAGTTGTCTTTGGACTTAGAAGACATAGGTTTCAATCCTGACCATGTTTATAATCATGTGACATATAAGAATTCTACCATTCAGTGGATAAGAATTCTATCTCTCTACCTACTATAATATGGTATTATTGTGGAGATTAAATGAGTTCTTGTTGGTAAACTTTAAAGACTCTACCAGAGCAAGCTGTCAATTTTTAATTTGCGAGTGTAGCATCATGTAAATTACTTTTATGAAGAACTAAAAAATCTATAGGTTTGAGGTATAATAATGTTTACATAGAATTAAGAACAGTGTTTCCACAAAACTACTAGGAATTCATTAACTCATGTTGTTATGACATTATCCAGTTGTCACGGAGTATCATGAGAGGGTTCCTTAACTCATTTATTTTTTAAAAAAGTAGAGATGTAGCCCTACCTGGTGTGGCTCAGTTGGTTGGACTTCATTCCATGAATGGAAAGGTTGATGGTTTGATAAATCCATGACAGGGCACATGCCTAGGTTGCAGGCTCAATACCTGGTATGGGGCATGCAGGAGAAAGCTGATCAATGTTACCCTCTCATATTAATGTCTTTTTGTCCCTCTTCCCCTTCCTTTCTCTTTAAAAATCAGTAAGAATGTTTAAGAAAAAAGTAGAGGTATAAAATATAGAATGATATATAGTGAATAAAAATAGAAAAATTAGAAAAGTGGTGCTTAAATATGGTATTTCAATTCAATAAGTAAAATGACAACTTAAATATATACCATAGCCCCCTTTGAATCTGTAAGAAGAATTACCCAAAACTAACATTTGCTATACAGCCAGACACAGAATATTTGTTTTCATATGTGCTTTTATTTAGTCCTCATGATGTTGCATTTAGACATTTTTAATCTTGTTTAAATAGATGAGGAAAGTCAAGGCCAGATAAGTCAAGAAAATTCCTGATTTTTACATCCAGATCTCTTGAATCTATCACTAATTCTTTTATCATAATATGATAGATGTTCTTGACCTAACAAGTCTCAACAAATTTACCTTGAGATGTTGTAAAGCCAAATCTATTATCTGACTTGGCTTAATATGAAAGGATTTTATTTTTATTTTATTTTTTTCTCTCATAATACCAATAGTGTCAATGGAGTGGTGTGATCTTGCAATTTTGTTCCTGGCATGGTTTGACCCACTCATCAAGTCCCAGCCCCTCATTGCCCATTGTATTTTCTGGGTTAGGAGATATTAAAGAGAGGTGTTATAGAAGAATTTTTTTTTTAACATTTTAAAGGTAATATGCATTTTAAGGTAAAAGAGCATCTCTCTGAGCCTTGAGATATAGACAAACTAAATGTTCTTTAACTTAATATAATTTTTAAAAATTTACTAAAGCTGGGCTCATAATTGCAACTAAGGTTCTTCAGAATAAACAACAGGGTGTTATTTATTTTGTGAATAGTGATTTTCAGCTCATTACAAAATTAAATAAAATTACCTAATTGTCCTGATCATTTGTGTGTTTTTTTAATTTCATTTTATTTAGTTCAAAATCCTATAAGAATTTTTCCCCATAAATTCCATCTTAATAGTCATACATGTGTTTTTGTTTGTGTTAGTTTGACAGAGATGTTTATCTCTGGCAATGTTGAGTGCCCCTTCACCAATGCTGCAAAATATACTAATTTCCATAAAATATTATTCCTGTGAAACTAATTTTGTTTCAATGTAGGCATTTCTGGGACTTAGGTAATGAAGACTCTTCTCCTAACCCAACATTAATTTTAAAGACTATTGTGATGCATTTTTTTTTCAAGAGCAAATTCAAATCCCACTTAGAATAGGTTCCCAGAATCATATGCTACCACATTGCCTGCTCCTTACCATTCATAAGTAATTACTCTTTCCTCTGTGTTCCCATCATGCATTACTCATGCCTCTCTAACAGCAATTTGTTGTGCCCTTTGCCTCTGATCAGCTATTTATAGCAGTGTCTACTTCTCCCACTACACTCCGAACCTCGGAGGGCAGGGATGGCACTTTGTCCTTTCTTCCTTGGTACCTGCCAGGATGTTGAACACTTTGTTCCACTCCTTAGCTTTCTGCAATGCTAAATATAGTGGGCAGGACATTCTGCTCAGTAGAAAGCCTGTGAAAAGTTTCTCTAAAGGGGATTTAATCAAAAGCTGAGGCAATATAGGCATTGGATGAAAAGAGATGGGCTCAAAAACATTAGTGGAAATGAACAACAACAAAATACAACAAGAAAGTTGAAGGTTTTCGTGTTTGTTTGTTTTTTAACTGAATTTTGTTACATGTTTCATAAACTGTCCTTTCTTGTGTGGGTCATGGCATCCAAAGAATATACATTTTCAGGTTTAATGCCACCTAATAAATTGACTCAAAATGTTTCTATCTTAAAAAATTAAAATTTTCACCTATTGAAGTAGGAATTTTTATTTCAATTAGAACATGATAGTCATAGGGGTGGATGACACAGGATTACTGTTATTATTTTCAATCTGTTTTGAAACACAAATACAGATATAAGTATAAATTAACATTTACAGGTAGGTGAAGGACACTTGGAGAGAACAAGACAACTTTTTTTTAATTTTTATCCTCACCTGAAGATATATTTTTGTATTCATCTTTGGAAAAACAGAGGAGGGAAAAAAAGAGAGGGAGAGAGGCATGGATGTGAGAGAGAAACATCTATTGGTTGTCTCCTGTATTCACCCTAATAGGCAACCTGACCAGGAAATGCACTCCCAGCTTTTGGTGTACAGGATGATACACCAACCAACTGAACCACCTGCCAGGGCAGAAAGGGCAAGGAAACTTTTAATAAGAAATATATGACTCAACTGAGAAGCAGAGGTGTCAGGAGGTTTTGTACCATAGCTCAACGGGAGAACTATCAAAGTAAAATGATATTTTATTTGCAAAGAAAACCCCAAAGTACTGCCATCGTCAGGTAGGCTTTTTGATGACCAGAAAGAAGAATGCATTTATATTCCAAAATTAAGTTAGGTGATATAATTATTTGAGATTAAATAATGGCACTGGCAATTCAGTGGAGGTTTGCTGAATCAGAGCCTTGTTCTCTTTTCATTGTACCACACTACTGTTCTGTTGGGAACACCTACACTGGAGCTGTGGTTCCCAACCCTTTTTACATCATGATTCATGTGGAAAATTATGGCATTTGTTAGGCACAATGGAATAAGTAAATGAGGCTTTTTCTGGCCCTCAAATGTAAAACTCACTAGAGTCACAGTTTCTTAGCCTGACAATTGACAGGCAAAATCTGGATTAGAGAATTACTTTTTCATGGTTAAATATAATAATTCTACTTTATGTAAAGCACTTATCCAAAGTTTATTGCTTAATTATCAAACCCATGTGTGTGGGTCATCAAATTTATGCAAGGGCTCTGCTATAGATGCTGGGGATCCAACAATGAGTTTTCTGTCTTCTCCTGTGAGAACTAATGAAATGAACAGTAGACAAACTGTCTTGAGATATGAACATGTTTCCTCCCTTGATTTGTAAGCATGTAACTTGCAAGTAGTCAATCTGAATGCCTTATATTTGCAATGTGGACTGCGTCTACTGAAATATGAATTCTGGGTAGCCTGATATGGGAGAGAGGTTTACCATTGTATGGAGAATTGGGGACCTATATTCTAACCCCAAATCTGTCACTAACTCTTTTCCCTATCTGTCTCTTCATCTCTTGAATCTGATGATTAGACTAGAGTTGTGGTTGATAAACTTTACAATATGGATCCCCTACAAGCTCCATCCTTTCACACTCTTCATCCAGAAATGATTTGGGGCTCTTTTGTATGTGTCTCTTTCATAAATTATTTCCCTGAACAAAGGGTTATAGGAAAGATAGGCAAGTAAGTGAAGCTGAAAATTCCTGGCCTAGAATAATTGCTAAAGACTTTTAAAGGTTTGGTATTCTTTAACTCTGCATTTTTTATTATTATTATTATTCTTATCCCAATAAAACCAAAACTGTATCTAGAATGTGAGATGTCACCCTTACCTTTCCAAGAGTCTTTCCTGTTTCAAAACTGCTTTCTTGTCTTTTAAAAAAATAAAATAAAGATTGAATATAAGGTTACATTTTAATTTTATGAAATGAAAAATTTAACATTTCTAAATGGCAACACTTTAGAGTTTGCTGAATCTTCAAATACTTATGTCTCTTTAAATAAAATACTTAACATTGAACACATGTATACCTATGCAATATATAAATTATAAAAATGTTATTTTCTTATAATCTACTAGAAGCTAATGCTTATGCTACCTATATGCTTCATTTATATTCAGATGATTCTTCCAGCTTCTGACTGTGAATTGGAAAAGTTATTTATACAATATCCAAGGATAGAAAAGATACAACCAGATTGTATCTCTAAAAACAGTTGCTTTGGGAAGTTATGTGTATAAGATTTTTTGTGTGATTTTATTTTTACTTAACTTTTTTTGTTTTTAATCACAGTCGTATTGCCATCATCTCAGAAGAGTTTAAAGCCGTGCATTTTAACAGCTAATTTCTTCTTTGGCTTTTTTCTGCTACTCTATAACATCTTTTCCTTTTAAACTATATTTTCATTGGAGTAGCTGCCCAAAACAATTTATAAAAATCCTTAAAAATCTTCAAATAATGCCAAGATTTTATTTTAAAAAGAATAAACTTTAGACTCTTTCTTCAGAGTAAACTATAAGGTATTTATGTCATAGCTGGTTACCAGTTGTCTACTGTATGCTATGGACTATGCAGGTGTGGGTGAGGATGTTGCTGCTGGGGATGCTGTAATACACTGCCCAGATCCCTCTCAAGGCTGAGGCTCTCATTCCTCCAGATGCTGGGATTATTGGCAGTTGATGTTTCATAGCTGAGTCCTTCTCTGGTAATTACCCTCAATGGAACTTCATCTTCACTCAAGGTGCAGTGGTACAAGTTCTCTATTTCCTAGTTTCAAGAAAGAACAATTCTGCAGGGCCATTCCAGCTCCAGACTATTCCATGGAACCATCAGAATCCTTTGTTGTAACTGCATCTTAGTTCAACTCCTCTACTCAGGAACTTTCTGCACTCCTTCACAGGTGTTGATCTCAAAGACTATCTCAAAGACACTCTTCAGTAACTTCCCATGTGCAAATCTCTGTTTCAGAATGTTTCCTAGGAAACTCAACCTATGCATATGGCTCCATTGCAGGGACAGGGGAGAGGTGTGGGCTCAGTTTGGTCATACTATTAAATCAAGTACTTTATATTCAGTGGCATAAGAGAAACATTATACAATCTTATGGGACTGGAGGAAGTGACTCATTTTCTTGGAATATAGCAGAGGGAAAATTAGAAAAGGTTGTGCAGAAGAGGTAACACTTGAGTTTAACTTTGAAGAATGACTAGGTATTCCCTAGACAAAAAAGAAAGGATATGAATCAGTCTGAGCTTGTAGAACATAGCTTATGAAAATTGTCTCAGAAAGCTCATGACTGCAGGAAGATGGAGGCTGTGGGGAGAGCAGCAGAGGCTGATCCAGAGCCAGCTCATAAAACACATTTCTGCATTTGAAGGTTCTTAAGCCGGTGTAGGCTCTTCTCACCTACCTACCCACTGATCAATCACAACACCCCTACCCTACATATTCTTCCACTCTTTTGCTTAAAAACCTTCTTTTGTTTTACTTTCTTAAAAATCATTTATTAACCTTTTCATTTTAACCTACTTTGTGAAGACACAAAGATCATCTATGGTGCTTGAAATTCAACCAACAGCAATTTCTGGAATTCCAAGTAAAATTCCAGGCATAGTAGATGTTACATAGTGTAGAATTCTAATACACGAACCCTCTGTTTATATTATCAAACAAGGGGTTATCCTGGTGTTTCTAGTATATAGCTTATATTGGAAACATTGGCCTTTTCCTATTGTTGTTAACACTGATGTATCACATAGTAATAAAATTACAGAGTTAAAATTAATCATTGTTTTACAGACAAGAAAACTGAGGTCTAGAGAGAAGAAATTATTTACCCAAAGTTGTATGCTGCATGTTGACAAAGCCAGAAGGATAACTCATAGTTTTTATCTGGCAATTTTCCCTCTCTAGGACTACATAATGAATTCATCATACCTCCTCTGAACAATGCCAGTCTGATGTCTGCCCCTATTGAACTCCATTGCCCAGGTCCAATTACATCAGGGCTCAAGGTCTGTTTTCTCACCTCTGAAATCAGAGGCCTGGACTACAGGAATGTTCAGTGCCGTCCTCTCTGACATTGTAAGAGTCTTTGTCCTTTCTCTAAGACAGTGTTTCCCAAACTTTTGACATATGTGTACCCCTTCTATAATTTTCGTAACTCTGAGTACCCCTCATACTCATGAGAACGTACAATTGGGCGCAGCTAAGCACAGTGCAGTGCATATCCCCACCAAACTCTGGTGCAAAGCATACCCCCACCAAACTCTTCCTGTACCCCTGGGGGTACGCGTACCACACTTTGGAAAACACTGCTCTAGAAGAATATATGTCTAAGGGTCCTAGTAGACCAATTGAAGACTGAAAGGAGATGAGTACAATAAAGGGAACTGCCTAGACAAGGTTAATTTGTCCTCTGATGCCATTTTCTAGTCCAGGCTAACAGCTGCATTCTTAGAACCTTTAATTTCTCATATGTGGACATTTCATAATAATCTCACTTTAGGCATATTTTACACAGTTTTGCCTTTGTAAAAGAAATGTCCAGATTATCTGTCTTTTAAATAATGCTTCTATAGGTCATGGTGGCTTTAAGTAAATTGACTGAAACTTGCAGCCAAGCCTCAAAGCAAACGATAACATTTTCTGGCCAAGCATTTTCTGGTTTGTTCAACTACATTAGAGGCTGCCCTTAAAAAAATGTTAAAATTTAAAACCCACAAGAGGAACAAAATACAAGTCTCAGGAAGACGATTTCTAGCCACATTAGCTCAGATCACCAGGATAGAAGAGTAGCAAGGCCTTCATTGTCCAGACCATCATTGTCTCCAGACTTTCCTCTTATGTTTCTCTGCTATTTTAATTTTACCACTTTAAAATCTAGGTTAATAGTTTCCATGAGTTTAGAATGTGACCAGAGGTACACTGAACAATTTCAGTACCCACAGCAACCAAGCTTTGAAGAGAGGACAGCGATGGATTTACTAATTCATCTTAGGAGAGATTCCTGAGTCAGGGGAGTCAGGCCAGTAGTGTGCTGCAAGTGGGAGGTAAACAAAATGCCTTCCTTCATTCTTTTAGCACACATTCACCCTGAGCTTATTTTGTTTTAGGTAGTATACTAGGTGTAATATGGGACAGAGAAATACATTCCTCAGACATAGTCCCAGCCCTTGAGGAAATAGACAGATGCACAAATAATTTTAACACAAGTGAACCTTGTGAGCACTACAGTCTCAGGAAGCGGATAGAAGGAATCAGTTTATTCCAAATAAAGATATCAAGGAAAGCTTCGCTGTGAAGTTGCTTTCTGACCCATACTTAGAAAGGTCAATATGGCAAGTTGCAATTAATTAGCCAATGCGCGAGAGTATGGAAGTTTCTCATAGGTGTGAGTGTGTGTGTGAGCAGTCCCAGACATTAAGGAAGTTGTTATAGAAAGGAATGTTGAATGTCAGATATGGAACTAGCTCTATTTACATTGCTAGGCCATATAAGTTTTTGCTAACAAGAAAATTAGTTGTTCACATCTGTGGTTTGGAAAGGAAACTGGCAGTCACTTTGGGGACAGGGAAGTATTACAAAAGAAGCAGCATGCAAACAAGGAAGCCCATCGGAGACCATTGCTGAGTTGAGATGTTAATATATTTGTTATCTACCCACAGATACTTCTTGCCTAATGGCCATTTAAAGGCTCTCCTGGTATGAGGGTAGTTACTCCTTAATTTCCATACCCCTTCCAGTTCTGCACATCTCTCATCAGATACCCATCCCTGATTTATTCTAGGTTATAAATTCAGTGACTCAGTCTAGACATCTCAATTGGAATATAGCATATTACATGTGAAGCATGGTTGTTAGGAAAGAGCACATGAATTTCTAGGGAAAAATGAAAAGTTTACAGGTAATTTTATCAGTCTTTCATAGTCCTGACTCTATAAACGGTGTCCTCTTTAGGCGGGGATATTTATTTTTAAAACTCAGTATATCTCTGCGGCTATTATAGATAAATTGACTTTCTTAATTGATCTCTCAAAACTGGAACCCCTCTAGGTTCAATTTTTCCATTGAGAGCTTATAACATTACACTGGAGTTGATGTTTGAGTCAAGTACTCATGATCACTGGCCTTGTTGGTTGTGCTGAGCTATGCCTGAGGTCAGCAGCCTGCATGCTCTGTGTGTCTGTTACCAGACAGACCACACTGGAAAATGTTAGGGTCCTTGATGGCTCCACGAGGTCTTTGATGATGAAGCAAGTGTTGGAAGTAATAGTGAAGCACTCTTCCAGTGGAGAACCTAAGTTGCATAGTTCAGGGATAAACAAATTATAGCACAGGCCAAAATCCAGAGCACCACCTGCTTTTGTATATAAAGTTTTATTAAAACACAATGATGCCCATTTGTTTATGTATGTCTATGGCTGTCTTTGCACTGTAATGGCAAAATTGCACTGTTGAAAGAAAGCCAGATATATGTCCTCTATGGTCTTTACCTAAAAGTCTGCCATCAACCAGGCCGTAGTGGGAAAGAACAAGGGGAGGAGTCAGAAGATGTGTTTTAAATTTGACATTTGCCAAGTCTTACCTGGATGACCTGAGACAAACCACGTGATCCATCTGACTGTGTTTCCTTTTCTCTAGAATAAAGATTATAAAATACTGACTGTGGTGAGCACCCATGCCAGTGTGTCCTATGACAGTGCCCATTGTACTGTAAGTCACTGTTGAAGGGCCACCTCATCATCAGCATTGTTCTTTCTCTCTCCAGAATACCCTGGAGCAGTGCAGTGTGTGCTCCAAGCCCATCATGGAGCGGATTCTCCGAGCTACCGGGAAGGCCTACCATCCTCACTGCTTCACCTGTGTGATGTGCCACCGTAGCCTGGATGGGATCCCGTTCACTGTGGATGCTGGTGGCCTCATCCACTGCATTGAGGACTTTCACAAGTAAGCAATCTCCCCTCCTGCCTCCAGGGTCTGTTCTCACTGCCTGACATGTAGGCCACACAGTGTTCTCTTGGAGCTATAGGATCTCAGGATTTGATAGGGCCTTCAAAAGAATTTACTGATCCTCCTCATGCAATGCAGAGATTTGTATCAGGTGGCCCACGTGGTCTTGGTAGCCTGTTCACTGCTTCACAGCTTCCTGATGCTTTGTGTGGCTGTAATTGTGAGAAAGTCACTCAGCTACAGAGGATTTGTATTGGAGAGGGGCAGGATCCTGGACTAGCCCTCCTGGCCTAAACCTAAACAACATGTGTTACAAATATGTGTGACTTTGAACAAATTGCTCAATTTCTCTGAGCTCTTCAGTTTACTCATTAGACCAGACCCTATTTTAAAGGTCTCCAGCTGTAATGGCCCAGGATTCTCTCTGAGCCAGGGATTCTCTCACCATCCTGCCACTCAACAGATAGGAAGTTATGGGACAAAGACACCGAGAATAGTTCAGTCCTTACTAATGAAAGCCTCTCACATACTCAGAGGCAGCTCAATGCTACTATCAACACATCCATACCCTCCCCTCCCCTCTTCTCCTACCCAGGCCTTCTTTTCCCAGGATATTTTCTTATGAATGCAGTATTGTGTAGTCTTTTGAGGAGGATTAGAAAGTAGAGCCTCAAAGTCACAGGCTGGAAAAATACATCCCTGCTTCAGCAATTCTTTCATTGCAGATCCCTCTGGAAAGTTTGATAGATTGGATTTTCATGAAAGTTCGATGGTTTTGTGTTTTGCTTATTTTTAGTTCACCACTTTGTTAGTTGGGTCATTGGCTGGTCACATTTGTTAACATCTTTTTAGGAACCATAAGAAAGCTTAGATGTGATTTGCAAACAGTAGACACAGAGGCCTTCTGAACTGTGTTTGTGGGGCAGTGGCTTTCCAGACAGTCTGAGGCTCTGAAAGAGATGAGGCATGTATGGCTCACCAGTGTGGGTATTCATTCTAGGGCCTCTAGATGTGCAGTCTTGTGGGTTCATTTTCACCGCTCTGTTGATCGTCAACAACCAGGAGGTACTTGCCACAAGGAGTCGGGAGACTGAGACTCATAGTTTAAAAAAAGTGAATTTCCTGACCACTTTCCAAGTAGCAAAGAAAGTAAAAACTTCACCAAAAGACATGAGGCTGAGTAAATTTAAAGAAAAAAAAAAACAGAAGCAGAGATTCTCCACCTGAATTAGACAAGGAAAGCCTCACTTTGAAAGGGCAGTTACAGCATAAATTGTACTTCACATTATTGATATTTTTAGCTTGTAATTACACGTGAAAAAAAAAACAAAAAACCACCTGCATCTATTTAAGGGAACTGAAAATATACCAATGGGGAGTATGTTTCTGTCACTACTTCTCTCCCTTCTTAGACTTACCCTAATCCAAGAAAGAGTGTTAGATATAGTCAGAGCACACACATTTCAAAAAAGAATGATATATTACACCCTTGATTAAAACAGGAAATCAATTCTGACAAATGGAAGTCTGTATCTATGCATTTATCGTTCATTTCGGGAAGTGGGGAGCATAATTAGAGACTTGCAACTGGTGACATAAGTGTGTGAGTCTGCATGCCCCAGAAAAGCAGACTTGAGCAACTAAAGTGAAAAAAAAATCTCAAACCCCCAACTGTCTCCCCACCACCACCACTAATTCAGTGGTATGTTAAAATACATTTAAAAAAAAAAAAATCTGTTGTCTGTATGATTAGCAAGGATTGGTGGGGAGGGGGCTCTTTTTTTTTTTTATCTTTTGCCTATTTCTCAAAGAAAAATATGAGAACATTTTACAGAACTCTGTTTCGGAGCCTTGAAAATACTAGAACAAAAGACAGCTAACAACTCCAATCCCATCCAGCCTGTGTGGCTCAGTATCTGAGTGTTGACTTAGGCACCAAGAGGTCACTGGTTCCATTCCTAAAGGGAACACACATATCTGGGTTGTGGGCTCAACCTCCAGTAGGGGCGTGCAGGAGGAAGCTGATCCATGTTTCTCTCTCTCATATATATATATATTATATATCCTCCCTTCCTCTCTGTTTAAAATCAATAAAATCATACAAAAAAAAATCAAACCTGGAGGGGCAGGGAGGGGGGAAGGTGGCAAGGTTAAGTAGAAGGTAGTTTTAGGGGAGTGTAGACTTCTGCAAATAATTTTTTGGGGCTTGTTCTTGGTCAACCCAGGCAATAAATGAGGGTATGGAGTTAGGAAAGGCTTCTCTACATTCAAAGAATACTTGTGTGGCTGTAACTAAAGTGGAGTGGAGAGGGGGTTACCTTGAGATAGAGGAAGCCCATGAGAAAGGATTTCTCTTATAAACCAGTGTTTCCAAACATCCAGGTATTTGGGGACCTTATTAGCTGCAGGCTCTAATTGAGTAGGTTGGGGGTGGGCCCTAAGGGTCTGCATTTCTGACAAGCATCCAGGTGGTCTTGGATTGCACTTTGAGTATCAAGCTTGTGAAATACTATTTTCTAGGCCTTGTTAATGGGGACATCCCCTACATAACCACCTGCAGTCAGGTTTGGCTCAAGTCCTCCAGCCTATTAGGTAGAAACTCTTTCCCATATGTCATTTTAGAGAACTGCACAAATGCAATTCCAGGGAGACCTCAACCCTAACACACACACACTTTCTCATTTCACCTAAATGGCCATCTTTCATGGCACAACTTAATTGCCATTTCCCTAAGAAGCTTTCTCTGATCTCAATCCCTCCCCATCTCCATGTTTCACTTTGCATCCTGTTCTAGCTATAGATAACACTCAACATAGTCTGATTAGTGATTAAAAAAAAATAGACAGGCATGCACATATACATCCATAAACTTTTACAATACCCACCGTAAATGATTGTTTCACTATTATATGATATGCATATATAAATTAATAGAACAAGTGCAGAAATAGATAGGGCTCCCTCACAATCTGTTTTCTTCAGCCCTAGTTTATCCCTGTATTTTCAATGCCAGCACAGTGAGCCCAGAAAAGTAGGCTTCTTTAACTGACCCTTCATTATATTGAGCCTTTATTCCACAATCTGTGCTTTCTTATCGTGCATATTACACTTAGCACATTTGTTTGTTTCGTCAGCACCCGTTTGTGGATTGCCAGAAATGTACCAGGACACAAGACGATTAAGACCATCCCTCCCTGGGCCTTGGCTCCCGAGGCTGTAACGTCAAAATGATAAAAGTAGCTCCTTATAACATTGCTGTCAGTAGAAAACAAAGTCAAGTGCTTAACAGGGCTTGGCACATAATAAGCACTCAATAAATGGTAGCTATTTTAACCATCAAAAGTGCTATAAAATTTATATTTTTTATTATTATTGTCTGCTCGGTGAGCTGAACCTTGAAATAGACCACCTGGGATTTAGGACAGTTCTTAAAACACTGACCAACGAACACTGTGGGGCCTACAGAAACCACTTCCTGACTCTTGACTTTACTTCTCTTCATGGGAAATGAGGCCAATTGGTAGGAAGAAATCATTACTCAGCAAGAATATAGTTTATGCTTTTCCAAAAAGGAAGGACCTTGAGATTGAACATAAAGGCCCATATAACATATTTTTTATGGAGAAATAATGCAGCTGCTTTATTTCATTGGATATAGACTGAATTTCTGCCCTCTGCACCCCTCTTGGGGACTCAGACAACCTGTCTTATGGAAGGTCACAATTCAGTGGTCTCCAAAGAGATGCAAATGATTCCTACTATAATAAGTATATGCAATGAAATATCCTAGAGGAGTAAGTAACCCCACTAGGGTAAATTGGGTAAAACTCCTGGATATAGTGATGGGCAAGACATATTTCTGGTCTTATAGAATTTACAGTCACATGGGTTTGGGGAAATGAAATTTTGCAGTTGATTCATTTTACTTCTGGTGACCCAAATTCGAAAACAACCAGATAGTCCAAAGCAATTTTTTCTTTTTTACCACTGAGTATAAACTTCTTGTATAAAATACAAATTAAACAACTCAGATTACTGCTGCGGTTGTACCATAGTCCTTTTATTTATTCTTTCATAGCAATAAATTTATCTACAGCTTAATTTATATGTCTTTAGATTGCAGCCATACCGATTGCCTTATGGGTGCTGCCAGGAAAATTAGTATGTACATATAAAGTATAATATACCTAAATATGCTTTGACAACCATAAAATGCTCTGCAAAGTATAGATTACTATCATCATTTCTTTTTAAGTGTCACTACAAATAAATTTTAACATCATCAATGTTAAAACCATTACCACAAGTAAATGAAGTTGCACAGTGTTTTTCTTATTTTATCTTTTCACTTCTTATCCATGCCTATTTCAAAGCATGTCTCATTTCATGCCTTCACAAATGCCACCCCTAAATGCCAGATACAGATAAATATATGGCCAATATTTGCCTTTTATTAATCTGTTATGAGAAAAAAATCTTAGGGCTATTATTCATAGTAAGGAATATTAAGAAGTTAAGAAATATAAAATTCCTCACCAACAGTTAACCTCAAAATTGTATGTATATGTGTATGTAGGTATAAGTGCATCTGTGTTCATGTACAATTACCCTTCAGAAGTGCTAGAATCCTTTATAGAAAAAAACAACAAATATTTAACTTTCTTGTTGTTTTTTATTTAATTTTATTGATTTCAGAGAGAAAGGGAGAGGGAGAGAGATAGAAACTTCAATGATAAGAGAGAATCACTGACCACCCACCTTCTGCATGACCCCTCCCCCCATCCTTACTCCCACCCTGAGACACACAAACACACACACAAATACTGGAGACCAAGCCAGAAACCCAAGATGTGCCCTTGATGAGAATCAAACCCAGGACCTTTCAATCCACAGGCTGAAGCTCTATCCACTGGGCCAAACCAGCTAGGGCAATTCTATTCTTTTTTTTAGCTGATTCTAGAAACTTAAACTTTTGAACTTTTCAGTCCTGCATTAATACCTGGACACACAACAGGTCATTGTGCACCAATGCCTGGCCATACATCATAACTTCTAGTTGACTATCTAAGTGACTTTGAAAAGAAATTGTTTCATTGTGCAGATCACTGGACATCTGAAGATTACCATCTCAGAACAACCTAGAGGCTAAGAATAGAGGACTGATTCCTCTCAATAATTTTCTTGTTTTTCAAACAAAAGTTTAACATAAGCAAAATGTAAGAAATGAAGACTTGGCCATAGTTTGGTATAAAAGGTATTTAAATTCACTAACCTCTGCTATTTTGAAAAATAGTCATTTGAAGTTTAATTAGGATTCAAGACACATTTCAAAGAAAGAAGCTCTGATAACTGGGAAGGAGGCAAAGTTATCAAGCCCCAAACAGTTCATTCAGGTCTGGAGAACACATGCAAGCAAATAGCAGAGACAAGTAGGGACCTTCAGGACTTATGTTTTCCCCTCAGGTGATCTTGCCTAAGCCTAGGGTGTGTTTCTGGAATCACAGGTGAATTCCAAGCCACATACCACATGACCAGTAGCTCCCAGGTGCTCTCATGCAAAAGCAATTCACACTTTCACTCCCCCACATCACTCAATATCATAATTTATGATCTACAAGGACCTTAACAGTCAGTGAATCTAATTCCTTTATTTTAGAGTTGAGGAAGCAGACCCAGAGAAGGAAAATGACTTGCTTAAGGTCACAGAATGGTATTATAGATCAGATGTCCTCTCAATTTATATCTTTTGTTCTTTTATTTTAAATTTATTTATTTTTATTTCTTCTCATTCCCCCCCCCCATTCCCATTTCAAACCCCTTCCCACGCATGCCCTTATCCCCCTCTTGTCTGTGACAACTGATTAGGCTTATATGCATGCACACAAGTCCATTGGTTGATCTCTCTCCCTTATTCTTTTATTTTAATCTTTGTGTTTTACCTCTTTGTCATTGTCTATGCTCAGTACCTAACCAGGATTATCTCTTTGTTTTCAGGAAATTTGCCCCCCGATGTTCTGTGTGCAAGGAGCCTATTATGCCAGCCCCTGGCCAGGAGGAGACTGTCCGAATTGTGGCTCTGGATCGTGATTTCCATGTTCACTGCTACCGGTGTGAGGTCTGTGGTCTGCACCCTCAAATCTTGTAAGACAGGCATTGAAAGGCCCAGTAGAGCCAGGTTTTCATAAACATGGCAATTATTCAATCTGAGAAATGCATATCTTCAAAGGACTTGGGTTTTAGATCTTAATGCTAGTGATGTTGGATAAGTCACTTTACCTCTCTCCTTCTCTATTTCCAAACCTATTAGAAAGACTCATTCTTACCTTTCCCAAACATGGCTGTGTGAATAAAATGCAAAGTTGCATATTCAAGGACACTGTCAATCACAAAGTGCTAAGCGGGTAGGAAAAGTTATTGCTGTTTTGTTACTATACTGGATTTTTCACTTGGGCTCTGATATTCCTGTGAAGCAGACACACCATTGTCCCCCATTGGGGGAGGAAAAGGATTTATTCCTTTAAGAGGGTTTGGAACTTCATGTTCAAAGTCATGGAGACTCATTAAGTTAGTCACTGACTGAGCACTTCACAACACAGGTCAGGTGACTGCCATGGAAATATATATTCATAGCAGCTGTGATCCAGGCTGGAAGTGACAAGGAAGGCTTCCTGCCCAAGGGACATGTAGTCATTTATACGCAAAGAGGAACAAAGCTTTCCCCTAGAATCCAGGTCTCCAAAGGACAGCATGTTCAGAAAATTATTTTAAAACATTTCCTTATCTCTCACTGTTGATAAAGGGAAACAATGAATAAGTGGTTAGGGATCTGTTTTATTTTCTCTTGTTCTTGCTATTGTCATTTGGGTTAGGGAACAAAGCTAGCATTTGAGATCCCATAAGTTTGGACCCTTCTCTTCCTGAACCTGTATTTTCTATTAAACTAATAGAAAATAACTGACCTTAGGACAGTTATTTTACTATATATATATTTAATATCTAATTCTTAAATTTTATTTAAGACATATGTGGTATACACTGGGGATAAATTGGACGGGCCTGGTGGTATGTGAAGTGGAAAGAAAAGAGTCCTTGAATAGAAAGCTAAAGAACTGATCTTCACACATGTCGTTTTCATGTTCACATGCATCATTCCATCTGTATTTATTTCCCTAGGATTGCGGTGGTCTCCTGTCTGAAGGAGATAACCAAGGCTGCTACCCTTTGGATGGACACATCCTCTGCAAGACCTGCAACTCTGCCCGCATCAGAGTGCTGACCGCCAAGGCTAGCACCGACCTTTAAGTTCAGTGTCCTGTTCAGCTGGTTAGTTGGTGGTACTGAGAAGAATGAAACACTGAAAGAAATAATAAGAAGAATACTAAGAAAAGCAATAGGAAAATAGAAGAAAGGCATTCAAGCTATAGGATGGTTTCTGTTCTTCATGTAGTAGGAAACTTTCTGTAGAAACACATAGATTATATGATTTTTTAAAAAATTTCTTACCAACTACACATTTCACATTTAGTTATGTAGGATCTTGATGGGCTTTTGTTCCCAAGGACTTCCACATTTTTGCACAGATTATGCTCCATCCCATTCACTTCCGCATTCCTGTACCCTTTAATCCCTCTGTTTGTCTCACTTTTCTTCTGGTTGAATGGCTTTTTTTAGTGTGGTATTTGCTGTCACACAGATTTTCCTGGGTGAGTCTGCCCACTCACAGGTGCTTTTAGGCTTGAAGTCTCTCCATGCTATCATGTCCACATTGCCTCTGATCATAAAGGATAGTTGTTCTCTTTGTGTATCAAAAAGCACATCTTTCTGTTACTCTAAACGGGTCATGTCCCTTGGCAGGGGAGGAGGGAAATGCACAACTTGTATGTTAGGGTATAAAGAATTTAAGTTGTAAATTAGATAAGTTAAAACAAGCCCAAATTTGTAACAATTCAAATCAAAATCTATAGCTACCAGTTGTCAGGGCTCATAATAATCGATAACAGGTATTAGTGAAAGAGGTCCAAACTTCAATGTTTTTCTAAAGAAATTACATGTGGAATGTGCTGGGGGGAAAAACCACATTTAGGGTTAAGTTTGGAAAGCCAATTATTATCCCACAATATCATCTGAAGATTCTCCTTTTTCATGCTGCTTAGACACTTTATAGACAACCGCTTTTGTCTCTAGAATATACTATTTTCTGTACTGTCCTACTTTTCATATCAGAAATTTTGATTTTTTTTTCTAATATTCAAACATGACTACCAAAATTATTTCTTTTTTTCTTTAGTGAAAGATAGCTTTAAATAGCTGTAATCCCCCCTCCCTCCCCTGCTCTTTTTGCTAATCAGGGCACACAAAATAAAATTGTGTAGTTTTGTCTAGTTTGCTTTAAAACAAACAAACAAAAAAAAAAAAACAGGAACACTTGAAGAGTGAAACCACAGTTTCATTATTCTTTTAATCCTTCTGCAACTGAAATTACATATCATAGGAGACATTTTCATATCATTGATGTGACATTTCACCACATTTTCAGAGACAATCACCAAAAAACATAGTTGCCTTTCTGAGCTAAAAATATGCAAAGTCTCTTCCTGGAATCGTTATTCAAACTCTGCCAGGCAGGGAAATGCTTGCTTGCCGACTGTGGAACCATACTTCATTAGGTTCTAACTTGTTTCATTTATGGAGACACCGATCTTAATCACGGCAAGTTGCTCTCTTTTAACTGATTACGTATTTTGGATTGAGATTTCTTAAACCTTTCTTCAAATCTTCCACAAGTATATACTTTTAAATTATGAAATATTTTAAATATACACAAAAGTATAAATAATAATATAATGAGTCCCTGTATATGTAACACCTAGTTTAAGAAATCAAATATACCAAATATAGTTACATTCCCCTGTGTACCCTTCCCTGATTCCACAAATAGATTTTTCATGATTTTAAAGTGATAGAGCCAGTTTTTCAGTCTGATTTTTTTTTAACACGTAGAAAAGAAATGAAACACACACACACACACATATTTCTGCATGTTTTAAATCACAACCCATGCCTCAGGAATTCCAATTAAATATATTTTACTTTTGTAAGAACAACCATAAAAATGTCCGTGTGTGTGTGTGTGTGTGTGTGTGTGTGTGTGTGTGTGTCCCCAATAAGGAATTCTTAAGCGTGTGGTTACTGTCTGTAGCTCATCTAAGTTGATTTGTGGCTCATTTGCTTTGGTCACCAAACAGTTTTGTTTTAGAACCTCCAACATTGTAGCTTTTTAAAGTTGTTTTTGACCACTGCCCTCTCCTTACCTTACTGCTCTTATCTTTGATCTTAAACTTCTCATGATGTGAACTACAATGGGATTCACTTTGAGCAGCATGGAGACAATAGAGATTGTATCTCTGAATTTCTGTCTTCCAAATGAAAGCCCAGACCATGCTGCTGTTAGATAATCGGGTGATAATATAATCTGTTTGAATTGCTTCAGTAACTTTGTTTTCTATGATATGCTTGGGTAAAACTGTCTTTAGGCCCAACGCAAAGAGCCCAGTTTATTAAGAAATGGATTTTATCTCTTGAATAGCAGTCATATTATTATACATTTTGCCAAAAAAAGGAAGAATTTATGAAATATTTATACTATGAATTGCAATAACATTCTACTTGTTTGTTACATTGAAGTCCTTATGTAACTGAATGTTTACAAGTAACAAAGAAAAAAAAGTTATAAGAAAATAACTGTCACAGATCCATCACTGTGGCTGTGCCAGGATACTGCTTGCTTACAATCTTTATAGTGCGTTTTTTATCACGTAACCTCAGAGTATCTTTACCAAAGATTTTTAAAAAGTAAATCTTTTTTAATATAGACTTATTATACTTTTATATAATAATGAATGTGCACACATACTTAAGCAGAAATATTTAGATTTAGATTTCTTTTTTCTTCACAAGGTATAATAAGGAAAGGATCCTACAATATTTATTCCAGGATTTCTTAAATATATGATTTATATTGCTTTTTTAACTTTCTTATTAATCTTTTGGTTTAAACAATGCCAAATCACTCCTTACTGTTTTAGTTACATGAAATGATGCCTATCACAGAGATTTAAAGATAATATTACCTTAATGATGACAGTTTTATTGTCTTTTGATATATTGTCTTAATTGTTGACATTTCAATTCAAAATAATAGAAAAGATCATGGAGTCGATAAGAGAAAGTTGGTAAAAAAAAAATATACTGGTTTTAAAAAATTGTCAAGAACACAAATATTTGGTAATTCTGTGTAACATGACAGACATGGGAGATGGGAAAAAAAAAAAAAAAAAAAAAACCCACTCTTGTCATGGGCTGTGCAGATCCTTTCAAAACCAGATTTCTTCATTGCCTAGATTCCCAGCTCCTGCTGACTCAATGTGGAAGTCCTATGTGGAAACAAAATTGCCTTTAAAATGTAAAAATAAGTCATTGTTCCAGTATAAGGAAACAAGGCTTTGAGATGCTGGAAATCTCTGCAGCTCAAAGATGTGGGTTCTTTTTCTTCTTCTCATTCACAAATTGTTTCTGTTGGAGCAACTTCCCTGATCAAAATTACTGTATTGTGGATATGCTGATTAATGCAGTGGAGTTATCAACCCTTGTAACTATGTTCTCACTATGAAAGAGCCTTCAGAGATGCTTAAAGTATATAGAACTCTAACTATATTTAAACAAATATTTTTATCTTGGTCCAAAGGAAGAAAGAGAGCACTTCTACCATGGGGCTGTCGTAGAGGGTTTTCTAGAACATAGCAAGGACTCTGAAAACAACTTTCCAACAGTTTTCCTCATTAGTAAAAATCCTGTTAATGTGAACCAGCCAGGGATAACAGTGTTATTTCTATTTGATATGGTTTGGGCTTCTCTTGTCAAATCTGTGTCTGCGGCCCTCTAATCCCTCTGTTATCAAGTTCTGAAGGGTGTTGGGGAAATGCTGGCAGCTGCTAGGGAGATCAGGGAAACACTGGTGTAACCTCACAGCCTCTCGCCAGTCCTCTTGGCTTAGAAAGGCTTTTTTTCCATATACATTTCTAGAAATATTGCTATACTACCTTAGTACTTCACATTTGTAGTTTAAACAAGCGATTGTCCATCTGTTGCCTCGAGCTACAGTACATGTGTGTTATGAAATATGACAGCATGTTCCCTACCCTGCTTTAGCCATCTGTAGAAAACCAGTAGACTGAAAAAGATATACCTCTGTGAAATGTTCCTCGAGTTCCTTTCCTGAGATTGCTCTTTTGGTGCACTTTTGTGGGAGACAATCAGAGAACAGCATCTATGTGTGCCTTAATTTTAAAGAATGTTTACAGCACTAGGAATGCTCCACTGAAGCATCCATAACATAAATATTAATCCCTAAATCTCATAGGTATCTTCATCAAAAATGTCCAACAAAATCCAGAGAGGTCTGAAGTCTTCATCTTAAACCATGTTAATAGTATTTCTTTTCTCTTTTATGTCTTGGAAGTACCTTATGGATTGATTCCTAAATTGGGGAAACATTCTTAATGGCCACAAGGTGATGTATTGGATGTTGTTAGTGATTATGTTTGGTCTTACTCTGGTTTTAGTCAGATAATGAAGACAAGACTTCACCTTGGACCTTTAACAGCCATTCAGCATATCTGCTTTTTTAAGTTGTCATAATTTTTTGCTTGTTTGCGTGTTTTAAATTTAATACTGAACAGCACAAGTTGAGAATCCCTGTTTTGAGTCATTACAGTGCAACTATGAACATTTCAGGTTATTTACTTCACAGATAACTATAATGAAAATGTTCTCATGAGGCTGTTGCTTGGATAGCAAATAATTTCAAACCTTTAAAAGATGATCTGATTAAAACTGTGCAACGTAGTGATAATTGTTCCTTCTTTTTTTCTCCTTTTTTCTTCTTCTCTTACCTTCTTTCCTCTCTACCCTGCCTAGATGTTCATAAATAAATCAATGCATTATAATCCTATGATATTATGAACATAATAAGAGAAGAAGGCTACCACAAAATATATGTGGCATCCATAAACTCTTTCTTTAAAAGGGCATATTTTCCAGATTGTGTTTATTTGTAAAATGAGATAATAGTCTTTGGTTTTTATTTTAATGAGCTTTCATCAAGGACTCGGATTAGCATTCTTTGTAAATTTATTTATGACTGACCTTCTTTTATCAGGTAAATGCAAAGTACTTTCTATGACTAGGTTAAGATTCTTTTGTTTTAATCCAAAGCATTGTTGACCAACATAGCAATGATATTTATAGTGGTGGCATGTTACTTTATTCCACTAAAACTTGATGATTTTTCTTAAGACAAGAAAAAACTATTATCCTTGAGGAAATTTTACACATATCAGCATTTTGCCCGTGACAATGATATTTAATTTTAATAGTTGAATCATAGTATTTTACTTAGGGTAAGTCAGCACCAGGGTTGTTCTTATGACTCATATTACTGGCCTTTGTCTATTTATAAAAGCAACCTGAGAACAAGTCTGGGTCTCATATTGAAGTATTTTGTTAAAATTTAGGTCTGAGATTCTTTGAACACTAGCTAATTCTGATAAAAGTATGCCCTTTTATCCTTTTGTTTGTGTGTGGGGAAAAAGCTTAAAATTCTAGGACTATGTTTCCAGTTTTTGTTTCTATCCTCACATAATTTTCTACATGTTTTCACAAGGTTGGCAATGACTTTCCTTTTGGGGAGGGTCACCTATGAGGAAAGTAAAACATAATACTTAATTCAATATATAAATGAAATTGCCAAGAAATAATGAGAAGTCCCAGTGAATATGTGTTGCTAGAAAAAAAATTTTGTTGTTGTTTTGGTTTTGGTTTTGTTTAACCTATTTCCAAGAGTAAGATTCAGGAGGAGGAGTGATTTGAGAGCAGAGGTAGTGTACAATTAAAACTATGGCAGCACAGTTCTTATATAGTGTAATTCTGAAGATTTTTATAACTTTTTTTTTTAGGGATCAGCAATCACAGTTGTTTAAGAAGGTAACATACCTCCCTAAAGGTATATTTCCAAGTTAATGAGATTTTTAAAAATCACAATGGTTACTAATATATGTTTTTCCCTGTCAGAAGAGAGTAAAATGAGAGCTACTGCTATCCAATAGATCCCATGGCATGGCAATCACTACACCAGAATTGTTATACTGCATGACCTCTCATCCCCTCTGAAAGGAGGGCATGGCTCGCCTCTTTCTGAGAGCTGGTGATGCATATGCTGATATATTCTTTGGCAAGTTGCACTACATGCTGAGCATCTCTGCAGGTAGAGTTTCTGTATTTACACAATGTTTTATCCCTTTCCAATGTACTTACCTAGTGAGCACAGTAAGTAGGAGTTTTTCTGTGGTTCTCTTGTTTATATCTTATCATCTACTTTCTGTAATGTCTTGCCTAACAACTATACTATAATTGATTCTTTCTTGTTTTCTTTTTAGTTACAAACACAGAATACTAAATATAAAATAGCATATTTCCCTTCAACAGAGAAAGGAAGGACACTTATTCCTTTCTCTATTATACTTTCCTGGCTCTTGTGCCAAAAAAATGTGTGACGTGATTGTAATTATCCAACATGCAAGTAGCTTATTTTGGGGAAGGCTGTGTAGAAAATGCATTTTTTACTAGACTCAGTGATACACACAACCCTGGAAGTTACAAGAAATTACTAAAATCTTTTCTCTTTGTTTCTGATTGTTTAATGTACAGCATTCTCTAACCATAATAATAAATATATCTATTTCCATTCTTTGTTATAAATAAAAATTCATATTATACAAGTGAAAAGGTACACTAGAGAGGTGGAAACTAATTCCTCTGTAAAACTGTAAGATACTTGCATTAGATTCCCTTACTGTATGTCTTTGTTAACTTTTCCAAGGCTCCCATCCACCTGGGGGCAAGAGACAACTTCATTTTACCTAATAGGCATTATCTAATATCTTGAATGGAGGCCTTATTTAGCATCCACAAATGCTTTCAATCAGCTTGGCACAAAACATAGCTTCTAATTCAATTCTCAACCCAAGGAATAGAATGATCTACCAAAAATGAGACTGGCATCACTATGCCATCTTGGATTACACCAGGGCAGAGGGCTATATAGGTGACCCCAAATGCCAGTGTTGTTCCTAAACCCTTAAGACCAGCATGACCCTTGGGATTATGACTCTTTAAATTTAAATTTCCTCTTTCTCTCCCCCCCCCCACCATATATGTCATATCCAACATCTTCTTAGACCATAGTATTCCCCACTGCAGTCCATTCTACCTTTAGAGCCACTGTTTTCTACAAAAGTTCTCCCTTATGTTGAAAAAAATATAGCTCTGGGGCTATGCAAAACAAGTCTAGTATCTAAATCTTTGCCTGTAGGTCAGATATCAATCACTTACAATTTCCCCTCATTTATTGACATGATGTCAAGGCCAATTACCTTTCTGCTTTTCCTTTGAACAATTGGACCAAAATATACAATATTTCCTATTTTCTTTTAACATACCCAGTGAAACATAGCAATCAGTTTGCTTCAAGCTAGGTGAAATACTTTCTTCAGGGTTGAAAGTAAATGGAATTTGAATCACTGAAATAAAACTGATTCTTAGTGTAGACATTTCCTCCACGGTCTCAAATCCAAGAGAAAGAATGCTAGATAAGATAGAGCTCCCATGCATACAAACTTCATATATTGTATTAGTTTTGAAGTTGACAAAACCAAAGCCATTCTGAAAACAAGAACCAAGGTACATGGGAAATACTAAGTCTCTTCAACCCTTTCTTTTTTTTCCTGTCTTCTCAAAAATAAGGTGTTTCCATACTGAATATGCAAAAAACTCCTGGATACTTTATAGGTTCAACATATGCTGATTTGTTTTGAGATTCACTTCCATTCTGTGTTCCAGTGTTCCAGACAAAAACAAAAAACAGTGGTTCTGGAAAACCTCATTTTTTCCAACCAGTCCTGTGCAAAAGAATGATTATTCTGTTATGGTTTTATGTAGAGAGGTATAAATTCTTTATTATTGCCCTGGGTTTCTATTTAGTTTCAATAACATTTCTTGGCCGATGGGAGGACAAGGCTTGCAGCTCCTTCCAGCCCAGTTTTGAATTAGAGTGCCCTGTCGGCAGAACCTGTCATCAGTCTCCTGGGCAGGACCTGGGGGTGGCTTTCTGAGGTTTAAAATAATAATTCCTAAGAGAGCTTACAAACTTCTTTCGCACATAAAACAGCCCTGGGAGGAAGGTTATTAATAGCCATATCCTAGAAGAGAAAGCTGAGGCTCAGAATTGTTCAGTGACTTGCCAAGAGCGATGCAGCTGGTAAGTGGCAAATTTGGGGACAAACTCTGGGCTTGCAAGTCTGGTGTTTTCTTCAGTGGCCCCTCTCAAGGCACAAAGTGCTAGGGCACAAGGTATGCTTCTCACAGACTGAAGTACTCCCAGTCCTAGGGCATCCAAGAAAGTTCACATACACCATTTAGCTCCCAGGTGGCAAATCTATGTGTGCACTGTAAGAGACCACTTAGTGCCTGAGTGCATATTGTGTCATCTTGTGGGAAATGACTAAGTATTCTGCCTGATCAGCAATGTGATGCTGACAGTGAACAAAGGCCACTGTGAAGAACAAACAACTGTGACAGGGAAGCACACTGCACAAATTTCCCCGGAGATAGTTAGTTTACTTTACATTAACTGAAAAGCTCTCGGGGACTGTGAGGTTCAGAACATCAGCTGAGTTCCTATAGTTGAGAATTCAGGAAAGTGCACAGGTGACTTGACCCTTAAGACAAGTGTTTCCCCTGTGGGTTATGATGTATGCCCCACAGAGGGAAAAACTGCTGTAGGTAAACAATGCGTATCATTCTCTCTCAGTTCACATTTATTAAGGAATTGAGCATTTCCAAACCAAACAAGCAACCCATGACCTTCAAACGTCTGTGAACAAATCCAATGGACTGATTGTGATCCTGAGATGTGGCCTTAGCCGTGCATAGACCGGACTTCAAGGACTTTTGTCATTTTGTGACTTGTGCATGCTGCCGTAGAGTTTTGGTACTGTGTTTCCAGGATACTCACTGAGAAGCCTCTGTGTTATTCTAGAGTCTGCCCTACATGGCAGTTCAACAACTGGCCATCCTTCCTCTTGATCTGCATCCCTTAGGAAGCTGTGCCTTTTGATGTCTGCTCTTGGGTTTTTATTTTATCCCATTTCTCTCTTAGAGTTGTTTGGCTTTCGGTTAAAATCTGTGACACTAATAGAAAGATACTCTTTTTCATCTGAGTTGAATCTACTACAGGAAACCTTTAAAATGATCTTATCTAATAAGTTTTCCAGACATTTTCCCTCCCTTGAGTCTGCAATCGTTCACGTAGGCATCATTATCTGTCTGCTTATTCCTAGGTATTAATGAAGCCAAGTTAAATAACAAATGACCTCTTATCTCTTTCTACTCTTCACACCTGGGAACTACAATTGAGGCCAGCGTGGCCAGCAGAGATGGGCTGAGATGGCAACATTTAGATTTTGGGAAGGTGCCTAATGGGTTGAAAAATAATACTTATAGATAGACAGAGCACCCCCACCCAGGGCTGGATTAATAGAAAAAGCATTTTGAGAATTTTGCAGAATTATCTAGAACTTTGCAGAAGAGACTCTCTTGGGTAGAACCTGTGACGTCTTTTCAGAGGACATACCAGGACAGTGAGGCAGTGAATATGAAAAAGAAGCCCTTTTAAAAATATAAAAGGAGACATAGCCTCTGATTTATCTTTCTATAGTGTAAAGAAAATTACTAATAAAAATGTTCTTCCTCCATTCTACTCATTATAGTCCCCTGTATTTAATGAAAATACAATTGTGTTCTCTTTAAAACATACACCCTTGCTCGTGCATAAACACACACGCACACACACATACAAATACACTCATGCACACACAAACATCTTCCAAGAAAGCTGATCCTTCAAAATAGAAATCTTATTTTCAAACACTTGGGTTTTTAGGCCAGAAAATTAATACTTCCCAGACCTGACCCACTTTGTGTGTGTGTGTGTGTGTGTGTGTGTGTGTGTGTGTGTGGCTGCGAATAAGAAAAAGGAAAATTTATTTAAATTTTGTATGGATCCAATTGTCTCTTAAAATATTGCAAAGCAATTTGAGATGGGGGTGAAAACTAAGGTATTTCTTGCTTGATTCGCTTTTTATATTTTTATCTGTTGGGAAAGGGTAAGGAACTATTCCTGGGTCATTACTGCTTTGCTACTTTGTACAGTGTCTGCTTTGCTTTGCACTGAGGCATAGAATTAATAGTTGCTTTCCTGACTCCATCTCCCCTGTCAAGAGAGAGTAAATATTAAGCCTAAATGTCTTTCCCCACCAAATTATTTAACTCTGTTGCTGAACTAGTTCAGAAAATGTGAAACAAGGAGATCTAGTTTTTCTTAGATACCTTTCTCCTTTCTTTTTCCCCCCTTGGGGACTTATGTATAAAGATGAGGGGAGCAGAAATCCAGTTTCCTCCTATTTCTTTTACTCTCTGGGTGACAGTTGATGATCACTTAGTAATAATAATAAACCAGAATTAGAAGAATAGCCTAGACAGGTTAGGATGAATTTGCCAATGTACTTCACTCATTTGTACATAAACTTTGAGAGGAAAAGGGATTTTTACAATTTAAATACCAACAATAGGAATGAACTCAAATTTTAACTCTAGTAGAAAAAGGTGAATTGATATGTGGGCAGTATCTACATTTTACTAATTATGTATATCCTTTGATTAGTTTTTAAATAAATATCATGTATATCAACATATGTGGGAAATTGAAAGAAATAAAAAAAGAGTTAAAATGCCTTCCACCTTCCTCACAAGGTAGCAAATTGAAACTGGTATAGACAGTGCCAGCCTCTAATTCAAGTGATGTATATCCTTGATGAGAGATATTTTGAAACTACATCTTGTCACCAATAGTTTATAATGAAGTAATTGCAAAATAATTTTTAAACTACTTTCTTATTCTACCCATTTATTCTTCTGGGAAAGCTGATGAGCAAATTATCCAAAAATTATTTCCTTATTAAACAAAGTCAGAATATTTTCCCCTGAAAATCTAAAATTATGATCACATTATTTTTCAGGAAACAGATAAAAAAGCAAAAAGAATTAAAGATGATGCTAGATTGTCTGATTCTTTAGCATAAATAAGATTATCATGTGATTTGATGTGCCTGAAGTGAAAGTTTAAACTTAGATACAAAACGTTCACAGCTGACTATAGCACGGAGCTTTTACCATTACTTCAATGCAATTGTTTACTTCGACTTTTTGTTTGGTTTTGCTTTTGCAACTTCACCTTTTCATTAGTTTCATAGATTTGGGTTCTCTCTCTCTCTCTCTCTCTCTCTCTCTCTCTCTCTCTCTCTCTCTCTCTCTCTCTCTGTAAAATTATGAGACGCATCCAAATAAGGGAGGGAAAAACTTTCTAAGTGGCAATGCTGTGCCATGAAGCAGACGTGACATCGTGACATGAAGATGCAGATCCAAGGACATTTTCCCTGAGCCGCACACACATTTTCTTTCATGGCTTTGTCACAGGCTTTTCTCCTTCTGTGCTGTCACCTTTGAGAAAAACGATTGCACCTTCTCCAAGTCTGCCTTTTCACAGCTACAGTGGAGTTGGCAAGACTTCCCTAACTCTGAATATAGCCATTTGCCGACTCCGGCCTCTGCGAGACTGACTCAAATCTGTGATCTTCTGTTCAGCACACACATCAGCAAAGTGAGAAGATGAGCCCTAAATATAGGCTCTATTAACTTTACTTTTAGATTTTACTGCCTTCAAAAAGTGCCTATTCTGAGAAATATAAACATTATTCCTCCATATGTATGAATACATACGGTACCCAGAGTCCTACTGTGCAGCCTCAAAAACATACCATCCGCAAAAGTAGGTGCTGAGATAAAGAAACCTTACGGAATGAAAGAAAGTCACTCATTTCCAATATCCCCTCTTGAGTAGCACCGTGAAATGGGCTGCAAACACATCCCCTGAGCATTCCTTGCTGATACAGCCACTTTATATTTATATCCTCTTGGATGCTGGCTTATTGCTGAGGTTTCTTGTACTCAGCTTCAAGGGAATATATGCTTTATGCAATTGGAACATTTAGTCAGGGGGGAAAAATTGTTGAAGAGAATAGAGCCAGAGCCTGTATTAGGGCATGTGTCATATGTATGTTTTATAAACTAAGCATTGGTGGGTTTAGGATGTCAGCACATTTCTTCTCTTTTTATCTCTCAGGCTAACATCAGTAAAAACTAAAGAAAAAGTCTTGGCTGTGCGGGTTGGAGGCTCAGGGGGCCAGATGTCCTTGCCAAATCCTTGGAGCATCTTTACTATGACTCCTAAAAAGAGTAGCACATGTTATTTAATGGCTTTTGTTTTCCAAGTTCTGCCTCGGACATAACTGCAGATCTTCTAGATGGAGTAGCAGCACAGCCGTAACAATAAGAGAGGGTCCAGGTAAATAGGACAAGGTAGATAGTTTCCACCATGTTTGGAAAAGGGTTAAGGGAGGACATGCTTCCATAAAAGATCTTTCTCAATGTGTTGTCTGACTCAACCAGCTGGCAAATTACGCTTGCCAAGTCGCTCTCTTCTAAGTCAGTTGGCTCCAGGTTCAATTGAATAGGCCTCTGCTTTGGGAAAGTGAGACACCTCCAGTTATTCTTTCTCCATGGAAGCTCTTGACATCTTAAACACAAAATTGTCCCCTACCCCACAGGTTTCACCAAATACAAGTATGGGGGCCAAGCTATGGAAGATGCTTTCCATACTATTATAGCCACCATTCTACTTTCCAAGTAGCCCTGCTATGGAAACTAGGCATGAGAGTGAAAGAGATTACTATTTCAGGATTTCACCCTACTCTAATTGTCATCATTTTATGAAACCAGTGGCTTCTTGGAGAAAGAGTGATATTCTTCACCAACAGTGCCTGCCCTTCGGTTAATGTTCTTTTTATTTTACCTTATCCAATTTGAACACTAGTCATTTTCTAATTTATAGAAAATCATATTATAATGCCAGACAAGAGTTCAAAAATATCTGGACAATGGGATATAGAGGTTTTCAACCCTGGAAACAAGATGCACTCGGAGAAGCATAGCTTTCCTCCAGGTTTCAGTTTGATGGTCATGACTATGAAAGAGAATTTTATGTAAATTTTAATTAGTGTTTACAACTGGATAGATCTAGGAAAAAATGGGCTGGGGATCTGGAGATGGAGACAGAGAGAAGCCAGGTTTTCTCTTGCTAAGAGTGTCTACTAAGAGCAATAACTCCCCACTAACCAAGTACACTTACCTCTCCTCTGTGATCACCAACATTTCCTGACTTAGGGAAAACCATACACAAAATGTAGAGGGAATATGCCCTTTTCACTTGTATAATACTGACCAAGACCTGGTATTCCTGAAATGTAGGTTTTGATTTGTTATTTCTCCTTAGCAAATTGTATTTCTCTACTACATCATGAACCATGAACATTCATGATGTAGTAGAGAAGCATAAGGAGCTAAATAACCTATTTGGCTCCTTATGAAAATAAGAGGAAAAAAAAACCTGTTATAAGCAAATGATTTGGGTATTTCCTGTTATATTTATGTAATCAAACTATATTAAAATATGTTTCTATTTACCTTCCATCAATTTTTTCTATCAATTATATTTTCGAATTCTCTATAATAATAATTATGAAAATTTTTCTTTTTTTCTGTAAGAGAACTGCAACTACTTTATTATATTTAGAAATTCAATAAACTTCTTATTACTTTTACTTACTTTGTATCATTTGCTTTCCATATGGTCCTCTGAGAAACAATATCTCTCAAAGCAAATATGAAACCGACAGTAGTATGAAGCCACTTGCTCTCCTCTACTGTTAGCACAGAAAATCTTAAGATTAGATGTGTTCTGACATGACTTGACTACTTTGTGTCTTAACCTTGAAAGTAAAGCATGTTTCTTTTTAAAAGCTGGAGCTAAATAAATTGTTCACTAGGGATGGGGGGTTAGGGGTGTTCACTCTTGTTACCAACAACTGGCTCACTTTTTCACTTTTATTCCAACTGTAGTATGTGTACTTTTCAAACATTGAGAATCTGCTCAGTGCTATGCACCTTAGGGGAAAGATATATCAGACATACAGTTCCTGCTTCCCTGTAGTCTAGTAAAGGTGATGGATATAAATACAAATAATGGCTGGGGGGGAAAATCAGACACATAGGAGAGAAACTTAGCATTTTAAATACTATCATTGTTTCATATTATTTTTAGTAGTCTTGTGATCTGGAATAATTTTACCCTCACATCCTATAAAATAAGAGGCTAATATGCATATAGACCAAATGGAGGAACAACTGGTTGCTATGACTCACACTGACCACCAGCGGATGCCCGCAGAACATTGCAGGTGTCTGAAGGAGCCAGCAAAGCACAAAACATGGCAGGAGTTGGCCATGGTGAAATGGTGGAACAGGTGAGCAGGGCCACCAGACCTAAATGGAGCACCGGTCACTGTTATCAGGGTGAGCCTCTGGTGGCTACTGAAAATTTCTTGCTCCCACATACCAAGGTCCTGTCTGGTACTCACATCTCCAATTGCACTCTCTGCCAGTGCTAGAGTCACTGCTCACAACCACTGCTGGCTCCAGCCCTGTTTGCATCCACAGCCAGCACTCAGCTTGGCACCATCAGCAGGTGCAATAGATGGCTGCCAGCCCCAATCGCCCTGAGGGCTTGCTTCTCCATCTCCTCCTGCTCCTGAGGGGCAATCAGGGCATCAACCAGAAAGTTGTATACAAAAAAAAAGCCATATGACATATAACCTTGCCTTCCCTTTTCCCATTTTTCTGAAATCACTCATTTTATGTTCTTTGGCCCTCTCTGTTCTCTGTATTCTAACTACTCATTCATTTGTTGCCATTCATAAATGTCAGAGCTCGAAAGGCTCTTAGACAGCATTTAGCTAATTTTGTGTGTGTATGGTGGGGGGCAGGGGGTACTAAGTCTTGGAGATAGGAAGGGATTTGTCCAAGGCCAAAAATGGTTTAATGAGAAAACTGGATCTTCAATCCTAGGCTCTCAATCTCAGTCCAGTGCTACCATAGCAATGATTTCAACAATATAAAAGAGAGTGGGAATTCCACTATAAGATTTCCATCTATAATTTCCATTTCTATGCCATATCAAGACATTTCAAAATGAACAAAAACTGTTGAGTTCTTGATGTCCATAGATGCTAACTAAAGGAAATTCTAGAAGATATATTTCAGGAAGAATGAAAGTAAACCAAGAAGGAATGTCCATGATGCAGCAGTGGGAACAAGCAAAGAAAATGGCAACTATGTAGTTCATTCCCAAGTAGGTTGGGCTCATCCCAGAAATATGAGAGCAGCTGAACATTAGAAAGTCTACTAATGTAATTAACCATGCTCACAGAACAACATAGGAAAGCCTTATAATCATAATATCTCAATCCTATATAACAAAAGGCTAATATGTAAATTGACCAAATAGCATTAAACACCAACCATAATCAAGATTCCTAAATTCAGATCAGAGAGCCACTTCCCTCCCAAATCTCTTATCAATGGAATGATCCAGGTAGACACTAAGTGGCTAGATTATTACGATCTCTGAACACATAATAATCTGGCCACTCAGTGTATATCCTATATAATAAAAGGCTAATATGCAAATTGCCCCCCAACCAGGAGTTAGAAATATGCTAATATGCAAATTGGCCAGCAGGTTGGCTAGCCAACTGCTCATGTCCCCTCCCCCTGGTCAAGCTGTCCAGACCCAGCCCATGCACGAATTCATGCACAGAGTGGACAGATTATTATGTGTTCAGAGATCATAATAATCTGGCCACTCAGTGTATAAGGAAGAAGATACAAACACTAGATAACCATGTCAACAAGGTCCTTTGGGTCACCCAGGGCCCATACCTCAATTTCGTCCCAAATTCTTCCCTCTCATTCTTCATCTAGTGCTCACATTCTGTTCCTTTCTTTTCATTAATCCATCTCTTTCACACTTTGTCTATCCTTCCATTGATCAGTCTTCCATTTCTTTAGAGAAGTATTTTATAGAATCTGAATTATCTCCATGTCTTAATTTTTCTGAACTTGCCATTTCACCATCACCTCTATACTATCCACCACCGTGGCTACATATTTCCAAGGCACAAATCAAAAGACACTGCTCCCCTGATCCTAATTATTACTATTTCTCCATCTCCCCTAGTATTGAATTCAAATTCCTTGGCATGACCACCAGGGGATGCCCGCAGAACATTGCAGGTGTCTGAGGGAGCCGGCAAAGCACAAAACATGGCAGGAGTTGGCCATGGTGAAATGAGGTCTCTGCATTATCTTTCCAGAATTATCTATTCCCACTCCTCACCCAACATCCTGCCATTAAACTATGCAGCATTGCCAAACAGACCATGACTTCTCACTTCTCCTGCCTTTGTCCTCACTTCCTTTTATTTAGATTGCCCCTTTCCCTTCCCATCTGGCACTGGATGAGCCCTATAAAAGAATTCTGGCTGTTAATTCCACCCAAACCCCTGCATTAAGAAGAGACCTAACCATGCCTACTCATGGCTACTAGTGGTCTAAAATCACATCCCTGAGACCCAGGCCCTCTTTGAGTTATTGTCTAAGAAAGCTCAAGGTTGTCAAAAAAATTTTTGTTCTGGCCAAAACCTGATGATAGGCCCTGACTCCCTTCCTTTGAGCATTTACTAAGGTCTTAGAATTGTAAAACCAACCTCTGTCCCTTTGAGCTATGTTAGTATATGTATGTCTCTCCTACAGGCTAGGAAAGTCTTCTCAAGGACCTGAAAGCCATTCCTTTGAAATGTCATCATCAGGAATGACAAGGTATCTGTGGCCAAGTCTCTTTGGGAGAACAGAATCCTAACAGCTACCAGACACAGTTGGAATAATCACATTCATTGACCAACCTTTTATTTGCTCTTTGTAATTTTTCACTTCCCTGACACTAGTTGAGCCCCTGTCCACTCACTCTTCCTGTTACTTCATTCTCTCTTTTAAAGACCCAATTACCCCTGCACAAATAGAAACAGAGCTCAGATCTTTCCCTTCTCTCATTAGTTACAGAATAAAAAGTTTATCCATTTTAATGTCTGGCTTTGTTTACCTTTGACACTGCTCAGAGTCCAATGCTCAGCCTCATGTAACCTCCTCAGGGAAATTTTCTTCTCTTGACTTCCAGAATGTTCTTTTCACTTTTATATGTAACCCCATAAAACTTTGAGTAGATATATACTAAGATACTATATTAAACTAAAATGTAGTTTCCTTGTAGTCAAACTTACATCTGAATTAAACTCTGAAGGTTGAAAATTATGTGTTCTTCACCTCTGTATGCATTGAGACAGTATATGACAGATCTTGAATAACTGTGCAATAATTGGAGGATGAAATGAGTGAATGAGGGCTTTAGTGTAGGATGGTAAGGGTTAAAACTTAATCTCTTTCTAGAGTTATCCCTAAAGGAAACGGAGGCTGAGAGGTGTGGCTGCCAAGGAGGAGGAAGGCAATTACACTCCTCCAGCAAAGGAAGACTGACCAGTATAGACTTGTTCATTTTTACCCGCAGAGATATTTTCCACTCCACTTTTTCCCCTTCTCAACTCTTTCTAAGTTTGTATGCAATACCTTTTCCCTTCAAGGAGCTGTGAAGAGCCGTTTTGTATTTTGTATTCTTTACTGTAATACAGGGGTGAAAGAGGCCTCAACTCCCTTCAAACACAAGACAAAATTTGCCAACTGAAAGGGCTTCATCTTGGTCATAACTAGATGCAGATGTGTGATGTCAAGCCAACCTAAACTATCCCATTGTTTTCAAGTGTGACTAAGTACTGACTAATATATATTACTTCCTCTGGGACTTTTTTTTTTTTTTTTAACTTAGTAGAATGGAAAAGTTCCAAGCTGTTGTTACACTTCGCTGTCTGGACAGAATGACTTCCTGAACATCATAACTATTGTACTTGAGAGAGGAAACAAAAATGAAACAGGGACAAGACTTCCCTTAAGTTTATCAAGGCTTTTTGTTCTTGGATTTTGTTCTTTTATTTCTGTTGTCCTGGCTCATTCATGAAACTAACAAAGAATATCCTAGTTGGTGTCAGGAAGGGCCTCTTGTCTAGTGAAGAGACAGCAATTTCCCTGCCCATCCTCAGATTTGTTAAGTCACCATGACATTTCCTCCAAGCCATTCAGGCTACAGTAAACACTCTCTTTCTTAAGGAACTCTGTTTTCTCCAAAACAAGTCCTCACACCTTTGGGTTGCCAGCCATTTCTTCTGCCTCCCTGCAGACTATGCCTTTTAGTTCTGCTGTCTGGGAAACAAGTGGTGTTTGCAGAGATGGAAAGAGACTCAGAGCCTGTTCCATGTGGACAAGATCTCTAGAGACAGATTGGTAATGACTTCTCTCAGAAAGCAAATGGAGAAACGAGCAGAACCAAAGCTCTGGGAATGTCTTCAACGAGAGGACACAAAGAAAGGACTCCCATCAAATGTTCTTTTGGAAAATCAAAGAGCCCCTTCTCCCACATCAGTAATAGATGATGGAGAGCTAAAGTTGTCTAATTCAGGCCTTTCAGTCCCAATATCTCTTAGTGTTTTTTGTTGTTTGTTTGTTTATTTGTTTTTCTCTTTCCAAAACCTGGGTAAATGTCAGCCCTTGCTTCACACAACTCTTCCCAGTTGTGGTCCCAAATAGTTTCCATCTTTATGCTTGGTTCTAAACAGCAGCCTCAGCTTCTCCTCTCATCTAACCAATCAGGTGGCAGAGGTGTTACTATCCCACGCTACATTCACAGAAACCCTGCTATCCCCAGAGAAACAATAAATCTCCTCTTCCCTGAGATTCTGTCTCTTTCATTGCAGAAAGCTAGATGCATTCACGACAAGGCATAGTGCCTCTACATATATTGACCAAAGCCTCTTACAACTACACAATTTACATTTCTCAGGGTGTGAGTCATTTCTATAACCTTTGAATTTCCACCAGTTTTAGGGTCAAAGGAAAAGCCAGCCCCCGCAAGGCCTTTCAGGTCCCTGGGAATTGGGAAGAAGGATTCATTACATAGCAGAAATGTTTGCCTTTTCCTTTTCAACTGTGATTGGTAACCCAGAAACCACAGCCATCAAATGCGGAGGCTGTGCTAAATCATCACTATTTCAGTTACTAATTAGGTCTGATGTTCACAGCACAGGAGTCTGTGGGGGCAATAAACCACTTCTTCAAGTGATTAAACTTCCAAGAGAATACTCTTTGATTACCACAGGAACATTCCCTGCCAAAGGTTCTCCAAGGCAATAGCATCCTCAAGAAATGACTCCATGAATGTAAGATCAGCAGCCTGGAGCTCAGGGTGTGCATAATACATCCTGTCTCTTCTAGCCAGACCCTGCTCCACTTCTGCTTCTATCGAGATGCCTTAGGAGACCACATTCATGACAAAGTTAAACAGCAAGTTCACTGGAACGACTATGAGATGATACTGGCCAAGAGCTTGGTTGTGTTCATGTAGAGATGATTAGAAGCACAGCCATATAAGGAGAGAGTTATCTACTTTTTCTGGGGTATTAGGCCTCCTGCTCCTCATCCCAATTTAAATGAGTGGGGTTAGAGAAAGGCGAGGAAGGCAGGTTGGTGGTAAGGAAATCTCAGGCACTGTGCTGTTTTCACCTGAGTTATCTTAGAGCAAATATATAGGCATTTACTTTAGAACAATTTTATAAATCTTCACTTAATGTGTTTTTAAAATAACTACACATGAACTGCATGCTCATTGTAAAAAAAAGTGGAAAATATGAACAAGCAAAAGAAAAGTTTTACTATCCAAAGACCATCATGTAGAGAAGAATTTCCCAACCTCAGCATTATGACATTTTGAGCTGGAGAAACCTTTGTGTGAGGACTGTCCTACACATTGTAGGATGTTTAATATCATCCCTGGCCTCTACTTACCAGATACCATTAGCACATTCTCCCCACATTTGGAGCAACAAAAAGTGTGACCAGACACTGTTAAATGCCCCCTAGGGTCAAAATCACTCCAGTGAGAACCACTGCTCTAGAGACAACCAGTGAAGACATTTTCCAGTCTTTATTCCTGAATACATACAAGTAAAATCATATTTTAAAATAGAGTTGTCAGTATATATAATGGTGTGTATTTTCATTTTTTACTATGTCCTCCATAGATCCTGAGCATTTTTCCATGTTGATAGCTATTCTACATCAAGTTAACCTCTCAATTGTGCTCCACTGTGTGGCTATACCATGGTTTATTCCATCCCCATTTTTGTGACACAGAGATTATTTCCAAGTGTAGAAATAATATTAAAACAAAATTATGTGGCTCTTTAGGTTTCTAAAATGGAAAGAGATTGGAATGATGCATATACATGGGCAAATAAATGCTCATGCTGCAAACTTCCACTTAAGAGATAATTGTGGGAGCAAGAAAAGGAAAAAAATCTTTTTTTTAAATATATATTTTATTGATTTTTTTACAGAGAGGAAGGGAGAGGGATAGAGCACTAGAAATGTCAATGAGAGAGAAACATCGACCAGCTGCCTCTTGCACACTCCCCACCGGGAATGTGCCCGCAACCAATGTACATGCCTTTGACCGGAATTGAATCCGGGACCTTTCAGTCCACAGACCAATGCTCTACCGCTGAGCCAAACCGGTTTTGGCAAGGAGAGAAATCTTAAGTTAATACTCTTCTGTTCTGTTCATGGTAAGATACCAAGAAGATTGTATTCCTGAGTCTCTGGTTAGGATAGCATAGAATTGAGGAGTAGATAGCCAGATGAATTTGAAAACTATAAGGAAGAGAAATGGCTTAGAGGTAGTTGGCAAAGAGGCCAAGAATGAGGGATCCTGGAACACAAAGAGGACAGTAGGTGGGAGGAGGCCTAGAATGGGGATGGGGGTTGGGAAAAGTAGTTGTCCATTGAATATCAACCCTTGACTCTCAAATCCTTAGTAAAATTTGACCATACTCACTTTGTGACCACATCACTGGGGGAGTAATGGATTGTGTTATGTAGAGTAGTCCATTGTAAAAAAGGGACTGCAGATGTAGGTGCAAATACAGAGTTGAGATGGACAATTAAGCCAATTTGGAAGGTAGAGGCATTTAGGACAAACAAGAACCACCAGAGTTATTGGGATTGGGGCTACAGGGTTTTGCCTGCACGTGAGATGAGAACCTGAGACAGCCTTGTTTAAATATTACAGGTCAGAATGACCTGAGTAAGATGAACGACTTAAGAAATATCCAGTCAGCAGAGACTTAAATTAGATGTTTAATTGTGGTTTTTTTTTCTCTCTTACAAACAATGCTACAGAGAATACCATTGTAGTTAAACATTTGCAAACAATATTTATTTTTTTCATTAGGCTAAATACTAGAAATGGAATTGCTGGGTTCAAGAGAATGCACATTCTTAAGGCTTCATATTGTCAAACAGCCCTGACAAGGTTTGAATGATAATTTGCAATTTTATCATACTACCAACAGAATATGATAGTTACCATTTCTCCATTATTTCAGCAATACTGTTTTATGTTCTTCCCATTTTACATAAGAGATAAATGAGATGTGTCCATGTTAAGAGAGTAGCAAAGCTAAAATTAGAACCCACAGCTTTCTGACTCCAAGCCCCAAGCTCTTCTTTATCTACCATGCTGCTTCCTTTATCAGAACTGGAGGGATTTAACTTTTATAAGACATAGTCAGCATCAAACCTGATCCATTAATTCCTCTTGCTCTTAAGTTAAAATCCAAACTGTTTCAGTGATTTGGAAAGTCCTTCACAATCTAGTCTCTACTCACCTTTCCAAACTTTTCCTATTTTTAATTTTAAAGTTTCAACTTCTCAAGTGTACTTTTTTTTTCTCTCTCTCTTGTCCCAGGGTCTTTGCACCTCTTTTTCCCTGTCTCCCACCCACATTTGCCTGGATAACTTCTCTACCTTTTGTTTGAATTTAAACATCAACCTCTTTGTGACCTTTAAGTTATGAGCTATGTATGCCTATCATCCACAGGAGCTCTAACAGCACTTTTTATTTCCTGTGATCATACCTATTAACTGTGTTGTAATTCTTGCCTAATTGTTTAACTTTCCCATTAGTCTTGAAGCTACATGGGACTAGTTCCATGTTTATAAAACCCAAGATAAGTTCTAGCTTAGTGCATTCCTTATTAAACTAAACAGGTATAATTCTAGTTTACCAGAATCCCAACAGCTTTAGGAAGTTTATAAACTGCCTGCCCCATTCCTCTAAGTTCCCTGCTTAGTATCTGTAGGCATTTGAGTACACCATCCTTGCAATCAACAAATATATTTCCTGTTAATGCCAGAAAGAACCTTCTAATATTAAGAGTTGTCTGGCAATAGAATAAGCCCTTCCTTTCTTTATATTGTAAGATGGTCTTCTAATTGTGCTTCTTAGTAACACCCAGTCCTCCCCAAATGACTGAAGGGCCCAGAGGTCAGGAATGAGCTTGCTGTCCTCCTGACCAGGTCACCCCACATGTGCCAGATGGTCTCTGAGTGTGTGGAGCCAAATCAAACTAAACAACTGTGTTGGCAACAGATAACTTTCTAAGACTTCACAACTTGCTTCCAGCCCAGCCAAAGGCTTGCCACTCAGAGGCAAATGTCACTGTGGTGGAATTGTCTTAATGAGAAGGAATGCTTGCTTCTCTTCTGGGGGAGTTTCCTAGAGCGATGCTCTTAGAAACTTCTTGGCAGGAATCCTGAGCCAGGCTTGGCATTGACAGCGTCCTCCTGCTGCCATTAACAAGCCTCTTATTTAAATGTAAATGAGCTCTCAGTGCCAGTTTGTGAGTGGAAACACATAGCTTGTGTTAAACCAGAGCTGGGAATGCTACAACACACCAAATGGTTGGTTTAGACTTCTTCCCCACATCCTAGATCAGAATGAGCTCTCTGTGCCTTATCTTCTGCAGAGTTGGGAGTCCTCAGACAACAGGGACAATCTGTAGATTTCGGGGCCCTTTGCATTGCCCTAAATTTTTTTTGGTATGACCTTGATCAAACTACTCAGAGCTGCCCTCCAAATTGGACCATTGTCAAATTGGAATCACACATCAAATCCTAGCCAGCAAAGTGCCTTACAGGGTTGTCGGGCCCAGCAGAGGTCTGAGCTGCCCCTTCTGCTTCATTGGCTCTGTTGGTTCAACTTCCTCCATGTGTCTACCTGTACTGCAGATCTTTGATGCTTGTGTACACTCTCTTTCCTCCTGGCTTGGTTTGATGATTTCCTCTCAAATGCACATCATTTGATGATCTTGCCTAATGTGTGGTCCTACTTATCCATCTGCTTTCAATATTGCATCCAATTTCCTGTTTTGGCATTTCCCTCGTTATTTCAGATCTTTCTGGAGTTGACTTGTGCTCCTCTGACATCTGCATTCCAGCCATTTCTCTCCCTGACATGCCTGACTAGTGTGGTATAAGGAAAGTATGGGATTTGTTATTATTATTAAAACCTTCAAAACCTTCCGTATAGTACCTAGAATTTAATACTTAGTCATAAACGATATATAACATTACAAAAATTTGTAATACTGACACATAAATACTGTGAATGAGTTATTTTGTTCAAAACTATTACTTCCACTTGAGAATTATTTGCTTTGTCGGCATGTGAAATTTTCATATATATTTTTTTCACAGATATTTTTGCATATATATTTTCATCTATGTGTTCCCTAATTGTTTCTGGAATGCATAGTGTATATCCTCCAATCAGACCAAGAATCATGTCTCTTTTGGTTGATCTCTTAGGAAGATCAGATATGTCTTCTTCTATTCCCTTTTGGAAGAATGTGACTGAAGCTCATTAACTCTAAAAATTGATGAGCCTCACAGAATCCCTGCTGTCAAGTGCTCTTGCCAGACATCTTTCCACTATTCTCCCCTTAACAGAATTTGGGAAAAAGAGGGGAGAAATGACTTTCATGATAGCCATGTGTTTGGGGGTATGAATACTCTTTAAAAAATATCAGCCTTTGGTTTGAAGGAATGAAGGAAGGTGTAAACCTTCCCAGCACATCAGAAATATTCCCTGCTCATGTTTAGAACAAATTTTAATATCTTCCCTTCAGTTTCCAGAATACTACCCAAAACAGCAGGAAACTGTGGTGTAGAAAGAGAACTACACAGGGAGTTTAAGAGCTGAGCTATCACTTAAGAGCTGCTGTTTGTTAACTTTGCCAGTCCCATCACTTAGCCTCTCCAAGCTTCAGTTTCTTCTCTTGTAAAAGAAGGATAATGACACCAGCCCCCACTAATTTACAGGATTGCTGTGAAGATCAAACCAAACAGTGACTGTGAAAGTCCTTTGAAAACTACAGATCAATGCAAACATAAGGTATCATTACTGCTGTTAGAGAAGGTGCTTAAAGAACATGTGTTGATTGCCCGGTATTAGGGGTGTTGCTGCTTCCTTTCCTGTGGGAGGTGCTCTTCCCTGGTTGTCAAGATCTTCTCCTCATTATAGACAAGTTAACATTTAAAATCTGGTGATTGAGGCTCCATTCTGCAGTCCTTCCTACGCAGATGTTTAAATGCTGGGCCCATGATTTTGAAGTCTGTTATACGTTCTCACACACTTGGAGAGCCAGGTGCTTCCACAGAGTCTAAGGACTGGGCTTTCCCTCTTTGTTTTCATTTTTACCAGTTCCTTCATGCATCCCCAGCAAAGGAGGCAAAAGTCACAGTTTTGATTCTGTCATTGTATGATTTCAAATGAGTCACTTCCTAACTCAGCTTCCTTCACTACAAATATCTGGCCTCCTAACTACGGGCACTGGAGTCACTCTACATCTACCTCTTTTTACATAGGGTGGGCTTTACGTAAGACTTCACCATAAAAGTCACATTGCTAATTTTTCTAAACCACTTGAACTAAAACCATAGATCAGGGGTGGGGAAGCATTTTTCTGCCAAGGGCCATTTGGGTATTTATAACATTATTCATGGGCCATATGAAATTATCAACTTAAAAATTATCCTGCTATATTTGGTCTAACAATTGACTCTCCCCTTATGCCTTGGCAGGGCAAGACCAAATGACTTTGTGGGCCTTATGTGACCCGAGATCTGGACATTCCCCACCCCTGCCATAGATTTTCTTGGTTCTTACATAGGTGGATTTTATAATCCCTTCCTGGGAAGACCTGTAACTAACCATAAAGTGGGGGTATTCATACATTTTTAATTAACATAGTTTTGGAATAACAGCCCATGTGAAGGATTGTTCTTGTCAGTGGTTCTCCTATCATGTGCTTAAGTCTGACTGAACCTTGCCAAGAAACTCAAAGGAAAAGTTCTGCTTTTCATGCAAATATTAAGATGTGTCAGCTTCAGAGGGTTGGTTACATTTTCTATTTCACTCAAAGTCTGGCACCCAATCTATTTAGCTTTGTGAAGGTTATCCATTAAAGACACTTGGGAGATTTTACTGGGCGCTGTGGCAAAAACACAATCTAACCCAGAAGAGTGGTGTTTGTAACAATGAGTACTGGCCTCCAAATTGGTGTCCACACCTGAGGAATGACTTGTCTTCCAAGAAACAACCAAGTAACTAAAATATCAGTAAAGCCAGTATTCTACTTGGATAGTTGTATGGGGCCCTTCAGGTTTTATTTTGCATGAAAAGACACAGGAGGCCACAAGGTCCACTCCTTTCCCTTTGTTCTAAATTTGACTTATGGTTTCTTTTAACCATCTCCTGGAAATTTTGGCCCAGGGACAGAATGAGGTGTTCTTTGTGTTAACCCACTGCATCGTAGTAAAGCTAAAGAAGGAAGGCCAAGATTGTAAAAGTTAGTATATCTGGGCTCATTCTCCTTGGGGCAGAGACGAACCCTTAGCAAATGAACTAGGTGTTGGTCTTTGACTCCTGCTACAAAATAAAATTGACCACAGTTGGAATGATGAGATTCAGCTTTGAAAAAGACCTAAGAGGTCAAATTGTTCAACTTTTACCAGCAACTGTAATCCTCTTCTAAATAATTGTTGAGCCATTTCTTGATTATCTCTAGTAATGAGAAAATCATCCTCTTATGAGCTTTATGGTTGAACAACTCTGTAAAAAGTTGTTTTTTTATGTTGAGCTCTAATTGGCTTGATTTCTACCCACTGATTCCAGTTACATCTTCTGATGCCACAGGAAATAAGTCAATTCAACAATTTTCCCCATTCTCCCAATGGCAACCCTTCCTTGATTTGAACATAGTTAACATTTCTTCCTAGGGAAGGGAATAAACTTTCCATGTAGCTTGCTTATACTGTTGGTAGCCCCTCACATTACCTCCCACCATCCTCACTATTATTGTATGTAGCTGGAATTACCCATGTTCATTTGCTCTCTAAAGGCCAGTGAAGTGGAATTCTACAGATCCTTCCCCCCACCCGGCCAACCCTACCTGAACGTGACTTGTCAGGAATTCAGAATCAGCCCTGGAAAACCCAGTACTTTCCATCATTTTCTAATGTTGTCCAGTTTTAAGCATCCTGGCAAGACCTCTGGATGTTCCTTTTCACATTTCCCACCTTAAAACAAACAAAGAAAACAAGAGAAGACACTGAGAATTAAGTAGTAGCCTTGACTACCTATCTTGGTGCCAGAGGTCCTAAAGCATCAGGTTACCTCTGAAATCTGAAAACCTACAACTAGGCAGGAAACGGATACAAAATACTGTTTGGAAGCCATTTCAGAAAATCCCAGTTCAGAACCATTCTGCTGCTCTCTGAGGCGGCAATCATTTTGTGGCAATATATTCAAGAGACAGTTAAAAAATATCTCTTCCCCATTTACTGCTTTAGAAACAGAATCCACTGCCTAATTGAGAATACTTTCTGCCTAATTACTCCATTCCCATTTTTTTTAAAGCAGTAGAGTTGCTGTGGAATTATGTACTGTATAATTTCATCATTTAGTGATATGTAAATCAGGAGAAGAGAAGAAGATAGAGAGAGTGACAAGAAAGGGATGAACATCACTTTGGATTTCTTTGTGCAGAAATGGGCAGTGAGGTTGTGTAGACAAGAAAAGAACCCCAAATTACATGGAAGAGCTGGGTGTGAGTTCCAGTTCCCCCACTGAATAGTTTTGTATTCTTTGTCAAAATCACCTCAGTTTCCCCTTCTGTCACATTTTGCACACGTGTTCTCTGCATCTAGCACAGTTTCTGGCACAGAGTAAAGTTTTCATAATTACCTGGTAATGTCCTGGTGAATGAATGAATACCTGGTTTGCCTCCTTCACAGAGATTTTAGAGCAAGGTGAAGTTATATAATTATTATGAAAACTTGATAAACTAGAAAATGCTGATTGTCAATACAGTACTTAAAGCACTGAGAAAATACTGTTTAACACCAAAAATAAGAAAATATCCTTTTTGCCTTGTTTATTGATAAAGTGATCCATTTCTTTAGAAATAAAGACAACACAATATTGTTTGACTGTGCATTTGTCTATCACAAATGAAATCACTTTTAATTCTTACACTTTACTGAGGGGAAAATGGTGGACTAGAGCTCGTCTTTTTCAGTGAGTTTAGGGAAAATCAAACCCTGTACCTTGTGTTCCTGGAGGTTGTCTAAATCTGAGACTGTTGCGGGGGGAGGAGGGGGTTTCTGGATTTGTACTCCTCAACTTTTTGAGAGAAATAGCTCTTGTTTCTTGTTGCCTCTTCAATTCAGACTTTCCCCACCAGGTTGGGGAAAATGCAGACCAGGCTCACCCTTTGCTAAAGCAGAAAATACAGTTTTTATTGCCTCTGTGTCTTCATGAGACACTGAGTAGTCAAGGTACAATGAGTTAAAGATCCAAATGTAAGAGAAATGGGAAGTCACTTTCTGTCTTTGGCCTCAGTTTCTCCATTTCTTTGTCAAAAGGTAAAAGTAGGTGATTACTAGTATCTAGGTACCATTCTACCTTTCATAGCCGCAGTCTCTTGCTCCCTGGGACTCACAACCCAGTGTTTTGGCATAATTAAACTGATATTGCATTGGCAAATAGAAGAATTAATTTGCTCAGTGAGCCCACCTGTGTATGGTCAACATGGGAGAGTCAGCAACTGCAGACCACAGAATTTGTCTTACAAACAACTGGTTTTCATACAGTATAGAAATTTATTTTACAGGTTAATTAAGATGTAGTGAGTTCTCTCATGGGAAAGTAGGGATCAAGTGACCTAAAATTTCTGCCACAGCTAAGCTCCATTACCCTGGGCAAGTCACAATACCTTTCTGAGTTTGAGTTTTTTACTTGTAAAATAAGATAATAGTTAGGAGAAACAGAACTTTATTAGAAATTATCTATTTTTACTCTCAAACCTTTATTTGATAGCCAAACGCTCAACAGATATTAAGTTCCTATAATATAGACACTAAATATGGCTACTAATATAAACCAGACAGGCAGAATTCCAACCTTCAACCTGCTTATATCCTAGTAGGAGAAGCTGCCCCTTGCAGGAAGATTCCTGCAATAGGCTTCCTACTGCGGTCGGTGCCCCACCTGTTTTCTCCCTTCTCTCCTGCCCCACTTGCTTCCCCCTGAAGTGCTTGGCTTCTTTCCTCTTCAATCTTCAGTCTGGCCTAGATATGCAAATTAACCACCATCTTGGTTTGGATAATTTGCATACTCACTCTGATTGGCTGGTAGACGAGGCTTGTGGGCATAGTGAAGGTGCCATCAATTTGCATATTTCTCTTTTATTAGGTAGGATATGTGCGCATATATATATAGCTAATATGCTAAGATCTGACTGGTAGCTATGACCCACACTGAACACCAGGGGACAAATTATATGAATAATTTCATGTACTCTATTGGTGTTATAACAAATCAAAAATAAAGTAATGTGTTTGTGTGTGTAGCAGTGGAGGAGTTTGCTTTTATAGCTTGAATTGTCAGTGAGGCCTCTACGAGAAAAATGACACAGGTAGAAATTTGAATGATGTGAAGAAGTAAGTCATAGAAATTTTGCTCAAGGTCACAGAGCTAATCAGAAATCAATCCTAGCCAAGCACCCAGGACTTGAGATTTCCTTTGCTATACTCACTGACTCCTGCTGGTTTTGCTTCTGAATCTTGAGTCCGTATGTCTGCCTATTTAACCAAAATCTACATGCTTCTGGCCTAGATCCTCTTCTATTCCAGGTCCAATGTTTTTACTTCCCTCAAGCATAGGCCAAGGTTAAATCATCCTTCAGCTTTCATGGTATAATGATTCAATACAATCATATCCCAGGCCTCATTATTTCTAAGTCTCTCTGCTATAAGTCACATGTCATCAGACAACTGAGGCCAACAATTATTGACAGAGTTCCAGTCAAATGAAAGGGAATGTTTGGAAGTCTAGAAAGAACTGGCCATTGCCCACAAGAGGGTAACACAAGGTCTATTGATTAAAGAGTAGGAGAGAGAAGAGGGAATAGCATAAGTGCACAAATGACCATTTTTATCCATTCATCCTGCATTCATGGAGCACTGACAGAGTGCAAGGCATTATGTAAGGTGCTAGCATACTCACAGAAATAGATCAGGCAGAATCTGCACTTTCAAGAAAGTAGGTGAGGAAAAGTCTTAAATACACAGATTATAATACAAAGAAATAGATAATGTAAGCAGGGAATCATAAAAGAAATACAATCAATGATAGGAGGAGAGCAGTAATTCCTTTAATATGAAGCACAAAAAGCTTCCCAGAGGAGGTGGCATTTGAGTTGAGCCTTGATGGAAAGGAAAAAAGAGCAATCTAACTATCAGAAGTGGTAATAAGTTATAGAAGCAGAGAAGTGGAGGGAGAGTTTGGTTAGCATATGTACATGTATATGGAGGGGAGTAAGCCTACTTCTTAGAAAGCTCTGTCTTCTTACCCATACTTCTCTTCTTTGCTCACAGGCCTGACCCCCACATAGGCTGCCTTTGATCATAGGAACACAGGGGCACTACTCTTGTTTCTCTCTAAAGACAGCACCCATGAACTCCTTCATTGTGTCACGTTGAAATGTCATGTCTGGAAATCACTAGCCTGAGGCTAGTGGTGGGTCTCCTTGTCATGCTTTCTGCAATTTTAAGAACTGAAATTACTGCCATGTGATGACAATTTCCAGTGACTCATTTTAAAAACGTATGTGAACTATGACAAATGGGTGGCAGCCAGATGATCTCTCAGTTAAGGTCCCCTTCTGAAGATCTGCCTACCTGCTGGCACCTCCACCTGGAAGCTCACAGGCACTTTAGATTCAATAGCCTATCCTAAACTGAACTTATCATCTTCCTTCCCCACACCTTCCTCTTTTCCCATATACATTTTTGCTAATGGTTCACCTAACTAACAATGGTTACAAAGATATCAATTTAAGTTACTGCATTTTTTGTTCTTTCCCTTCCAGGTTTCTCACCTTCTATATATAATTCATTACCAAATTCTGACAAATATACTTGTTCAGTGTCTCTGAATCTTCCCCTTTTCCAGCCCTGTGACTAATGGTTATGTTAATCATCCATTGGTTTGGTTACTGCAACAACCTCAAATTGGTAGCCTTGCCTTTAGCCTCCTGCCTCTCTTGTACATCCCTCATGCTATTGCTAGAATGATCTTTCAGGACAAAACATCTCTCAAAAATGTTTGAAGTCTCTTTGTATAAGGAATACACATGGTTTCAGGTGGCATCCACAGTATAACTCAATTTGGCCTAGACAATATTCTTAGTGTCCCTCCCACATATATCTTATATTCCACTCTCACCAGATTATTTGTCACCTTTTTCTCTGTCTGCTTGTCCTATAAAATCCTACCTATTCTCCTAAATCAACCCAAATGCTGCTTCCTTGAAACATCCATCCTAATCCTCTTGAAATTCACCATGGCTTTCTTTGTGCACCTGAAGCATCTAATTGATCTTTCATGTAGTCAACAAAATAGTAGCCCCAACAATGCTCATGCTGTAATCCCCAGAACTTGTGACCATGTTATCTTACATGGCAAAAGAAACTTTGCAGATGCAATCCATTTAAGGATCTTGAAATGAGAACATTTTCCAGGTTATCCAGGTGGGCCCAGTGTAATCACAGGGTCCTTATGAAAGGGAGGCTGGAGGTTGGAGAGGAGAGAAGATACAGCTGTCTTTGAAGAGAAAGACTGGGTGCCAAGATGACTTCCAAAGTCTGGAAAAGGTAAGAAAAGAGATTCTCCTCTAGACTTTGAGAAGGAATTCTGTAAATCCATTTTAAACTTCTGTCCTCTGGGGGCTGTATGATAATAAGTTTGTTTCATTTTAAGCCACTAGCTTTGTTAAAGCTAAAAGAGTAACTTGTAAACTCTATTTAGAATTTAATGATTTTTGCCTGCTACTATCTTTTTTTTCATACCATCATAAACTCCTTGAAAGTAAGAATTAATCAGATTGGCTTATCACCTGGGTACATAACACAGGGCTTTGCACAGGTCAGTGGATAGCATGTCTTTTAATTTAAATCAAATGTCCTCTTTTGGTTTTAAATCAAATGGTCTTTTGGGCAAAGTCCTAGAACTAGATTAAAATTGCTATACATATAAGCTTAGGTGGGCTGGAACTGGTACCTGGGAATCATTTTAGGTGGTTGGTTTCTTGGGTTTGGTAATGTTGCCAGGCCTAATATGGTGGTGAATATGTGTGGTATTTAGTATGAAGCCCCTCTCAGTGTGGCCTTGGGACTTGTGCTGCTATTTAAGCCTTTGTCATTCAGACTCCACATTGTTTTTGTTCTTGCTGAACTTTCCAGGGGAATAAATGCTAGTGGTCTAATAGGGGAAGGAGCCACAGGCCAAGTTCTTAGTAGGAAGGAGCCAGTTATTTCAGGTAGAAATTGCACTCAATGTATCCCCATCACAAAATCACTGGCTCTTCATATATTTGTTTATTATTTTATGTGTTCATGAATTCAGCATGTATTGGACTACATGCCAGTAAAGAAATTAGCAGCAATTACTCAGAGAAGAGAAAGATAAAGTCCTGGAAGAGGAGGAGAGCTCACATTGGCACAGGGACGAGATGGACAGGGCGAGATATTCATGTGACCTTTAAGAGCAATGCTAGCCTGGACAATATGGCTCAGTGGTTGTGTGTCAACCTATGAACCAGGAGGTTTGAGTTTGATTCTGGTTCAAGACACATGCCAGGGGTAGGGAGTTGATCTAGGGAGGCATGCAATCAATGGTTCTCATCATTGTTGTTTCTATCTCTCTCTCCCTCTGGTTACCTCTCTAAAATAAAGATTTTTTTAAAAAGAGCAATGCTAGAGATGTGTGTACATGCTACTGCTTATTAATTCGTTCCATCAGTTCTATGGCTTCTGTATCATAAGTGAGGCCCAGGCATCAGTGAATGTTGTCCACTCTTCTGGGCCCCAGGATCAGAATCTCTCCTTTTAGCATATCCCTCTTGTCACATTCCACATCTTAGCGGGATCCTTGGGAGTCTTAACTCTCCATTCAATACCACAGCCTTTCAATGTCACCTTGCCCAGAAGGATGAACAACATGCATCTCTTCCCAAGAGAAACCAGGACCTGCTTCACGGGATTTTGCAGGTGCAAATTATAAACTTTCCTCCCCAACTCTTCCACCAAAAAATCCTGGCTGCTCTGCCTCTAGTTTACCCTGTAATTTGGACAGCCCCACTCCAAATCTTGGGCCTTGGTTTCCTCTTCTGTAAAATTGGTGTGCTTGCTATTCCTGCCTCCTACGGGTTTTGTGAAAAGCAAATGGGATATGAACAGTGAAGAAAAATAGCAGACTAAAACCTGTTTATGTCTATTAGCTGTCTTTAAAGTAACAGTAGATATTTAGTATATTTATACTAATAATTAGTGCAGTTATTTTTCTTGTTTTTATCATTATTATTATCATGGGAGAATTGTTAGCTGCTTCCAAGAATCAGGCAGCTGTCTTTACCAAGTGACTCAATCATTATATGATCAAAAATATGATGAATTATAATGCATTTGAAAACCCCGTTTCATAAAAAGCCATATACCTGTTATCGCTGCATTTTCTCCTGATTTTCTCTCCCTCTCAGGATCACTCTAGCCAAATTTTACCTATTATGAAAGTGCTGGTTGGATAGGGTTTGACCCAATTCTGAGCCTCTCACAGGCCTGCCCTCTCTCTCGCACTCAGATGGAGGATGTGCTCTGGGCCCACAGACTACAAAGGTCTTCCAGGATCATTTTCTTGGTTGGTCCCTGGCATCCAATCTTACCTGCACTTCAGACCTTGCTGACATCAACACCTTTGGACCAAGGACAGAGATTCCCCTTTGTCCTTTTGGTATGTCTGGTCCAGAAGTATACAGCTTCTCATCATGTGGGGCAGCCTCACCAAATGAGGCTGCAAGGTGTTTGACTTTCAGAAGGGAGCTTTCCCTCTATTCTTCACTGGGTCCTCCGATTGCTGCTGGTTTCTCAGCAAGCTTTTGCTCTGAGTTAATTACAAGTCCCAGATTAGTCTCTTTAATGATTTTCATCTCCCTTGTTGATGAATTACAATTCAGGAAGTTGCAGTGTTATTTGTAATCCTGCAGCTTAGCAACAGGGGCTCTCTATTATTTACCACTGGCATTCAGTCCACAAAGGCAACTGACTAGTATGGCTACTTTCCAGACAAGTGGGAACTACAAGGGAACTGGGGGTCCCTGGATGGGTGTTGAAACACTGAAACAGCTGGGTCTTGGCCCTCCTACTACTGAGGCAATTCATCTCTCATTCATCTTCTGCAAAATAGGCACAACATTCTTTACAGTGAACATGGGACTATATACGTAAATGGGAATTAGAAAATGCCATACAACATCCAGGTAATATGTAAAGAATCTGTTCTGGAAGAATCTAGGCCTTGAAATAAGACAGATTTGTATTAATTGTGGAACCCTCCTCTCTGTCCTTAACCAAGGGTACAGGGTGTGGGTGGCAGTGAGGGTTGTTGTGAAGATCAAATAAAATAATAGATGTGAAATATGTGCTTGGGGTTCCAAGCATGGTTCTAATCATACTTGTCACTTATTTACTATGTCATCTTGCCGAAGATCTCCCCTTTCTGAGACTCCATTTCATCATCTGAGAAAAGCTTAGATATTAAAACAAAAACAAATGAGCAAATACTAGAGAGAAAACCAATGGGCTAGATTTCTAAAGTCTCCTACAGCTAAAAAACAAACAAACAAACAAACAAACAAAAAACAAAATCAGTTAAATTAAAAATTTCTAAGGAACTGATTGCACAAAATTCCATCCTAAAATTGCTAAGTTACTTACAGGTTAGTGGATGGTTTGAGCAAATCTCTGCAGGGAACTGTGTTCTCAGCTGATGATTTTGGAAGTTCCGTTCCCTGCTTCATACTTTACCCACCTATAGAGGGCAGGGGAGAGATCAGGAGACCTGGCTATGTGATTGGAGTGTAACCCTGGGCAAAAATAGGCCTTATTTTCCTCCTCATCCAACCAAAGAGCGAGGACTCAATATTCTCTGAGGTAGTATTCAATTCAAAAGCCTGTGAATCTTAACTTCTTTGAGTCTTACTTCTAACAAGTCTTGGGGCACAGCAAATTAGGATGGCCTAGTGCAGTGAGATGAGACTTGTTAGAGCAGATGGAGTGTGTCTATCATGGAGGCAGCTTAACCAGTCTGGTCACTTCAGATGTCTCTCCAATTAACACTCGTGGTGGCGGCCAACTGCTCAGGCAGCAGAACATGCTGGTGAGGATGGTGGGAATGCCTGGGCCTGCTGCCACACCTATTATCCCAGCCTTGAGTGGGAGGGGCCAGCCAGACTTTGGAGTGTGTGGGAAGTGGGAGGAGGGTGGGTAAAATGGGAGGTGAAATGCATGCAGGGTGATTTCTTTAGCTATAGAGTCCTAGAAAGTCAGAAATGAAAATGCTCATCTAGCTGGGGCCCTTATAATACTTTGACTTCACTTCCCTCTTCTTCATTCCCATGGCACCTGATCCTGCTTGGGTCACCATCACCATCACCCCTGGCTTTGCTACTTTAAAAAATATATACATGTTTTTATTGATTTCAAAGAATAAGGGGTTGGGAGAGAGAGAGATAGAAACATCAATGATGAGAGAGAATCATTGATTGCCTGCTTCTTGCATGCCCCCTACTGGGAATTGAGCCTGTAACCTGCATCCCAGCATGGGCTCTGGCCAGGAATCAAACCGTGACCTCCTGGTTCATAGGTCAACACTCAACCACTGAGCCATGCTGGCAGGACTGGCTTTGCTTCTTGAATGATCTTCCTTACATTAATTTCTTTTCCTCTCCACCCATCCAGCTGAGTGAGATTGCTAAAACACAAATGTAATTAGTTTATTTCTCTGAATTTCAGTGCTTTCCTATTGAACTTGAGTGGGGGGTGGGGGTGCTAATAACAAAACAAAACAAAACAAAACAAAACAAAAATTAAATCCCATAGCCTGACATATACAGGCTCCTGGGAATGTGATTTACCTAATAATTCTTACGCTTCCCTTTTCTCCACAATGATTCATCGTCAAGAATTACTTGAAATTCTCTAACCCACCAAACTCTATCCTTTCCATAGTCTTCCCTCTGTCTTCTTTCCCTTCTTTGTCTTGGGCTCAGCCTTTAAAATTCAACTTAGGGCCCACCTCTTCTGAGACATACTCTAGGGACATGTCTTTTGTGACCTCGTAAGTAGGTAATTGCTATCAGAGCATTTGTTGACTGTCCTTTAACACAGGGCTCTCCTTAACTGCACTTTTAGCTTTCAGAGGGATGAAAATGTCTCTAATCCATTTCCTTCACAGAGACAAAACTGGCATAGACAACTGAGACCCTAGTGATCTCCAGATAATTTTTTCTGATATGGCTTTCCTGCACGCCATTACTTGAGCTGTGATCTTGGTCTAAGAAAACCTCTTCACCAGAGAGCAGGCACATGATAAATGTAGGTTGAGTGAGTGAAAGATCCCCCTTATTTCACAGAGGAGAAAACAGGCCTGGAAAGAGGATGTGAATCACTTGCTCACACAAAGGAAAGGTTACTTGGTGTTGGCTCCAGGGAATTCCTCTCTTGACCCCCAGACTGGTGTTCAGTCCACTATCCTGCACTCTCAGATAGTTTCAAGTAATGATCCACTTATGCAGGAGAGCAGCAGAGAGCTCTCAGGGCATGGTGTGTGTGCACATGAAGGAAATCCTCAGTTCAGTCTGGGTTTGCCACATCTCCAAACCCCTATGGAATTCCTGGAGCTGGATATTGAGAGGTGTACAACATCACAGTGAGAATGGGAAATGGTAGTGTAAAACAATTTACAAAATATCAGAGAGTCCAGATATTTGGTAAGAGTGGGAGGTATTTAGAAAAAAAAAGAAAGAGCAAGTATGAACCTTACATACCGAGTCAGGTGCTTATGCTATCTGTGGATCTCAATGGCCAGAAATGACAAAGACCTCCCAGAGCATTCATCTATCAAGCACATCAGAAATCCCTGCCTGTGTTGTCCTTGAGAAGAGAAAGTTTGGCATTGAATAGTTTTTCCTGAAAAATCAAAACAACTGCTGAGAGTGGGCCCAGCTTCCAGGGGCAGCCTGGGTGTAAATGTGCAGGCTTCTGGCTTGAAGAAGGGTATCTGAAGCAACACAGTAGGGAGTCTAAACCTTAGATCCTGATTAACAGCTCAGCCTCAGGTCTCCTCCCTCCCAGCCCAGATCAACACCCCCACCCCCACCACTTCTGTTTATGAGATAGCACTCTTCAGAGTTGAGCAGTGATATCTAATGAGGGGCTTTTTTCTGGGTGTATGTATGAATTCTTCCATCAGAAGAATGCAGACAGGAATGGAAGTGGTTCTTGAAAATGTGGGCAGGGAGCACCAGGTGAGTTGGAGAACAACAGGACTGAGGCAGCTTGGAGATCATTGTACCCCTGCACTCTGACTTGTCTTCTTTCCTTTTCTAATCTTTATTCCCCCCTGTCATTTTCACTCCTTTATTTGCTGTGCCTTCACCTAAATCTTATATGGAACCCCATCATGTTAAATTTAAGAATGGAACTGCTCTAGGCAATTGGAGTAGCAGATTACTGTCTCCCTTCCTGAGCTTCCCTCAATCAGTTCTCATCTCCTTAGAAAGTTCCTGCAGTAATCCTGCACCCTCATTTCTCACCTTGGATCCCATAACCCAATGAGGTGATGGAATTAGTTTTAAGTCAAACAGGGATTTAGCAATGGAGTTGGGCTCTATAGTGTTCCTCATCGCTTTCTAGGCTCCTTCCAATAACCGGTACCAGATTCCACACAGGCCTGGCAAAGTCTCAGGCAGACCCCAGATATCGCTGGTAAGAAAAAAAATAAGTTAGAAATTAAAAAGTCCTAAGACAGTAGCTCTGGGAAATGGGACCAGGTCAGCCTGGTGGCTTGTCCCCTTGGGTCCTGGTCCCCCTAGGTCCTGGTGTTGACATTCCTCTGCAGACTCTTAGATCCTGGATTCAAACCTGTTTCTTCTCTGCCTGAGGCTCTGCCTTTAGAAGCTCTTGGAATGGAATCCCATCTTCTTGCTAACATCCTTTCTTTTTCTGCTCCCCATCCTAACAGGACTTGGCCTAGCCCTGAGATGGGAATGTATACTTGTTCTAGGTACCCCAACCCCCAAAACTACCTGAATCTCTGATCACAGCTCATCCCCAACCATGCTCCCATGCTCTGCTTGTCACTCAGGAGTCTCCTAAGATCTTTCCAACCTAGCATAGGGCCTGGCAGTCTTCTCCCTTTGACTAGGCTTATATTCTCCTGATGAGTTGCTTGTGTCCACAAATCTAAGTTTTCATAGCCTTTAGGGTTGGGATGTGGAGGAGGAAGAGATTGACTGAACTTGAATGTTCATGCCCTCTCAGTCAGCCAGGACATCCATTCTAAACCACATTCTCACACCTAGTCCTTCCACCTGTGAGCTCCTAGGTTTGTGCCAGAAGGAACCCATCTGTGCCAAGAGAGCCCAGAGCAAGAGACCTGGGGGATTATTTCCAGAGGCTTCAGGGAAGAAAGAGGCTCCTGCAGCCCTCCAACCAAGCCCTGTCATGTTCCAGACAATACCAAATCCTTCCCCTTCCACAGGGAGCTAGAAGGTACATACATTCTGAACCACCAAGATCCCTCAGGTTCTGTGGTAACTTAAATTTTTGGGACTATGCCCAACCCTGCAGCCTTCACTTTGCTGAGGGGGAGATCCTGCACATTTCCAGCCCTAGAGATCCCTTTCCTGGATTTATATAGAGGCCCAGCCAAGACCCCTATCTGCCCCAGCTTCATTCAACTACCCTTTCAGAATGCAGATAATAGGATTACATCCCTACCAGCCTACTGCCAGGCACTGGAGAAGCCAACCTGCTTCTTCCCTGAGGAGGTGGAGGTCAGAGGATCCTAAGCAGTAGCATCTGCCCATCTTTCCCTATAGTAGTCCTAAGCAGGCAATGGGCCCAGGTCTTATGCTTTTCTGCAACCCAGGACCAAAATCAGGCCTGCCTATGTGCATAAGGCTCCTACAACAACAGAGATTGACTCCCCAAACCCAGACCAGGAAGCCCTGGGTCATGGTCAGAGGCAGGATGAGACTCTCAGCTGGGACTCCTCCTGAGTCCCATGTTCTTTCTAGTAGTCCAGAATGGAAACTGGAGGCAACTATGCTGCCCTGAGTATAACCATAACAGTATAACCAAAGCTTATGGGGGATATAAGAACTTCTTGGTAGGCCTCTGGGAGCTCCCAAGCCAGCACCAGTGGAGGACTGTGTTCATCCAGCCATGGCTCCAGAACTATTTCCAGATCCAAAGAATCAGTGGAATTTTTGCCTTAAGGATGCAGTAGAGCTGATATCCTCAAGGAATGAAAGGGAGCCTATATCATCAAGGGCTGAGCTAGATGGAATACACTCTGAGACCGAGATTGCAGAGCCTCCCGAGATCTGGCCTTAGGGAAGATAATGATTACCCCACCTCCAGGATGACAATCATCTCTCCTGAGTCCTGCCTGGACCAGAGACCGAGAGCCAACCCCTCTGGAACCTGAAATAGTGGTCCCCAGATACCTCTAGGGAATCAGGATGCTTTCAGATGTGGCCTTGGCTTGCTGGAAATGCTTACTCAGCCTGTATAAGATTGAGATAGGTGTGCCACCTGCAAAGGGTCCCCTGCCATAGGAGGACCCCTATGGACTTGTTGTGGGTGTAACAGTCCCCTGCAAGGGGCCCCTGGAGCAGAGAAGCCAGGAATAGACCTGAGAAGGCATAGCCTGTCAGTCTCCCTCCTGGCTGGCATCACTGTTGTTAAAGGGTTTGAGACACCCCTCCTGGAAGCCTCTTCTAGAACCTCATTAAAGAGGACATGATTCACAGGGAAGGGAGGAGGGATGATGGTGTTGTCTACCTACCTTTGGCCTAATATAGCCTGAGGCTTGGGTTCCACCACCAGATAGGCTTGTGTCCTAGCCGCACATCTTATCACCACAGAGGCCAGGCACGCAGGCAGAGATCTGGCTCTGGGATCTCTGTAGGCTTGAGGAACTCACCTGAACTTTCTCAACTTCAGTCCTCATCTTGGAAAATGGGGTGATGATAACATTTGCCTCACAGGGTTGTTGGAATTCAGCTAAATGTCGGAATCTTTCCCAGAAACAAAGGCCCTCAATGCCTATTTTCTGCATCTGGTTCTGAAAGGTTAAGCCTGGGGGAGAAAGCACAGGCTTCAGACAGTCAGCAGGACTCCCCCGGGTCCTGCCTGAGGGACTGGAGAGCAGCACGTGGGCCCCTCTGAGCTTGCTTTAAAGATTGCATCTATTAATATATGATACACTCTACTCTAGAGCAATGTGCTGGGCTGTAACAACTGGGACAGGAGGCAACAGGCCAGAATTCCTCCCTATGTCTGCCTCAAAACTGCTGCCCCAGAATTCCTCCTGATATCTGTCCCAAAGCTGCTGAGTTAGTTGCTTTGTGACTCAAAGTTCCATACCAGGGAGAAAAACAATTTCTCCTCTATCTTCCAGCCTGATGTATAACAAAAATCTTTCAAAATGGCCCTGTAGATTTTTAAAACCCAGATTTTTAAAACTCCTCTAACCTTCACAGCCACCCAATGAGGCAGGATGGTATCCTCATCTCCCATGGTTCAGAGAAATGACTTGTTCAGGGACCCAGAGCCATTTGGCAGTAGATGCCTGCCCAGAGCACACATTTTCCTTTGTCTCTGTTCTTCCATTTCAGGCTTAACCATTTATTTTGATCTTTGGCTTCAGTTGTGTCATTTCCAGTATGGGATGCCATCCTCACTCAGTTCCAGAGTTGGGCTAATCAGAATTTCTGTTAGACCAGCAGGTGGGACTCTTCCCCTGCCCTCCACCGCAGCTGTGCTGCTCTGAGACTCAACATGGACAGCAGGAGATGGAGGGTTGCTGGGATACAGGTTCATGAGAGCATAGATGGAGAGATGGTTGAGCAAACCAAGCTGAAAGGAACTGTGGCACACAGAGAAAGGGCTTTGTGGTCCCCTGCTGGCATTTGTTTATTTCTTCCATTTGGCTTCATTGTTCTGGGCTGGATGAAGGATAATGAAAGACAGGATTTTTGCTAGAGGCCTTTGTTTATGCAACTTAAAGACACAAGTCACAAATAATCTAAAATGCCTGATTTGTAAACTATACGTAATGTTTGACTATTTATTAAAGTAGCAAAGCCACATGGTTCAAACAGGTGCAGACCTGAGGCCTCTGTGCTCCCCAGTGGGGGGTTTTCAGTCTTCAGATGGGGGTGGCAGGCAGTTTGCATGTTAAAAGGCCAAAAAAGGCATCAGTTTGGATTAGGCTGACCTCTCCCAAAATTTAAATATAGAAGGTATATAATAAAGGCAACAGGGTCCTGATTCACGTTTTTCTCAACACAAGTCATTTTACTCATAGCAATGGCTTCTAATCACCCTTAGTCTAGTTTTCATTGGGATTACTGCCACAATTCTAAATAATATGCTTATTAACATTATTTTTTTTTCTGTTTTATCCTCCATATTCAACAATAAATATGCATTGGGTACCTTGTGTATGTGTCAAACTAAGCAACAAGGGAGCTTGTACTAGGATTTAATGTCTTATTAGAATAGACTAGAGGCCCAGTGCATAAAATTTGTGCACAGGGAGAGAGGCTATCTCTCAGCCCACCGTATACCCTCTCCAATCTAGGACATCCCTTTCATAATCCAGGACTGCTGGCTCCCAACTGCTCATCTACCTGCCTGCATGGTTGCCCCTAACCACTCCCATGCCAGCCTGGTCACCATTAACTTCCCTCCCCTGCAGGTCTGGTCACCCCAACTGTCCTCCCCTGCTGGCCTGGTGATCCCTAACTGTCTTCCCCTACAGGCGTGGTCACCCCCAACTGCCCTCCCCTGCTGGCCCATTCACCCCTAACTTCTCCCCTTGCCGGCCTGGTTGCCCCTAACTGACCTCCCCTGCAGGCCTGGGTTCCACCCCCCCCCCCAACTGTCCTTCTCTCAGGCCTTGTTGCCCCCAACTGCCCTTCCCTGATGGCCAGATCGCCCACAACTGCCCTCCCTTGTAAGCCATCTTGTGTCCACATGGAGGCGGCCATCTTATGTGTTGCAGTTATGGTCAATTTGCATATTAACTCTTTATTACATACTATGAGGATTTAGCTCACTTAGAACAACCTCTCCTTTGAGTACAGTTATATTACTGATTTCACTTTGCAAGAAGATTTTAAAGAATAAGGCATTTGTTTTGCATATGTATGTGTATGCAGGGTGTAGGTCACAGGGAGGGGCAGTTTTAAAGAGTTAGGACATCATTATTTTTTGAAAGCAGGGGACTTGGACAAAAACATTGAGAGTAAGCCTCTGAAATGCTGTCAGAGAACCATGGATATTAAAACACATTAAGGGCTTATCTGGTGGTAGGAGCAGACATACATATACAATTTAATACAAGGGTTAAGAGATTCATGTTAAGTAGAAATATAATTATATTCAGCGGGAAACTCAAATAAGAAAAGATTAATTCTGAATTGGGGGTATCCGGGGCATACATGTGGGGAAAGTGTGGTTGAAATCATCTTGAAAACAAAGAGTATTGGCAGAATAAAAGGGGGAGGACCTGCCTGTGCAAAGATCCTGGGGAGGAAGGGCTCAAACAGTGATTGGGGAAGAGTAGGGTCTGAAGTGTGGTGGAAGAGGAGTGCTGGAGAAGTGGTCTGGAGCCTGGCAAGAGTGGAGTACCCTTTAAAAAAAAAAAAAAATATATATATATATATATATATATATATATATATATATATATATATATATTATTGATTTTTTTACAATGAAGAAGATAGAGGGATAGAGAGTTAGAAACATTGATGAGAGAGAGGCATCGATCAGCTGCCCCCTGCATACACCCCATTGGGGATGTGCCCACAACCAAGGTACATGCCCCTGACTGGAATTGAACCCGGGACCTTTCAGTCCGAAGGCCGATGCTCTATCCACTGAGCCAAACCAGTCTCGGCTGGGTGGAGTACCCTTGAAGCCAGCCGGAGGTTTGGTTTTTGTCTGGAGGCAAAAGCACCTTTGGAGGTATTAGAGTAGATCATATCAGAGTGCAGCTTTCCTGACAAAGGTGAATCAGCTGTAAGTAAATGAGATATAGTGATTTCCTTCCTGCTCATCAGTGGGGTGGTTTTAGGGGAGGCAAAGGCTGAGCTAAGGTTTCTGGAATGGACCTGACTGGCGCCTCCCAGAAACTGCTCCTGACCTTCTTCTGTAAATACCCAATTACGTGTTCTTTTCCCCAATTACCTAATCAGTGAAATCAAATCAATCACTGTGAATTCTAACTTTCATAAGCACTCTTCAGATTACACATATGATGTTCTTCTTCAAACCATAAATAACTATATGGTGTGTGTGAACTTTGCCAAGGTAGTTCATGCAGGGGAAAAAATAACATTCAATTAACCAGCTGTCAGAAGCTGAATCATTTTAAATGACAAGAAAGCACATTTGCAATATTAAAAAACGAATTGAAATATGTATTTTCTAGAAAGCCAATCCATATTAATAAGAGGGGGAAAAAACCCTAAGTATCAAATCTTAGAATTAAGCTGAAGATAAAATCGTTTAGGTTGATATGCATAGTCACAGAAAGCACTGTAGCACAGATGGCAAGTGCCATGCTATCAGTGTCCAGCTGCCCATTTTAAATGCTGACTCTGCCCCTGTGACCTATGTGACCTTTGGTCAGTAGTTAATCTCACTGAGCATCAGCTGACCCACCTGTGACCTGATGCTGAAAATAGTTATCGAGAAGAATAACTGAGTCAATATAAGTGAAGCTCCTAGACAATGCCTTTAAAAACATGTTTTTATTGTGTGGGTTTTTAGAAAGAGAGGCTAAGGGAGAGGTAGAGAGAGAGAAACATCAATGAGAAAGAGAAACATAATTGATTGGCTTCCTTCTACACGCCCCCTTCTGGGGAACAAGTCTGCAACTAGGGCATGTGTCTGACGAAGAATCAAATAGGTGACTTCTTGATTTCTGGGGTGACACTCAGCCATACCAACTGGAACACTGCCTTCTTCATCATAAATGTAATATAAACATTAGCTACTACTATTGCTGTTATTATATCTTATTTTCCCTATGCCTATGAGGAAGAAAACCGTATGTTTGGATACTTACTATGTGACAGACACTTTCGTAGTTATTACCTCATTTAATTTAATATTGGTAGCTCTTTTCATAGACTGTTATAATTAGCTGCATTATATCAATATCAATAAAGACACTGTGAAAAGTTACGTGACTCAGCCAGGAAGTGGCCCAATGAGTCTGGAATCCAGGACAAACTGGCCCCAAGTTCCCATCCATCAGAATGAACTCCCTCATTCTGAGAATGTTCTAGACAGGGTTGGTTGATCCAGTTTTCTCTGATCAGGTTGGCTACGCATTGTTACGGAATATTAATGGGATACGTTGGCATTCTTTTCCTGTGTACTTCTCTCTAATGTAAACATTGCAAACAGCTCTCACAGACTAGAGGAGCTGAGTACCCTTGTGCTCCAGACATGTCAGTTTCACTGTGGAGAGAACCAAAGAGAAAGTAGCCTGAGGAGGCAGGTGACCCTCAGGGAAAATGGAGCAGCAATTAAGGGGGAAGAAAATCCACCTGACAGGTTTAGTCAGTGCCTGATTACAACTTCCGATGTGTCGACAGCTTAGAAGACAAAGCCCTTCCCCATACACATATCTTTTCTTCATAATAACCTGAGAAAACTCAGGCAAGGGTCGCTCCGTGCTGTGATACTCCATGAAGCTGAGGCCCAGGGAAAGCAAGAGGCCTGAAAGTGGCAGAGGGGGTTTTGAACTCGGGCTGCTTCCCATCAAGTTTGCTGCCTCCCATGGAAAAGAAAATAATATCAACATCAAAGGTGAGAGAGTTTTGAAATTGAGACAAAAATGATGGACATCCTTTAAAGAGGCGGAGGAGGGTGCTGCGATCCAGTGATATTCTTGCTCTCATGGAAAGGTCCACTCTAAATATTTTGGGGGCATATAAAGGACAAATGTCTTGCCTTAGCCAGTTTGCTCAGCAGTTAGAGCATCGGCCCATGGACCCAGTTTTGATTCTGGTCAAGGGCACATACCTCATACTTTGGTTGCAGGCTAGCTCCCCAGGTGTATGCAGGAGGCAACCAATTGATGTGTCTCTCACACATTGATATTTCTCTCGCCCCCTCCCTTCCATGCTCTGTTAAAAAATCAATGGAAAAAGAATATCTTCAGGTGAGGATTAACAACAACAAAAAGGACAAATGACTCATGTTGTTTGTCAGTCCATAGGCAGTAGCCCCCTTTTCCTCCAGACTCAGTCAGTTCTCAAAAGGTCAAAGTGTAAGCCAGGGTTCAAAGCAAGCCAGTGTTCAAAGTCACTCACTCCTACAGCAGTCTTCCCTCCTCCCCCAGTGCTTCTTTGACTCAAGTAGGAAGCAATTCTAAGAACTTCTGACCCTGTGTCCTTGTCAGTAGCAATTTAAAAGCTCCATTCTTGGCAGATCTGTGAGGGGCTGTTCTGCCTCAGCAGGTTTCCTAAAGGAAGCAGCTGGTTGAGTTCTCATCCTGCCTTTGTCTTTTTCTCTTTCAAGGAAAAAATCCTTGAGAGCAAATCATATCTTCACCCCTCCCCAGGCCTGACCTTGCATGACTGGTGATAAATAATGCTGTCTATTGTCATGACCAGCTAACCATGTGGTACCCCTCACCTGGGGAAATTTTTTTCACACCAGTCTGGCACTTGACTGCATTTCTTTATTATTTAAGTTTGGAAACTCTTGGGAGCATAATCTTTCTGTCAGTCAAAGCTTATGTTTCTACTATTGAAAAAAATTTTTTTTCCAGCTCTGTGTGGGAATTCCTCCTCCCCGCCCCTCCTGAATTCATCATTTCCTTGATGAAGACATAGTTTCTTCATGGCTTGGGGATTTTAGCTGTGGCTACTTGGAGGAGTGTACGATGGGAGAGAAGTGGGAAGGCTGCATATACTTGTCTGAAGTGCACAGCTGAAGGAGAGATAGTCAAGTAGGTCTTTAAGGGAGAAAGGCAATATTCCCATATCCAAAAGCAATGCCTGCATTGGTGTCAACAATGTAATGACAAGCAGGTGTGCCTCTGCTACATAATATCCAGCAAAGGGGGCAGAAATGGTGCTCTTGTGTCTTGGAGGGTTCTGGAAGCTGCTCTTCTGGGGCTATTGTCTGAGGCTCAGACTGAGCTCCTCTGCAGGGAAAATGAAGGATAAGTGTCACAGGGAGTACTCCTTTAATGCTCACCAACCCACTTACCCTGAGCAGGTGGTGATGATACCTTAATACTGATCTCCCTGTTCTTGGCCCTTCAACACCTCAAACACCAGATGTTCCTATCAAATCTCCTCATCCTCAAACTCCTCCTTCTGCTGTATTTGCAATCTCTGTTCACAGCTTTAGTCCCTTCACCCACATTCCCAGATAGAAACTTGAGAAATTTGCTGAGTTTTTCTCCTCCCTTTGCCTCACATATAATTCTTCAATCAATGTGTAGCCATGTCTCTGCTTTTTTTTTTTTTTATTTCTACTAGAACTGCCTTGGTCAGAGCCCCAACACTTTTTTTCCATGGATCACTTTAGAAGCCTCCTAATTATCGCTTTCTCTCCAGTTTCTCTTTCCACCAATCAGTTCTTCATAGAGCTTCTTGAGCCACTTCTCTAAGTTCCAGCTTTGCTCATTTTGTTTTTCTTCCTCAAAAAGCTACTGATGGTTCCCACTACTATTCCTTGGCATATTGTTTGTGGGGAAGACTTGTCTGCTCCTAGCAACCACTTCAACCACTCCTGTCTGCACTTTTCTTCTTCCTTGCTTCTGGCTATGTTGCCCCAGCCTCCTGGATTCTCATCTTTCTCTCTCTCTCTCTCTCTCTCTCTCTCTCTCTCTCTCTCTCTCTCTCTCTCTCTCTCTCCCCTCTCTCTATCTGTCAGAATCTTTTTCAAGATTCTACACAAATTCTATTTCCTTTATAAAAAGTTATTAATGTATTTCAGGAATATTTTTAAAGTATTTATCTGCACCCCTGGGACTCAGGCTGTGCTAGATATTGGGAGATGGCCATGAATAAGACACACACCGTTGCTTTTAGTCTATTGCAGGAATAGACTTTTACACCAATGAATACATAAATAAATAGTAATAATAAGTATGCTTTGTGCTTGGAAGAAAAAGAACAGATGCCATGAGGTGGAATGACTCAGGGAAGAGGGGTATTAACTTCTGTGTACAGAGTTAGGAAAGGCTCCTCTAGAAGTGACTGCTCCCAAGATAAATAGAGAGGAGTAATGAGAAATATGTATGTGAAGGCCTTGTGGTGGGGAGGAAAGAACCTTGCCAATTTCTAAGGTCAGAAATTACTGCTCTGTCTCCTCAGTGCTCACAGAGCTCTTGGCACCTCGGTGATCACATGCATGGACACCTGCTCTGAATTAGGAAGAACTGCATTTTGTGTCATCCATCAGACAAGGGGTTCTGTTTGGGTAAAACATATTTTACTTATTTTACTCAATCATTCATTGGTCCAACAAGTATTTAGTGTGCCTAGTATGTCGGTACCAGAAGCAGATATATTACGATAGGTACCAGATCTACAGTGCTGAGTTAGGTACCCCACGTCTCTCATAGAGATCTCGACTTTGTGTTCCCAGGATTTGGCGTAGTACTGATCACAATAAGGACTCAGAAAAAAATGTAGAATTTAGTGTCCAGAAATCTATTTGTGTGATAAGATGAGCTTGTGTTTCCACTGAAACACTGATTACAAATGTTCTCAAACAGTCTCAACTCCATGGCACCAAATAGTTGCTCAGCAATGATGGCTATTGTTACTGTAAAAGATCCAGCTTCCTGCTTAAAGTTACACAGCTTAGTGTAGAACTGGCCTGAGACTTAAACCCAGGTCTGCTTCCCTTAAAGCTACCCTCTGTTCAAGGAAATATGAATGTGATATGTTATCATATAAATGTTACTCCATTAAAGAAGGTGTCATGGAGTTTGAAAATTTGAAACTAGAAATCTTGGGTACTGTTCTCCACCATAAATGAGCAGGGCAACCTTTGGGTAATTCATTTCCCTTCTCTTTTTCTTTGTTTTTCTCATTTATAGCATCAAGGGGTTGATAGATAACTTCTAGATTATGTTTGTTCTAGCCCTGACAGTATGTGTCTCTGATTAAGAAATAGCACCAAGTTGCCTTCTTCCTGCTCTTCCTCCTCTTCCTCCTCTTTCTCTTCCTCCTCCTCCTCTTCCTTCTCTTCTTCTTTCCCCTTCTCCTTCTTCATTAGAAAAAGTGGACTAAAAATAAAAGATGGCTAATTAAAGTAACTAAATAAGAGATGGAGATTTAGAAAGGAATTTTATTTCTGCTCCAAGTTTCTTCTTTTCCCCTTCCAGTTCTTTATTCTTTCTGATTGTATTTTTCTAAAAATAGATATATTTGAGGAATCATAAAAATAAGTTCTGCACTCCTGTTTAGTAAAATTTAAACTATTTTCCACCACCTTGAATCCACCTATTTTCTGAAATCAAAGATAGGAAAAATCTTGGAGATTTCTTTGACCAATTTTGACCACTTTGCTAGTCCTTTTGGCCTTGGGATGAAGGAATCACTAATCGGCTTAGCAAATTTTTTATCAAGTTCCTACTCTATGTTCCCATCACTGTGGCAGGCCCAAGGGATAAATAAGGAAGAAAAGACTCTCATTCCCATCTGTCATGGTCATACATGTCAATGTAAAGAATGAAACACAAAAGTAAATACACAATTATGAAATCTGAGAGGTGCTGTGAAGGAATTATGAAACCACCCCAGTCTCTGCCATTTCAGCTCTGGCCCTGGAGAAACATTTCTTCACTCTGTCTCCACTTCTGCTATATGAGATTCTTCAGTTCAACCCTGAATCTTCATCTCAACATTATCCCGAGCTCATTTGACCTCTAAGTCATCAGTGAGGATCACAGGGCCCACCTGGGCTTGCCCTGCCTCCCTAGGATGCTGCTACCTGGCATCCTAGCTTACCTCCCTTTCCCAGGAATGCCTTTCTCTCACTTCAATCTCCACATGTCCAAATCTTGCTCCTTTATTCAGGCTCTGTTCAAGTTCCTTTATCCTGGCTGCAGCCATTCCTGAACTCCTTTTCCTACCTCAGGGAATCTGTTTGCTCTCTCCTGATGTCTCATGGCATTTGATTTACTGTGCTCTTCCGAGTGCTCTTCACCCTCTGCCTGGTGTTATATAGTTATTTGTACATCCATCCCAGGCCTTATCTACTTATCCTCACCTTGAAAGCATGGGTATTATGTGTCATTGTATTTCAAATAGAACCATGCACAATTAACACATTAGTTGAATCAAATTCCCAATGTTAAAGTTAATAACAAAACATGTGAATAGTCCTATATATTTTTTCAGAGAGTACTCACATACATCGTCTAAATCAATCCTAATAACAACCCTGTATGAAAGAAACTATTATAATCCCACTTTACAGATGAAGAAGTAGTAACAGTTATTTATTGAGTTGTGACTCTCTGCTAGGTATTATGCTAAGAATTTGTTATTATAGCTACATTTTCATCCACTTCCAATTAAAAACAATGGTCATTTGTACTTACTCTGTTCCAGGCATCATATCTAACCCTTTATATCTAGCTCATTTAATTCACACAACTCTATAAATTAGTCATGCATGTTATCCTTATCTAATACATGAGGAAATTATGGCATATAGGGGTTAAACAACTTATGCAAGTCCCATAGCTGAATTTGGCTTCCAAACTAGGTCGTGACTATAGAGACACACATTCACACATGAGCATTTCCCTCCTTTCCTGACTCAGACTGCCAGCATTGCTCAGTGCTGCTACTATAGGGAATATTTATGCCCATTTTACAGATGGGAAAACTGAAATCTAGTGAGATTAAGCAACTTGCCAATATTGTATAACTGATTAGGGCAAAGCCTGGCCTTATACTTGCAAAGCCCATGTTTTGAACCATTTATCTGTGTCTTCAGAGAGATGTGATAATGGCCAGCCTAGGCATAAACCCACTTCCTCAGCCATGTAAATGTTTTATGGTTCTTTAACATTTTTGTGTTTCTGCTATTCTGGACTCTCTATATGTTGGGTAGGGTGAGGACTTAGAAACACTAAGATACATTTCTTGCTTCCAAGAGGCAAATAAACACACACACACACACAATAGAAATAAAAAAAAAATAAACAACACACAATTAAATCATCCTCCACATCTATTCCCTCTTCTCCCTTTTTTTTTTTTTTTTTTTTTTTTTCCCCCAACAAGGTACTTGATGCTGCTTCTTTACCCTTCTGCCCTGGCAGAGATCTTGAGGGGATGGGAAAGTTAAGTCCTGAGTGGTCACCAAAGGTGAGGGAATTTGGAGAAGACAGGAGTTGATCATCTGGCCAAGTTATTTGCACTCAGGAGCCATGACTGGCGACTCTGTCCTTGGAGAAGACAGTGGTTGTTCATTTGCAGTTTCACACTGTGGACTAGTGGACTAGGATTGGGGTATGTGTGTGGGGGGGAGGGTGAGAGCAGTGGCCCAAGGCCTATGGAGAGAGGAGTCCATGGTCACTTAGAGCAACCCCTCTCCAGGACTAGGTGGATTCTTACACCCCCACCACCACCCTCTCCCCTCTTTGCAGGTCGAGTACACGAGTACAAGACACAGACCAGAATGGGGTGGGAGTTCTGGATTTGGCTCTCAACTTGGCCACTCACCATCAGATGACTGTGAGCAAGTCACTTCCCCCTCTGGTACCCCATTTCCACAGGAAATTGTTAAAATGGGTATAGGACTTTTCACTGTGCTTGTATGGCCTGGGTTAGTCATGATATTCATGAGAGCACTTGGCTAACTATGAATGCTTGGTGCGTGTGAGATGCTGAGGAAGAAGAGACATCTAGGTCCCGCCCCCTCACAACAGGATTAAGCTCACAAGGCACACTAGATTGACTCACACATAACTTACAGGAAAATGGCACAGTTTTCACATTACCCATTTTCCAGGCCTGGAGCTGGTGAACCTACCAATGAGAATCAGCTGGGCATTAGCAAGTTTTCTGTGTGGGATTGGGGAACGGGTACAGGGTAGGATGGGGGAGGAGTTGAACCAGGAGAGGAGGGCCTTTGCTTCCATGCAAAGGATCCATGCCGCAAATAAATGTCACTGAAGTGAAACTTGCTTCAGGCTCCAAAGTGGCAAGGCAAACAGAGAGGCTGCCAGGAGACCAGGCTCTCTCAGCTTCAGTATGTGAAGCCAAGCACATCTCAGCTTTTCTCCCAGCCTCAGTTTCTCCATTTGTAAAGCAAGATGATGCTTACTTCTCAACATTTTGCAAAGGAGTTCTCATTCAGAGGGAGTTTTCTAAGGATGGTGTGAAAAAGATAGGACATCCCCCTTCCCCCAAACCACCCCCAGTCTCTGTCCTGGCCAGGCCCATGCATCTTAAACCAGTTATAGAATCCAACTGGCAGTGGTAGGCGTGAGCTAGAGGATTCCTGTTATGTCGGTGAGTGTACGTGCCTGACAGAGGGCTTTTAAATGAATCACTTTGCTTCTAGCAGGGCAGCACCTGCTCCTCAGCCTCCAAAGGCAGCGAGAGCAACACAATCATTCAAAAGCTGCGGCTTTCCGGCTTTCCATTCACAGCTATAATTAGCTTGTAGGCTGCAGCAGCCGCTGGCTCTGCAAGGAAAGGGCCTTGGGCGGGGCCTAGTTCCCCAACTCCTCCCCCTTGTCATTCCCCTGCCCCACCCTCCTTGCCCGGAGTCACTGGGACACCGCCCTGGGTCAGGGGCTTGACTCTCAACCTTAGGATTCCTGCAAGTAATAATACCTGGACACCGGGACCCTCTGCACCCTCACTTTGGAACCACTGCAGAAGTGTAAATAAGCACCTTGGTGGAAACGTTTCAGGGAGTAGCTATATTTAGAGTGGCAGATTCCTGATCCCGCCCCACAGCTCCAGCATCCCGACAGCCCTCTCCTGGCCTGCCCTCTCGCCCCGCCCTCTCCCCGCGGCCCCTCCCAGCCACCTCTCCCTCTTTGTCGCATTACATAGTAATCTGAGATGCATTGGATGAGCTCCAGGGAACAGAATGTACTTGGCAGAGACTCGGGGCTTGATGTCTGCAAAATGTCGGAAATGCAGCCAAGAGCTGCTAACTGGGTCATTAACCTCCAAAAGCAAAGCGAGGACTATAGGCCGGCTCTGCCTCCCTTCATCTCGTCAATAAAAGTGCCTCAGTGTGAAGGGAAGAAAAAGCCCAAGGCTTTGATTTCTAGGCACCAAAGGCAGGCCTGGCCCCTTCTCCTGGCCTGGGCCCTCCACCCCTGTGCTGTGTCCCAAAGTACAAGAGGCTTTTGAAAGCCCAGCAATCCTCCCCTCCTTCCCCCACCCAGGGCCACTCCAGCACCTCTGGAAGGTCATGACCAGGCAGCCCTTCCATCCTGCACAGCCTAGGGCCCATTTTCTGGGTACTGGAGAAAAACAGGGACTGGGGAAGAAAACATTAAAGGAGAAGGTTCTATGCCCATCCTAGACCCCACACTGCAGTAAAAGGTTTTGCCATCCCTCTCCTCCAATTCTCCCCTTTCTTCCTGCCCTCCTCGCGGCTCTGGCACCTCTTCCTCCTTCTCCCCCTCTTTCTCTCTCTGGTTTCCTTCTTTCTGGAACCAGGCTATGTGGTTGGTACATCAGGACATGTCCTGGCTCTAGGAGACTTGAGCTCTGTCACTTGCTGTGTGTGACCTTGGATAAGTCACCCATTTGTCTGCTCTTTAATTCCCTTGTACGTCCTCAATAATAACACCTTCTCGACCTACTGTAACAATAAAGGGTGAGGCCCACAGGTCAAATTCTCTTACAAACAACAAAGCTCTGCTCAGTGTCAGAAATATTCTCCCTACCTGGACCTTCACCCCTCCAAAAGCTCCCAGGTCCAAACTTTCTTTGGACCTGTATGTACTCCTGGAAAATAAGAATACAAGTGGTTGTCTTACCAGTAAGCTTTTGAGGTTTGAATATTCACAAGGGGATAACCCCTAATATTCACCTTCCTTAAGCAGTCTAGCTCTGCTGGATTGATAAACAGACACTTCCCCCGCCTCCAGTGGCTGGATAGAGAAAGTGCTTGGTACTAAAACTAGAAGAGGTCCTGTACTTAGTTCCTCAAATAATGAGACTCATTTACTTGTGGGAGGGAAGCGAGTCAGCCTGGTGAGACCAGCAGCAACCTATGCAACGTGAGTCTAGACATCTGGGGAGTCTCAACTAAAGTCCAAGACAGGGAGAGCTGATCTGTGAAACCCCACATGTGAAAGGACAGTTCATTCCTGGCAGTGTTCAGAATCAGAACCAAGTCCAACTGGGGCATCAGCACCCCTCCTGCCTCATCCCTGCCTGGTCTCACTACATGTTCCACTGAAGCCACATCAAACTTGTTCTGCCTCCTCATCAAACCATGCCTCCCCCCTCCCCTCCCCCACCTCCCAGAAGCCCCATGCTCTCCTGACACTGGGCCTGGACTGAGGCTCTAAATAAAGTCACCTGGATTTAAAAATATCTCATTGCCACATATTGAAATCATTGAAAATCCTCAAAACTCAGCTCAAATGCCAACTCTCCTTTCTAGATGACATCTCTTTCACCTCCAACTCTTCCTTGGGACTGTTTTTATAATGTTTCACAATGACCAGCCAGCCTTGGTTTATGGCAACTTTATATTTGTTATATCCTATGGAGTAGTGGGTTCTCTGTGGATAGGGGGACCCTTTGCTAATGGTCTCAACCCTGAAAGCTAAGGCAACTGTATAGTCTGGCTTGCCTGCCCAGTTTATCTCTGTTGTCTTGGTTGTCACCATTAATAGCTCCCTCTTTCACCCTGAACTATTCTGGTTTAAATGATAACTTCAATGGTCACCTTACTAAGGGTCTCTATTTAAGGACCTAGCACAATTAGTAGAGACTTGGCAAATCTGATGACCTGCTTTGAAGAACACAGCAGAGCTGTTCCTTCCCCAGTTCCCTGGGGCTTTGGTCCCTCCCCTTTTCACCAGCCTGAAGGCATGCCACCCTTTGTTCCTCTTCCACTTCCCTGGGGAAGAACAGCAGAAGGACTCAAGATCACTTTCTTTTTGTCAGGCCTTTCCAGGATTGCAAAATGCTCTGACCCAGCAAGAAGTTGCTGACCTCAGCTCTTTCCATCCTTCCAACCCCTACCCAGCAGAACAGCAGCTGGCTGTTGGAAATAGTATCAGACACCAGAGAAGGTCACCTGGTCTGTGGGATGAAGCCCTCATATCCAACTTCAGCTGGGGTTTTGGCTCTGCCTAATTTCTTTGACAGTCTAACTCTTCAGAATTACCTTCCTTTGTACAGTTGCCTCAAAGGAGGTCACAACTTGGAAAGCTGAGAGCTAGTTTGTTATAAACTATGTTAATATTCTAGGTACAGCTCAGAGGTTAGGAAAGACAAGTCCCTTGCCCTTTTGCATCATAGTAATGAAAAGTAAGCCAATTGGGGTGAGTGTTTGTTGACTTATTTTTAAAGATAATCAAGCATTTGGAAATAACAGCAGGCAGGATGCCTGGCCTTGTGAACGGAGCATAGCGTCAGGAAGCCTGGGTCTTCTTTCTCCTTCTGACTCACTGCTTTGCTTTCTGGAGGATGAATCATATGCCCTTTCTCGGCATTGGGTCTCACTTTCTTCATCTCCCCTATAAAATAGGTGTATTTGCCATCCCTACCACACAGGAGGGGGCTGAAGCTTTAAGAGGCCTTGCTAATTACACAAAATAATATCATTAAAAGTAAAAATGTACTGTGTGTTTTTGTTTCTCCATAGAGGCACACAAGGATGGTATCTGAGGCCATTTTATGTTGTTGCTTTAGTTGCTGGGACACTTCAACTCCCTGAGAACAGCCTTTCAGAAACTGGAAATGGACAGGAGAATCAGTCTCAAGACAGGTGGGAGGAGTCTGGTCTGTCTAAGAGGGAGCAAGAGTCTTATAAGTCATCAGGAAGGGAATAGGGAGACAGAAATAGAGAGCAAACCGGGTCAATCTATGGAGGGCTTCCATGATGGGCTGGGGCATTTTATTCTCTCATGAGGGTTATAGGACATAAATGGAGATGACTGAGCATGGGCACACAGGATCTGCCGTGTGTTTCAGTGAGACACATCTATGAGAGGGAGAGGCAGACTCTGGAGCTGGTGTCCGTCACATTTCAGTTTGGCCTTAAGTAAACGGTGGCGCCCTTTTATCTGAGTCTCAGTTTCCATCTTAAAATAAGTGGGTAAATGGTCTTGAATAGCTTTAACATGCTCTGATTGCATAGTAAAGAGAATGAGGAAACAGCTGAGTGTGTGTGTGTGTGTGTGTGTGTGTGTGTGTGTGTGTAAGGGGAAGAAGTAGGAATGAGGTAACTGCTCTGTTAGACATGCAGCCTTGTCTTTCAGGGAGGATGCTTGACTACACTCAGGATCTCAGACGTGTCTGAAGGACTCCCTGAGTATCCAGAGCCCAAAGATCTTTCTTAAGATCCCCAAACAATATATCTGCCAATTAGGGCCTGCTCAGCCACCTGTGTCTAGACTTATCTCCTCTCTACTTCTTAGCCCAGCTGAGACAGTGATATTTGAGGAGACTGCAATGAGGTTCATGCTAACCAGCTGTTCCTCAAGATGCTTCAGAACTCACACTATCCTATATTAGGTTTCCAGGAAGCCTTCTACCAGCCAGAACCATGTGGCTTGGGGCTTCAGAACTCTGCCATAGAAACATTTACCAAGGTCTGCTATAAGATTGACATATAATAGGTTCTTTATTATGAAGTTGCTATCAAGATATTATCTGGTAAGTTATTTAATGGCTCTCATGTAAAAAATCACATAGGAAATCCCTTAATGAACTCATATAGCCAAAAGAAAATATCATTAAAAATTATATATATATATATATATATATATATATATATATATATATATATAGTGATTCTGGTGGTTGCAATAGTTCCCTTAGTTTCAGGGATAATTAATGCAATTATGTATGCTCCTGTTTTATAGTTGGATTTAAAGATACCTATGTATTTTATTGTAAGCTTCCTCAAATAGTTTTTTCAAGTAGGTTTACATAACTAAGTAAATAAGCAAATAAGGGTTAAGTTGGGCCAAATTAGTGTATGAAGTGGAGAAATAAGTCCACTTATGAATAGTGAACTGACTGAAGTTCTCCTAATTTTAATTGAAGTAAAAGATCCAAATTGTAGAACACCATGGTTAAAAGTGGCTTTCACTCAAACCATTGACTTTGTGTTCCTATGCTTGAGTTGTGTTGTCTGAAAAGATTTGAAGGGTTGTGATTATCTCTAAGCAGCACAAGGACCCAATTATAATCGGAAGGAGAAAATTTAAATAGTCCTGATAGAGTTATGGACTTGCCAATTGAGGAGGTTATTTAGTGGAAGTTATGATTAGCCTGTAAGAATACTATAATCCAAGGTTATTCTACCAGTTGCCATGTGGCCTCAGATTGGTGTCTCAGCATTTACTAAATGATAAGGGAGAGCTGCTGAACTCTGAAGTTTCTTTTAGTGCTTGTGTTCTATTTGCCTAAAAGTCAGAGTCTACAAGAGTTAGCCGATCAAATTCCACCAATGCACTTTGGAGGCCATAAACCAGCTCAGAATCTAATGTGCTCTCCCTCACGATTGTGTAGATCAACTTCCTCACTTGATAGAAAAGGAAACCGAGGCTTAAAGAGACTTGCCCATGGGAATTGGCCCAAGATACAAAGCCAAGTCTCAGAGTCAAGGCTAGAGGCCATACCTGCACTGTTTCTTGGTGCTCATTTTTGTTATTGGCTACAGCTCACTGTGTGAGTTGCAATGGGTAAATCTTTTTCTAGGTGATCCAGTTGCTAAGTTTTGATTACATCGTTCTTGGGTGCAAAACCTCTTGTGTGCAAAACCTTCTGCAACCAATTCCTAGTTCATTTCATGTTGTTATTTGGGTTCTGTCCATAATATCTGCCACCCCTTTTTAAAATATGTATGAATTTCCTTGTAAATGGTGAGGTTGGGAGAGGTAGACAAGAGATCTTGCTCAAGCTGATTTGACTATTTCTGACACACACACACACACACACACACACACACACCCCTAATATGATTAACCTTTTCTGATTTCTCAGTTTTCAGTATCTTTCTTTGTGCAATTGCTTAGATGTCACATTTCTGAAACCCGTATCCTATAAATCAATTAATCATTTTTATTTATTTATTGAAAGTGGGAAGAAAGTTAGAGCTGGAAAACAGAGTCTTCATCAGAGTTTAACTGGACTATGAGTGGAATTCTATAGAGCAAGACAAGAAGGATCAATGATCTGTCTTTTAGGTCAGCACAGAAGGCTCAGATAACAAACACCAAGCCAGCCATCCAGTGCAGAAGGTTGAGTGTCTTCCCAGGTTCCCACCACAATCTCCAATTCTGCTCCAAGCACGCCCTCTGCTGGGTTGGAGCATGACCCGGCAGTCTCAAATATCTTGGAAGTGGAGCCAAGGGGAACTCTGAAAGGATGGAAAGAGATATTGTGTTTCCTTGAGAAATGAGTTCCCATGCAGGAAAATGCTAAGCTACCCCTACTTAACAACAAGCACAAAATAAAATGGACCCATTTTATGAGGTTCTGTTTCCTCTCCATTTATCATTCCCTTCATTTCAATTTATTTCTTTGTTTCATTTTGCTGATTAATATTTTGGGAAATAATTCACTCTGTTAACTCAATTTAGATCACCTTGAGATGAAAACACAAAGGATTTAAATAGGGGAACAGGGTGAAATGGGAACAAAATTATGAATTTTATCATCTTCTTGAGGCCTAATGGCTGGGTTATGGAGAGCAATTTCTTTAAATAACTCAATTTTTCATCTCAGATTGATTATTTCTTAGGTTAAAAACTTTCAAATAGCTATCCAGTGCCTACTAAATATGTCAAATTTTTTCCCCTTAGCATTCAAGGTATATTTTTAAATTCATAATGCATTATTTTATTTGCATTTCATTTACCAAGGGTAATAACATGTTTATCTTAAATAAGACTTTTACTTTGATTTCATTTTAAAGATATGAAAATCTCTTAAAAATTTAAATATGTTTGAATTCAAAGTCATATATTTCACAGTAAAAATTAGGCTCAGCAAATGCTAAATTTGCTTATATTGTGAAGAAAACAGACCCTGGTTAAATAATTAGCTTTTTAAAGAGTAGCAGTAATTGATAGATTGAATCCTATTTTTAACACTGAGGTTAGTCATAACAGGTTCTTTAGGATGAAAAACAAGGTAAAACTTAATTTATTATATTTATTGAATAAACAGAGAAATAATATAGTACCACTAAATTATGCCAAAATTTTGAAGATTAAAATGGATGAAACTTTAGAGAGAACTATACCCTCATATAACCCAAATGATAAAGTGAGAAAGAAAAAAATTTTCCAAAAGTTCATGGGCAGTTATTAGAGGAGCATAATTGGAATCTGGGTTATCTATTCTCCATCTAGAGCTCTCACCACTCCCCAGCACTATCTTTCTATGATGACAGGAAAAAGAACTCAAAGGTAAAAAATTATCTTTGGAAAATGTCCCCGAAGTCTCAAATAAAATTAAGAAGAGTTTCTTAATCCAGGCTCTGTCCCATTTCACTAAATCCTTAAGAGGCTGAGAAATGGGGCATTCAGATCCTTTCCGCATGTTGACCCTTCGTTCTGTTTACACATGGACTGGCCAGATGTTAGAGAAATAAACATTTGCAGCTGTTAGGATGGGAGGGGGACAGGGTGGAGCCCATGAGGTTCCCATGTTTTGATCCAACACATCAGGACACATTTGATTTTAACTGCTGGCTTAGAGTTTACTGTCTTTACCCCCGTCATAAAGCCTGCTGTTTGCCACTTCATGTTGAAGCCTACACTGAGAGATGCCAAGGGTTTCTGGTGCTCACCCCAGCCCCCACCATGGTGGTGAAGATGAGTAAGGCACCTGCTCTACTGGTTGCTCCAAAATAACTTTGGGGACTCCTCTTCTCTCATCTCCTGCATTCCTTGATGCAAGGTCCCGGGCTCTTACTAGTAGGCAAAGGCCAGGAAAAGCACAATGTGAGTGACTATGTTTTCTAGTGAGCAGAACATGGGCTTCGGTTATATAAGACCTAGTTTTAATCTTGGCACATCTACTCACTGGCCATGATTTTTGAATTAGTTGCTTAACCCTGAACCTTCTTATGCTTGCTTTTCCTAAATATAGGGATTCTGATATTATTTTTCAAAGAGAAAGGATTTAGTGCCATAATATATTTGATGTTAATAGTATGCAAGAGTGTCCAATAAATTGTAGCTATTATTATTCTTTTTTTACTATGTGATCTCACTTATATGTAGAATATTTTAATTAATTTATTTACTTTATTGAGTTTATTGGGTTTACATTGCTTCACAAAAACATACAGGTATAAAGTGTATAACTCAACAAAACATCATCTGCTTACTGACTTGTGTTCCCATCTATTATTCTTTCTTTAGAGTCTTCTTCTAGAATCTATCCAAATGATGTAGCTACTAAGTTGCAAAGATATAGGGGAGAGCATTAGGACTCTTGACCTCATACTGTTTCTTAAGGGCCCAAAAATGCAAGGACTTATTGTTATTTTCAATAATAATCTATTCTATGTGTTGTGTTTAAACATTTTCAAAGCACTCTTTTTTTCTATTTTATTGTGAAAATTTCAAAGATAATTTTATAACACTCATTTACCCACTTTTGAGATTCTACCATTAACATCTACTGAACTTGTATTATCACTTATTTATCCATTTTCTAGCAATCCATGTTTTTTATGTATTTCAAGGTAATTTGTAGATATCAGTATATTTCCTCTTAAATTCTTCAGCGTGAATATCATTAGAGTTCAATAGTTGTTTACTGTTTTTTATTTTAATATACATTTATATGCAATGAAATACAGTATTAATTATATACTTACCAAGTTTTGACAAATATATATCTATGTATCCCAAACCCTTATTAGGATAAATAATGTGTATTATCATCCTGTAAAGTTCTCTCCATTCTCTTCCCAGTCAATTAGAGGAAATCAGTGCTTATATTTATTTTCACCATAGATTAGTTTGGCCTGTTCAAGAACTTCATATAAATGGAATAATATAGTATGCAGTTGTCTTGTACTAGTGAGTCTTCTTTTAATCACATAATGTTTTCAATACTTATTCTTGTAACTATATTACTGAGAATTTGCTCATTCCCACTAGAAAGCTATCTTTAGAGATTGGTACACAACCACCTAGAAAATACTGAATTGGTAAAAACAAAAAAGCTTGTGTGTGTGTCTGTGTATGTGTGTGTGTGTGTGTGTGTGTGTGTGTGTGTATAAGGAGAAAAAAATCTGATAGGATAACCACCACAATATGTATACTCTTTACCTTTAAAACATGCAATCAGGGCAAGAGGAGGAAATGAGGAATTTTATTCTTGATTATACACTAATATATTGTTTAAAATTATATACATATATAGAACTGTTAAAATATTGAAAACATAAAAATATTTTTTAAAATAAAACAAAATAACAATTAAACTAAGCTCCTTGTTAGACAATAAGAGGGCTAGGGTCTTGTGCTGCTTGAGCCAACAAGCATGTCTCTTGGCTTCCCCTCTGTCCAAGTATGGTCTGCATTACTGAATTAAAAAAAAAAAAAAAGCATAAATAATGAGTGGTGATGGCAATCTCTGGATGAGAGTAATACTTAGAGGAAAGATCCATTAGAGGTTTAAAATATGGGCAAGATTTAAGGGGGAAAAGTATAAAATATAATTAAGATGGTTGAAAGAATTCTGAAAGAAAACTAATAGAGTTAGAATAGCTAAAAAACACAGAGCCATGGATTTCTGCAGCCATAGATATATGAGAGGTTTTAAGGGATGTTTACTGTGTTTCTCTTATTTTGAAAACTGAAAAAAATGAGACCCTACTTAAGAAAATGGCATGTAATCTCACTAAATAATTGAATTTTAGAGCTGACACCAGAGGTTTTAGAGATCATTAGAGCCCCTTGAAGGCTGGCCCATGTCTGCATTTCCTGTGGACAGTGTCAGGTACTAAAATGCTAGTTATTGAAAAAGTAAATCTAATTCTTGACCCCCATTTTACAGATATGAACACTGAGATATGAACTGATGCTTTCTCAGAAGAAGGCCTATCTCACTCAGAGGATATAGCCACTGATTACCAGTGTTCACTGAGATACCACAATAAGAGATAGGTTAAAATTTTATTTGAGAGGTCTATGTTAAATGTAAGGAGGGCTTTCTTAGAAGAGAATCTTATGAGAGCTATATTTCTTAGAAACCTTTAAAAATATAATAGTTTCACATGTTTAAGTTGTTTATACATGGTACCACTTTCTAGGCTAGAAGATCTCGTTTCCTTCTAGTTAAAATAAAAAGATCAAGACTTTGGTTTCTTCTTGCAAGTCTGACCCCTAGTGGTCACCATCTCAGGATTGCGCTTAAGGGAAAAAAGTGAAGAAAATGAAGACAATCAGACTTTGTTTCTGGAAATGGAAATGAACCTTATGAATTTCCTAGTCAAATTATCTAATTTCACAAACAAGAGACCTTAGACCAAATGAATAGAAGTAATGCCCCTAAATCAGTGACTATGAGGTAAGGCTTGAAGTAGAACCCAAGACCTTTAGCTGGTGCTCTAGGTTCAAGATCCAATCCCTACATCTTCCTGAGTCTCTCACATCTAGTGTATCTGGAAGTTGGAGCCTGTTCAGATATTTGGCCTTCAAATATAGCTGTGATACTTTTCACTATCCATTAAAAAGAAGTTATTTTTTAAGCTAATAGAGCATAAAAACATAATTTGTTTGTTTTTGAGCACTATGTCATGGATAGAAGACCTCAGACAAACTACTGGTCTCTTATTATAAACTGATTAACAAAAATAGATACAGAGGCAAAGAGGCATCTAACAGACTGTCAAACTGCAGTGGGAAGGCTGAGGAGGAGTTGGAGGGGGGGTAAGAGATCAATTGAATGACTTATATGCATGCCTATAAGCCTAGCCAATGAATGCAAGACACTGGGCAGGGGTAGGGGGTGGGAGCGGATAAGGGCATGGGGGAAAAAGACATATGTACTACTATTTGTAATACTTTAAACAATAAAATAAAAATTTAAAAAATAAATAAAATGGGGGGAAATGGTATGATCTCTAAGGGATTGTGTAGCTCAAATGTATAAGACTTTCAAGCACACATTGTATCTTGGCTCAGAATTCATAAGAAATGATGGAACTGTTTTCATTACAACAGCACTCCTTTTTAGAATAGGGATCCTGGATCTGGTATCAATGGAACCCTGAAAGATCAGGCTCCACAAGATTGATGAGCTTGCTGAAGAGGCATGCAATTGTTAATGCATCTGCACATTGTCTTGGAGAAAAACATCTTTCAATTTCATCCGAAGAATCTAGGACCACATCAAAATTTGTAAAATCATTGATTTAAAATAAACAGTGGAATGAGATTTCCAAGAAAGTAAAGGACATGAGCTCTGATATAGCTCTCATTCCTGAGTCAAACTTAATGTGTTAGCCCCTTGTTGACATAGAGACTGTGGATATGCATTGCTTCTGCACTCAGAGGACAGGAGCCCAGTTCTTCTCTCCTATTTTGTGTTGAAAAGTATTCAGTATCTGCAACTTCTGTTTAGCTGACAGAAGCCCTCCATTTTGACAGATAGTCTTAGCATACTAAAAACTCATGGGTGGTAGGCTGGTCTCAAGTGTCTTGTTGCTCATCTTCTCTCACTAATCAAGCTGTATGTTTACCATGGGTTAATTGGTTTCCCCCCAAAACATATTTATGTCACTTGTATTACTGATATGATTATATAATTTAAATATTATGCAAATAGTTGAAGTATAAGTGTGGAAATAAAGACAGTTGTTCCAATGAAAACTAAGTTAATTGCTTTAGAAAGGCTCAAAGTGATAAGTTGTTCTAAAATTAGTTTGTGGGTGAGGTATCCATACAAGTGGCAAAAAAAAAAAAAAAATCCAGAAGAATTCTGCAATTTTTTAAAGTTTCCTCCATTAAGATAATCAAAACAAAAACAGACAGATAAAACAAAAACAACCAAAACTGTAAATAATGGGGGAGACATTATGGGAGTGGTTTTGTCAAGAAAAACAAGAAGAAACTCTGGAATTGAAAAATGTGTGCTTAAAAAAAAGACTTGGCCTGCCGACTGGGAAATGAATGGTAAGTTAATAATATGCATTCATATGATACCCAACCTGAACCAACTTTTCTGATTAGCTGACATTGGTGATTCCTTATGAAGAAGATTAAAATATCACAGTGAGGTCCAAGAAAACTGCTTATTTGTGTCTCCTGAGTGCTAATTTCTTGAGGGTTTGAGCTTTTAAAAATTCCTGTAATATCTATTTTTATTGTTGTAAGTCTGTTTTGTTTTTTTTTCAAGAGCTTCTCATAGACTCTTTTCTCTTTGATGGTAAGTAAGCTTTGCATTGGATTCAGGTGCCAAGAATTCAGCATCCATAATCTCTGTTAAATTAATGTTTCTTCACCTTAGCAAACTAGTCCCATTCATTCAAAATCTGGATCCAGGTTCACTGCTCAATGTTTTAAGATTTTAACTCTGCAGAGTCATATGTGGTTTATTAATATTATACTTTCCCTTCTCAGAGTATATAAGCCACAAACATGGAAACATTCTTTGCTTTAGCTTTTTCTTGGAAGTTCATGTTATAGAAACAATATGACTGATAAAAAATGAACTGGGAAAAATGTTCTTGCAGTATTATATGTAATGGTAAAGATAGAAAAACTACTTTAGTATTTAGTAACAGAGTAATCAGTTCATTTGATGTTTTCACCCAATATCATTTGGTAGTTATGGCTGGTTGATTATGTAACCATGAAAGGCAAATTATGAACAATATCAGCAATACTTATTGGAAAAATATTTATGATAGTATATTAAGTGAAGAAAAATGCAAAATGAAATGAACCTCATGATTAGAAAAGTAATAAATGTATATATGAAATTAGTGGGTTGGGAAGGTGTGATGTTTTCATCTTTTGCCAATTTCTCATGTCTTATTCTCTCAATGATTAGAAAATCTCACATTATGCAACGACTCACCAATTTTCTAAACGGTACCCCTGGGAGGCCTTGAGATGTATGAGGTTTTATGTAAAGTTTCCCAGAACCACAGAATTACCCCCAAGAGAAGTGAAGATTAGGCAAGAGCTTACTCAGTTATAGGTGAAATGGATTGAAAAGTGCCTTTGTGGTTGTTTGGGTCTGATCTCCTCATTCTACAAATAACAATTATTATGGCACTTACCAGTGGCTTGACCGGAACAAGTTACTATGAACCCTATACCTCAGCAGCTTCTTCTGCAAAATGAATTTATAAAAGCATCAATGTCCAGGGCTTGTTGTGTGGTTTAAATGATATAAATTCAGGGCACGGCACAGATTATTGAGCTCTCAACAAATGTTAGCTGTTAATATCACAAAAGTCAGTGGTTGAGCTAGGGCCAGAATTCAGATTTCCTGACTTTCTCACTGGGGCTATTTGTATCACACCAAACACAGACAGGTCACTTTAATCCAGGCTGGAATAATTTTCTTTGCTTTAATCTGGTCAATATAAAGGCTATTCCAACATTACAATGACATCTCATAATTTTTGCCTATCAGGTGACCAATAGCATACACTGTTGTTAGGACTACATATATTGTAGAAACTGTAGGGTTACATTAAGAAGATGGTACCACCTGAACTGAAAATATTTTTAAATGAGGCAGAACTGAGCTCATGTTCTCTGACCACTTACGTCCTGTTTGACTTCTTGATCTACACTTGCTATTAGGAGTTCCAGTTTTCTTATTGTCCAGATGGGGGTTAATAGGAATAAGCCTTCCTGTGCATGTGTTGAATTACCATATGTGAAAGTTCTACATAAAATAGAATGCAATTCAAAGTGGTAATTAAAAAAAATAATGAGTTGTATGTTCCATGCATTATTCCAAGGACTTTACACAAATTAATTAATTGAATGTCCTCTAAAGTAGTTTCTACCGATATTTAGCTTTACTTAGGGAGGCACAGGAGGTTAAGGAATTTACTTACATCATATAATCTCTAAGTGACCGTGCTGAGATTTGAACATAGGACTTTGCATGGCTCTCATGCTACTTCATCATCATTTAAAGTGCCTTGGTCTAAGAGTAAAGTAACATAAGGTTCTGGAGTCTGTTTTCCTTCCATCTAAGCTTCATTTCAATATAGTCCAATCTGATGGGATGGAATCCAATAGAATCTCACCCATCACACCCATCCCATGCTATTCTATGCCCTGATATCCCATTCAATCTTATTCCATTTAATTCAATGAAACTCAAGAAATATCCTCTTCAATGTTTAATTTGTGCCAGTGCTCACTGCACAAAGCAGCATGAGAGCTAACAGAGAGGAGCTGGACCCAAGAAACTTGAGTTTTGATACGGGTGTTTGGGAACCACAGAGTTTGGATAGTTGAGGGAGAGTTGCAAAACAGAGTGGAGGAGGGCTGGTGGGGGGGGGTAGGTGAAAAGGTGAAGAGATTAAGCAAAGGGACAACATCTCATAGACATGGGCAACAGTATAGTGATAATCAGAGGGAAAGGGCCAGGGGGAGATAGAAGAGGGCAAAAGGGGGAGAAATTGTAATGGAAAGAGACTTGATCTGGGGTGGTGAACATATAATACAGTATACAGATGCTGTGTTATAGAATTGTGCACCTGAAACCTATATAATTTTATGAATCAATGTTGCCCCAATAAGTTCAATAAAAGTTTGAAAATAATATAATAAAAGAAAAAATGAAAAACACATATACTACTAGTAGGTCCTTGAAAAGCAAATGGTCTTTGACTGGGTTTGTGTCTTCAACACTGTGACTACCACATCTGTCCTGATCCAGACCATGTGGCCAGCAGTCTTGGGCTGCCATTTTAGGCTACAGTCACAGTGACCTGGTGGGTATTTTTTCTTATTCTTTCTTTCCTACTAAACATTACAAGGAAAACTTGCATATTGATGGGATATTCTATGTTTTGAACATGAAAATAAAAATCTTGTATGGAGTACCTGCACTGCGTCTGAGCCATAGGTGATGCTCATAGGTGGCAGGCATTATTACCATCATCATCCTAAATCTTTGTAATCTGGCTGCTTTTTCATACTTCCCTCTGAGAGAGTACTCAAATAGCCCCACAGTCCAGACTACATATGACAATTATTTGTCTCTTTTGGGGAGTTCTATCTTTTCTGTTCCACAATAAAAAGTGAAACAAGCCAGGCTACATGTTATAGTTCACGCTCCTGCTTGTCCAGTGGCCACATTACAGGGACTGTGCGTGTTCCCTGTGGGTAAACTGTTCACTTACACAACACTTTTGACATTGCACAATTAAAACGACTTGCATATTAAAATTTGAGGCATGTGTAAGTACCTCATAATTAACTGCTGTCTACTTAACCAGACAGTTTAGCAAGTTAATTTGATGTCTGTTATGAAACTTAATAATTGTCAGTGATTTAAAAAAACACACAATTTACTGGTATAATCATTAACTACCTCTAGATTATCTTGTCAAATTGATAATTAAATACCTCAGAAATTCATTACAGAGTCAGTATATTAATAGGAATGTAATTAAGTAATGTTTTGCTTATGTAATCTAGTTTATTACCTATACACTTATTTATCTTTTCTACACTTATTAAATCTTCTCAGGAGCCTCTTCAGAATCAATAGAAAACCAAAAGTCAATGAATGTCTTATTAGATTCAAATGAGCATCTTAATTGAGAGACTGTGAAACAAATATAGATTCTCCATTTCTGTGTAGAGGGCATGAGATTATCCCTATTTCACAGTAGTATTAGTTGGGAAACCGAAGCTCTTTTCATTCCTTCTTCCATTTCTTCCTGCATTCTTTTTTCTTTCCCTTACTCCTACATCCCCTTTCCTCCCTTCTTCCCTTCCCTCCTTCTACCCTTTCTTCCTCCCTTCTTTTCTTTCTTCCCCCATCTCTCTCTTCCTTCCTTCCTCCCTTCATCTTGCTCTTCCTTTTTTTTTCTTTTCATCAAACATTTAAGTGCCTGCTATGTAGCAGTCATTTTGTGAGACACTGAGAACATATAATATATGATTTCTATTCTAATGTAGTGAAGGAGAGAAACCTGTAAAATATTGCAATGTAGCATGTGCCCAGTGATGAGGGAGCACAGAAAAAGAAACTAACTGTACTGTTAGTCAGAGAAGATTTCTCAGAGAAGATAACATGTGAGCTTACCAGGTATCAGAATATTAGAGTTTTCCAGGCAGGAAAAAGTCTGAGAGGAGCATTCCAAGGAGATGGAATAGCATGTGCATTGACTTAGGAACAGGGAGGAACATAGACCACTCAGGAGTTAGATGGAAAGGAATGATCTTAAAGTGTTAAATTTCCTATGTTTTTCAAAGGATAATTTTGGGGATTAGGGTCAGGGTTTCAGAAGCTCTCCTTTACACAGTTAGGAGGTCCAGTGGCTTGTCCTGATACCCTTTAGTCCTCAAGATAAGCATTCAAATTACAGACTGGCTGGTCCTTCCCTTCCATACCGCCTCCTCCTGGTGATCATCATATGCCATTTTTTAATAAGTTAACATCAGGTTTCTTCTCTGTTGTCACTAATAAAAATATGCATACTTTTGAGATCACATATCCAAATATTAATCTTGATAAATAAGATCACAATATATTTCAGCGTAGACCTCCAAAAAAAGAAATCTATAGTTTAGTTTGGTTATTCCCAGAAACTGTATGATATATTCAGGGGCAACCAAGATCAAACTCAAAGATGCTTGGTTATATGAACCACACTGGATAAAATTTAGAAGGGAATAAGCCTTAAATTAAATTGATAGTTTCCAAACCTCCTTATAGAACCCAGTCATTCATAACCTTCTTATTCTTCACAATCACTGAGACACACATGAGTCAATAGTAACAATTTATGTCCCATACCAAGTGTCAATTACCATAAGCATAACTGTATTGTGGAGTTTCTCCTGGCTGCATGTCTGAGTGCTTTTTGGTGAAGGAAAGAAGGAGAGAGAGAGAGAGAGAGAGAGAGAGAGAGAGAGAGAGAGAGTGAGAGAGAGAGAGAGAGAAATAAAACTTATTTTGTTGAGCTTGGCACCTGGTGCTTTTAACTAGGGATACATTTAATGTCCTTTTACTACAAGCACAGTGTAGCTTTACCTCTAAAATTATAATGCAGTGACATTTTAGTGAACGGACCGTTTTGAACATTTGTGCCTTGGGGTGTTTATTGAAGCTTTATGAAAACAGATTTTTCTCAATATCCTTAAAGTCACGTCTACACTTTATAAAGTTTCTCTGTAGGAGAAAAATGGAATTTATAATGTTTTTAAATTCTCAGATATAGCTGCTTTCCAGGCCTTAAAACTCTTAAGCCACTCGATACACATTGGTATATAATATTGGAAATACTTTTAAAGTTTGTGATGTTGTCAACTAGAAAAGCCTCTGGGGAAAATTTTATAGTCTGACAATGTCATTTGCCGTACAGCTTCATTGGCATTCTTGAGCCACAGCTGAAAAAAAGTCTCCTATTACTTTTAGTTCCCCTACCCCAGACACCATTTAAAATTTTAATAAAGGTGGTGGGTAAAACTTAAGCAGCCTTTCCATTATTTAGGTTGCAGGAAACTTCGTAGTGTTTGAGGTTTAACACAATGTGTATTCCTAAATTTGCACTGATCACTATGATAATAAATACGGAAAACAATCTTTTGTATTGATGTATTTTTGTACCTCCATTAAAAGCATAACAACCATAGAAATTATTTTAAAAAATTCATTCTGGTATTTAAAACTATATGGACTATACTCAGCAGTTAGGAAATGTGTCCAGAGTTTCTGAAGATTCTTTTTTCTTTTTTCATGATGTTTTTTAAATCAATTTTCTACCCTAATGATATTCTTCAGTTCTGGCCAAATGGAAGACTCTGTGTGGTGGGCTTGCCTTGCTCTGAGACGTAAGTATCATTCATTTCTGATATCAATATGCTTTGCATGTGCCATGCCTTCCTATGTAACCTGTACTGTATCAGCAATGTTTTAAATGACCAAAATGATTACATTAGATGATAACATTAGACAGGATGAGGGATGATCAAAGTCAATAGCTAAGTAATCCCAAGGGTAAAAAATTCTCTGAACTCAGAACCTGAAAGTGTTTAGAAGTGACAAAAGATAGTCGATTATCACAATGTAGCTTTACTTAAAAAAATTATGTGTTTGTGGAAAGTATGACTTCAACACCCTACTCTGAGATCTCTTATAACACACTAGAGGCCCAATGCATGAAATTTGTGCAAGAGTAGGCTTTCCTTCCACTGGCTGTCAAGATCAGCTTCCCTCTGGCACCCAGGACCTGGGCTTCTCTCGCAGCTCTGGCTTCATCCTGAAGGTTGTCTGGAAAGACATCTGGCCTAATTAGCATATCATGCTTTTATTATTAAAGATTTGCAGGTTTGGCCAGACAAGAAATTCAGTTAATCAAAGCTTCTAGACCAAAATGCTGGATGATATTTTCTTGAAGTTGGATGTCAGTGAGGCCTAGACCTGAGACTGGTAATCTGTTTTAAAGTCCCTGGGTCAGCCACTCTCTAATTGAATGGCTTGAGCTCAGGAGCCTTCTCTCTCAGGACCTCAGTTTCCTCATATGGAAAATGGGATAATTGTCCCATGCCCTCCCATCTCACATTACTGTTGGAAGGATCAAATGAGATCATAAATTTAAAATACCTTGTAAACAGGTCATAAAATCTACAAAAATGTGAGGGGTAGTATAATGAGTAGATCTAAAAGGTTATAAGTATTTCAGAGAAAAAATATTCAGTACTCAAAGCATATGGTTAAAGCTAGGTACTAACTTGTGCATCAGACCTGGCTCCCAGGCACTGGTGAACGGACTCACATATTACCATTCTCTGAGATGGGTTGTTCTTCCAACGTTCTTCCCCATGGCTGCAGTTACTGTAGTTTCCTGTTGACCTGTCTGCATCTTTGGTGAGTCTGTAAGTTCTGTGAGAGTAAGGTTCCCCCACATTGTGACTGTCAGGCACAATGGTAAATGTGCAGCATTTAAGGATAGGCAATCTGGGCCAGTCCTAATTTTAACCCTGGCTTTGCCATTAGTGGTGTGACTTAAGGCAAATTACTGAACTTCTTTAAGTCTTAGTTTTCTCTTCTGTACCATGAAGTAAATAAATATGCATACTTCATAGTGACATTAAAAAGATAAAACAAATCAATATACCGTATTTTTCGAACCATAAGACGCACTTTTTTACCCCCAGAAGTGGGGGGGAAAAGTCCCTGCGTCTTATGGTACAAATATAGCTTACACATATACTTTAAAAAAAAAGTTTTTTTACTTGCCCGGCTCTGTGTGGTCTCTTTGTGCTTGCCCGACTCTAAAATGGTTCTAAATGCTGCTGTTTACTTTACAGGGTTGATTACATGTGTTTATGACTGTGATGTTGGGTTTTAATGCACATAAAATATTTTAGGACACTATTTGTTTCAGAATCTTTTTTTCTTCATTTCCCTTCTCTAAAAACTGGTGCATCTTATGGTCCGGTGCGTCTTATGGTCCGAAAAATATGGTAGTTGTCCCCATTTATCTATGGTTTTGTTTTTTGCAGTTTCAGTTATCTGGGATCAATTGCTGTTCAAAAATATAAATTGGAAAATTTTAGAAATAAATATTTCCTAAGTTTTAAATTTGTGTTATTCTGAAGAGTGTGATGAAATCTTGCTTCATCCCATTAGGGACATGAATCTCCCTTATACAGGGCTCCAATGCTACATATTACCCACATGTTAGACATTTCATAGCCCTCTTAGTGATTAGAGTTATCACAGTGCTTGTGTTCAGATAATTCTTGTTTTACTTGACAATGACCCCAAAACACAAGAGTAATGATAATGAAAATTTGAATAAGCCAAAGAAAAGCCATAAAGTGCTTCCTTTCAGTGAAAAATTGTATGCATAGGACAAAACAGTATATCTAGGGTTCAGTATTATCCACAGCTCCAGCATCCATTGGGAGTCTTGGAATACTTCCCATTGATAAGGGAGCGGGGATTGCTACTGTACATATCAAGTGCTTACTATAAAACCTGGAACACAGAAAATGCTCAAGAAATACAGCATGGAGTGTTTGGGGCCAGTGTCAGCAGTAGGTGCGAGCGAGCAGGGCCATTGCAAGCTGTGGCTCTGGCAGCAGGTGCAAACTGCCATTGCTGCCCTGATCGCTCCTCAGGAGCAGGGGGAGGTGGAAAAGCCCTGAGGGGCGTTCAGGACTGGAAGCTGCCACTCTCATCTGTTGATGGTGCTGGCAGCAGATGTGAACAACGGCTCCAGCACTGGCAGTGGGTGTGAGTGTGGCCAGTGTCGGCAGCAGGTGCTAGCACCCTGTGGGACCACGGTGCACTAGAGCAAAGAATTTTCAGTAATCACCAGAGGCTTGCCCTGATGACAGCAATCAACCACTGGCCTTGGTCTGGCGCCCCTGCTCACCTACTCCATTATCCCGCCACCTGCCATGTTCTGCACTCGTCCCCTGATGCTCATCGCAAGTCATAGTGATCAGCTGTTGTTTGGTTGTTTGGTTGTTCTGATGTTCAGTGTCTCTCTCTCTCTCTCTCCCTCTCTCTCTCTCTCTCTCTCTCTCTCTCTCTCTCTCTCTCTCTCTCTCTCTCTATATATATATATATATATATATATATATATACACACACACACACACATACATACATTTGCTGTTGTTCTCTTCTTTATATCTTCAGCGCCTAAATCAATGTTTATCATATAACAGTTATATGCTAAACAATGAATGGGTTAATAAAAGAATACCAAAGAAAGTTCCTATCAGCAGATACTTAAATTTTAGGGAAAAAATAGAAAATAATTGAGTTATGTGGGATATGTTTTCAAACCTTAGAGCTATTTCTATCTTTTATTTCTACTGCTATAAATTTGTAGTATTGATACAGCACTTTAAAGTTTATAAGTAATTTTCAAGGTCAATATCTTATTGGATTCCTTCATCAACCCAGTGTGGAAGTTGTTAGTGTACTATCCACTTTACAGTTAGGTTCATGGAGGTTCAGAGAGGGCAAATGTCTTGCCTACCTGGCACACATATGTAAGTAGAAGCACTAAAATTACATCTTTTCTGGCTCCTTGTTCTTTCCTCCTCCTGGGAATTGACCCAAGGCTCATTTGCCCCAGGACTGTGTCTCTGGTAGTGGCCTTGGAGACCATGCTGGGCAAGAGCCTGGTTTGTCTCCCTGACCATAACAACCCAAATTAGGAGAGTAGTTCCTAGACTACTAGATTTCTTATAGTAACCCATTAAGAATCTCTTACCTATGAGTTTAATTAAACACAGCAAAACTCATTATTAGTTCTGCTTGTATTTTGGTTTTAAATCCTAATTTCCTTTGGCATCACTGTGCTGGTTTTTTTCTTCTACAAGAAAAAAGATGATACAATCCATCCTTGCTCAGAAGATGAAACCTTATGCCCTGAAGGTCTTTCAACCTAGGTCATTTAGGCAAGCCAGACATAAAAGGGTAATTACACCATTGCTCAACCTCATAGATCCTCCAGATTGCTGGCAGAATAAAGCATTTCTCTCTCGATAAATTTGAAATGCCCAATAATTTTCTCCAAGGAATTACCAGCAGGTTGCAAAACCAGCATGGTTACCCAGGGCCTGACCTTTTCTCCAATCCCATTCTCTTCTATCTCTCTTCAGCATTGCATCCTTTTGGAAATCTTTTCTTCTGTGTTTCTTGAGACCCAATATCACTCTGGTTCTTCTACACCTCCATTCTGGCCTTCTGCAGTTCTTTCACAGCCTCATAACTTTAGACATTTCCCTAATATCTAAGCCTGTGTCCTCTATTTTCTCTTCTTTATCTCCTCTCATCAGCCTTGGTATAAGCACTTATAATGAGCACTGGGTATACAAAGACAAATGAAGCATAGCATCTAATCTCAAGAAGCCCACAGTCTGATTGAGGGGAGCTAGAATGTGGGAACAAAGACCTCTAAATCTAATGAACTTATTTTTGCTATTATAGGACTGATTGTGGCTTGAATGGAGGAAAAATACAGTAATGGGGAAGGATAGAAATATCTCTATGAAAGGAATGTTCTGGGATATCTTAGAAGTAGGTACTTCACACTTGGATAAGAAAAGGAGGGACATTTGAGATAAGAGCACAATTTGTACAAAGAAACCAAAGGTGTGTGTGGGGGGGGAGGGACCTTGAAGTTTTGTATTCTAACTCTATAATGTCTAAATAATATTTTATCTTGCAGTTTATGGTAATATTGGCAATAATGGAGATAAAGTAGAGCAAGCATGTCAAACTCAAAGGCTAACATGGGCCAAAAAACAAGGTTTAAGTTTACATGAGCCACAAAAAACACACACACAAAAATGCTTCAATTTTCATAGAAACATAGGTTTATTTTGATAGAGACATGCTGAATATAAAGGGCTGAAAAAAATGAGTAATTGTTAACATAAAATAATATAAATTTTTAATAAAAATTAATATTTTCCTTGAACATTAACTTACCAGACACTGAATAACTGCACAAATTATAAGTGTAATGCAAATAAATCTATTTTTTTAATTCTCTGAAAGCAAAATATTTCCTGTTGTACACACCAAACAAGTTAGTTCAATACTAATGAAGTGGCGATCGGCTGCTGAAATATTCCACTGCTGGTATTAGTGGAGAGAAGAGAAATGTGTGCCTGTTTATAAGGCATGTAAGGGAAATAAATGCAACACGGTTATAAGTAATAAGTCATTAGCAAACATTGTAGTTCATTATTAATAATAATAATGTATAACAGGATATTGTAAAAGTTAGATTACACATTTTTAATTAAAACATTTCTTATATACCTTTATATTGGCTGGGCCGTAAAAATACTCATTGTGGGCTGCATGAGCCCATGAGCTGAGAGTTTGACATGCTTGAAGTAGAGCCTGAAACTTAAAAGTCAATGAATGGCAAATAAGAATTTTCTTTCTCACAATTTTTCTCTCTCTGTTAGAAGATGGCATTGGACTAGAAGATTTTTAAAAAATATATATTTTATTAATTTTTTACAGAGAAGAAGGGAGAGTGATAGAGAGCTAGAAACATCAATGAGAGAGGGACATCAATCAGCTGCCTCCTGCACACCCCCTACTGGGGATGTGCCCGCAACCAATGTACATGCCCTTGACCGGAATCGAACCTGGGACCTTTCAGTCTGCAGACCGACACTCTATTCACTGAGCCAAACTGGTTTAGGCTGGACTAGAAGATTTTTAAAGGCCTTTCTGTTTCTGATATCCCAAGATGCCTTAAAATTCTCTAGGGAAATTTAACAACAAACAGTACAATCTGTTTTCCTGCATACATTCTCTTAATGGCAGCCAAGCCTTAGCACTCTGTCTCCTCTCAACACACAAGTCATCAGCTCTAAGGACCATCAGGGTAACTGACAAGCAAATGCTGCCTCATTAGGTGTATTTCACTCTTGCATGGACTGACTGGTTTTGTGTTGTTTTGCTTTACACATGGCCTCAGCTTGTCTCCTGTACTCAACTGTAAACTCCTTGCAACAAGGATAGGTACCACTGGATTTAGAGCAGGAGACCAAGATTTTTGCCTCACTCTAATGCCTCCACAAATGAGCCACTATTTTCTCATGTCTTACATAGGGAGCATGATAATGGCCAATGTTTGAAAATTTTATGGTATTCACATGAGATAACACATATGATGGTACTTATAAACTACTAAGCATTATAAGGTAGGAATTTTATATTACATTATTCTGCACTTGTATTAACCAGATTGTTTTGGTTGAAACTAACAGAACCTCAATTCAAAGTAGGTTTCAAAAAGTCTCATTTGGGGTGCATAGCTGAATAATTATAAGTATCAAGTAAGAAAATCAGAAATATATTTCTTTTCTATCAGCTGTGCTTTTCTCTGTGTTAGCTTTTTCCCCCCTCATTTTTTTAATAAGGTATTATATGTGTACATACCTTACCAATCCCCACTCACACACCCCCAATTCCCATACCTTTGTGTTAGCTTTTCTATCAGGATTTCTTTTTCTTGGTGTTTTTTTTAGCAGCTGTATGTTTATATCAGTTTAAAAAGGTTAACAAAAAGTGCTTTAAAAAAAAAATAATGTGTTTAAATTTTAAAAAGTTTTTTAATGGTATGTAAGAAACATTTTAATCATATTTTTTAATTTAATTTTTACAATATCCTGTTAAACATAATTATTAATAATGAACTACAATGTTCGCTAATGACTGATAACTATAATCATGTTGCATTCATTTCCTTTATGTGTAGGTGCACCATTTCTCTCCACTAATACTAGCAGGGAATATTTTATTATTTTAATTTAATAAATCTTTATTGTTCAGATTATTACAATTGTTCCTCTTTTCCTCCCACATAGCTCCCATCCACCAGGTTTCTACCCCACCCTCTACCCTTACCCCCCACCCCGTCTTCATCCATAAGTATACGATTTTTGTTCAGTCTCTCCTTTTCCCCAACCCCCAACTCCCCTTTTCCCCTGAGAATTGTCAGTCTGCTCCCTCTCTATGCCTGTGAAATCTATTATATTCACCAGTTAATACTGTTCATCAGATTTTTTATGTCCTTGGTTTTTAGAGTCACTTGTTGATAGATACGTATTTGTTGTTCATAATTATTATTTTTATCTTTTTCTTCTTCTTCCTCATCTTAAAAAATACCTTTCAGCATTTCATATAATTCTGGTTTGGTGGTGATGAACTCCTTTAGATTTTTCTTATCTGTGAAGCTCTTTATCTGACCTTCAATTCTGAATAATATCTTTTCTGGGTAGAGTAATCTTGGTTATAGTATCTTGCTATTAATCACTTTGAATATTTCTTACCATTCCCATTGAGAAATCAGCTGACAATGTATGGGTGCTCCCTTGTAGGTAATTAACTGTTTTTCTCTTGCTGCTTTTAATATTCTCTTTTTGTCTTTTGCTCTTGGCATTTTTATTATGATGTGTCTTGGTTTGTCCTCTTTGTATTCCTTTTGTTTGGGGTTCTGTGTGCTTCCTGGACTTGTAAGTCTATTTTTTCCCCAGTCATTATTTCTTCAAATACGTTTTCAGTATCTTGCTCTCTTCTTCTGGCACCCCCATAATTCTGATATTGGTACACTTGAGGTTGTCCCAGAGGCTCCTTACACTATCTTCAAATTTTTGGATTTTTTTTTCTTTTTGCTTTTCTGGAGGAGTGTATTTTGCTTCTTTGTATTTCAAATCTTTGACTTGATTATTGTGATCCTCTAGTCTGCTTATAGATCTCTGTATAATATTTTTTATTTCAGACAGTGTATGCTTAATTTCTAGTTGATCCTTTTTCATGTCCTCAAGGGTCTTGTTAAATTTATTAGCCTTTTCTAAGAAATTCTTGAAAAACCTTATAACTGGGGTTTTGAACTCTATAGCCTGTCTTTTGCTTTTCTCTATTTCCTACAATTGTGGCCTGCCTCTTTGTCTCTGCACTTTAGCTGCTACTTCCCTGAGTTGATAGAGTGGCTTTGTGTGCTAGGTGCCTAGTAGGACCCAGTGTCTCAGCCTCCCCAGTTACCTGAGGTGGGCACTCTTTGTGCACCCCTTTCTGGGCCATGTGTGCAGTCTTGTTGTATTTGTCTTTTTTTTTTTTTCAAATATATTTTCTTGATTTTTTTACAGAGAGAAGGGGAGAGGAATAGAAAGTTAGAAACATTGACGAGAGAGAAACATTGGTTAGCTGCCTCCTGTAACCCCCTACTGGGGATGTGCCTGCAACCAAGGTACATGCCCTTGACCAGAATCGAACCTGGGACCTTTCAGTCCACAGGCTGATGCTCTATCCACTGAGCCAAACCAGTTACAGCTGTAGTTAAGTCTTGAGTGTTGTTGGTATCACTGGGGGTTGTTGACCTCCAGGCCAATTGCCTGTAAGGATCAGCAGTGTCTCCACTGGGAAAGCTTCTGTGCTCAGCTTGGATGGAGCAGAGTCACAGGGTAGAGCAGACAGCCTTGGGTTTTCGTCAGCCCCACCCTAAAAGATCCCCGTGTCTCAGTTTCCCATGGCAATGGTTGCACGTACCTCTGAGAGAAGGCTGTTCTTGAGTTTCACCTCCTGCCTGACAGTTCAGTTTGTCCCCGAATGAGTCTGGTACCCAAGGTGTCAACTGGAGCTGGATTTCAGTGAAGTTGGGAGGTTTTGTTTCCCTCCTGAATGAGAAAGCTAGCTGTGCATTTGCTGCCCACCCTCTCCACATGCTGCGAGTAAGCCGCTTATTTAGCCATCTGCCCTTTCCGCGTGCACGGTTCTCCATACTTCCACAGCTCCTCTGAGTCTCAGTATCTTTTTGTCTTTCCTTCTAGTTGTAGAATTTTCACTCAGCCAGCTTTCCAATGGTTCTGAATGATGTCCACTCTGTCTTCCAGTTGCAGTTTTGAAACTGTTTTGTGAGGCAGCAGTATAAGTGTTTTGGTTTCTCCCAAAAGTGCTTTTTCCCCCCTTTTTTCCCCTTCTCCATAGCTAGTCTTTTGCTTTTCTCTATTTTCATGTAATTTTGGCAGAAATTCTACAATTGACTCAATAAACTGACATGGGCATGTGCCTATCTCTAACTCAGCCAGGTGAGATACACTAATTGTCCAAGCCTGGATTTGCTCTACAAGTGAACCTAGAAGAGTAAGGTAAGTTCTTCATAAACCACGCAGATGGAGGGTAGGAAGGGTGGCTTTCTAAAAGAAAAGTGAAGTGCTGTTGAGAAAGGTGCTGTAAAGACCAACATGACAGAGATGCACTGTCAGTGTGGCAGGCTTTTCAACCAAAGCTACAAGATCTTAAAAGGGCACTCTATGTGGCTGTACCAGGCTGCATATCTTGTGACAATGCTATGATAAATCAGAATCCGTGTTGCATGAGGTATAGTATTAATTCACTCAACCACAAATCTGAAGGAAGACAGGGAGTGAAACGTTCCAAAGCAGGGTTATTCACAGGGCCTATATTGGGAGTCTAACCAATGTGTAATTGCTATGATTTTGTTGATTTCAAACTTGCCTATTTTTCTTTTACTGGCATTGGTGAGTGTGAGAGCAAGAGGAACAGAGAAAGTTCTGAGACCAGTTTTTTTTTGAACAAAATTTCTTAAAATAAAACATTTACTCATTTGAATACCTGTCTGAGAGAAGGAGGGCCTCTGAGGAGTTCAATCCAGGACAAGCTCAGCTATGGAGCCAGGCTGCTGAGAGGCAGGAAAGGGCAGAGCCCACAGCCACAGCAGTGTATTGTCTCCTGCCAGCTGGGCTGCTTCCTCCTCCCTCAAGCTTCCAGGCAGCAGGGCCTCCTGACCTTTGGTGTACTTTCTGGTGCACATGATTGGGGGCTCATTTGGGTGCCTGTGTTCCTCAGTCAGCTCTGGTGGCAGTTGGCTTTATTTGTCGGCAGTCACTGGACAGAAACTAACAAGAGACTCAGGAAATGCTGGGCGCTAAGAGACTAAAATTATACCAACTCTCCTCCTCCCCTTCCCTACTACCTTCTCTTTCTTCTTTCCCCACTCAACATTTTCTCCTATCTCCTCCCCCCATTTGCCTCTTCTACAAAGATAAAAATCGCCTCTAGACAACCTTTAAGTCTTAATTATGGACAAAGACCTTGTTGGGGGAAGATACTGAAACAAATAAAATGCAAATCTGCCTTTAATCTTTTATTATAATACAGGAAACACCCCACTGACAACAAACACCAGGAAGGCAGTGGTGCCTATTCCCAATCTACCCTGCCAAGGCACATCTGGTAGTTTTGGAGTTCAGAACAGAAGTAATTTGTGCTGGGGGATTCATGGGCTGTTTTCGGAAGGAGGTTTTACTTGAGTTAGGTCTTGAAGGCCACTCACTGAAAAACACAAGTCAACCTAGAATATAAGTAATGTCTGTGGGTACAGCCACAAGAAGGGTTCAAACTTAATGCCCAATATTACATAGTTTGATGGTCAATTTTAGTTTATACAGACTGCTAATTAATTTGGTTACCTACAAATATGAGACCAAAACCAGCAAATCAGAAGTGGAAAGGGGCTACTGAAAATGGAGGGAAGTGAAAAAGGCAGGCTACTGAAAATGGAGGGAAGTACAAGCTAATGGCTTAGCAAAAAGAGAGAAGACAGAAAAACAAGACAGGTCCCTGAGAGTAAAAAAAAGAAAAAAATCACAGCTGTTTGAGCGTGGAAGTCAAGCAGTTCTTTAAATTTGGAGTGTCCTCTAGAATGTTATCCTACATTAGAGTTCAGTGAAGTCAGTGGCAGCCTATTGCTCCCCCCTCCAAGGCTAGATTATATTGCTTATGCTTTTAGAATATAGATAAATGCATAATTGATTTTAGAAAGAGTTCCATCCTGATTGAGTTACAAAAATTATATTTAAACGATAAACCTTCAGCATTTGGAATGCTTCATCTTAAAGGAGGTACAATTTGGTTTGAGTTTTAATAAATCCAAAACCACTGTGGGTCACTTTATGTTCTACACCCCTTTTCCAGTCTCCTTCTTATCATCTTTGTGCCTCATTCCTAAGGCTGGTTTTGTTTGTTTGTTTGTTTGTTTGTTTTTTCTTCCCTGACTGTATCTTTCAGCAGTTCCCACCCAGCTGCTGTGGGTCCCTCTTCCATTGCATTTCCAGTATGGCAGTAATAGGTCAGGTTGAGAGTGGGGAGGGGGGTTCCTGAGGAAGAGTCCAGAGACATGGGCACTGGGATGGGCTTCCCACCAAAGAGCTGGAGATTTTTGAAACAGCACTTTCCTTTGAATTTACTTGGAAAAATGGAAATGATAACTCCTATTTATGGAGCTGTAAAGACATTAATGAATGTGAGAATGATAAACTGACCAGTGGTTTCATTCTCAGTCCATCCACTAAACTTTTAACTGCCCTACTCCTAGTTGTCATCTGCGTGCTCATTTGTCTTCCTCATTTTCATGTTAACTTTGACTTGAGGCTGTGTTTTTATTGTTTTTTGTTTTTGTTTTGTTTTGGTCTTTTTGCTCCTCCCTGAAAAAGGTTGTGTTCACTGGCTCTGCAGCTCATGTGCACAGCAAAACAGTGGGGAGGGGTACTATTCCTATGACTAGGGGCCTCAAAGATTGTGTGATTCAGGGACCCTGGCTTGAGTGCCCAACATGCTGCTGTTTCTACAACTATTAACCATTTGTGTATCTTGTTTCTATTCTTAATATCTGAACTCTGTCCTGGGCACAAAATATTGTTGAATACTGGATTCTGGGCCCTGAATTAAACTTTTTGGACTCTATTATTCAGATCTAGGCCCATCTTTCAGCCTCCCTTTTCATGTTTGATTGCAAAGTAAGTGGCAGAATCTGTTGGCCACAGAGGTTTTCTGATAAAGAGGAGTTCTGGGCTATCAGGATTTCAAAGTAGCAATTAGTAAGCAACTTGGCAAACCTGGAGCTTAGACTTTGGTGTTTTAATCCTCAAATCTTTGAAAATGGAGACATCTCAGGAGCCAGGCTTGAGAGTAATTGGGGGGGAAAAAATCACACAGGTGTTATCTACATCCCCTACCCACCTCTCCATGGCACTTCAGTCATTAAGAAGATTTCATGGCATCTTTGAAATCTTTTAGTCTAAGCAATACTTGCTCCTTGATGGGTGTCAGTTTCCTCATCTGCATATTGGGACTAGTCATTTTCAATTCTAAGGTCTAAAGAGGTATCACAAGAAAGCATCTAAGCACAGAGCCTGACCCTTATTATGTACTCTGAAATGGCACCTGGGCAGGTAGCCCACCTCTCTCGCCTTGTGGAAGTGTTTTTATTGTTGGATAACTCAGACATCAAATTGTCTATCTTACAATGAGACTTTTAAAAAATCTATTTCTGTGTAACTTTCACCTGTGAGAACCTTTAGCAAGGATGAGGTGTCTTCCCATTTTCCTTGCCATCTACTAGTATGGATAGACATCAGAGGGCCCCATGGTCAGAGGGTCGAGGAGCCAGACAAGCCTCTGTGGTTATGCACTTATTTATTTCCTTATTTATTACTCTGCAGCTAACATTTTTGCAATCATGTTATTTTGTGGTTTATTTTCAAAATGTGTTGTGAGCCAAGTTTGCTTTAAATGTGCTATGAGCTGGAAGGGGATTGCATAGAGGAGCCCAGAGAGAGATGAGGGAAGGGCAGGAGAGCAGTTACAAAAACATCATATAATTGATATCTTCTAATGATTCTTTCCTTGTAATCAAGCTACCTGAGGCAGATGGAAAAATGGAAACCAAAAAAGCATCATAGATCCATGAGTAGCAGCATGAACATATCCTGCAACCTCAGAAGTGAATGCAAAGGGGCCAGCGACCCAGGAATAGGCTCTGCTCCTGCTTACAGACTCCTAAAATCCCAAATAGCATTTTTTTGAAGGCCTTGAGGAAAGGGTACAAGTGATTATAAAGGAATGATAGACAATGAGTCAATTCATAAATATTACTAAGGGGGTTATTATAATTAGTTTTTGAATATTTTAAGAAAAACAAAATCTCCATTTTCAGAGATGAGCTGAAATGGGGGTCTAGGGACATGCAGCCAGAAGCTGCTTTTTTCTTTAACTCTGTTCTTAATTCCTCACCCCAGGCAACAGTATTTCTGAGAGGATGCCTGTAGTTTGGTGGAGTCCATTTTGACAGTATTCAAGTTTGTTCTTGTAGTATTCCATCTGGTCTTTCCCAAACCACTTTCCTTTTTTACTCACCTTGTAAATATTTACATAAGAAGGTTCTTGCAATGCAGGATCCTATATTCCTGCACTGGCACAAAGCAAAAAGTCTTGATGTGTTTTATTTCTTTTAGGAATAATTTGGTTAAGTGGATTCCCTCCCAGCTCATTAAAAAAAAAAAAAATCCTTTTATTTTAATAACATCATCAGAAACTAAATAGCATCAGAGGGAAAAATAAGTTAGTAATGTAAAGCCTCCAGTGGCAATCTCTGAGCTGCTCTGAAGATGTTAATGATTGAGGCAAGAACTGGTGATTGTAGTTAATGGCTGCAATGCAACATGTATATCATTTCCCTAGGCAGGACAGGTATCTGTAGTGTTTTCTGGGTCGCCATGGTTGGTAAGAGATCAGACACCTGGATCAAGAAATCAAGACCTGACTCCCAAACTTTACACATGAGCTCATCTTGTCACCATCCTTTATTTCCTTTCTCTTCTCTGCCCTCACTCCTGGACAAGTTCATTCTTGCCCACAGCTTTAATGATGCCTCTCAACAGGTAAGATCAAACCTCTCTTTAGCTTTGACTTTTGTTCTGAGCTCCAGTGCTGTATTTTCTGCTTTTCTAGACATTTCAGCAAGATAGCTATCACTACCCTAACTCAGCAGGACCAAAGCCAACCTCATCTCCATTTGGATTTGGTTCCACTCTGGCCCCAGTGAATGTGGCCTTCCACCCCCACCCTTCATTCTCTCAGACACTTGCTTCCTAAATATGTCACCTTTGTCTCTTCCCTTTTTCTTGACTCAAATATAATGTTACCAAGGGCTGTTGATTTTAACATCTCATAAAGTCTTGCATGGGTCTATCTCTGTTTCTATCTTAGTGGATAATACTTCAGGTTTCCTTACCCTTTATATATTCATTTATTCATAGGATCATTCATTCAGCACACTTTAAAAAATCATTTTATTGTGGGGGAATATGTGGGCAGGGTTTTGGGATGGGAATAGAGGGGATGAGTACAATTATGTGATACTGTAATCAATAAAGAAATTAAAAATGTTTTTATTGATTTCAGAGAGGAAGGAAGAGGGAGAGAGATAGAAACATCAATGATGAGAGAGAATTATTGATCTGAGGCTTCCTTCACACCTCACACTGGGAATTGAGCCCATGACCCAGGCATGTACACTGACTGGAAACTGAACTGTGACCTCTTGGTTCATAGGTCAATGCTCAATCACTGAGTTATGCTGGCCAGGTGATTGGATATTTTTTATGTCAGACATCTAGCTGATTCTGGGATACAGAAGTGAATAAGACAAAATATTATCTGTGCCTTCTCTTGTAAGAGAAGGTACATATTAAAAGCCTAATTATTAAATGACATGTTTAGTATGACTTTAGGAGAAAAATAGAGGAAGTCTCAAATCTCTCAGTCCTCAATGATCTATGAAGATCATTGCCATATTCATTTATCTGACTGTGCTACTTGCCTTCTCAAATGTCATCAATGCTCTTTGCTATTACCTATTCATTTCAAGGCATTCACCATTCATATTTTCTTGTGCTTCTTCTGCACACCTTGCATTTTATTGTCAGCATATTCTTATTACTGTGTTTCCTTCTTCTTGTGGTACCCTCTCCTTAGCTCACTACACCCAGCCATCCTACACTTGGTTAATTAAAAAGATACTATCATTAATACTTCTAGGAAGACCTATCCACGCCTTTGGAAGTATAACGTGCCCACCAGCTTCTCCCTTATCACCTCATCCCACTCATTAGGTCCACTCTTTAAACTTTTAGGAGAACATCATAGCATTTAATGCTGATTAATCTGGTTGTGGACTCTTAATGCTGTGACACTAGCCTTGAATTAAACTTGGTGTTTGTAGCAAGTCTTCCTTGAGTTTAAACCTTTGATTTCACTAACACATGATCTTTGGCTTGGTCAATCTTGGTCACTGTAGCCTGGGGTAGAGCCTGTCTCCTGTAATCTAAAGTCCACAGAAGCTACTATTAGACTGGGATTCTTGGTCATTATTGGATTGGGTTGTGCCAGATTTAAAACATGCAAAGAAGAGAGTTTCCATATGACTATTTTGTGACCTAGAATAAAAGAGCAATGCATTATAAAGCTGGGCAGCAGCATCTTCATGAAATAATATTACTTCTCTCTCTTCTTTCTCTTTGTCTAATTTGCAGATGTAGAAAGAAAAGGTTTAAAGAATGATATCTTCTATGTGTTATAATAAATTAGAAGAAATGATAGAGATATTTGAAATCAGAATTTATGAACACAAACATCAATATTTGTTTTTCTGGATTTGTAGGGCTGCAATGAAAGTTGGTTAGATGGTATGATGTTTTTTTCAGTTGGTCCACTATGATTTTAGCACCTCTCTCACCCCACTTCTTTTTAAAAGTGCTGTGCCTTTCTGAGAATACACAGCATCTGCTGTGGAGACATTGTAAGCACCACAGCAGCCATGGCTACTAAGTAACACCTGCCTGCAGTTGGACCAAAGATGGAACTGGGTTCTGAGAAAGACTGCACACTCTCCCTATTGGAAAGAAAGGCGTCATTTTGAGAAATATTCAATAAAAAGTATTTGAAACAGAGTCTCCTTCATGGTGGGAGAGGTTGAAGAAGCTGTTTTCTCTCTTAAGGCTTGGCTCAGTCTGGAAGGATGCTATTTAATGTAACCCAGAACTGATTATTTTTAAGCTTTTGTTGATCATGTTTCAAAACTCCTGCCCTTTAAATTAGTTCCCAGAGTCAATTGAGTGCAGTATGAGGGAAATTTAACTTTAAAAATAGTATTATTATTATTCTTCTTCTTATTATTATTGTTATTATTATTATTTGAGATTCGAGGAAGCAGACAATAGGAGATGTTGAATGAAAACCTGCCAAGAACCAACAAATAAAAGGGGTTGGGCATTTGGTATAAGGGGAATGAATAGAGCAAAGCAAGACAAGAATTCTGGGTCAGAAACTCTTGCTGAATGAGTCATTCCACAGGACAAATAAAAATCTCACTCATCACCCTGTCTTCCCTCTCTGTATGGAGAGAAGCAAACAGTGGGACCCTAGGAAAACAGCAGCAACTTCTTGTAGCATCTGCAGGTGGGGAAGGTTTCCTCGCAACAGCGAGGGCTGTAAATGCCTTACCAGGGCTCCAGTTTTTCTCAGCCAAATAGGAAGAACCTCCAAATTGACCTTGGAAAAACATACTCACTGAAGGAAAAAATTATTCCAAGCTCCCCCTGTGTATTTGTATTAAGAGATTTTTTTATATAAAAAAAATAAATAGCTTGCTTTCCAATTTTCCATGAAAAGAGCTTGAATGCTCTCAGATCTGTAGTGGTAGAACCTTAAAGTGGGTTTTGAAAGGCTGCAGAGAGGACTTAAGCTTTGCCCCTCTTTAATAACTACAAGGTCATTCACATAGTACAACCGTATTCATATTAAAAAGCTTAAGGGAAAAGCATTCTTGCCACTCCTTTCTGCAAAGATCGCAATTAGCATTTTTATGAAGAACATAAACTCTCTATGTATCAAAGATGCACTTTTATTACTCTGAAACTGGCTCTAGTAAGCATCCCGCAAATGTTTGGCTCCTTCTCTTTCAGGAGGAGGCCAATTAAAACACAGCCTGTCTCACTGCCAGCCCCTACCCACCCTGCAGTGGGGCAACAACAATACTGAGATGGTAGCTTTGGCGCCCTCAAAAGTGTCTCTTCAGTTATTGGCACCTGGCAGGAAAATAATGAGTCCTTGGCTGTCATCATACACATACACACAAAAACAAAAACCCCTAGGCTTAAAAAAAACACCTTTCCCTCCTCACTCCAGTTATGAATTGCTCGGTTCAGAAAGATGACCGAACTTGCCACCAATTGTGCTAGCTGCTCTCCCACCTCTGGAGCAGCAAGGTTTAAGGGAGAGTGGCAGTTGATCATGTCTCAGTGGCGCCAGCAGGCTTTACAAACTGTACTGCCCTCTGGACTACACCCTGTGCCAGCATGCTGCTTTCTGGAACAGAGACTTGCAGCTGCACAAACCCTTGTGGTTAACAACTGTCTATGCCATTTGATGTTTATTTGGGTATTGTCTGTATGACCAATGGCGTTCCTATTATATTGTAGGTGGATTCTCTATCATGGCATGGGGCAGAGAGTGGAAAGGACAGTATCTTGCTGTTTTGTTTTTTTTTTATTGGATCCAAAGGCAACAGGCCAGGTTATACCTCACTGATTTGATTCTGTTGGCCAAATGGGTCTTAGGAAAACATTTAATCTCCATACTCACAATAAACAATTTTTTATTGCTGTTAATCCTCACCTGAGGATAATTTTTCCAATTGATTTTTGGAGAAAATGGAGGGGAGGGGGAAAGGCAGAGTGAGAGAGACACCTTTATTCGTTGCCTCCTGCAAATGCCCTGAGGTAAGATCCTGCAACTGAGGTATGAACCCTTGACCTGAATTGAACCCAAAGACTGAGTCAAACCGACTAGGGCCACAATAAACAATTTTGAATGGTAGTCAGGAAGAAATATAAACAAGCCAGTATCTCTCATTGGAAATGGCACAGAGCACAGTAAAAGCAGTCATGCTCAGTAAATGTTCTTTGAATAAGAGGGAGACATTTCAAGTGATGTTAGGTATATTTTAATTGTATTTTCCTAGCATTCCTTTATCCATTTCCCTTCACTTCCTGATGTGATGCAATTCATTCTTGTGATTGCTATATCAATATTACCTCTGAGAGTGAGTCTTCCAGATTTCAGACAAAGAATCAAACTGACTTCATATAAAAAGATTTAACACAATGCTTGTAAGTGTAAGTTTTAATGCTTTTGGCTGTAAATGAGCAAGTATTTGTCTTAAAAAAAAATAAAACAATTCAGATTTATTGATAAAACTTACAAAACAAAATGTCCAGAGATTTGCAGTTCTCAAGTTGGATCAACAACTGAACAACGTCAAAGGTCAAGATCAATGTCCCTGAATTTTTCTTTCTTTCATGCTTTCAAGATGACTGTTACAGTTTCATGCATTACCTCTTCATAGCATAATATCTAAAGCACAATATAAGAGACATTTTTGAAAGATCAAAAAGGGTTCCCATTATATATAATTTAAAAAAAATAATTGTGCCAAATACTAAGTAAAAGCATTTCTTGGTTGACTTAGACCCATTATGCTAGTTTCCCAAGGCTGCCATTACAAAAGACCACAGACTAGATTACTTCAACAGCAGAAATTTCTTATGATTCTGGAGGCTAGAAGTCCAAGATCAAGGTGTTAGCAGGGTTGTTTTTCTCTGAGGCCTCTCATATTCATTAGTAGATGACTGTCTGCTACCTATGTCTTCACTAGGTCATTACTCTATGCCTGTCTGCATCTTATAAGGACACTGGCCATAATGGATTAAGGCTTACCCTAATGACCTCATTTTAACTTGATTAACTTTTTAAATATCATATCTCCAAGTATTCTCACATTTTGAGATAATAGGGCTTAACACTTTATTATATGAGTTCTGGGAGGACACAATTCATAATAGCCATCTTAATTAGTCATTTGGGGTTTAGATTATTATTGATTGGTCAGGCAACATTGGAGTTTGTTTAATGAGAAAGATGGAAGAAAGTATCAGGGATTCTTATTAGTGTTATTATTTTTTAATGTTCTATTCTATCTATGGTTCTTTATTTTATTTTTTTCATCACTGTTTATCTCCCCTATACTCTCTTCTCCCTCCACCCTCCTTCTCCTGCAATTATCACACTGCTGTTCATGAAATTTATTATCTTTAATGCAAGGATTATTGAGATGCCTTCATTTCTCTAAGTGTAATCAGTTTTGAATAAACCAATATTAGAAATGATTCAGAGAAACTTATCAAGACTAATTGATTACCTCTCTCTAGGTATGTTCCTCAATACAGGGCCAGTCTATATCTATTGGGATCATATTATTTAGCATGTATGTGGTAAAAAGTAAAATAAATTGACTTGTTTAACAAATCTCTAAGAAAAAGGATATCTTGATTTAGAAAAATTTGTGACAAACTGCTTAGTAGGAAAGTGGTACTCAGAGGTCATGGGCTGCCAGGAGCCAAGTTAACACAAGAGAATGCTAAACTTCTTGAATAAATCAAATAGGAATTTAGCAGTATAGAGGGAAGGGAAAGGGGATAAGAGGAAAAAGATGTGATCTTAGAAGATAGCACAAGGCTAAATACCTTCAGATAAAAGTGGACAGTGGTTATCTAGTGAATCAAAGGCTTCCTAGAACAAAGGAGTCCTCTGTTCACTTTAAATATATTTTTGTTAGTATGATGTAGTTTTCTCTGAGACCACCTTCCCTTGATAATCTGCAAGATACACTAAGAATACACTTATCTCAAGAGAATAGAGTTTAAGAGAAGGGGCTAAGAAAGGACATTGGATATATCATGAGTAGACTTGGCAGATGATCCTCAAGTGGAACTAATTCAACCAAAGCAGGATTTTAGAAATATAGGTACCTGTAATCTCTTCCTACTCTTACCTCCAGGCAAGAACAGAAATTTGGGGAGATTGTTTCAATTTTTTAAAATATATGTATATATATTTTTACATTTTTCTATTATAGTTGACATACAATATTATATTAGTTTTGGATGCACAGTATAGTGATTTGACATTTATATAACTTACTAGAGGCCCAGTACATGAAAGCTGTGCATGGGTAGGTCCCCTAGGCCTGGCCAGCAATCAGGGCCTATTTGTGGGTCCCCTGCTGCCACCTGCCTTGGCTGGCCTGCCGCCACTCACTCAGTGGCTGGCCCCACACCCTGCTACCTCCAATCACCTCCTCCTGTGGGGTGATTGGGGGGCCCCCTTCTGGCACCCACCCACCTTGGCTGACCTGGGGTTTGCTGACTGGGGGAAGCTCCTGTGTTTGAGTGTCTGCCCCTTGGTGGTCAGTGTGCGTCATAGCGACCAGTTGTTTTGCTATTTGGTCAATTTCCATATTAGGCTTTTATTATATAGGATGAAGCAATCCCAATAAACCTAGTACCTATCTGACATCATACATATTTATTACAATATTATTGACTATATTTCTTATACATTACCTTATGTCTTCCTATTTTTTAAATAGAAAACTGAAAGGGAGATGAGAATAAGGATGTGTTTGATTCAATCTTATCTATACTTTAAGGTGTAAGGTGATGCCAGATGTTATCTGGTTTCATATGTACTATAACATCATTATCTTTTTGGAAATAACAATCCAACCCAATGTTAGATTATGAGTAGTTTTAAAATGTTTTTTTTTTTTTTTTTTTTTTTTTTTGTCATACATGATTATTATAATTTGGGAAAACTAGTATGTGCTTTTAAAACATTGTATTTCTTCTTAAAGCTTGAGATAATTTTAAAGTGGCATGCAGTTGTAAGAATAATGCAGAGAGATCCTGTGTATCCTTTACATAGTTTCTATTTTTGGTAACAGCTTCCAAAATGATAGTGCAATATCACAATAAGGGATGTTGACTTTAATAGTCAAGATACAGAACATTCCATCATCATGAGGATCCCTCTTGTTTGCCTTTTAGCTATACCTCTTCTCTCATGGCCCATCCCTCCTTAATGCTAGCATAATTTCTCAGGGATTCATCCAGCTTCTTTTGCATATCAGTAGGGTTTTTATTTATTGCTGAATAAATATTTGATTAAATATTTACCTATTAAAATACACAGGTTGTTTCCTATTATCGGATATTACAATTAAAGGCAAACACAATTTAATTCAACAATCCAATTCAATAGTCATATGGTTATGGATATTCTGAATTCTATTGTGTTCAATATTCTCTGAATTGAATTATGCCACTCCCACCAGAATTCATCTGTTGAACTCTTTTTTTTAAATATATTTTTTATTGATTTTTATAGAGAGAGGTAGGAAGAGGGAGAAAGAGATAGAAACATCAATGATGAGAGAGAAACATCAATTGGCTGCCTCCTGGATGCCTTTTACTGAGGATCAAGCCCGCAACCCAGGGCTGTGCCCTGACTGAAAATCAAACTAGTGACCTCTTGCTTCATGGGTGGATGCTCAACCACTGAACCATACACAGCTAGGTCATATGTTGAACTCTTCACTTGCGACATACAAAATATGTTATACTAGAGGCCCGGTGCATGAATTCGTTCACCAGTGGGGTCCCTCGGCCTGGCCTGTGAGATCGGAATAAAATTGGCTCTTCAACATCCCTTGAGGAGTCCTGGATTGAGAGAGGGTGCAGGTCAGGCTGAGGGACCCCACTGGTGCACAATGAGGGATGGGGAGTGATGTGGGAGGTTGGCTATCTGGGGAGGGACTTTGGGAGGGCTCCAGGGCAAGTCCGGCCCATCTCGCTCAGTCCCAATCAGCTGGACTCCAGCAGCAAGCTAACCTATGGGTCTGAGTGTCTGCCCCCTGGTGGTCAGTACATGTCATAGCGAGCAGTTGAGCAACCTTAGCATATCATTAGCATATTACTCTTTGATTGGTTGAATAGATGATCAGATGACTGGACACTTAGCATATTAAGCTTTTATCTTTTATAAGATAGTAGAGTGAGTCTTTACAGAGGTAATCAAGTTAACATGAGATCATTAGGATGGCCCCTGATCCAATATGACTGATGTGCTTAGACACAGTGTAAATGTGGGGACAGATATGCATATAGGGAGAATACCATGTGAAAATGAAGTCAGAGATTAGGATGATGCTTCAACAAGTCAAGGAACACCAAAAATTGCCAGCAAACCACCAGAAAGTTAGGCAAGAAGCATAGAACTGAGTCTCTCTCACTGCCTTCAGAAGCAAACAACTCTGCTGATACTTTGATCTTAGACTAAAAGGCTCTAAACCTATCCTATATAATAAAGAGGTAATATGCAAATTAACCCTCACACCCTCACAAGATGGCTGCTTACTACCAGGCTGGCAGGTGGGTTAGTGAGGGACGACCAAACAACTGAACAGCAGGCTGTGTGGGGCAACCAGGCAGCGGGGAGAGCGTGAGGGGTGACCAGCCCAGCAGGAGGGGGGAATTAAGGTAGACTAGGTTGGCAGAGAGAGGCAGTTGGTAGGGACCAGGTTGGCAGGAGAGACAGTTAGGGGTGACCCGGCTAGTGGAAGGGATGCAGTTAGGAATGACCAGGCTGGCAGGGAAGCGGCAGTTGGAAGCAAACCGGTTGGCAGTGGGGATCAGTTAGGCGCAACCAGGTCAGCAGTGGGGGAAGTTAGGACCAATCAGGCTGGCACACAGAGGCAGTAAGGGGTGATCAGGCCAGCAGAGGAGACCCATTAGGGGCAACCAAGCAGGCAGGCAAGTGAGCAATTAGGGGCCAGTGGTCCAGGATTGTGAGAGGGATATCCAACTGTTGGTTTAGGCCCTGGGGATCAAGTCTAAACCAGCAGTAGGACATTCCCAGAGGGGTCCTGGATTGGAGAGGTGCAGGTTGGGCTGAGAGGACCCCCCCTATCCCTGTGTATGAATTTCATGCACTGGGCCCCTAGTGAGACAATAAAGTTTTGTTGTTTAAACCACCCAGTTTGTGGTGCCTTTTTTTTTTTTTTTTTGACAATACTGACAAGCTAATACAGTGTCATAATCATTTGTCTATACGTTTTCAAATGAATACGGTCTTCTTTTCTTTATAATAAATGCCCAGAAGTACAATTGCTGGTTCTTATGAAAAGTGCATGTTTAGTTTTTAAAGAAATAACCAAAATGGTTTCCTGAATGGCTAGAGCATTGCACAGTTCCACCAACCTTGTGTGAGTGATTCAGTTTCTCTGTAGCCTCATCAGCCCTTAGTATTGTAGCTATTTTTATTTTAGCTATTCTGATAGGTGTGTAGTGACACAGCATATAGTATTAACTGGTAGGGTTTCTAGCAGCTGCCAGCTGGGGCCTCCCTCCCTTCCCCCAGTTGCCTTCTGCCACCACCACCATCCCAGCCTTCCAGTTCTTTCCCCTGGCTGCCTGACACTGCTGGGGCCTCCCTCCCTTTACCTGGTTGGCCCCACCCCCTGGTTGAACTCCCAGACAACTTTTAGTTGAGGGGACAATTTTCATAGTCCAATTTTATTATATAGGTTTAGTTCACACATTTGTGCACCTGTGGGATCCCTCAGCCTGGCCTGAGCCCTCTCACAATCTGGGATCCCTTGGGGGATGTTGGACTGCTGTTTTCAGCCTGATCCCTGCAGACCAAGCCAAGGAGCCCCACTGGTGCACAAATCTGTGCACCATGTCTCTAGTATGCATATAAGACCTTTGGTTATTCTCTTTGTCCCCTCCTCTCCCCCCTTCCCTCTGAGATTCATTACTCTATTCCATGTTTCCATGCCTGTGCATTGAGTGTCTGTCCCTTAATAGTCAGTTTGCATCATAGCTACTGGTCAAACAATCAAATGGTTGGACACTCGCTTAGGTCTATATATATGCATATGTCTAATGGCAACTGACAAGTGGCATTTTTATGTATTTGTTTTGCTTGCTTATTTTTACAGTTGAGCTGTGAGAGTTTCTATATATATTAACTTCTATATATTCACTACATATTCCTTTACTGTTTATATGGTTTGAAAATATTCTCTTCCAATCTGTAGCTTGTTCTATCATCCCCTTAATAGAGGTGTTTTTTGTTTGTTTGTTTGTTTGTTTTTTTCCTGCAGCACAGGTTTGTAATTTTGATGGATTTCACTTTATTATTTTTTATCCTTTCTTGGGTCATGCTTTTAGTGTCAATTAGATTTCTTGCCTAACCCAAGATGCCAAATACATTTTCCTATTGTTTTAATAAAAGTTTTAAAGTTTTGCATTTCACATTTAAGTCAATGAAACAGTGCAGTTATTTTTTGTTTAAAATATGAGGATTAGGTTGAAGTTTGTTTGTTTGTTTATGCTTATGGATATTCAGTTACTCCAGCACCATTTGTCGAAAAGGGTGTCTTTCTTCAATTGAATTGTTTTTGATCCTTTACTAAAGCAGTCAGATATATTTTTGTAAATTGATTTCTAAATTTTCTATCCTATTCAATTAATCTGTATATTTTCCTCCTCCAATACCAAACTATATGATTACTATTGGTATATACTAAGCCTTAACATAAGGGAGAGTGATTTCTACCACTTTATTCTTCTGTCAATCTCTGTCTTCTAATTCATGCATTTAAATAATTTATATGTACTATAATTATTGATATCTGACTATCAAGTTTATCATTTTATTCTTGTTTCCTGTTTATTCTATTGTTTTTTGTTTCTGGTTTCTTTTTCCTGCCATCTTTTGGGCCACATTAATATTTATTAGAATTCCATTTTTACTTTCTACAGGCTTTTGAACATTATCTCTTTGTATAGCTGTTTTAGTGGTTACTTTAGGTTTTATGTTAGATATACATCACTTTTCACTATTTTCTGGTATTTTACCAGTTTACTTAAGTATACAAATCTTGCTTCCCTTTCTATTTCTTAAACTTTCCTCAATTAAAAAATGACATTCAATAATATTATTCTGCATACATTTAGATTTACATCAGTTTTATAATTTTTGTTTTAATTGTCAAAAATAATTTCGAAAATTCAAAGGAGAAGAAACGTCTATTTTTATGTATCCATATTTTTGCTTACCATGTACTTTTTTGTTTCTGATATTCAAAAGTCATATCTTTTTAATGTTTAGAGAACTTTTTTAGCAAGTTATTGGGTTTTCTGATGACAAATTCTTTTAGTTTTCCTGTTTCTGAGAATAGCTTGATTTCCCTCTGACTCCTGAAGAATATTTTCAGTGGACATTGAATTTTGTGTTGACATTTATTTAAGTATTTAAAAATGTTGTGCCACTTTGTTCTAGCCTCTTATTTCTGATGAGAAATTCATTGTAATTTGAATGGAGTTTTTCATATAGGTATCATTTTATTTCTCTTTTGCTTCTTTCAATATATGTTTTCTTTGTCTTCAGTCTTCAGCACTGTGACTACAATATGTTTTGGTGTAAATTTCTTTGGGTGTTTCCACTTTGAGATTTTCTCATTTTCTTGAATCTGTAGGTTTATGTGTTGTTTTTTTGTTTGTGTTTGTGAAATTTGGGAAGTTTTCAGTCATTATTTACTCAAGGACTTTTTTCAGCCCCAGCCCCCTTTTTTATCCTCTATAATACACAATAATACAAACTTTAGATATTTTGTTATGTTCCCACAGGCCCGTCAGAATTTGCTCGTTCCCCTTGCCCCCCAATATAGATATATATTTTTCTATTGTTTAGATTGGATAATTTCTATTGTTCTTAAAGTACTTTAAATGTTCTCCTTTCCCTCCCTCCCCCCGCCCCACATTTCAATGTTAAAAACATCCATTGAGGTGTATTATTATTATTGGTATTGCATTTTTAAGTTATAAAATCTCAATTTATTTTTTAATACTTTTTATTTTTTTGCTAAGAACTTCCATTTCTTTTTTTGAAATTTAAATTTAAATTGCCTCAACTATGTTCTTAATTGTTTATTAAAACATTTTATGATGGCTGCTTTATATTACTTGTCAGATAATTCCAACATCACTGTTATCTCAGTGTTAGCATCTATTGATATTTCCTTTCATCCAGTTTGAGATCTTGTAGGTACGTAGCACAAGTGCTCTTTTAATTGAAACCTGAATATATTGGGTACTATGTTATAAGAAACAAAATCTTATTCAAATCTCTATTAACTAGCTTTTTCTGACTTTACTGTGCCAAGGGGAGGGAAGGGTCCTATTACTGCCATGTAGGAGTAGAAACTTGGCCTCCATTGGCACAAAATGGGGTAAGCTCCCAATTTCTATTGGATTAAAGGCGAACTTCCAAGTTTCCTTCCTTCCTTCCTTCCTTCCTTCCTTCCTTCCTTCCTTCCTTCCTTCCTTTCTTTCTTTTTTCTTTCTTTCTTCCTTTCTTCTCCTCTAATTTATTTGAACCATTGAGAATAAGTCTCAAACCTAACAACTTCGGTGTATATGTCCTATAAAAAATAATTTAATAATCATGGTACAATTGTCAAAATTAGGAAATTGTCATTAAATATTATTTAATCTTATAGTTACCAACTGTATCACTTAGATTCTCATAGCACAAGAAAAATAAATAAACTCAAAACATTTTATAGAAAAATGTATCCTCTTATGTTGGACATTAATATTTGTTCTATTATTTTATTGGACAATAAATCTCCTTATTTTCTTCTTCTCTTGTTATTTTTTTTACCAAATTTTTTATAAGTACTTTCTAGTCAACCAGCTTAGATTTTCTTTACTTGTATCTAACTAGATCTCTATTTGTACCAGTCTTTGTTAGTATAGCAGAATAGAGTAATTCTAAGTAATGCAAAAATAATATTTTTATATATCAATAAAATATGTAGAACATAGCATAACATTTTAGTAGAGAACTTAGAATCTACTAAACCTGGGGAAGGAAAGACCAGGAAGGGTTCAATCACAATCTCTGAAGGACAGCCTAAAACCCTAAGGTGAGTAGTTATAAAAATTTCACCAGGAATAATTCTAATTCTTTAGTCTTCAGGAAAGTTCCCAATTAATTTCTTTGGTTAACTATGTGGTTTGGTTCTTGGCCACCCATGTGGCTACTTTGACCTCTCAAATCACTTCTGTCTTTCAAAATCTCATGAGTTTTTCTTATTGGCAAACTCTATAACCTAGATCCCTATAACAAAGGGGACTCTGGGAAATGTAATTGAATGGTTCTGGTTTATATAAGTCTCCCTGGTGAGTAAACTGTGCTTAAGAGAAGAAATAGTGAATAGGAAAACATCCATCTAGCCCAGGCCATTTGGCTTTCTGGAAAATTACTCAAATAGTTAGAAATACATTGCTAAATCCTGCCATTGGACCCATAATAGAGATAATTTATCTTCCTTTTCCAAAAGATTGATGAATTTGTTTTTGTTATCACTTTTTTAATTTATTCACCCTAGTTAACTATCTAATAAAGATACATATATTATTGTTATTCATTTCTTTTTGGAAACTGTTCACCCATTCCAACCTATTGGTTATAGTTTTACCTACCATGATTTCCCACGACCCTGATTCCATCTTTGGCCAGAGTTTATTGGCATATTATTCAAGTTGAACCAATCAGAGTGCTTTGTTCCCTGTAAACAGTTTATTGTTCTAAAGGTAGATCACTGACCAGATTAGTTAATCAAAATTATTTTTAGTATTTCTTGAAATGTAATTGAGAAATAGAGTTATTCTTTGTCTTTTGGTGGAAAATTTAAGAACTCTTGGCAACTATGCTTCCTATTATGTGGAAAAAGATTGTTGTTAGATAAAAGGGGAATGATACATAGAGAGAAGAACAAAAAATAAAAAGTCATGGAAAAAGAGAGGGGTGTGGTTTAAATTCCTAATTCTAATTATTCCAAAAACTTTCTTCATTGCTCCTTTTCTCATGGTTTGCTTACTCAAATATTGTTTTGTTTATGTGAAGCAATATCTTCTCTCTTTCTCTTCTTCTTCTCTCTCTCTCTCTCTCTCTCTCTCAACTAATTCATACCAGATTTCTGTTACTTCAAAACATATATTATCATAACATTAAAACAAATGCAATATTATCAATATGATTCATATTTGTAAAACTTCCCAACCCAGTTATTTTGAAAAGTGGCCATTTTTTCTCCTCACAAATATTACCTGTACAATCACTGATGTAGTCTTTCAATGATCAAAGTTGATGTTTTAGGTTTAAGAGTTTAAGTACAATTTATCTATGTTGTAGGTATTGCATATGCACTTTTATAAACCTTATTCAATTTAAATCTCCAAACAAGCAAAGTGGTAAAAAAAAAAATATTTCTATTTTAAAGATAAAAATGGAAGCTTTAGAAAAGTAATGTTTTATAGGTCATCCAAAAAAGTAAGTGAAATTCGAGTTCAGGGAATTAGCTCTCACATAAAGGAATCTTGTGTGAATTACAGAAAGTTACCCTGTTGCTGGGCACAGCTCTCAACCAGGATGCATAACTTGGTGGTGTACAGAGCATGAAATAGATTTAAAACCTCACTTGTCATCACCAGATTATTGCCATTGGGCAGTGAAAAGCCTTGGAAACCATCACATGGTACCTGGCATAGTTCATGTCTCAGATTGGATTTGAACTTTTGACTCTAAGTTCAGTTACTCTTCTCATTCAACCATTCTGTATCTGTATTTCATTTCCAATAAAATCTTCATTTTATGATACATCTAGAACATATAAAGACTATCTCAGTTGGTATAAACTGGGTTATGCTATGGTAACAAACAACTATAAAATGTTAGTAATTTAGCTTTACAAAATTGTATTTAATATTCACTGAAATTCTACTCAAAGTCCAGGCACTTATCCGTGGCAACTGAACTCCATGTAGCAATTTAGCATCTTAGACCACTTAGATCTTAAGGTATATCCATACAGATACATGTTTCTACAACTCCCGTGGCAAGAGAAAAACCAAGCTATAGATACATGCATCTGCAATTAAATGCTTCCACGTGGAATCGACATGGCACTTCCATTCACATTACATGATCAAATAAAATCATATGGCCATTACTAACTTCAAGAGTTGGATTAGTTGCCAAAATCGGTTTGGCTCAGTGGACAGAGTGTAGGCCTGAAGACTGAAAGGTCCCAGGTTTGATTCCGGTTAAGGGCATGTACCTTGGTTGCAGGCACATTCTAAATAGGGGGTGTGCAAGAGGCAGCTGATGGATGATTCTTTCTCATCCATGTTTCCAACTCTCTGTTCCTATCTCTTCCTCTCTGTTAAAAAAAAAAAAAATATATATATATATATTGGGTCGGCAGCTAAGTAATTGTGGGTTTCACACACATATGGCTTCAGTTGAATTTTTAGGTTTGCAGACGTAGTACAAATGTAAAACACATTTTGTTATTTGGTAGTTGGCTATTCAGCTGTTAATCAGTGAAAAAAGTTTTTTGATCTGTTTTGTAGTTTTCGTTTGGCGTTCGTTAAAAAATGGAAAATCAAAAGGAACATTTTCGTCATATTTTGCTTTTTTATTTCCACAAGGGAAAAACGCATTGCAAGCTCATAAAAAGTTATGTGCTGTTTATGGTGACGAAGCCTTAAAAGAACGGCAGTGTCAAAATTGGTTTGCCAAATTTTGTTTTGGTGATTTTTCACTCAAAGATGAAAAACGCTCTGGTTGTCCAGTTGAAGTTGATGACTCCCTAATCAAAGCAATAATCAATTCAGACTGTCACAGTACAACACGTGAGATTGCAGAGAAGCTTCATGTATCACATACATGCATTGAAAATCACTTAAAACAACTTGGCTATGTTCAAAAACTCGATACATGGGTTCCTCACGAACTGAAAGAATCACAGTTAACACAACGCATTAGCAGCTGCAATTTGCTAAAGAAACGTAATGAAAATGATCCATTTTTAAAACGACTGATAACTGGCGATGAAAAATGGGTTGTTTACAACAATATCAAGTGGAAAAGATCGTGGAGCAGGCCAGGTGAACCAACTCAAACAACATCAAAAGCTGATATTCATCAAAAGAAGGTTTTGTTATCAGTTTGGTGGGATTACAAAGGAATTGTCTACTTTGAACTCTTACCACCCAACCGAACGATCAATTCTGATGTCTACATTGAACAACTAACGAAATTAAACAATGCAGTTGAAGAAAAGCGGCCCGAATTGACAAATCGAAAAGGTGTTGTATTCCATCATGACAATGCAAGGCCACACACATCTTTGGTCACTCGGCAAAAATTAATGGAGCTTGGTTGGGATGTTTTGCCACATCCACCATATAGTCCTGACCTTGCACCATCTGATTACTTTTTGTTTCAATCCTTACAAAACTCCTTGAATGGTATATTATATATATATTATATATATATATATATATGGAGAGAGAGAGAGAGAGAGAGTTGGATTAGTACTATATCCCATGTGCTCAGACATAAAAAATAACTAGATAATTATGAACAATAGTAATGGTGCTCATATGAATTTATGACTATTTAGTTAGAGTTAATGAGTAATAATGGTTATTCTGATGCCACCATGTCTTCTATCAGAACACTGTGAATCAGCATCAAGGAAAAATATTCTCTCCCCCTCTCCCTCTCTTCTTCTCTCCCTCTTTCCCTTTCTCTGCTTTTGCCAAGCATTTTAGAAAACCTATTTGTCTTTTGTATATCTCTTCTGAGTTGGAAATCTAGTGTTCAAACTAATGCTAAAGTACTATGTATTCAGCCTACCACACAGGGTTGTTATAAATCTTAGGTGAAATAATGGTTACAAAAGGTCTGGGTATACTTTAATATTTTAAGGTGTTATTTCTGTTTTCTCTCTGGACTTTCACTAGGAGCATTTTGGATGACTTTTTTACTGAAAGCCAAACAAATAATTCTTCAGAAGATATAAACCCCAAATCCGGAAAATCTAAAAAACCTAGTTAGGTCTGACAGAGTGGACTGGGCCTCGGATAGAAGGTAAGGTTGGTCAGGACAAGTTGGTGATCCGAATGTGGCTCAGAGCGGAAAATAAAGCATCCCATAGTATAAATGTGAGCCTGCTGAGGTCTGCTCTGTGATTCTCTTTAATAGCGGAGTTGAGAGGTGTTAATGAGCATGACACAGGGCACACAGCCATCCAGTGAATTAGTCATAGCTTGATTCTTTTATGTGCCTTGTCTAATGGCAAACATTATCCAGCAATCACAGCAACAGCACTCTCAGATGGAGCAGAAGGTGTAGAAGGGAGTAATGAGGCTGCCTAAAAACTGTTTCATAGAGCTCTGTACCAATTCACAACAGATAATAGAACTCAAAGTCAGACAGATAATAGAAGCGACAGCCATTTATTGCTAAGAGACTGTCTGAATATTTGTGCATAAAACAGCGCACTCCAAGTTCTTTAATCACATTTCCTGAGAAAAAAGTGGCAAAAAGGAAAGCCACGTGGCAGGCTACTTCCATTAGTGTATTCTAAATGAGTATAAAGAAGAGTAATGAGTAGACAGATATGAAGTAAAAGAATACTGCAGATCAGAGATTGAGCCTGGCTGTTTGAATCCGGCAAAATGGAATATGCTCTCCTTGTCGTTAGGGCAGGGTATTGGAAAAAGATCTCATCCTGGAGTTATTTGATATTCAGGATTGTTAAGAGTCTTAGTTTATAATACTTCTTTGATTCCTGAAAGAGAGGATGGCTCACCAAGACCTCATTCTTTCTTATTTCATGCCTAGACTTTGGCACTTTTTTTTTTTTTATTATCAGAGGCAGCCAATGTGTTTGATAAAGGTCTGGGAGATTGAAGGCATAGTTTGTCATAAGTTTTTATAAAAATAATTATTTTATCTTTTGTCATAATATCTCCAAAAGGACCTCAAAGAGAAATATTTTACAAGATACTTCTTTCTGTAATGTAAAATTCAGAAATTTGGTTTTAGTATTTTTCCCACTCCATCTGGCAATCATATGTTCTGTTCTGGTGTCACATTTTAAAAGGGACATTGACCAGAGGAAGTTCATCCAAAGGGAAGTGTCCAAATGTCACTGGAAATATGAAAACATATTATTTAGAAATGGTTAGAGGGCCTGGGGAAGAATTTGTAATGGGGAGATTTGTGAATGGGGGGCTTGATAACAGTGTTCAAATAACTTGCTGCTTTCTCATGAAGAAGGATTGAATATGTCCTGTAGGACTTTAGAGAGTGGGAAAGAAGGAATAAAGTTAAAGTGGGCTGACCTTAACCTTATTATAAGGAATGATTTGGCTATCCAGGAGTAGAATGGACTATCTGGAAGAAGAGTGAGCTCCCTGTTAGTGGATATATTGAAGCAGAAGCCAAGTAACAACTTGGCAGGGATAATGTAGAAAAAGCTACACTGGACAGTTGTTCTGACTGGTATGAATTACACTTGAACCCAGAATGTCTGTTATATTACTCTTGTTATTAGTCTGTTCCGGGAAGTGCACAAGGATAGAAACTTTAAAGTCTGTGTTTGAAATATTTTTTCTTCTCTTCTGAAGTTAAAAAAAACTTCAATATTGCCCAGCCAGTGTGGTTAATGGTTGAATGCTGACCCATGAAGGTTGGATTGCTGGTCAGGGCACATTCCCTGTTGCAGGCTCCATCCCCAGTGTGAGGCATGCAGGAGGTAGCTGATCAATGATTCTCTCTCATCATTGATGTTTCTATCTATATTTTTCTCCCCCTTATTCTCTGAAATCAATAAAAACATATCCCATGTAATAAATATCGATATGTAATATGTAAATTGACCATCACTCTAACACACAATATAGCTGCCCCATGTGGTCAAAGATGGCCACCCTCATGTGGACAAAAGATGGCTGTCAAAGTAGGCTGACAGGAGAAGGCAGTTGGGGCCAATCAGGCCTGCAGGAGAGGCCAGTTGGGGGTGACCAGGCCTTCAGGGGAGGGCAGTGAAGGGCAATCAGGCTGGCATGGAAGCAGTTAGGCATTGATCAGGTTGGCAGTGTTTCTGGATTGACTTCTGGATCTATTTGGCTTCTCTAGCCTGTGTTTAAATCCTTCTTTCCCTGTGGCACTCAATACTGGTTTGTGGCTTTGGGCTGCCTCAGAGCTGGCTCTCCAATGGTCACTCCCTGCTCTGGTCCCCAGGTTCCAGAAAAACAACTCTCCCCTGCCGTCTCCCAGGGTGTCTCCAACTGGGTGATCTTATGTATTGGGCTTAGTGATCTGAAGCAAGGATTTGAAGAGAAAAAAAGCCCAAGTAAGTGAAAAACGGGTCTGCACGCAAGTCTGCGCAGTCCCCTTTTCCACCTTTGGTCGAAGAAGCTGGCACACTTTTGATATTTTTACACTGTCCTTTCGCATCAGATCAAAATGGGTTGCTTTTTAGCAATCCCTTCTGTTAGCAGCTCTGAGGACCCTCTTCCACATTCATGGATCATGTCATCCCCAACAGCCATGGATTTTTCTAGGCACTGACTTCCTTGGTCCTCCAGCTCCCACAAAGCACACATTTCTCTCTCCCCACCAGGATCAGAGACCTCACCTAATCCCAGGCAAAATCTGACCTTTCAGTGGTGGAGTGTAGAGCTCCTCTGAATCTACATATTTGCACCAATTGGAGACCAGTGTTCTGGGGCTTGCGCAGTTGTATTGTAGATTTTCAGGCTTCCAATAAGATCCACTTTTTCCTTCAAGTTGGTGTGGTCTCCATGTCTGAGCCTGTAGCTCTGGGAGAGGACCAAGAGCAGTGAGGGCTGCCTGGTCAATGGAACCCTGTCCAGCAGTCCCTCACCTTCTCCTGGAGTTTAGCTATCCCTTAACTTGCCAACAAACACCCTCCGTGCGACCCTCAGCTGTTCTTTCTTTCTGCTCTGGGACAAGGCTCAGAACACGTTTGTCTATTCTTCTGCCATTTCCCTCTGCATGGTACCAGTGCTATCGTGCTGGGCTTGGGCGAGAGGTAGACAGGGTAGGCTGTTGAAATCCTCTTCTCCTCCTCCTTCTTTCTTCTTCTTTCTTCTTCTTCTTCTTCTTCTTCTTCTTCTTCTTCTTCTTCTTCTTCTTCTTCTTCTTCTTCTTCTTCATATGATATACTTAACTGTTTCTTATAATATTTTTGTAAACTAGACATTCAAATCTAATAATGTGGTAACTACGAAAATCATATTATATTCTCCCTCCTGGGTTTGCTTTATTTTGCTATTATTTTTATTTATTATATTGTTGTTTTGGTTTTTTATTGTTTTAAGTTGTTTCTATTGCAAGGATCAGCATGAGGTATACATTTAAGGTATTCTCAGTTTTTATGATTCTGTGTCTTTTCTTGGACATATATAGTCATTTGAAAAATTTTCTCTAATATATTCAGTTGTTTTTGACTGTCCTACTCTTTAATGTTGGCCCACAGTCCCCCCACAAAAGGCAAAAAAAAGAAAAATAAAGGTAATGGAAAAAAGACACTGGCCCTTTAAATCCTCTGAGAATAACTTCAACTAGCATTGAGGGGCATGCAACAATGCGAAGGGATGCTTTAGTTATGGTTATCCACCTCTATCCCTACAAAACTATGACAGAATAAGTAATAAGTGATCAGAGCATAGATTCCAGATCTTTGAAGGACAGAGTCCATTTTGCCCACCCTCAATTAAGTTATGTAAAAGCTTCTCTAGGAACATGGTCATACCTGCCTACTAGAAGGCTGAAGGTAAGGGGTGAGCGGCTGCTATTGTGCTAAGAATTGAAATTGACCTAAATTAACTGACTTTATTTTCTAAGTTTCAAGTTTTCAGATTTCAGAGTTCCAAAATAGTTACATCAAACAGATTCTGCCAATGCAATAATTATCTAAGCTGGGAGAAAAGATTCCTGGTGCTTCCTGTTGCACTATCTTCCCAGAGTCTTCTCTCTCTTTTAAGGAAATTAGACTTTTATTTTATTGAAAATTGTTGCAGATAAGATGAGCTCAATGATCAGGAACCCTTTCTGACTGTGAAGATTGGAAATATATAAATGACAAAAAATATATTAGTTGTATGTATTGCTATTTTATTTATCAAGTTGTTTTTAAATCTACACATTCCTTTATCTTTCCAGTGCCCTTAAAAGGAAGGCAGAGTAATTGCTAATATATTCATTTTACATAAGATAAATGTACTTCAGAAAGCCCAAGTTGTCTTGAGTGGCATAAATAGCTAATGTAGCTTTGATTCAAAAGTAGATCATCTGAATTCTAGTACTTGCTGCATAATGCTCATCAGACTACTGTGTTCTGGTTATGAAGAAAAAGATGGGTTTAGATAGAGAATTAAACATGCAGTAACCTGCCTTATGTGCTTAGGTCCTTTGATGAATATACTTGTTTCAGGGAAATTTGTTTTCCACATTTTAAACCATTTTCTTGTCTGTAGGTGCCAGTGATCTGTTTTGTACTTACTTCTTGTTACCTGCTTTTTCCAGAACCCATTCTTGTGAAAATAACTGATACATGTTTAAAGTTCATGTGTACTTCCTTGTATTTCAGCTATTGGCAGATCTGAAGTCTAAATCATGAAGCAAAAACACTGTAGGCACCAGAGAGATGAATTGCAAATGTAATATTTTAATCAGAATGAACTTTTTAGTTTCTGGATTTACAATGTGTAGGTAGGGCTTTCCTGTTCTGCCTGCCACTGGGTAGATTGCATATATTATAAAAGATATCTTTAATGCAGTACCCTCATTTTATAAGTGGAGAACTGAAGCCAAAAGAGGTAAACTAATTTTTCAAGGTCACTCCATTACCTCTTTGTTTTATTAAAGATAGTAACCTCTAGCTCAGTGACTAACAATCTGTGAGAGGTTGAATTCTCTGCAAAGCAAATGCTGATAGAGATATTAGTGTTTTGGGGACCATGACTGTGGGAAGGAAGGATCAAATACATGAATGAGGACAGAGAAAAATGGTCCTGTTATAGGTGAACAAGTTGCCTGCTGGCTTCTTCAACTACCACCAGAAAGAGATCTGATCTAAATTGGTTGATTAGAGTTTTTGCACTTTGCAATGGCCAGGCCTTTATAGCCCAACCTCCACCAGTTCTTAGATGTATGCCACACTAGGAAGGAAGTCACTTTGGGCAAGGCGATTCCTGAAGGGTTGACAGCTAGCAGGTACCTATAACAGGAATTACAGAAACTGGGCAAGAAGACCTTCTTTGAAGGGAAGGAAGGCTATGTCTTTCCAAGTCCATCCTAAGAGCCTTGCTGATTGTGAGAATCAGATATTGTATCCAAGCGTTATCAACACTTGTAGTGAAACTTGGACTTTGAAATCAGGATCCCCTTGCTTCTAGCTACTGTATTGATCATTCTCCTTTGGTCTTAGATTTCAAACTTTCTTAGGACTTTGTGAATTGGAGTATTTGTGATTCTTAGATCTGAGCTCTTGAACTGTGAAGAATCTTGCTAATTTAAATGATTCAGTCTATTTATTTTCATGCTCAACCTCCATAAAAAATATTTAAGTGTATTCCTGAAGATTTAACAGCTCCAGATATAGGACAGAATACTCAATATCAAGTATTCTAAATATTTCTCCAAACTCTGTAACTTAAAACATATTTGATTATTGTCCTTGAAGGTGTATGTTGATAAATGATTATCTTAAGGAGGTTTTGGAATCTACAGCATTTGTGTCTAAGACAACAGCCTTCATCTGATAAGTATTAAACTAGAATTCTCTAGTAATTAGAGGATTTGAGGACATTATTCAGACCTTGCTCTGAATCAACAGTCTTCACCCAAGACTCAAACTCAATGATTACATTCTACCTGCCCTCTATATTGACATGTTGATGTCTTGTTTGCTTTTTAAGTAACGGCTCAAAACGCCTCCTCCAAGAGGTCTAAATGACTCAATACATGCAACAAAACACTTAACCTCACCTAGCATATATATGCTAGAATTCAACAAATTTTAACTATTATTGACATATTTTAATGGCTTTTTAATCTTCCAAATGAAGTTCTATAATTTTCACCCTGCAACTTATTACATTAGATGTTTTAAAGTCAAAACAAAGACATTTTTCCACATGCCGTTTTAACCTTAGCCTGTGGTTTCAGAGACAATGCTTATGTTTGTGTGCCACTTATATTTACTCCACACATGTCCCATGCATATTGTTCAAACAGTGGTACAGAGAAGAAGAGGATGAGAATGAGTGTCATAGGCACCCACAAGGCATTGAGTCTCAGAACTTAAGAGTTGGAATGGACTTAGAGACCATCTGGCCCAAGGACTCAGACAGCTCCTTAAACCAGTATACCCTCCATTCCTCTACACTATTCCTTCCTCAAAATAGCAGAGCAGTCCATCCCATATTTGAATGTTAGGTCTACTCTTAAGTATCATACAGACCTAGAGGAGGTACCATTCTTCCTTATTTTGAATAGTGTCTTTCAAGATTTACTGAGGTCTATTATGGCTGGTCAATATAAAATGAAGCTATAGATCTGTGCTTTATATACTGTCTGACTTTTAAAATCAATTTGTCTCCTGCTTAATTTTTGGTAGCCGAGTATGAACTAGAGATTTACTTTAATCTTTAGAGGGTTTGTTGCGTCTCTCTCTCTCTCTCTCTCTCTCTCTCTCTCTCTCTCTCTCTCTCTCTCTCTCTCTCTCTCTCTATCTATCTCTCTCTCTCTCTTCCCCTTCTCCCCCTCTCACTTTAATCATCTCTAGCTCCTTCTCAATCCTATCTTTCAGGCTGTTCTGGGAAATTCGTGCTTATTACTTATACTTATCCAAATGTGACTCTTTTTAAAGATCCTTTTTCCCTTTTTGTAAGCCTGAGAATTCCTGGTTCAATATTTTTATTTATTTATTCCAAGAGTTGTCCTTGCTCTAATCTTCTTTTAGGGGTACCTATAAAACCATGATTACAGAAAAGATACATAGATTTTACATAGACAATGAAGACATTGAAATCTGTGGGATCCCCTTTCATATCCCACGTGGTTATGGGTTCTGGTTCAGGGTTCAGGCTCTGGAGAAGGGCTGCACACAAATGAAAAGAGACTAGAATAAATTTAATTTGGCGATATGGAGTAGTCCAACTCTAGTGGGAGAACTAGTCACTGCTCTGGCCCTGCTATCCCTTTTATTGTGGCTATAGGGAAAACACCCATAGCACTTAGGCAGGAAATAACAGAAATTTACATAAGACAAACAGAGGTAATTTATGTAACTTATGTAAGGCTGCTTCAGGTAACAATGTCTCAACTACAAGGTGAATGGTTAGAACAATTAATGTTGTTGACAACCTTCTTGGCTTCCTGTCCATATCTCTCTATTAGTGAAACAGTAATTGTTTTTCGGCAAAAATTGTTAAAGATTTTGCTTACCTTAGTTCAGTCATCAATTCAAAATGATATTGCAGCCAAGACATCAAGAGAATGCTGAAACTCAGAAGGGTAGCACTTGAAAAATTAGAGATCACCAAGAAGAACAATGTGACATTTAATACCAAGGCTAAAATCATCCACACTCTCTATTCCCAATTACTATGTCTACTGTGAACAGTAGACAGTGAAGAAGGATGATGGGAAAAAATTAATTCATTTGGATTGTCCTGTTAGAGAAAATCCTACAGATACTCTGTATTACCACATGAACAAAAAGTAGGCCCTAGAGAAAATTAGGCCTGAAAAATTGATAGAAGCAAAAATGACAAAACTGATGCTATCCTTACTAGTGTACATTATGCAAAAGTAGGGATCTTTGAAAAAGACAATAATTATGGGAAAAGTAGAAGACAGCAGGAGAAGAGGAAGACTAAATATGAAATAGATGGACTCCATTAAGAAAAAACAAAAACAAAACATTGGTTTGAATTTACAGTATCTGAACAGGGCAATTGAAGACAGGACTTTATGGACATCACTCATTCATAGAATCTCCAGGAGCTGGAACCAATTCAATGGCTTGTAACAAACATGACTATCTTCCTAGTTCTTATCATCTCTCCTTAGGGAAGTAAGAAAAAATTATATTTTTTTAGGCCAAGGATTGCAAAGTAAATCTTATTGTGTGGCTTTTTCTCTTGTTTTGATCTGCTCACAACTTTGTCCAAGAAAAATTTGGTGAAAATAAACATATTGAGAAACCAAGATGGCGGCATAAGTAAACACCTAAAATGCTACCTCACACAACAATTTCAAAACTACAACTAAAAGACAAAACTGACACCATCCAGAACCACAGGAAAACTGGCTGAATGGAAATTCTACAAGTAGAAGGAAAAAGAAAAACATATTGAGACTCAGTTTCAAAAGACTGAGGTATGCAGGTACGTGCACGGAGAGGACTGGTGGCTGAATGCGTGGCTGAATTTCTCAAGCGGGAGGGAGACTGAAGCTCCTGACTGTGCTGAACTCCAGTTTTAGATGAGAATCTGGGAACTCAGACTCATTCAGGGGCAATCTGGACTGTCAGGAAAAGAGAAAAGTACACTGAAACTCAGGGGAGCTGCAGAAAGCAGAGGTCTGGAGGCACACACACGCAGAGAGGACTAACTGCTCAATGCATGGCTGACTTTCTCAAGTGGGATGGAGACAGAAGCTCCCAACTGTACTGAATTCTAGTTCCCGACAAGACTCTGAGAACCCAGACTCATTCAGGGAGAAACTGGACTGTCTGATAGCAGGCAAAACACTTTTAGAGGTTCTTGCAGCGATTCCCAAGGGACACTGAGAACCAGGGGCCTCATAGGGCAGGGCTGAGGGGAATCTGCTCTGCCCTGAGACTCCACCCCATTGAAGCTGAGCACAGAGGCTTTTGCAATTTTGCAAGTCTTGTCTCATAAGGGTGTCTCCAGCAAAGCAGTTCTCCCAGCATAGACACAGCTGATCCTCATAGCTAATTGGCCTGAAGGTCAATTCCTCCCAGTAATACCAACAAAAATCAAGACTTAACTACAACAAGGCTGTGCACACAGTCCACAAACGGGTGCATCAAGAGTGTCCACCTCAGGTAATTGGTGAGGCTAAGCCACTGGGCCCTATAGGAAACTTAGCACACAAAGCTACTCTACCAACTCAAGGAAGCAGCAAAAATGTAGAGACAAAGTGGCAGATCACAAATGAAAGAAATGGAGGAAAACAAATGACTGGATATAGAATTCAAAACCATGGTTATAAGGCTTTTCAAGAATTGTCTAGAAAAGGCTGATATATTTAGTGAGACCCTCTAGGATAGGGGTGTCGAACTCAATCAGAGAAGGGGCCAAAATCTAAAATCCAGCCTAAATCGCGGGCCGAATGGTTTACTGAACAGTCATAAACTGTCATTGTGATGGAAACGCAGCGGAGTGCAGTGATGACAGCGCGGTGCGGGCCACATTGCAAGGCCTGGCGGGACGGATTTGGCCCGCGGGCCTTGTGTTTGACACATGTGCTCTAGGATATTAAAAACGTTCAACTAGAAATTAAACATACACTGACTGAAATAAAAAATATTATACATGGACCTAACGGCAGACTAGAGGACTGCAAGAATCAAGTCAAAGATTTGAAATACAAAGAAGCAAAATACACTCCTCCCCAGAAAAGCAAAAAGAAAAAAAAAAAAATCCAAAAATTTGAAGATAGTGTAAGGAGCTTCTGGGACAACCTCAAGCGTACCAACATCTGAATTATGGGGGTTCCAGAAGAAGAAAGAGAGGTCAAGATACTGAAAACATATTTGAAGAAATAATGACTGAAAACTTCCCCTAACTGGTGAAAGAAATAGACTGACAAGTCTAGGAAGCACACAGAACCCCAAACAAAAGGAATCCAAAGAGGACCATACCACCTCATAATTAAAATGCCAAGAGCAAAAGAGAAACAGAGAATGATAAAAGCAGCAAGAGAAAAACATTTTGTTACCTATAAGGAAGCACCCATATGATTGTCAGCTGATTTCTCAACAGACACTATGCAGGCCAAACAGGAATGGCAAGAAATATTCAAAGTGATGAATAGCAAGAACCTATAACCAAGATAACTCTACCCAACAAAGCTATCATTCAGAATTAAAGAGCAGATAAAGAGCTTCACAGATAAGAAAAAGCTAAAGTTCATCACCACCAAACCAATATTATATGAAATACTGAAAGGTATTCTTTAGGAAGAGGAAGAGGAAGAAGAAAAAAGTAAAGATAAAAATTATGAATAACAATTACGTATCTATCAACAAGTGAATCTAAAAATCAAGTGAATAAAAATCTGATGTACAGAATTAACTGGTGAATATAATAGAATCAGGGGCATAGAAAAGGAGTAGACTGACAATTCTTGGGGGAAAAAGGGTGCAGAGGGTGCAGGAAGAGACTGGACAAAAATCGTACACCTATGGATAAGGACAATGTTGGGAGGTAAGGGCAGAGGGTGGTATGGGAACCGGGTAGAGGGGAGCTATAAGGGGGGAAAAGAGGAACAATTGAAATAATCTGAACAATAAATATTTATTAAATAAATAAACAAACACATAAATAAATAAATAAATAAATAAATAAAATAAACATTATTAGTGAAGTCCACAGAGAGAACTAATGCTGCTGAAGAGCTGAAGGAAGACAGAGCACTACATTTTCTTTATGTTAATTTTAAAAGTTTCTATTTTTTGGAAGTGGTAATATCATTAAACATACACTAGAGGCCCAATGCATGAAATTTGTGCAAAAGTAGGCCTTCCTTCCCCTGCCTGCACTGACTTTCCGCTGGCACCTGGGACCTGGGCTTCCCTTCAGCATCTGGGACCTGGGCTTTCATCACATCCCTGACTTTACTTGGATGGCTGTCTGGAAGGATGTCCAAAAGGATGTCTGGTCTAATTAGCATGTTACACTTTTGTTATTATAGATATTTGATAATGATAATAATATAGTTAGTTATGTTGTTTAATAATCCAAACATTGTTCACAGATAAACTAAAAATATGGCTCCCATTCATGCTGGTTTACCTTGCCCACTGTGTTTATCATTTTACTGTTTATTTTTAAAATGAGAAGCAAGTAAATATACATATTCTTATTTCTCCTCATATTTACACAATAGATAGTTATAGCATAAACTAGTAATGCTCATTAATCATATTCATGCTCTCCTCTATCTGGGAAAGACTTTATGCATATTTGTATGAGAAATTGACAAGAAGCAAATAGATCATAAACCTACCAAAGTTTGCATTGTAATGTTAAAAAAAGCTGTGTTGCAGGATTAGATATGCTGTTCTTTTCTTTATTCCTCATATTAGTTCAGCAGGAAATTGGCTGTGAAATTTGGACTGCTAAATAAAAAGCACAAACTTTAGATGTTGCCAGAAGATAGTGGATGAAAAAGGCATAGAAAAACTCCTCCTAAGAAAAGCATCAACATGTAATCAACTAATTTTTCACACCTCAAAGTTAGGAGGCCTTCAAAATGCTTTCCCAGAGGGATTTTAAAATGCATATGGATTAATCACTTCTATGTTGTCATTCTTTTTTTTTTCCTGAATGAATATATCTGTTTGGGTAATACTTTCTTATTTCACCATTATAGGTTTCATGGGACTCAAAGGTCACTTGATCACAAGGAGATATATCCAGATTAGACAGAAATGATGAATTCAGACATCCTGGACTTTGAGTTGGTTCAGTGGCTAGATGGAACTTCATGTTGTATCTTTTGAGGAGGAACTAAGTATAATCAATGTGTTGAAAAAAAAGAGTGAACCAGAAGTGTGATGGCCAGCATGGTGCCTTGTGGTGGAAGCTCCTAGTGCTTTTTAATATTGATTTATTCTCCTCTTCCTGGGCGCTCAAATACATTTTTCTCATCATCATTGTGGTCCAGAGTGACCACATGATTGAGTTATGACCAATGAAATAAGAACAGAGTGATATGTCCTCTTCTAAACTTGGCCCATAAGAAATCTTCCTCGAGTGATTCTATCTCTCATAGAATTCATCCTCTAGCTGAATGGTAAGAATCCCAAGGACTTAGAAGATGAAGAGTAACAAGTTAGAGTGGACCCTCAATGACTACATGGAGCAGAACTCTTCATGAACTTGCTTTTCAGATCTCCCTTTGAGCCAGTTGGTAAAGCTATTTCATCTTTTTCTAACCATTATCTCTATGAATGACTTGCCCAAATGTCAGTATTCAGTACTAATATATACACCACTGCAAGTCTAAAGCTTGAAATTTGCCCTTAGAATAACCTCTCTTCACTTATATTGACCATAATACTCTCTTTCTCCTCCTCCCTTCTTTCCTCCCTCCATCCCTCCTCCCTCCTTCCTTTTCTCCTTCCCTCCCTCCTTCCCTTCCTCCCTCTCTCCCTCTTTCCTTCTAGAATTTGAAGCCAATACCCCATAGCATACCTTAGAGTCTGTTTCAGAATTGTACATCTGTTCTTACTCAGCAGATCATAAACTGCTTGAACACATAGACTACATTTCTTCATCAACTCAGTGTTTAGGAAAAGTATCTGATACATAATAGTGGGTGCTAGTATGTCTTAAATATTGATTCATTGATTTTCTAGTGGTGTAAATGAGAGGTGACTGGGAAGCTGGAATGAGGTATCTCTACATCAAGTTCTAAGGCTGAACTTTTGACCCTCTCCAGAGCTCTCTGGGGCTGTTTTGAAGTGTCTTCCAAGAAAAATTCTAAATCTAAAGAAATTTATCATTCCAAATTTAAGCATTTACTAATCCAGAAAATCCTGCTGACAGTTTGCTTTTGTTGACTTTTAAGCATTAATGATTCCATAAGGAATAGAAAGTCAGTTGGGAATGATGTTCCCTTATTTTAAGTAGTTAACAAAAGTGTTACTGGGCATGTACACTTAGCTAAGGAGAGATTCACTTCAAAATGGGAAGGAAATTCCCTTTATGCATTGTCTTTTTAAAAGGGAGTTATCTAAGCTTCCTCTGTCTTTGAGGGTATTTTCATTACTTTTAAAAGGCTTATGCTGGAAGAAACTTTTAAATATAGGCCTATACCTAAAGGTATACCTAGTAAAGTCATTAGTAAACTAACTAATTAATAAGTTCATCTAGCATTAATTTAATAGCTATTAAATTAAAGGCACTGTACCAAATACAATAAAGAATGTAATAGTGAATGGAAGCATACCCAAAATGGAAAGAACCCTACATAATCAGCAACAACCGTAATATAATTATACTATTAATGGTAGCTGCCATTATTGAGCATTTATTAAGGTATCGTTAATCATATTGTCTATAATTCGCAAAATAATCCTGAAAGGTATGTATTAACTGGTGTTCATATTTTTACAGTTGAAGAAACAAAAATTTTAAGAGGTTGAATGATTTGTTCAAGATTACAAAGCTGCCAATTAAATTACTTTTGTTATATGTTAAAATATTTATATTAGCTAGTTAGAGTCAGTGACCCAAATTTTGTTGCAAATATTCAAAGCATCACAGTCAGGAACCACTCAAGCATATGCTTTTTCTCTCCATCAGGCCTGATCATGGAGGGGTGACTTTGGCCATGCCAATGCCATAGAGCTTCTTCACAGCCTGTTGGATATAGTACTCACTGGCTTTGGCATCCATAATGTATGCAAGTATGTTAGCTTCTGTCTTCTTCATGGCCAATCCCAAGTGAATTTGAATACAGCTCTTTCTCTGAATCCATACAGTTTCCCTGCTCTCCCTAAATACACTTTCTTGCAATCGCAGGATCTAGAATGAATTTTAAACTCTGCCTCTTGAGACATTTTTCTCATCTTAATATGTTGGTGATAATCATTTTTGCTCTAGTTTTCTAATCAAAGTGACTAGTAGATATGGCAGAAACTGAAAGTTGTAAAGTACCATACATATGCAAATAATAGCCATAATAATTGGTAGTAGTATTACTTATAGGAAGTATCTTCCAGTTGCGTATGATCTAGAATGGAAAATAGAACGTATCAAATAATAGTGTGAAAAATGACAAGTGATGCAATACAGGTACAGAGAAGGAGCTGGAGGTGTTGGAGGGATATCAGGGAGGTAGTAAATATATGTGGATAATGGCTCTTTAGGATTTGCTATGGCCTCTGGTCTGAAAAAAGTGGCTCTATTCAAGAGCAGGAATAGGCAGAGGTGAAATAGTCTACAGCAAGTCTTTCCTTCTGGCAGGAAAATATATTTCAATAACTGTAATGGAATTCTAAAAATTTCAGAATCATTGCAATCCCAATTCAAAAACTGTAGCAATTGTTTTATATGCTTTAGCAAATATACATTGGATCAACAAACTAAAGCCTGTGGGCCAGAGTACCTAATATATATTACTGATTTTTTACAGAGTGGAAGGGAGAGGGATAGAGGGTTAGAAACATCAATGAGAGAGAAACATCAATCAATTGCCTCCTGCACAGCTCACACTCAGGATGTGCCCACAACCAAGATACATGCCCTTGACTGAATTTGAACCTGGGACCCTTCAGTCCACAGGATGGCGCTCTATCCACTGAGCCAAAACAGCCAGGGCCATAGTAACTGTTTTTATAAATAAAGTTTCATTGGAGTACAGCCATGTCCTTTATTTGCGTATTTTCTGTGGCTTCTTTCTTGTTACAATGGCACAGTTAACTTGTTTCTACATTAATGCATACATATAGACTGGCCCTTTAAAAATGTTTAAGGAATCCTTCTCTAAAAGAAGACAACAGCAATTGGTTAAGTAAATAACTCATTATGCTAATTATATTTGTATTGTGTGAGTAGGGAGAGAGGGGAGGGAGGGTTGAACAATGTGGTGCCATCTACTTCTTTGTTCACTGTCCCTGGGACCCAAGTGATTGACTCTTTTGCCCCAGGAGAGTCAGCATATTGTGGTCAGTTGTTTGCAAGCTCAGCTGCATGTTAGAATCACCTGGAGACCTTTAAAAACTCTCAATGCTCAGGCCATGCTCCAGACCAATCAAATCAGAATCTCTTGGGGTGTGATTAGACATTGGTAATTATTGAAGCTTTATAGGTGATTGCAATGTGTAGTCAAGATTGAGAATCATTAATATAGTGGAAATAACCTTGGCCTGGGTTTCTAAAATGTAGTTCCAACCCAAGCTCTGGCACTATTTTAAATAAATAGTGGAATGTCTCAATGAGAAATTAATCGGTATTCTATGCTTTCTTCCTTCTAAAACAGAAAGTTTTACTCTCTTCTTGAGGCTGGGAGAATGCCTGGGAGGCCCTAAAGTAATGACATTCTTATTTTGGATTTGCCCTTTGCTTTCAGAGATTGTTCTTGCTCCAGGCACAATGGATTGCAGAGTTTATGGATTCTGGAAAGTGTCAAATGGGTATGGAAAAGGAAATGGTCATGGAGCAAGTCCATTTGGAATTTAACTTAGGCTAAGTAAAATAAAATGAAATAAAACCCGTGCGTTTGAACTGGTTCTTAAACATTACTCTGTATTCACTCTCAGCTGAGTAAGGTATGGGCATCTCAATATTTATATTCTTTTTTTTCCTAAAGTCTCTGTACTCTTCCAAATTGAGAGCGAGTGAGTTCGGAAAGGTGGTTGAGAGCTGTGAGAACAAACCAGGTCTTGGCAATTGGGCATGGTACTATGGATGTCCATTTGACACCAGCAGGTGAATTATCCACTCCAGCACAGAGTAGGGTTTCTGAATCAGTGGTAGTATTCTAGTTAGTGGTTGGAGAGCTGGTCTAGCTCCACCCACACTTTTATGACCCACTGACTAGTGCCAGGGTTAGATAATTCAAGTTTTAGGGGTATTTTCTGAAAGCATGATCAATATTAAAATATATTAATTGCAGTTATGAAGCCCTTACTTCTATTAACTCATTACCTCCCATTAATTTGGTTAATTTATTTGATTGACCCAAGGAATATACATTGGCTTAGTGACTGTAATTAATGATCAAGAGGTTGAATGGATCAGTTGGTTGAGTGTCATCCTATGCACCTGTGTTGTGGGTTCAGTTCTCAGTTGGAGCATATAGGGAAGGCAACTCATCAATGATTTTTTCCCTCTCTATTCCTCTCTAACCTCCTCTCTTAGCAGTCTTCCAGTGAGGATTAAAAAAAGAGGGTGGATGCTAGACCAAAGAAAAAGGCAAGAATACTGTTAATTGGAGGAGGCAGCTCTACTGACATAAGGAGAGAACCATGAGACTAGATAGCTAGGGGATTTTTATTTAGTGAGACTTTCTTTATTTTTCTCTCCTAATTCTAAAAGGAATACCTGATAATCAGAAAAAAATAAATCATAGATGCAGGGAAAATAAAACACACACACACACACACACACACACACACACACACAAAATAAAACCCGAAATGAAACTAAAGTCATTCTGTAATCTTTCCTCTTAACATTTCCTATTCCCTATTTCTATTCATTTATTAATGCAAAATCCTTGCCAACAGAAATAAATTTTATAGTCAATACCCAAATCCAATAATTCTCAATTGCCTTGCTGTTGTGTCTTCTCAGGGGTGCTGATGAAATGTGAAGATTATGTTAACTAAATTGTGATACAACTGAGTGCACACACTCTGATGATTCACATCTCTCCTGAAATAAGGGGAGAACAATGAGTAACTTACTGACAGGAAAGAGATATAACATAATCAAGCCTGTGCTTGCTTTCTAAAATATTCTCTAGAATATTCAAGATCACTGCCTTTCAAATATTTAAGAAAGCACTATCAGATCAATCAACATGTCAACAATAAAAATATAACACAGAGCTGTTCAATGACCCAGAAAAGTTCAATAGCTATGGATAAATTTTAAAACATTGAGACATTGTTCTTCCTCAGAAGTGAGTGTTTTGTCATTAAAAGTGATTTTAATATATATATATATATATAATATATAATATATATAATATATAATATATATAATATAATATAATATATATATATATATATATATATATATATATATATATATATATATTAGGTCTAGTAATTAATGTCATTTTCTAATACTTTTTTAAATCGAATTTATTTAAACAATACAACAAAATTTAATCAACAATATAGTTGCCGTTGTTTTCTACTACTTGTGCCCAACGCTCAGGAAGCATTTTAATCCCTCTGTTGTAAAATTCTTGTGATTTTGATGCAAAAAATTCGGTCAATGCATTTTTGAGGCATTCTTCATTATTAAATTTTTTTCCAAGAAGAAAGTTTTGCAAAGAACGAAACAAATGGTAATCGGAAGGGGCACTATCAGGAGAATATGCAGGTTGAGGGAGAACTTCCCATTCCAACTGGCGCAGTTTTTCAGCAGTGATTCTTGCAGTATGTGGTCGTGCGTTATCCTGGTGAAGAATTACGCCCTTCCTATTAATCAGCGCGGGTTCTTTTTCTCTTAAAGCTTGGGCTAACCTTTCCAATTGGGCACTATACACTGCACTTGTAATGGTTTGGTTAGATGGTAAAAGTTCATAATGAAGAATTCCTTTAAAATTCCACCAAACACACAACATCACTTTTTTCGCATGCAAGTCAGGTTTTGGCGTGGGCTGCGGAGCCTCATTTTTGTCCAACCATTGAGACCGCCTTTTCAAATTAACATACAGCACCCATTTTTCATCTCCGGTAACAATTTGCTCTAAAAACGGCAAACGGTTTTGACGAGAGAGGAGCGAACTGCAAATTGTGACTCTTTGATTATGGTTGTTGGTCAACTCATGAGGAACCCATTTTCCAAACTTTTGGACTTTGCCAAGTGCACGCAATTGATTGGAAATTGTTTTTTGTGAACAATTTAAAGTTGTCGCAAGCTCTTGTTGGGTAATTTGAGGATTTTGCACCAAAAGAGCTTGAAGAGCTTCTTGATCAAAATTGGACACACGGCCTCGGCCACTCTTGTCATCTAACGAAAAATTTCCCTCGCGAAATTTCTCAAACCAGCGCTGGCATTTTCTGGCGCTAACTGCATCTTGACCAAGAGCACTACAGATGTTTTTTGCAGCCTCACTTGCTTTTCTTCCTAATTGGAACTCGTAAAGCATGCAGTGCCGAATATGCTCTTCATCCGCCATCTTCTTAGCCCTAGTTTTGCAACAAAAACCAAACCAAACTCAAACTTTTTCAAGCAAAACTTGTTAATTGCACTTCACACGTTCTGTAGATACCACGTGTTTGAAGGTTATGTCAATACAAGTCAACGCCAAGCAAGATTTTAAACGAATGTTAAAAAACGACATTAATTATTATTAGACCCATGTGTGTGTATATATATATTGACTTCAGAGAAGAAAGGAGAGGAGGAGAGGGAGAGAGAGAAACATCAATGATATGAGAGAATCGTTGATCAGCTTCCTCCTCTATGCCCCTACTGGATATTAAGCCCACAACCCAGACATGTGCCCTGACAGAGAATCAAGCCATAACCTTCTGTTTCACAGGTCTGTGCCAAACCACTGAGCAAGACCAGCCAGGCTAAAAGTGATTTATTTTTAGAGGATTTTTTTCTTTCAATTTTTTAATCCCTTACTAGTACATTATCAAAATTTGTAAGGTTATTTAATAACTTTAGAAACAGTTATTAAATACAAGATTGGGAATCCCTATCCTAAGGAATAAGGGAAAGCATATTAGTTCCTTTGGGTTGCCATAATAAAATACCATAGAGTACGTGGTTTAAACAACAGAGATTTGTTTTTCTAAGTTGAGGAAGCTGGAAGTCCAAGATCAAGGTGCCAGCAGGGTTGGTTTCTAGTGAGACCTCTCTTCCTGGCTAAATGGCTGCTTTCTAACTATTGACTTTAAACAAATAACCAAGTAGTTATTTCTTCAGCAAAATGGGTTTATTTGTGAACAACAGAGAATTGCAATTTGAGACATTAATCTAATGGCAAAACACAGGCAAGGCAAAAAAAACAAAAAACAAAAACAAAAAAGAAAACTTTTTTATGGGTTTAGGAGGAACTGGTGTAAATGAAGAGTCTGTTGAAGGAAACAAAGTTTGAAGTATAGTGACTTTTTATTGATTAAATTATAGAAGTGTCATTAGCTGAGCAGTTTCTGAGCTAGTAGAAATCTTTTCTCCTGTCATAGTAATGTAGCATTACTTCCTGTTGGAGGTGCAAGTTTCATCTATTCCTATTGGGGTCAGTAGTGTGACACCTGTGTGAGAGTTCTCTCCTCTAGCCTCCTGATTCCATTGTAAATAAGATTTTTGTTATTAATTTTCACATCGTTATCCTCACATGTATTTTCCTCTGTGCTTCCTGGTACCTTTCTTCTCTCATAGGGATACCAGTTATATTAAGCCACTCTTATGATCTCATTTAACTTTAATTATCCCCTTAAAGACCCTATAGCCAAATATAGTCGCATTGAGGGCTAGGGTTTCAACATATAAATTTTCGGGAGATAGAGAGAGCATGAGATTTTTTCATGTTGGAAGGCAGATGAGGTTAAGATTAGCCTTGGTTTTGGGCAGAATTTTCCATGTCCTGTGGAAAAGAGAAAAGTCAAAACCTTGTTTTGAGAATAGCAAGCAGGGTTCAAGTTTAGCTGGAACGTAGGATTGTGGTGGGAGAAATTTGAAAATAGTTCATAAAGGAGACTGGGTCAAAGTTGTGGAGTATGGCAAGAGCAGGTTGAGGGTGGATCATTAGATTTGGAAGGGTAGCTGTGAGCCACTGAAGAGTTTTGAGGTGGGGATGATATGGTAAAAGCTTTACTATAGAGGGATCATACTGATGAAGGATGAGTTGAAATGTGGGGATATAAGATAGGAGATAAGGAGGCCAGTTAGAAGGCCACTGGGATCAAAGACGGATACTCCAGAGGCAGCTTGGTATGGTATTGTTAAGAACATTGGCTCCAGAGCCAGGTTACATATTTCAAACCTGATTTATGCCCTTTTATAACTTAATGTTTTTAGTCAAATAATTTTACTTCTCTTTGGACTTTTGTGTATTTGTGAGTAATATGGGATTGATGAAGGTGTTAGAGTTTCAGATGAGTCTACACACACATACACACACACACACATACATACACACACACATATATGTGCTTAGAAAACTAACTGAAATACAGTGCTGTGTAACTGTTTGCTTAATGTAGTCAAGATGGGAAAGCACTACACAAAAATCCCAAATCAACACTTTCTGATTTTTTTTGACCAATCTTAAAATATTTTTCCACTTAATGACTTCCGTGGTTCCCACTACATTTATATCTCAGGCCTATTTTTTTAAAATTAGATTTCCACTTAGCTACTCCACTCTGTGTCCCCTGACTCTGCCAAAAGAAACTTAAAATATACCCCATCAAGATTCAGAATGCCTATAAGCAACCATAAATCACTTACATGAAGGGATGCAGCTGTTCTAAGAGTTTACATTTGGACTAAGTAAGGTATGTAAATAAGAAATCAGAAATATACTAAAAAATCTAATTTTTCTTTATTCACTTGAACAACCAGACTTAATGAACTAAAACACTATAAACTCTGCCTTGGAATATTAACACATGCAAGGTGCAAGCCAATCTGCCCACAGAGGTGACATTATTGTCATTAAAAATATAGTCTGTTAACATTCTTGACTAGGTTTTCAAAGATGTATAGATTCACATATTTTACATCTAATGCAATGTTTCATGCTGCTGGTGGATGATACTTTACATGTATGTAAAATCCCCAAAATCAACTGTTTTTGTAAACATAAGGAAGGAAGTGACTCCAATGAATGGGAAAGTTGTTCCAAATTGGGAAAGTGAAAAGTTAGGGCCAGATGGAAGTGTGATGGAAGGCTTAAAGTGCCAGTATTATGAACAATGAGCTTGTTTCCTTTCTCATGCCTTAAAGTGAAGGGACACCTTATTTAAGATTACTGAGATTTGAGGTAGGAACCATTTTTTATTGTTGTTCATTTATTTATTCATTATTTCATCAAATATTTATTATTGACAACTTACTGTGTGCTGGGTGCTGGGGTTTCTCAGAAATTCATATTCTAGTAGATTATAGGAAGATACAGTTAGAAGGCAAGTTTGATCATATAGTTCAAATTCATGACTTTACATATGGGAAAAGTGAGGCCCAACTCCAGAAATTCATGTGTCAGGACTAGGCTTCCAGCTCCCTGACCCCTATTCCAATGCCCTATTTGCCACATAACAATGGCACTTGGGGTAGATCCTTAGGTATTCCTCATATAGCTCACTATGGGGAAAACAATGAAAGCTCAGATAATCAAGCTTGGAAGATGATTAATGGTGTGATGTAATGATCAGTTCTCCAGTGCCACAGGGTCACGTTCTGCTGTGCTTGGAACAGCATGTGTTGTTTATTTGTTCCTTGTTACTAAACTGAAGATAAAGAGGATCATGATCATGGTTTGTCACATCTGAGGTCTTCACTCATTATAGCTAATGGCTAGGAAAACAAGAAACTTCCTATTCAAGGGTATTTAGATGTAAACTCCTCCTCTACCATTTTCTAGATGTCTTTAATTACCCCTCCCTGTAAATGTCATGTTTTTACCTGTACTTGAGGTATGTTAACAATATTTCTTACTACTCAGTACTGTTGTAATATATTGGGAATAAGAAATGAGCACATTGCCTGAAGTGTGGTAGGCTTCATAAATGGTAGTATGATCATTTGTCTCAATGAAATGCTAAAGAAGGTAGTAATTTATCATTACTGTATGTGTTATGTGCTGGGGTTCAACATAGCCTCTACTTTCAGGGAGCTTCCAATCATGCAGACAAGGCAGACGCCTGCATAAATAACTTGCCTAGAGAAAAGATTATGATAAACATTTTAATGAATACCAAGTTCCTTGAAATAGAGGGGCAAGTGAAATAAATTTAACTTTCTCCCTATCCCTAATCATGGTCTATTACCTATGAAGATGAAATTGAACAAGTGTTTTCAATGAAAAACAACAAAAACAAAGTCAGCTAGTGGGTTGGATATGAGAATTTATTTTAGGTAAATTGAACCATTTTGGAAGAGGTTCAATGAGAATTGAGCCTTACTTTAACATGAAATTGTTAATATGAAAATGTCCACTATCCTATGCTAAGGGAGAGAGAAAAATTAATACCTTTTTTTGAAATTTAAATTCATTTAATGGCAATGAATAAGGAATCAATTTACTAGTATGTGTGTGAGATGTGATTTTCACAGCTGAATATAGGAATGTCTAAATGATGTCCATTTAGAGGTGCAATGTTTTATGATGTTACTACCTCTGACAAAAAGAGCATTCAATAAACAGTATAAAATGTCAGTTACAAAACATTCCATGTGAACTAATATCAATAAAGATGAATAGTGCTTTAACATAATTAATGCCTGCCTGCCTCTTTGCTGTCACTTGTTGTCCAACAGACAAAATCAATTCAATAAGCTTTTCCAGACCAAGCACACACAATCTTAATAAATGGGTTAGTGATGTTCAGAACAAAAAAAAATGTAATGAATGTCACATAGAGCTTCAGAAATGATTTGGAAGCTGGATTCCAAATTTAAGAACTATATTTTTTTATGTAACTGGGTCAGGGAGAATAGAAACCAGAGATTTTTTTCTTATTTATTTATTTATTATTGTTATTATTATTATTATTATTATTATTATTATTATTTTACCAGACTACTCTAACATTCTTTGTGTTTGACTTAAGAAAAGATATAATAAGATCTGAGTTTAACACTTTGGTTCCATTCGCTAAATGTAGGAGAATTCATTTCATTGTCAATTTCACAGTTTCCCATCATAAAATGAGGAAATTGGGAGGGATGATAAGTGGAGTTTTTGAGTAAAGTTATTAGATTTAGCAAAAGATAAAAACAAAACAAACACACGGTTAAAATAAAATTTAACAGGGTCATTGTGGATTTTATCTGGCAATACTATCTTTGAAGTGTCAAGAATATCTCTTTCTAATATAAGTTTTGAATAGTCATTGGACTTAGGAATCAAAATATATTGGATTCAGCTTGCCATTTTACCTAATAAGCCTGGATTGGATAATGTGATTTTGAGTTAAATCCAAATTCAGTTGCCCATTCTTCTAAACATTATTCCAAAATAAACATACTAAAAATTAAATGCAAGCAATCTCTCTGAAGGGAAAGAAGAAATATAGAGAGCAGCTAGACTTATTACTCTAGTCCTGTCCCCCCAATCCACCCTACCCTAGTTTACCCAAGGAAGTTTAATGGGACTCCTAGAAGCAGGAAGAAGTATTAATGGCAGATAACCACTTGTGACCATCTCTCTTAGGATGAGATAGATTTCATTTTGCTGTTGTTCCTACAAACTTCACAATAAAGTTTATGGAAAAGAAAATTTAAGTCATTTATTTCATATTGATTAAAGGTTTTGCAAATACCATATGTTTTGATTAATAACTAGCATGTATAGAGCTATTTGCCAAAAACTAATTTAGTATTTTATGTTAGTAACTCATTGAATACACTCAGTAATCCTATGAATTGGCTACTATTATCTTGTCATTAAGGTCAGCCAACACATTACCATTAATTGGAAAAAATATTCAGTAAACAATGAAAAGGGACCTGAAAAATTGTAAAGGTGAAAAGTGGACAAGACAATGTTTACCTACCTTACAGGATATATGGTATAGATATATCTGATATATGGATGATTAATACCATATATATATATACACACATATATATGTATATGTATATATACAATATAAAGCCTATTTTACGTTGATGTGGATAATTCTAGAAATCAAGATATGCAAGGTTGAGTGGCAGATGGATATTTTCTCTAGTATTTTTTTTGCCATATCTCTAAAATTTTTGGCTTCTCCCTTTCTTATTGTGGCTAACATATAAAGACAAATTCAGTGGTTCATTCAGCATACTTTCACTAAGGGGATACTGTGTTTTAGGCCCATATACTAAAGGCCCAGTGCATGGATTCATGCACTGGTGAGGTCCCTCTCCACCTGGCCTGCACCCTCTAGCAATCTGGGACCCCTGGGGGGATGTTGGATAGCCAGTTTCAGCCCAATCCCTGCAGGCCTGATTCAGACAGGAAGAAGCTCAATCCTGTGCATTGAACATCTGTCCCCTGGTGGTCAGTGCATGTCATAATGACTGGTTGACCAGTCATTCGGTTGTTCATTTGTTTAGGCATATATATATATATATATATATATATATATATATATATCTGTACAAGACAGGGTTCTTTAATAATATAATTAATGATTGGCTCTGTGGAAAGGTGGTTGGAACCAAGAGAGGGAATTCAAGGCAACTCTTGAAGTGGGGAGACAGAGATTGTGTATGACATTGAAAACAGTTTTCCAAACAAAGGCCTTTTTGCAAGCACTTTTAGAAGAAGTGGCTCAATAAGAAAAGAAGTAATGAGAATAAATAATAAAATAAGCAATAAGAAGAAACTAAGAGTTTGTTTTTTGGGGGTTTTTTTTGAAAAAAAGGAATGTGATAATTTAGGTTTGGCTATATATAAAGCTGACCCAAAGAACAGTTAGTGAAAGAAGGTGTTGTAGAATAATGGCCTCTCCACAGATCCTAATATCTAGAATTGATGAATATGGTGCCTTATATGGCAAAAGGGACTTTGCAGGTGTGATTTAGATTTTTTAAGATAAAGAGATTACTCTGAATTATCTGGGTGAGCCCAATGTAATAACAATTTCTTTTACAAGAAGGAGAAGGCGGGGGGGGGGGGTGGTCAGAGTAAGAAAAAAAGGTGTAATAATGGAAGAAGAAAATAGAGTGATGTGTTGAAGGGCCCATAATGCAAGGAATTCAGGTAACTTCTAGATACTGGAAAAGGCAAGGAAAAAAATTATTTCCTATAGTAACCAGAAGGGATATAGGCCCAAAGTTTTAGGACTTCTGGCCTCTAAAACTGTATAACATATTTATTTAAGTGATTGTAGTAATTAGTTATAGGAGCAATAGAAAACTAATATATAAGGGATGAGTTATAACAAGTGATCCAGGCCTGGTGGAAAGGCTTTGATCTAAGAAGTTGCCAAGAATCTTGGCTGTTTATATCTTGTTAATCTTCCCTTTTAAGAGTGCTGCTTTCATTGATGGTCAAAAATGTCTGGCAACTACAATATGTTTCAAGCAGCTGGATGAAGGAAGAGGAGAAGAAAGGTCATCTCCCTACTCTTGAATAAATGTTTCAGAAATTGCACACATTATTGTCCACATATTTGGCTAGAATTTTATCATGTGGCTGTGCTGCAAAAGAGACTGGAAAGTGGAGTCTTTATTTGTGTGCCAACCTAAAACCCAGGGGCTCCATCTCTACTGAAAAGAGAGAGAATAGATATTGGAGAAGACTAAGCTAGTAACTTAGGAAAGTTATTTTCCCTCTTACTAAAAGAAAAAATGTATAGAATCATTTATGCTGTCAATCATCAACAATACCAACAAAGCTTTGGAAATTGTAGGGGGAGGCAAAAGATACATGAGCACTTGTCTAGTTGAGAAAAAAAAGTATATGTATTGATTAGCTGGTATGTTAAATATAGGCAAATATAGGCATGTATCTTGCTAATTTAAGAATAACACCAGGATATAAAAATAGATTGCGTAATTTCCAAGCAACCAGAAGAAAATTGAATCTATCCAATAAGAAGATATATTTGGAGGGGGGAAAATCGATAAGATTTTTATAAATAAAACACACAAAATAATTTAGTAGAAGCAACTTTTAACAAAGTAGTCATTAAACCATATACAATTGGATTATAATCACCAACTTAAGACAGACACTTTCAGGCTATATTATAAACAAAAGTCAGCCATATCTTACCTATGTGTATAAGCTACATTTAAACAATAGTATACAGGATAATTAAAAATAAAGCATAAGAAATATACCAGATAGCTATGATCTGATATTAAGTCAGAATAGCATTTCAAAGTTGAACAAATTAGGAATGACAATAAAACATTAGGAAACCAAGATAAAGATAATATAGCGGTAACATGAACAACAGATCAAGAATGCATAGCAATTACAAATGTATTTGCTTCCAATATATCAGTATATGTTCAAAATGTACAAAGTGACAATGGACATAACCATGGCAGAATAAAGATAAATTAATATCAGGAATCTGAGAATCCTGCAAAATGGTTAATTCAAACAGATAAAAAGAAACAGAGGCATGAAATATTTGAACAGCATATAGAGGAAATATTTTGTTTTAAATATAATTCTAAGAATAAAGATTAAAGAAGCTTTTCACTGACAAAGCTGGAAGAACACCAACAGCATAACATTATCTCAATTTTATGATGAAGAAAGTCCTAAGCCCAAACCTTCCTCTTACACTGTGCCAAAATCCCAGGTCCAAATGGTCTGTAAGTGATTTTTACAAAAACATAGGGAAACTTTTACAAAACAAATAATCTTCTTAGTTACATAGACAATGACAAATAAAAAAGACTGAAATATACAAATCATTTTCTGAGGTTAGTATGACACTGATGCTAGACCATATAAAAAGTTTATCTATAAATGAAAGTATTGGACTTTTTTATTTATAAGCTTAGATATGAAATTCTAAAATAACCACTAGAACACAAAGTAAAACATTTTTGAAAGAACAATGAATCATGATCTTATATGGTTCATTTCAGTAATACAAGAAGTTTTCCACATTAGAAAATCTACCAATGTAACATAGTACATTCATTTACTAAGGAAACAAATCACATGCCTAATTCAATAGGGATAAAAATAATTATAAAATTTAATTCCAATTATTATAATAGTATAATTTTCACAAAAACAGGCATAGAGGAGAACCTCATTAATGGGTAAAAGGCTACATAGGGAAAATTCCCTGCAAATATTTATTTAAAGGAGAAACTTTAATATACTTTATATAAGAATGTCATTATTACTACTGGTTAACCTAGTGCTAGAAAATATAACAATATAATAAAACAAAATATGTGAGGAATTACAAATATTAGAAGGGAAATGAGTTTCAGACAGCATAATTACTTAAGAAAACTAACATATCTTCTACTCTATTTGGTACAAAACCTTTGTTTAGGATGAAATATGATCTTATACCAGACAACAGTATTATTCTCATAAGTAACAAGATAAACATATTTATCATTCACAATATAAAACTAATATATAGACATATTAACTTAATAAGATATGATTTTGGAAAAAACAAATATATATATATATATATATATAAAAGCCATACAAGGAAATATGAATAAATTAGAGGCCCAATGCATGAATTTGTTCATGGGTGAGGTCCCTCAGCCTGACAAGCAATAAAGGCCAACTGGGGCTGGCCAGTCTGGGGGAGAGACCACAGGAGGTTGGCTGGCCACAGGAAGTTGACTGTGGGAGTGTACTGACCACCAGGGGAACAATTCCTGCATTGAGCATCTGCCTCCTGGTAGACAGTGCATGTCATAGCAACTGATCAACTGGTCGTTTGGTCATTCGATTGCTTAGACTTTTATGTATGTAGATGTAGAGATAAACTGAGTTCATGGATGGGACCATTTAGCACCTAAAAAATGTCAAATATTACCAAATTAAATAAACAATGCATGGAATTTCAATCAAAACTTCTTCAAAGAAACCCGAAATATTAGGCCCAAAACTGCCAATTTTGGAAAAGAAGTGCAAAAGGGAATATTTACACTACCCTGTATTATGATATAACCACAAAAGAAAACAATGAGGCCTCTAACATGAACAGACAAATAGTGCAATGGGACAGATTAAATAACCCCATATGGAGTATAATATAAATCTGAGGTGACTATTCAAATTTAAATGAGAAAGTTTTACTTTATAACTGTTTGCTTACCAAAATTTCAAATAATGTCTCCTGTCACTCTCAAATCTCTACCATTTTAGATTATAAATTATATGATGTATTTATCCTATCTATGAAAGAGTAATATGCAAATTGACCATCACTCCAACATACGGTGGCTTCTGCTGTGTGGGTGTGGTCACAAGATGGCTACCACAACATGTCCAACAGGGGAGGGCAGTTGGTAGGGATTAGGCCTGCAAAGGAGGGAAGTTGTGGGCGATCAAGCCTGCAGGGAAGGGCAGTTAGGGGTAACCTGGATGGCAGAGGAGGGAAGTTTGGGGTGATTGGGCCTGCAGGGAAAGGCAGTTGGGGAGAACCTAGACCTGCAGGGGAGAGCAGTTGAGGTGGACCAAGCCTGCAGGTGAGGGCAGTTAGGGTGACCAGGCCTGTAGGAGAGGGCAGTTAGGGGCAAACAGGCTGGCAGGGGAGCAGTTAGGCATCAATCAGGTTAGCAGGGGAGTGGTTAGGAGGTGATCAGGCTGGCAGGCAGAAGTGGTTAGGGGCAATCAGGAAGGCAGGCAGGCAAGCAGTTGGGAGCCAGCAATCCTGGATTGTGAAAGGGATGTCCGACTGCCCATTTAGGCCCGATCCCATGGGGAATCCCAGATTGGAGAGGGTGCAGGCTAGGCTGAAGGACACTGACCTGCCCCTGGTGCATGAATTTTGTGCACTGGGCCTCTAGTATAAAATATATTGACATCGATGGATTTTTTAAGCATATAGAACTGTCAAATGTAGCTTAATAAGTAGGGATAAATACAAATATAGAAAATTGATTAAATTTCTACTGCATTAAACACTTAAATGTGCAGATAAACTATAAGCCAGTAATAAAATATTGGAAAAACACTTGGGTGACTTTGGAGTGGGAAATGACTTCTTGAACTGTATCCCAAATTTCAAATTATATGAAAAAAAATGGTTGAATCTGAACACATAAAAATTAAAATTTTCTATTTAATGAAGGTCAGTGTAGATTAAGGTAATATTTGGTAGACAGACCAGAAAAAAATAGTTACAACATTTAAAACTGACAATATCTAAAATAATTAAGCAAATCCACAAGAAAAAGAGATAATTTGGAAAAGAATATGAATAGACAATTATCAAAAGGGGAAACTAAAATTACCTACATGCTCATGACTAGATGCCCAACATCATAAGTAATCAAAGAGTTATAAATTGAAACTTTTGCTCTTTCCCTTCACACAGTGAAAGAAAAGCAATTCTATAAGTGAATAATATGTATCAAGAGTCACAAAGTTTTAGCAATTTTAGCATAATTCTAGTTTTGAACACCACGTTATTAATAGAGAATGTTTAGTTGTTTTCCTATTATTTCTAGAAATCCAGCAAAATAGGTAAAACTTATCCTGGTCCAGGTATCATCTCAGAAATATTTTCTCAGATATCTCTCGCATTCCAAGTTTTCTTGAGGTTTTAAAGAATCACAAAAAATTAGAGCTGAAGTAGTTTCCAAAAGTTGACTAGTGTAACTTTAGCCTACTATGGAATTTTCTCTACAAAAGCATCCGTTCCTTATAAGCTAAGTTCAAGAATCTATTGAAACCAGGCCATAGATACATTGCTTTAAAACACATCATCACATCCTTAAGGGAGCTGTGAAATCTCTTCCAGAGAGAGGCTATGACTGGAAAGCTGCCTCCTGCTACTCTGGGGTCAGGTTATATATTAATAATTCTTGGATCTCACCTCCCTCCATGAAGCTCAAAAGTGAGAGGTCATGTTTCTTATAAATAGTGTTTTTTTCCAAGATGTCCTCATTGGATGAATGAAATAGCTTTTAATGAACATAAATTAATTTTAATGAAAATTAAATAGACTTTTCTCTTTCCTAAGAAATTAAAAAAAAGTAAAAGTAAACTATTGGACCTCTAGTTCTGCATAACCATCCTTCAATTATTTTCAGGTTTTTCCAGAGGCACAACTATTGATACACAAACAAGCCTCCTTGATCATGATTGTTGAAGTGTCTGTTTCCCTAGTAGTTTCATCACTGTCCCTGATGCTGGTGTGCCCAGTGGATGGTGCCAAGAGAGTTATACCAAGTGTTCTGTCTTCTCTTGCTCTCTTAATCCCACCTCAGGCCATGGCCACTGCTTTGCTTCCTGTTGTGCCCAAGGCTCTTGGCACCTGCCAATGGAAACAGTGCCATTCAGTCCACCACTGAGAGCACTGCCATACCCACCTGCTACAATTGGTACCACTGGTGCTACAGCTATGGATGTCTATGAATTTGGCAAAAGTTATTTCTCCATCATCTATTACATTGGTCCCACAGTGGTGTGTCTTAAAGAGACAATGGGTGAAAACACCTGATTCAGGTCTTAATGGCAGGTTTTCTTTTCCCAGGATTTGGGCATATGTCCCTATGAAATTGGTGAAATACAAGAGAAAAACACTGGTGGTTCTCAATATCATCTCTCCTTTCCAGCTCAGATGCTGTTTCTGGCAGCTCTGCCTGGGCTTTGGCAACTATTCCTTAGAGACTATTACCAGGAGAGGGGCCCTTTAGTGGCAGAAGAGTGTGTAATTTCTCTTGAACTGCCTGTGCTTATTCCAATTTGCTATCAAAGGGAGAAGGACCAACTGATTTAGAACTTGTCCTGCACAGAGTCCTCAGATTCACACACTGAGACATTTTGACAATTTTGCTGCAGGTAGGTATATCTTTAGGATGCTTAAAGTCAAATTAAAACCAGAGATAAGTCTCAAGCCTAATAATTTGGAAAATCAACTTTCTTGCCCCCAAATTTGAGTTCCTTCTGGGCAGTTAATACTAACTTGAAGGCCTGTTTCTGAACCAGGGGGTACTTCAAAACAAATATTGAAGCGAATTGAGTTACTTGCTAGATATTGAGAGGTCCTAAATATTGAAATATTATAACAGAAATATTTTATTTTAGAAATTGGAAAAAAATCTTAAATCATAAAATAAGTATTCAGAAAGTCAAAGAAAGATAAGTTTTTCCTCATGAGGGCAACTTTTGTATATTTTAAAAATCAAGAATGAAATTCTTTCCTGATTTTCTGCTTTTAAGTTGCATTAATTTTTCTACTGCTTTAGCATGTGCTTTATTTCCCTTTGTGTCATCCAAGTCTGCTAGACACGTAAGGAGTTTTAAGTCAGTGGTGAGTAAGAAGTATTGGTAATATTTTCCATCTATAATGTGTTTTATAATTTGTAGATTGCTGTTATATCTCAATATTTTCCCATCAACTCTCGTCTAGTAGATTTTTTTTTTTAAATGGGTGTTGGGAGCTAGCAGAGTTGAGGCAAGCAACTCAGTCTTAAGGAAATAGAATTTAGTTCCTTCTAGCAGAAGTTATGAGGTGCCCTGAGGGCTTGGCCAGAAGATAAGATTAACCTGGGGCTTAGCATCTCCTGTCTTCCTGCAACTTCCCCTTCCTGATCCTCCCCCATGGACACTGCCAGGGACCCCTCTGCATGGGCGGCCCTGCCCCCCTTTGTCTCTGCTGTATAAATACAGCCATTTCAGAGAATAAAACTGAGGCTTGATCAGAACCTTGTCTTGCCTTCATTCTTTCTCGTTCCTTGTTTGTTTCATTCTCTTAGGTGGTTCCTGCGTGCCCCCGTTGTTGTCCCGAGGGTCGGGACAAATGGGCTTTGACTGAAGAGCAAGGATGAAGATGTTATCTTATTTCTGCAGGTGAGCAAGTAGAGTACTGAAGAAATTATGCCAATCACTAGGCTAGCAGAGCTAGAATTGGCCCTCAGGTCCAGGTTTTCTGACAGCTTTACACTGTATCTCAAATGCTCAGGACACACCAGCTGACTTGATCCTGATGAAAATAAATGGAGTCTTGTTTGAAGACAAGTTTGAAGACAATAAAATAGAAAATGATTTAGATAAAACATCATCTCACATTATATAATCTTCTAGGGAAACATTTTACGGAAGAAAAAACTGATTCTAGACTGATGAGAGTTACTTGCACGAGTTGAATGGTGGCTCATTAACAGGACAGGCACTAGAACCTGGTCTTAGCCCTATGACCTACATAAGCAAGCCAGAGTAGACCTGCTTCTGGGTAGCAGTTATGACTAGTGACACTGACCATACTGTTTATCAATTGGTTATTCTTTAAAATATTTTGTAAAGCCAAGGAGAATACCATGGCATCTACTAACTATAAGGCCCTTCTACATTCACCTGGCTTCTAAATTCACACGTGAATGGGTCCTATTCAGAAAACAGAGGAAAGTATATACAGATTAAATCCAAACCAAGACATAAAGTAAATCTGTAGCATACAACACTGATGAACAGAAGGCCTAGTGGTGCCTGAGTTGTTATGAAAAACACATTCTTTTTTTTTAAGGAAAATTATGAAGAGGGTATAAATAAAAGAAGGCAAAAATGAGAGTACTACAAACACTGTGAGACTGGGAATTAAGGGTATCAGTCTATTTAATCTCCACCCCTACACTTTTTATTGGCTTTATTTGTGAGCTGGTGAGAGTAATTTTTTTTTCTGAGCCTCAATATTTCCATCTGCCAAAATGACAAGTTGCACTACATACCACACAGGCCCTTTATGGAACTTGACCTTCTGTGACATTAAGTGTTGTCTTTATTTTTCATATTTTCACCCCATGTGAAAGAACAATTTGTTGACTTACTAAGAAGCAGACCATCACCAAAGTCAATCCTTTGCTTAGCGTGTTGAAATTTTTTTGGGTGACAACTGCCTCCAGGGACTGGCTTGTGTATATTGAGAACATGCCATTCACCACCTCAATTTCAGACTGGAATGGCACTGGAATTCTGTGATGCCCACCCTTTTGAATTGGAGAAGGGCACAGTGACATTGGCATTTCAGCTTGGGGCTAGTGGTTGAATCACCCTTTAAAACTATTAGTTGGGTTGTGATCCAAAGATGGCTACTGAATGGAGCCAAAAGTTTCCACAGGGATGTCATTAAGAGAAGTGACTTTTATTACTGGAGGAGAAAGCCGGTGTTCTCAAAATCATGAGGTCCACGAATGGCAAGTTCCATCTATAGTATTTGGCCCTTTGTGATATGTGGGTACTTGTATAAGAGATAATTTTTTTTTCATGTTTTGTTTTTCCATCTAATAGTCCAATATTATTCTTTTACTAGTATTTATGTCTCCTATCAATTTTAAGCATGAAGCAGATATTAGGAAATGTTTGATAAGAAAATGAGTCTTGATGACTTCAGACAATATTGTTATTGTCTGAATTAACAATAAGGAAAGAGAGGAGACCTACATAAATTAATAATACAAAATAGCCTGTGACCTGTGCACTAAGAGAGAGGATAAGTCAACTATCATAGGGACTTCATAGCTGAAGAGATTAGGTGGGACATTATGAGAAAGAAGGAATTGAGTTGAGCCTTGAAGGACAGGTATGGTTTTCATATGTAAGGATGGTAAAGAATAGTGATAGAATACCCAGGTTAAGAATACCTTTCAAAGACAGGAAAGAACTGTAGTGTGTAGAAAAGAGCCATGGTCTAGGATACATGAAGTGGAGAAAAGGTTTGGAAATGTTAGTTGGTGGTCCTCTGGCAAGAAACTAGAGTGACAAACTCTTTGGAATTCAGTAGAATATAAAGAACCACTGATGTGTTTGAGAAGGAGAATGATATGATCAGAACAAAGGATTAGATTTGAATCAATTTATAATAAATGTACACTGTGAAAGGGCCATGATATTATATTTTATGTCAAAATGTGATTTGCTCTTTGAAAGTGTAATGCTCATCCTGGGTGGAAAAAAAAAAAATGAACTCTTTCAGGTGATCAGAGTACTCATTAACATTCCTGGGAAATGACCAAAAAAAACCACACACACACACACACACACACACACACACAAAAACAAACAAACAAAAAAAAACACCTCTTATTCTTCTACCCTGGAAGATCTAATTTATCTAACGTAAACAAAAATGAGCCTTTAGAGAATTATTTAACTATGTCCTGTATTGGCTAAGGTCTATTTTCAATCAATGTTCTTATATGTTTTTAAAGCAGTACACTAACCACCCTGTGTGTCAAACATGAGTATTTCAGTTATAAGAACACTTAAGAACTTTCCAAACAAATACTATTTTATTATCAGGATTAACACAATCTAATTTCCATCTGCATAGCACTCTACTGCAAGAATTACAATAGATTTATCTATATCTTGGTCCAATTTTTTATTTTATCTGCATGGTGAATAACTTGTATATATAATTTGTTATCCATTAGTAGGGTAAAAGAAGAACTATAAGCCTCAAAAAATTATTCTAAATAATAAGATCAGGATTTATATATTTTACTAGAGCACTGGTGCATGAATTCACCAGTGGAGTCCCTCAGCCTAACCTGTGGGATCAGGCTAAAACTGGCTCTCCAACATCCCCTGAGGGGTCCTGTACTGTGAGAGGGTCCTGTGTTGTGAGAGGGCCAGGCCAAGGGATCCCACCAGTGCAAAGTCAGGGCTGGGGAGGGACATGGAAGTTGGCCAGCTGGGGAGGAACTGCAGGAGGGCTCCAGGGGGTATCCGGCCTGACTTGCTCAGTCCTGATTGGCCAGACCCCAGCAGCAAGCTAACCTACCAGTCAGAGAGTCTGAGCCCTGATTGTCAGTGCACATGATAGCAAGCGGTTGAGCGGTTTTAGCATATCATTAACATATTGTGCTTTGATTGGTTGATCAGACACCAGACTGAACACTTAACAATATTAGGCTTTTATTCTATAGGATGGTCTAAGTGAGACAGAGGACAGATATTGCAGTTAGATGTTTGGATTCAATTTTGACTCTGCCAATTGTTACTAGTGATATTGAAACAGGATAATTGACCTCTTTAAACCTCAGTTCTTAATCAGAAAAATGGGAATATATCTGTATAGTGCATGTAATAGAAGCTAGCACATAGTATCAATTGAATTGTTGCCTTTTTAATCATTATCATTATCATTCATACTAGATTGTATATCTACACAATAAAAAAAATTGTCTGTAGTACAACTGAAACAACATTGGATTTCCAGGTATTCTTGGATCACAACTGAATTTCTATGTCAATAAGAACAACATTTTATTCTTGGACTGAAATGGAGGGAAGAAGCCTGGGACTGAATGGGCTGGAGGCTGAGGAAACTTTTTGTGGTTTACATTCAAGGGTATAATATTTACACCAATCTCAGGCAGGGCCTAAAGCCAGAAAGGAAAGGCTAAAAAAGAGGGTGGAGAATAATAAGGGAAAATCCAGAGCAGCTGGGTGCTGCCCAAAATCAGAGGGAGGGGCAGGATCTAGAGTGCAGGGGCAGCTAGGGGGACAGCTCCTAGAAATGAAACTGGCAAGAGCTCAGCAGACTTCCAGATCCTTGCAAAGAGGCAGGGTGTGGGGACCAGGAATGAGAAAATCAAGGCAAAAGCCCAGTTGAGTCTTGGTTGAGGTTCCATGCTTCATCTTGTGCAACTGAATTTCTATGTCAATAAGAACAACATTTTATTTCAGGTCCACTGGTTGGTAGACAGAGACTGTGGGTAGACCTCTGTCCTTCTTAGGTATTGAGTTATGCACAGTCTGTGTAGACTCAGAGAACAGCATCATTCAGTAAGTCTCACAGTCAGGTCTGCTGTTTAGGGCTGTTACACATAAAATGATTGAGTATGTGAGGCAGAGCTAGCTATTTCCCTGGGAAGAATCTAGGAAAATTTTCCTGGCTTGAGTTGTAGGGGATAGTTTTGCAGGGAATTCTTTATGTCAAAAACCCAGCAGAGAAATAGAGTGAAAAGGGAATGACTCATCTGACCAACCAGGAAAAATTGAAAGACTGCGTTAACAGAAACATCACAACAGGGTTGTTAAGGCTTCTCCATAAGATTTATCAGTTTCCTTTCCAAAAAGTTTTAAGATTAAAGATAGTTTCCATTATATGTTTCCTGTAGTGGAAGCAACACAGAGAAGGTAATTTTTTGTTTTATAACTATTAGCCAAGTATTTCAATGGCCTCTCTCATTACCACCTTAGACTATCATCAAGAAAAAGCATGAATCTTTATTGAACCCAGAAGGAAAGAGGAAAAATATTAGAACCAATAAGACCCTTGTTTGAGGTAGAGGAAGATCTTGGAATTTAAGCAGGTTTATTTATTTATTTTTCTGAAAATACTGTTATGGTTCTTTCTCTTAAAGCCAATTAGATGGAGAAAGATGCTATAAAAATTAATAGAAAAGTAAAGAGATTTACCAAGAAGTGTGAGTGTGTGTGTGTGTGTGTGTGTGTGTGTATTTACTTAATATATATATTAAGATCTACTAAAACTGTCATTTAAAATGAAATCACACTTACTCTGGTAGGGTAGCTCAGTTGTTTGGAGCAACCTCCCATACACCAAAAGTTTGCAGGTTTGACTCATGGTCAGGGCACATACCTAGGTTGTGGGTTCCATCCCTGGTCAGGATGTGTAGTGATAGAGGGCAAATGATCAATTTTTTTTTCTCTCTCTCTCTCTGAAAAATAAATAAAAATGAATTTATATTTGGAAAATAGTTATATAGTTCCTTTGAACTAAGTTAAAAGTTTTGTGTATGGACACTTAAGCCAGAAATAGGAGATACTTTTCCAAGATTACCATATAGCTCCAGAATAACAACTCCTTACTCCCAGTCTACAGGCATCACTGCCACAGTCGATTGCCTTAGTTTAAATGTCATCTTGCATTCCATCTTCTTCTTTATAAAGACTTATGCTTCCTACATGGGTTGGGGTCCTTAAAGCAAACCTGAGGCAAGAATTCATGTGTAAGCCAGTTTTAATGAAGTATTCCCAGAACAACTACAAGGGAGCAGGAAAGTGGATGAGAGAGAAACATCGACCAGCTGCCTCCTGCACACCCCCCACCAGGGATGTGCCTGAAGCCAATGTATATACCCTTGATGGGAATTGAACCTGGGACACATCAGTCTGCAGACCAACGTTCTATCCAAGCCAAACTGGTTTTGGCCATCAGACGGATTCTTGCTATGTTTTCTCTTTTATCCTTATTGGGTGCAATTCCTCAGTAAAAAGTTGGGCCCAATAAATAGGCTTCAGTAAATGTTGAGCATATGAATAAATACAGCTTCAAGCCTCTTTCCTATAGTAATTGTTCTCTCATTTGAGCCCTCTGTGATTATGTCATTTTTCTTTGAATCATAAGTATTTATATGTACTAGAGGCCTGGTGCATAAAAATTTATGTACTGGAGGGGGGGTCCCTCAGCGTGGCCTGTCCCCTCTCACAGTCCCAGAGCCCTCAGGGGCAGGAGGCAACCCAGCAATCAGGGGAAGGTGACGCCCCATCACATCTCTGCTGCTGCCACTGCCAGTAGTGCAACCCTTGGCTGGCTCTAGTTATCTGTGCCTCAGGCCAGCCCTGGGTGGTGGGCAGCCACCATTTGAGGCTTGCCTGTACCTTGGGCCAGTCCTGGGGGGCTTGGAGGCTAAGGAGACTGGGGGGATTCTGAAGGCAGGCACGCAGAGTGGTGGGGCTCATCTGGGGACAGGCCTGGCCTTGCCACATGCCGCTACCCAAAGGGGCTGAGGGGACTGGGCACCATCATCTAGTGACTGTGGGCACCACCACCATTTTTGAGGGCATGACAGTCAATTAACATATTCCTTCCTTATTAGCTGTGGGTGCCACCATCTTTGAGGGCAAGGCAGTCAATTAGCATATTCCTTCCTTTTTATATAGGATATGCTAAGTCCCCTGATGGTTTATAAGCAACTTGTGGTCATGAATCATATTGGATTGCCATGACACAACCTAGTGTGTGTGTTTTGAACATGGTAGGGGATCACAGAATGCTAATTGGAATGGTTGAAACACTCTACCAGTGTTAACAGATAAACAGCTTGAATACATAGTGCCAGACCAAAGTGGGATATTTAATTTTTATTCTTGTTCATATGTACTCCTTCAGGGTTACACTAAAGCAAGTAGTAACCATTATATATATTAGTAGTCTTGGGCTACTAATCAAAGTGATGGCAGAATCTTTGGAAAGCGTCAGTGCCATGTGAATATCAAAGATGTGTAATCCCAAGCATTGATATGTTTAACCCCCACTCATTCTTTTCTCTTCCACTGGCATCATGAATTTTCTTTCTCCCCAGGGGGATAATTTCTGATGTGTAAGAATTAATCACTCTTGCTTCCTCCTTGAAGCATTGCTAAATTAGCAGTTTGACATCACATCTATCATCCTTTCTCTAAGCTCTCTAAGGCCCATTAAGATTGGGTAGTTGCTGGGAACATAGTACGGGCTACGTAAGAAAATATTTCTTGGGAATCAGTGAGTGAATCAAAAACTGTTCCATCCACAGTGGTATTTGAGGCCCTGGGCTTATTACTGTTTGTGTTGCCAGCATATGATGTATGCACCAGCCATGAGGTGCTTACTTGTTTTTGCACTGGTACCATATCTCTCCAGGTCTAATTTATTAAAGTGAAAAACATCCCCTCTGGGCTAGAACATGAAAAAGATTTTTGGATTGGAAATCATTTTGTAAACCTCCAGCAGTTTTATTTTGTCTAGACTGAAGGTAATAAAAAGAGGGAAAGTCATCAGACATGATAATACAATGGCACGTGCAAGAGGGTCCCATGATTCATATATATATATATATATATATATATATATATATATATATATATATATATAAACACATTTTGTGGCCTTTTTACTACAATCTCATCATCTTCTGAGACTTCTTCAAACACTCTTCTTTGTTATTCAAGGGAAAACATCTTAATGACTATGAGCAAATCTTTCATTGAAAAAAATGAAATAACACACACACACACAAAATGATCCGCTGATAGAAGGTAAGGGGGGGGGGTTATTCTTATTTCTGAGGCACAGTTCATATTGCTATATGTATATTAACAAAAGAATATATATATATATATGTCAGGAATTTCTTCTCAACCTTCAAAGTATTCCTTTGCATTGTGAGTTAATTGAAACCAATTTAGTTTGGGCTACTCATTACCTGGATAGTGAGTTCTGTACCCGTGGACTTTTGGCCAGAAAGGAGCCTTAGAGATTATCTAAGATCACCCCACCTATGTAGCCCTTACAAGAAGAATAATGGCCCAGAGATGACATTGATTTAAATATTTTCTGGGGTCTAGGTTTGAACCTAGTACCTTGGGATCTTTCTACCACCTGGTGTTTTGCTCCTGTTGAGGCCTTCTCTGACCACTTAAAAATAAATCCCTTCTGTGTGACGAAGGACTGTAATCCTGGGACAGAAAACCTCCACAATGTAGTCCTTGATGGATGTGTAATAATGAGGTAGAAAGTGAAAAATTTTAGATGGTTATTACTACATGGCACCAAACACCCAACCTAACTGAATTATCTTTTATTTTGTATATTTATAAATGTGTATGTATTCCCTTGAGGGGCCATAAAGCATCCCATTAGATGCATGGATTTGGAAGAGTCACAGCACTGGTAGGATTAATACAATGTCCACAGGTAAGGAGCCCCAACAAAGAGGCATGCATCAAAAAACTGTTTTAAGAAAACAATCCTTAATGCTAGCTTCTTTAAGCTGATGCTTTCTTGGGAAAGCAGTAGGTTGTCTGTAAAGGTGATTTACCCAGGATGTGGCTAACTTACAACAGCTGTATTTAAAACACACACTCAGCCTTTATCCCTGAGGCTAGGGATGATTTATGCTTTTGCTGCTGAGGCTGAATTGGTGAAATGGACCTCAAAATATGTTAACTAGAAGGCACACTCAGAGGCATTGAGAAAGGTCCATATGCTCAGAGATCAGTTCACAAGCAAGTTGGAGCAAGCCCAGACTGAGGAAGTCTCATTTAGACAATGCTCCTTCTGTGACAGTATCTAGTTTTGTTCCTCTGAGTCACACTGAAATTCCAAGGGTCATGAGGGTGTCCCAGGGCATACAGATACCAGTTTTGGCTTTATTACTTACTAGCTTTGTGATCTTGGTCAGGTTATTTAATCTTTTGGAGTCTCAGTTTCTTAATACCTAAAATGTGAATACCGATATTATCTAATTCATATGATTGTTGTGGGATTGTATAAGATAGTCCCAGGTGTCCAGCACATAAAGAACTCTCAACTATGGCAATAAGAATAATTAAGGTTTACCAAACACTTTTTATGTGTTAGGCATAGTTCTAAATACTTCACATGGATTAACTCCACTATATACTAAGTGTCTCATCTCACATTTCATCTTATTTTTCCTTTAGAAAAGGAAGAGACTAGAGGATCTCAGCTAGAGGCACAGCTTCTGGAATTGCACTAGCAAGAGCCTTCACACACACACACACACACACACCACAAATAATCACAAGTAAAACTGGGAGAATCTGAATAAGACTGATCGATTATACCATGTCAATATCCTGATTGTGATATTATACTATAATTTTGCAAAATGTTACCACTGAGATAAATGGGAAAAGTGCCTCAGTGATAGCTCAGTATTATTCTTAGAATTGAATGTGATTCAACAATCATCTAAAAAAAATTTAAATTATAAAAACATGTAGTTTAAAGAGAGAGAGAAAAGGAGAATGACAATATAGTTTTGCTAAGAAAATTTTTTCTTGCTTTAGCCTGAAATTTAAGATATTTGAATACCCAGTTATTCCGCTCTTACAGTGCTAAAAAGGCAGATTTCCCCTGTCTTCAGTTAAATGAGAATAAAGGCAGTGACCCGAGAAACATAGCAGGAGATTGAATTAGGGCTTGGAGGTTTGATTCTCTGGGTGGCCATTGTTTCAAATTGGCCTTTGCTTCAGACCACAAAGCTGAGTGTGAAGTGGGTGAACAGAAGCCTGTTGCTAGGAAACAAATTCTCAGACTAGCGTCTGGGTTCAAACTCATATGGTTACTTGATAAGATTTCTGGATTTATTATTTGCTTCTGGAATTGCTTGGAAGCAAAGAGACTCAAACTCAAAAAAGGAGAGTGCCTTTGAGAGACTTCAGTGGAGGCACCCAGATCTGCTGACCAAAGCAGGTATCCCAGGACATTGCATCCTGGGCATTCCTGCTCAGCAGGGTTGATATGTGCTGAAGAGCAGTTACTATCAGGTGTGATTCCCCTCTTCCCACTTCCCTTTCCCAAATGGAAATTTTCTTTTTAGTTCAACTTTTTTTATAAATGAAATTCTTGGGAGATAACATTGGTTAATAACATTATACAAATTTCAGATGTACAATTTTATGACATCTGTATATTCTACTGTGTGCTCACCACCTGAAGTCTAGTCTCCTGTCACCATATATTTGACTCCCTTTACTCTCTTCACTCCCATACTTAATATCTCTGGTAAACTCCATTCTATTATCTGTACCTATGAATTTGTTTGTTTTCTGCTTTTTATTTTATATCTTATATATGAGTGACATAATGCAGTTCTTATAATTTTCTGTATGAAATTTTTCACTTAGCCTAATGCTCTCAAGATTCATCCAGGTCAGCAAATGGCAGTATTTTATCTTTTGTTATGGGTGAGTAGTATTCCATGGTGTATACATACCACATCTTCTTTATTTTTATTGTATACTAGAGATCCAGGGCACAAATTGGTGCATCTTGAAAGGAACTGTGGGCCACAAGGCTGCTGTGGGCACAGGGGTGGGTCTCAGCCCATCCTTCATGACCCCACCTGGCCCCTCCCACCACCGCCTCTGGTCACCTGTCTGCCTGCAGCCTGGTTCCTGCAGCAGCCACTCCAAGGCCCTGATGGTGTGGAGTGATTAGGGCCAGCACCAGCAGCAGGTGTGAGCAGTGTCTCCAGCACTGACTGCATATGCGAGTGGGGCCATTGCTGGCAGCAGGTATGAGAGGTTGCTGCCAGTCCTGATTGCCCCTTAGCAGGAAGAGGTAGAGAAGCCCTCAGAGGCGACCCAGATCGGTAGCCACCACTCGCAACTACTTGATTGGGACCAGTGCCAGACACTGGCAGTGGGTAAGAGCAGCACCAGTAGCAGGTACAAATGCCAGGCAGGACTGTGGCACTCAGGAGCAAAGAATTTTCACTAACCAACAGAGGCTCGCCCTGATGATAGCGACTAACACCCTGCCTTGGTCTGGCACCCCCAGTCATCTGCTCTACAATCCTGCCATAGCTGACACTCACCGTGTTCCATGTACATCCTCCAGTGGTCAGCGCAAGTCATAGCAACTGGCTGTTCAATTGTTCAGTTGTTCTGCTGTTCAATCTATTTGCATATTAGCCTTTTATTATATAGTACTAGAGGCCTGGTGCACAAAATTAGTGCATGGAGGGGTGTCCGCTCAGCCCAGCCTGCACCCTCACCAATTCGGGACCCCTTGAGGGGATGTATAACTGCTGGTTTAGTCTCAATTCTGGGGATCAGGCCTAAACCAAAAGTCAGACATCCCTTTCACAATCTGGGACCAATGGCTCCTAACTGTTCACCTGCCTGCTGGCCTGATCACCCCTAACTGCCCTCCTCTCCCCACCCCCCCACAGCCAGCCGGGTTGCCCCTAACTTTCTCCTTCCACTGGCCTGGTAGCCCCCAACTGCCCCCCTCTGCCAGCCTGGTTTCCCCTTACTGCCCCCCCCCCCCACCAGCCTGGTTACCCCATGCAGCCTGCTGCTCAGTCATTTGGTCATTCTTTAGTAACCCACCTGCCAGCCCCACACAGCCTACTGTTCTGTTGTTAGTGTGAGGGCATCCCAACCAATTTGCATATTATCCTTTTATTAATATAAATATGTCAAAGGACAGTTAAGGTTTTCCATGTCTTGCTATTGTATATAATGCTACAATCAACATGTTTTTATGAATAAGTGTTTTCAAATTTTCAGGTCAATAATCAGAAAAAGGATTGCTGGTAGCAATATTCTTAAATTTTTGAGGAACCTCATACCATTTTTCATAATAGCTATATCAATTTATAATACATTCCACCAACAGTGCATAAGGGTCCTTTTTTCTACACCTTCTCTCCAACTCTCATTATTTCTTGTGTTATTGATAATAGCCATTCTAATGGGTGTGATGTGGTATCTTGTGTTTTTAATTTGCATTTCCCTTATAGCTAGTAATGTTGAGAATTTTTTCAAATAAGAATTTAAATCTAACTCTGGACAATTCAATTAAATGAATTAATAAATTTAATTTTTGCTTAACAACTTACAGATAATTTTCATGTCACTTGTAATTAAGAGGTCCTTAATATATACACTGAGTAGCCAGATTACTATGATCTCTGAACGCATAATAATCTGGCCACTCATTGCATATCTTATATAATAAAAGGCTAATATGCAAATTGTTCCCTTGACCAGGTGTTCAACCAGCAGGCAGGCTGGCCAATTGCCCATGTCCCCTCCCACTGGCCAGGCTGGCCAGACCCCATCCATGCACAAATTCATGCACCAGGCCTCTAATATATATACTGAGTGGCCAGATTATTATGTATTCAGAGATCATAATAATCTGGCCACTCAGTGTATATTGTTCATCTACCTTATATTCAACAGTGTGTAGGTTATATACTTGCACACATAGAAGCATAGCAATGCAGAGGCATTATCAATAGAGGGATGTCCATTTACCTCCATAGAGCCATGAACCTACACCTACAAACACCAGTGTGCATTTATACACACACACACACACACACACACACACACACACTCACACAAGCACCCACACTACTGAAAGAGGCAATCACATAGGTACAAAAAGAGTCATTCACAGTGGCATATATGTGTGTGTGCAGAGTAATCTCCCTAGAAGAAAAACTATTAAGAGTCATCCTCTGCATCACACCTTTGGGCATATCATTAGCCTCAGCTTATTCAAAAGGAGAGTTGATGAAGTTATTGCGATAAATTAATGAAGAGAGAGCTATTTTCTTTGAGCATCGGAAGATGATGTGGGATTATAACATAATGAAGGTTTCTAAAGTTCAAAATCTGCTAATTAGGTTGTGTGCTCAATTCAATACAGCTTTGATTTCCATACATACAATTAGGACTTGCATGTCCATGAAGGGGTCTCCCTGGAGCTGGGTTCAGGCAGGTTGCAGAGCATTTTTAGAGCCTAGTATCATTTCTCTCCTCCCTTAAATATGAATGAAGAATGAAGCTACGCCTCAATTAGCTGAAGGGTAGTGATTAGGGAATATGAAATGTGGGCCATACTGGGCACAGTCACCAGGAGGACAAGATAGTGATAAAGAGGGAAAAACACATATTTAATGTTGTAATTTAACTTGGATTCTGAAATATATGGAGGAAGAGGCATAACAAATGGGCTTGCCACTCGAGGATTCTCATTCTTTCATCAATGTCTTGAGGAAATGTAATATTGATACAATACTTTTATCAGCAGATTATATTCCAAAATTACCAATTGCCCTATAATGTAATCACTGCTATTCCCCCCTTCCCCCCGTTCAAAAGCCTTGTCTCTTTATTTTCCTTTAATCAGAAACAGATATTAAGCTGTTTTTGGCTTTTTATTTCACTGATAATTTAGAAAAATACAGACCTGCTATGTGAAAGATTGCCACTCAATGTAAATTTGTCTGATGTTTCCTCGGGATAAAATGCAGATTTTATTTTTTGATTGTTTACTCCATAAATAACGTGTCTTCCTTGGGGCCTGCATATAGAGGCACATGCTCTGTGTTTGCTCTTCATTGGTAATGTTAATTTTGATCATTTGGTTAAAGTGTTCAGTTTTTTTCTTTTAAAATTTATAGTAAGTAATTTGTAGTTATATACCTCTAGACTTTGTAAATATCTTGTTTTTTTCCTAAAAACTACTTTCTAATATCCATTGGGCTTTTTTTGTTTGTTTGCTTGCTTTGTTTTGTTTGTTTGTTTTGCCTAAATTTATTTTTAGTATAATGGTTGTTAAACATTATTTTGTAATTTCATCATCCCTGTTTATATTTATTAGTTAATCTTCATCCATAAAGAAACATTTCTTCTCTTTCCTCCCTCTACAGATTTTCTATCTATTTATTATTAATACAGACAAATGGATTTTTATTGTATTTAACTGGTTATAATCCACCATGGTCCTTATTAAGTTAGACATTGAAATTACCCTAGATTCTAAAGTTCCTTTTCAAACAAGATTCTGTGTGTATGGGTATATGATTCCATATTTTTAAGAGACTTTTTAACTTTCTGGCACAAGATGTTTCATACTTATCTTAAGAACCTTCCTAGCCAGTTCTTGAATTAACCATTTTCCCAAGGAGCACTCGCTTCTTTAATGGTAATGGCATTTAAAAACCAAGACCTGAGTACTAGGTATGTTCATTTCTCTGGGAGTGTCATTATTTTAAGATCTTTTAATTTCATTATCTTAACACATAATAATCTGGTTAGGCTACTCAGTGTATATCCTATATAATAAATGAAGAATGAAGCTAAAGTAGATTTAGGAAATGCATAGATTTAGGAAATTGATATCCACATGAAAACATGAATTAAAACTGGTTGTTTCAATTCCTCTCCACCCCACAGAGCTCTTTGTCCACCTCTTCCCCCATTCCACATTTGTATTTCCTTCTCTCAAGTAACAATGCTAGCTCCCAACAGTATTAACATGTTTATTCTTTAGTTCAATCCTGTAACCCACAAAAATTATTTTAATATTGTTATACTCATAACACTCTGCAAACAAACAATTTCAACATAATTAAAGATTTTCTATGGTTCTTTTTTCTTTTTTTTTTTCTTTTGGTCTTTAGATGAAAGTTACATAGACAAAGAACAGTATTAAAATTTACTTTAATACAATAGTTCCTTTTCTCCCCCCATTTAGTGGGGTTATGTTATTTATTTGACTGGAGGCCCAGTGCATGGAATTCGTGCATGGGGGGGAGAGGGGGGGCGGGGCAGATTCCTCAGTCTTGCCTGCACCTTCTCCAATCCTGGACCCCTCAGGGGATTTCTGGCTGCCTCTCACAATCAGGAACTGCTGGCTTGAATGCCTACCCACTTGATTGTCCCTAACCCCTTTGCCTGCCTGATTGCCCCTAACCACTTCTGCTTGTCTGCCTGATTGCCCCTAACTGCTCCCCTGCTGGCCTGATCATTCCTAACTGCCTCTGCCTTGCCTGGGACCCAGGAGTCCCTCCTCCAGCTGGTTGCAGTTATCCAGGACTCGGGCTGGCTTCACCCAGGCTGGCTGCAGCCATAGGAGATCATGGGCAGGCGGCTTCACCCAGGCCACAGCCACATATGCCTGGGACTGTGGAGTGGGGGCAACTTGTCCTACTCCCAGGCCACAACCCCAGCTGCTGGTTACTGGGACTGCAGGGCAGGAAGCTTGTCCCTTTCCCAGGCTGCAGGTGCAGGTGCAGCCACTGGCACCCGGGACCACTGGGTGGGCACTTTGTCCCTCTCCTGGGCCGCAGCCTGGCTGGTCTCCATTCCTTTCTTGTGGGCTCATTTGTGCCTAGCTGGTCCCCACTCCTCTTTCCCCAGTATTGAGTGTCTGAGTCATTATGGTGTAATGGCTAGAGGGTGTGATGACCATTTGCATATTAGCTCTTTATTATATAGGATATACACTTATGCTCATTTGTGTCTATTTATATTTAATTTTACTGTTCTTTTTCCCATTGTTAATGGTTAATGGTTGTTTTAAATATATAAGCAGCTACTGTAATGGCCATAATGACCTATCAACAAGTCTCTCTGATGCCCACTGTGGCCAGGGAACAGACCTGATCAGGGGGTGAGGCTGCCAGCCTGCTCCTGATCAAAATCCCCTATCCTGATCAAGAGCTGGACCTGCTGGTCAAACGTCCCCTCCTTTACCTGCCCCCCTCCAACCAGCATTGCCCCTGATCAGCCTGCCTTAGTACAATAAGTCGAAAGCCCTTCCCCTAGCTGGCCTGCTGCTGATTACACTCCCCCACCCCAATAGGGGGTGGGGCTGCACAGCCAACCTCCTGCAGCCCCTCCCTCCAGCCAGCCATGCCCCCAATAGGTTCTCACCACCTTGATTGGCCCACAGCCCCTCCTCCTGCCCAGCCCTGCTTCCTATGGCCACCCAACCTCAATAGGGGATGGGGCTGGCCTGCCAATCTCCTGTGGCTGCTCCTCCCAGAAAAATACCCCCAATGGGACCCCACTATCCTGATCTGCTCACAGCCCCTCCCCATGGCCAGCCCCACCCCAATCAGCTCTCCCAACCCAATTGGGGGTGGGGCCAGCCATCAAATCACCTGTGGCCTCTTCCCCAGCTTGCCAGCTGCCAACCTCCCCCCATTTCTTCCTTGAACAGGCCCAGCCCCAATCTGCCCTGATTGGGGCTGGGCCAGCTAGACCCCACCTGTGCATGAATCTGTGCACTGGGCCTCTAGTTTAATATAATTATCATGATCATATATCTTAAAATATTACATAATAATATCCTCATAGAAGTATCATATTCTCCCCTAATCTTTAATACCCCATGCAGGTAAGCTATTTCATTAATTTCTGGTTTATCCGTTCAATGTTTCTTTTAGTAAAACTAAGTACAACAGTATGTTATTTTTCCTTCAGTTTCATGCAAAATGTACACAAAATTAATATGTATGTTGTTATGTACACTAAAGATAGGATATATGCTACCATTATTCTCTTTTGTATTTTCCTTTTTATACTTAACACATTTTATTTAGATTTTATTTTACTTCATAAAGTTTATCCTCATTTTTGAATAATAAATAACAGGGATTAAAATTGTGAATTAACAGTTAGTTTTCATTAGCTCTTTTAATATATTACCCTGTTAGTTTTGAAATCTATTCACATTGATGAGAAACCCTACCATTAGTATCATTGTTATTTGTAGAATTTGGCCTTTCTCTTAGTTCTAGAAGTTCTATAGATTCATTAAGATGTTCTATGATATAGATTTGTCTTTATTAATTCATGTTGGTATTTGAGGTGTTTTTGTTTTCATTCTAAGGACTTATTTTTTTAAGTCAGGAAACTTCTCTGGTCTTTTACTTGATTTTCTTCCATTCTCCTCTTTTTTTTTTTTAATATTTTATTGATTTTTTACAGAGAGAAAGGGAGAGAGATAGAGAGCTAGAAACGTCGATGATAGAGAAACATCAACCAGCTGCCTCTTGCACACCCCTATCGGAGATGTGCCCACAACCAATGTACATGCCCATGACTGGAATCGAACCTGGGACCTTTCAGTCCACAGACCGATGCTCTACCACTGAGCCAAACTGGTTTCGGCTTCATTCTCCTCTTCTGTAACTCCTATTAATTACATTGAAATGTTTCAATTTATTTTCCATGTCTCTTATTTGTTCTTTCTTATTTCTATATGTGCTGTTCTATCTTCAACCATGTTCATTTATTGATCCTATTGTCATATCTACTTATTCTTGCATTATTTATGCTTTTTTCATATCTTTGGATCATTTTAATTATGTTATTTTGTCATTTATCTATGACTATGCTAACATTCTTATTTGAAAGTCTTTGTCATACTGTCTCTTAAAATTAATTTCAAAAGACATAAATTAGTATTCTGATGATTTTATCATTTGTCTTTCTAAGTTCTATGATTTTATAATTTGGGCTGATTTTGAGTCAGAGGGATTCTCTTTCTTCCACCTAGTCAGTAGTTTTGTAATTTTGGAGGCATTTTAAACTATCTCCCTATAACTGTCACTTCTAGCTGCTAGTTCTGGAGGACAACAAATGCTCTCTCTCAAACCCCCTTCCCTGTTTACACTTATACTCTGTTTCTGAATATAACAACGTAATTATTATCTTCAACCACAATTTTCAGTTGAGTATATTAAAACAGTCAGTTGAAATGACTTGTCTAAAGCCACATGGTTAATGAGTGAAAGTGCTGGGACTCAAATTCAGTTTTCCTGGCTTCAAATTCCATATTTTTTCAGTGACTCCAAGTAACCTTTCTGTTAGCTTTTACTTTTCCATTTAGTATTTTTCTAAACTTCTATTGATTTTGGACTTTCTTTTCTAATTTAGACTGTAAATGAATGAGAGCATTTTTCCTCTCTTAGGGCATCATGACTTGGTGGAAGGGATGCAATTAAACTTACCTGGGTTCTTTTCTTAACTGAAAAATTAGTTAAGTCTCTGGGCCTCAGTTTTCTCTTCCAGAACATTAAGTGACTTAGTTGAAATGAACTTTAGGTTCCTGCTCAGCTGTAATAGTCTTTCAGTGCATATTTTGTATGACTCATTCTCAACAAACTATAGGTTGCTGATTGAATATCATTTATATTTTAAGATATTATTATGTATTTAAGTATTATTAAGTATTATTTTGTTATGGAGATTGTTCTTTACCATAAACAATAACAGCAACAACAACAAAAACCCCACTTCATAGTAAAGCAGAATGGGTTCAGCCAAAACCGGTTTGGCTCAGTGGATAGCACGTCAGTCTGTGGACTGAAAGGTCCCAGGTTCCATTCCAGTCAAGGGCATGTACCTTGGTTGCGGGCACATCCCCAGTAGGGGTGTGTGCAAGAGGCAGCTGATCGATGATTCTCTCATCGATGTTTCTAACTCTTTAGCCCTCTCTCTTCCTCTCTGTAAAAAACAAAACAAAACAATAAAATATATTAAAAATAAAAAAATAAAAAAATAAAAACAGAATGGGTTCACAACCACGAACAGCTGGTTACTAAGTGGTTTAATGATTCCATATAGAAATTTGCTATTAAGCCCTGGGCTAAATGGACTCTCCTTTCCCTTTTTTAAGTGCAGACGTTATTCCTGGGAGTGATAAAGTCATGAAACTAAGCAAAATATGCCCAATAGTTTTCAAGAAGACACTAATGGGTCTCCTGGCAAATCTACCACTAATTATTCTGAAAATGATTGTTGACTACATGAATTATAAAATTAATAAAATTAATAGTCAAATATTATGACATTGAATCAGATTTGAAAATAAGTTAAATTAGTCTATGCAGACAAATAGGCAAACACTTCACAAAATTTATATATATATATATATATATATATATATATATATATATATATATATAGCTAGTAAGGACATGAGATGGTGTTTATTGAAAAGTAAAACCACAATAAATGCAATAAATACACTATAAATGGCAGAAAGCAAGAAGACTGACACTAAATGTCAGTGATAATGTGGAGCAATTGACATTGCTGATGAAAGCATAAATGATATATGGCTATGAAGATGTGTGTGCAATTTCTTATAAAATTAAACCTGCGTGCAACTCATGACTGAGCAGTTCCACTTCTAAGTATTTGCTCAAGACATCTGAGAACATAAGTGCACAGAAGACTTAAACAACAATGTTTCCAGCAGTCATTAATAAAAACTATAGTCTGGGAAAAGTGCAAATGTCTACCACAGGATAATAAATATATGTGGTAATTACCTCAATAGAATACCACTTAGCAATAAAATATAAACTATTGTTATATACAGCAACATAAATAAACATTAAAATATTATATTAACTAAAAAATCTAAATATAAAAATACATGCTATATAATTTGAGTTATTCAAATTTTAAGAACCAACAAAACTAATCTCTGGTGATAGAAGTCAAAAACTCATTTCCTTCTTGAAAAGCATTTACTAACAAGGAATACAAAAACTTCCCTGGGCGATGAAAACATTCAATATTTTTGTTTGGGAGAATGATACAGGTGCATAAAATTATAAAAACTTATTGAATGGAACATTTAAGATTTGTGCATCTTTGTGTGTGTGTTAATTATACCTCAATTAAAAAGTGACTATAGAGAAACTGCTATTTTCCAGGCTTTGAATCTAGTCATGCTTATCCATTGCTAGGAAACTTTCATACCTCACACTTTTCAAGCACTCAATATTGGGTTATATAGTTATCAATCTGCATAGAAAAGCAAAGTATCTCTTACTAGATGTTGGACTTTTAGTTGAAGAACTGAGAAATGGCACTGTTGGCTTTGTACCTGAAGTTAACCAAAAGTACAGTGGCTCAAATTCGATGTAGTGAGCTTCAGGACATATTCATGACAGTGTAGGGAGGCCAGACTGGGTAGATTAGGAAGTGCATGTTGAATAGTCCTGGGATTAAACTAGTCAAATAGGGTTAGATCATAATATGCTGTGCTTTGATAACCAGGTAGAGAGCATCAGAATTGTTAAGTAACATTCTTTACTCTTTATGCCCCAGTATTATCACATACACTTTCTGGTTTTTGTAAAAATAATCCAAATATTTGTGGACCTGTAGTACATGAACTCAGTGCTTTAAGAACATATTTAGGACCTAATCTCTAAACCAAAAAGTTTAAATACAGAATAGTGGCATTTTCTGTGGCATTCACTTACCCTTAACCAAGTACTATCTTATCCTGATGCTGAGTTGTTTGTGGATAACTTTTCCTACTATCAAGATTATAAATTCTTTGTATCTGACACCGTCTTCTGCCTTTTTCCAGACTTCAAGACCTGATGTGGTTGAATGTACATTGTATAGCAAAATTGATATCTGTTGAATGAATGATAAATGAGAAAAAATATTGCTTGATTCTAGACTGTATGCAATAAAGGGTTACATTATGTGGTAATGAACAAAGCCTGGCAGAGCTAGAAAGGATATCTAAAGTCATCTACTTCAACCCTCTTTAAATCTAGACAGGGAAACAGCAACAATGCTAGATACCTAAATAGATAATTTTAATGTGAGAAATTGGTCATGCATGTGATAAAGAGCTGACAAAAGAGAGAGAGAGAGAGAGAGAGAGAGAGAGAGAGAGAGAGAGAGAGAGAGAGAGAGAGAGAGAGAGAGAGAGAGAGTTTAGGGCAATCCATTAAATGAAAACCACCCCTAGACTGGAAAGACCAAAAAAGGGGGTACTGCCAAAACTGGTTTGGCTCAGTGGATAGAGCGTCGGCCTGCAGACTGATAGGTCCCAGGTTCGATTCAGGTCTTGGTTGCAGGCACATCCCCAGTGGCGGTTGTGCAGGAGGCAGTTGATTGATGTTTCCCTCTCATCAATGTTTCTAACTATCCCTCTTCCTTCCTCTCTGTAAAAAATCAATAAAATATATTTTAAAAAAGAAAGAAAGGGGTACTGTTTCCAGAGCTCAAAAGTTGGAAATATTCATGGAGCTGGAGTTATAGGGGAGACATAGCCATTGTTAGAGATTCCACAGAAAGCATTTTAAAAAAATATGCTGGCTTTTCTTCTTTCCCTTGAATAATTTTCAATACGCCATGTGAGTCAAATCTACCTAAAATCTAGAAGGCCTGGGAGCCTTATTCCATTATAGTGATATATAGAGAGCAAAGGAAGAGAGGGGAGGGAACTGAAAGCAAACTTGCAATTTGCAAGCAGACATTCCTAAAGAAAGATGACCATGGGCCAGGTCTTGAAAGATAAGTTGAATTTAAAACTTGAAGGGGCAAAAACAAGACCCATATGAGCAAAAACAAAGAGGGATCAAGCATATTCATGGCAGTGTAGGGAAGCCAGTCTGGGTAGATCAGGAAGTACATGTTGAGTAGTCCCGGGATTAAACTAGTCAAATAGGGTTAAAATATTATGTGCTTTGAAATTGTTAAGCAAAAAGAGCTTCCGAATTGTTAAGCAAAAAGAGAATCAATAAAGATATTTGATAAAAATGATGTTGAAGGAAGACTTTTTGGCAGGAGCATGCAGGGTGGATTGGAGTGAGAAGAAAGTAGGGACAGGGAAGCAACAAAGGAAGCCATTGCAATAATTCACTTGTGTACCAGGAAATCTTGCCAATGTCACAGCAGCAGGTATAGAGAAGAATAAACAGATTAAGTATTCAGCAAAATTTTAAAATTATAGGAGGGGAAGATGAACAACAAATTAAAAATGATGCCAACTTTTCAGCCTGGATAACTGGAATAATAATTATTATTGAGATGTGCTGGTAAGAGACATTTAGTTCCTCTTTAAATGAGTTGTCTTTGAGATAAAGGCAAGATATGAAAAGACAAATCTGGGAGAACAATAAAGTCATATATCTGAAACATGGTTGAAAGAACAGAGATGGGGAGGTAGTTTTAGAGGTAATCACCCAGCCATGAGAATGGATGAGGAAGAAGAACCCACAAGACAAGGATTGTGAGGGCAAAGACCTAGCCTTGGCAAATGCCACTGAAGAGGTAAGAGAAAAAAGGAGGAAGAGGAGTCTGTGAAGAGAACAGAGTACAAAAGTTGGAAAGGCAGGTAGAAATATAAAAAGAAAAGAGAAAAGACAAGTCAGGGGTGTTGGGGAGTCAATGCCTTACAGGGTCAGGAAATATGGCTCCGTTGGCAGAGTCCACTTGCATAATGGGCAATCCAAAATTTGCATTTTAATGAAAGAATAGAAGAAATAAATATAATCTAAATTGTTTAATGATATGGAAACATTAATGAAAATGCAGAATAAGAAAACCTCTCCCTAGGTTCACCCTATCATATAGTAACAAAGATTACTCTCTATTTTAAAGTTTTCTTAAAACAGAATGATGTTATTTCTTTCCATTAAAAATAAATTAATACACATATACACTTACTCAATATAACTAGCTTCTATTACTTCTTTCCTCATGAAAACAGTTTGTCACAATTTATGCCCTGTCCTAGAATATGAATGGTATTAACATGTTTTAGGTTCTCTTGTCTGTAATTTCATAGTGTAGAACTTTTTTTTATTATTATTATTTATCTGTTGTGGAGTTTGGAATTTGCCTGGAAGTCATCTAGGTTCAACTCATCATTATTTTGAATTCAAAAGAGATTTAGGAGGGTGTTAAACTCATTTACAAAAAGTTGGGCGCCATCTGATAATAGGCTAAACACCTGGCCTCAACTCTGTGGCAATAGCAGACCATGTATCTATCTCTCTGGAGAGGAGCATGTCAATGATGAATGACAAGAGGAGGATACACAAGGTGGAAATATGAGAGAGCGTGTCTTCTCATATATGGAAAAATGGTTGGATCAATCGGTGGACCAAGAAAGTATGTGCACAGGAGAGGCATAATGTATACAATGAGAAGACTAAAGGTCCTTGCCTGACTTTGCCATCCCTGGCTGCATGATTTTGGACAGATCATTAATTAATCTGGGCCTTACATGGATTTGGGGACAATTAACCAAGATAACATAAACGTATGGAGCATGAAGCAGGTACAGTTTTTTTTTTTCTTTAATGTTCTTCATACAGGGAGACCAAAACCTAGAAGCATATTAAGCTTCTTGACAGAAGTCCAGACTGTTATCCACTCCTGAATTATGTTGCTTAACTCCTCAAGGCTATATGCAGTCTTCTGGACTTTATCTTCACACACCTCTGTTAATGAAGTTCCTACAACTGACTCCAAGCCCAGTTCAGACCGTGACATTTTATACTTGAGCACAGAGACAGGTACTCTCAGGCACCCTGCCACTCAGCGATTAGGTTGGACTGATTTTGTTTCAAGCGTGACAATTTACCTTGACTATTTTTGAACTAAGAGAGATGAATTCCAGTGGTTAGAACTTTTATAAATGCAGTTGTAGCAGCCATTAAATGTGACCGACACTTAAAAATGGCAGCAAATTATTCTAAGCACAGCAGAATTTTTGACTGCTTACAATATCCCTGCTGTATTTACACACACACACACACACACACACACACACACACACACATACACATGCACACGCACGCATGCACACACACATGGAGCAGATGTTTACCTGCATTTATGTTCAGTCATATGCATACATGGGGGAAGAGTGATGAAGTTTGGGTGGGCACAGAGCCTAGGACAAAGAAAGAAGAGAAACAGACAGAAGATGGCTCATTTCTTATATTTTTCCATTGACTGGGTTTTAGTGCCTATAATTAGTGTGGGTTGCGGTGGGGTGGGGGACAGGCGGAGGCTGACAGATCTGTTTAAAAAATATTTTGTGAGATTCTTGGCATAAGCAGAGCCACTGGAGGCCAGTGACTAAGGGTGGCACTGAGCTGGGGAGGTGGCACTTCTAACTGGGGCTGCTTAGATGCCAGCACAACCATGGAGACAAAGGCCTGGAAAATTGAACATATCTGCCTTGGACACCAGGTTCTGACAACCGTGGTAGCAATAGCATGGAAGCTTCTGTTTGGCGATTTGTAAGCAGCAAACCTAGCAGAACCCAGAGAAGGAGGGAGAAGACCAGGGTATATGTTTCATGGCCACTCTAGCTGGTCTACTAGTTCCTGGGCTTGGTGACTGGTAGTCCAAGGCTCTTCAGGAGCAGCTGGAATGGAAGGCAGGAGACTTAGATTTTCAGATCAGCTTTGCTGTAGACTTACTGTGTTGCCTCAGACAAGTCATATTCCCTATGACCTATATTTTGAAGTCTATGAAATGTTTTAATCTGAAACATCCATCTGGGTCTAACATTATTCATCTCCTAAATTTATGATTCTATTGTCAGTTAATTAAATAAATATTTTCCAAGTGTCTGTGTCAAGTTTCGATGGATAAATCTAGACATGCAAATATAATAATGTTGTTACTTGTGATGTTTGGCAGATCCAGTTTCAAAATCTACTTTTATCATTCACTGATGATGAGACTTTGAACAAGTTATAATGAAGACAGTAACACCTCCAGTCCGGGTCATTAAAGAACAATGTACAATGCACTGGGCATAGAATAGGTGCTCAGAAAGTGGTGCCCACTATTATTCTATTATCGATTAGGTATTCTAATAACAAGCCATGTCCATTCATAAATAAAATATACATTTAAAATTTATATACTCATTTAATCATCACCACAATTGAGATATAAAACATGTTTATCACCCCCAAAATGCCTGGGCACTTCGTATAAAGTATTATCTCCCTCTTTGCACTCCCTACCCCTCTCTAGCTCCAGGTTGCCATTGATATGCTTTCTGTCAATGTAGATTAGATTTATTTTTCTAGAGTTACACATAAATGGAATCATGTAGCATGCAATTTTTATGACATACCAATGTATACATTTATACATAGTTTGCTATTATTATCTAGAGTTATTCAATACCTTTATTCTCTCCTAGATGACACAAGAACATGAGTAGTTTTTCTCTCTCCCCTTCTTTCCCTCCCATCTGTTACCTGACACTTGGAGATTAGATGGGATTTTAATTATAAATATTAGGTCATAAATATTTTAATATTATGCATCAAGAGTTATTTAAACCTACTCTAGGTTTTCTACTTGATTTAATCACCACTATTTCTTGCATCTTATATATTATTTATTCTTTGATTTGTTACCTTTGTGCTTCATGCAATTCTTTCAGATACCTCTACCCCCCATCCCCCATTCTATCCCAACTCAGACATGAGACTAGTAACTTTTCCTAAGTACTTATTTGCTCTCTTATTTCAGTGGTAGTTTATATAATACATATAGGATTCTAATAAAGTTATGTTTTCCTTCATTTTCTCCTAAAGTCCAGTTTTGCCAGTGAGAGCTCAGATACAGTACCAAAAGTGACCATCTCAACCAGGGCTTTTGATGAATTTTAAATTGTATTACAACTTATTACAACTCTATTACTGCTTTTCTATAGACCAATTCTCTTTTTAATATTCAAATTTCAAGTGCCAAGTCCTATAGCACAGTGTTCCACTCACATTGTGGGCACACAAATGACCTATAGATCTTATAAAAATACAAGATTCTGAAGTGAGGCCTGCAATTTTGCATTTCTGGTGGCATGGACCTCACTTTGAAAAGCAAAGCTCTGGCTGCCACTTCTCCATGGAGATGATGGCCTTTTTCAACCTTATGAAGATACTAATCAGTAATCTTAAATGTCTGCCGCTGTAGCTTCCATTCACTCTGCTTCTTGATTGCTAATATTTATATTTCTTGTGTCTTGTCTCTTTCGGGATTGGTTTTCTCAAATATTTTTTTCTTTTTTGTCCCTTTCCATTTTTTCCTCCCCCCACTCTCCCATATTTTGAAATTTTTGGTTGTCAGTTACCTGTTGCTTAACTGCTGTTGTGACTGTGGGAGAGGAGTAGGCATGACACTCAGAGTGCACAGTACTTGAATAGCTGCTGTGGAGGTTCTACATCTAGTCCCCCTGACTTCGGAGTTGATCTTCACTGCTTTTAGTCTCTGGGGAAAACCACTGCTACCAACCCTTTAACACTAGTGGGTCAAGGTGGGGAGGATAAGGAAGGGAGTAGGAAAGTTGACTAACATAGCTAATAATTATCTTGATGATAGAAATAACTTTTTTTTTCATTGAATTTTAGAGAGTGGAAGGGAGGGGGAGAGACACACAGAGAGAAACATAGATGTGAGAAAGACACATCTAATGATTGCCCTGAAACATGCCCTGACTGGGGACTATCTAGGAACAAGCCTACAACCGAGGTACATGCCCTTGACTGGAATCAAACCTGCAACCCTTCAATCTGTGGGTTGATGCCAGCCACTAAGAAAAACTGGCTATTGCATGAAATAACATTTTGAGTGCTTAGGGCATGAATGGCACTTTTCTAAGTATGGTGCTTATTAACTCATTTAATGGATAAAATGTGTCAAACTTTGAAAATCTAAACCACATAAATTCTTTTTCTCTGTGTTTTTAGTGACATCTAACTTAGGTTGAGGATCACAATTTCTTTCAATCATATCTTCTTTTCTTTCTTCACTTCTTTGAGTATATGGAAGGATGCAGAAGATACAGACATTTATCTGGATGAAATAGCCCAAATATTCCAGGAAAATTAGATAAAACCCTAAAGCAAAACCCTGTGTAATGAGAAGGGAGCAAGTAAGAATAATAAGAGAGGAAGAAAGGAAGAGAACAAATAGTAAATAAAAAAGAGAAGTTGGGAGGGTGGGAGTGTGCATAAAGAAGAAACAGGAAAAAAGGGATGGAGAATATGAGTGAAGGTTAAACTTTCACAACAGTGGAAAATTTAGCTGCATTTTTTTGGTGTTAGTTTTGCCCCTTCTTTAATGCTTTCAAATTTCTGCAAACAAGAAGATTAATTGAGTAGCCTTCAACATTCAGAGAGGAGAGAGAAACCTGGCTGTTGAGACCTTACAGACATCACTGAGGAGAACAGGCAGAATATTAATTTTGGCTCACAAAAAGGCAGACTTTCACAAGTTTATTGAAGAGATATTTTGTTCTGTGTTTTACGTATTGTTTCTATGAGCTGAACAAAATGGTCTATTATTTTGTGGGCTTATAAGGATTGTTTTCTGTTTTGTTTACAAGAATTTTATTGGCAATATTTACTTAGACACCAAAGAGGAAGCTATTTAAATCTTGAACCCTGACTGATTTGAATATGCAACTTAATGTAATCTTCATCTCAAAGGTTTTTTTCATAATTTTCAGAAAGTGGATGGACAATGGAAAAATAGATAAAGCCATCAATTTTGGGGGGACAAACAACTACTTTTCCATAGGTTGGTATCTTGGACATTTGAAGCTGATACTATTCACATAATTTCCCCTCTTTTTAAAGGTTTTGAAAAGCAAAAACAACATTCCCAATTTTCTATACTTATCTGTTATTTTTTAGAGTTTTATATTTAGTGTGCTTCCAGGAGCCACTCTAATTATCTTTAATTAAAATCAGACTGTATTATTCTTTGTAAAGAAAGCAGCTTAACAGAAAGGACAAGGTCAGAACAGCCCTTGGGACATTAGCTTTGTTCAGGTCTACCTTGCCTTTTATCTTCTTTATTAGAGGCCCAGTGCATGAATTCGTGCAGAGTGGGGTCCTTGGCCAGGCCTGCAATTGCAGCCAGTTGGCTGGGGGGAGGGACCTCGGAAGGTTGGCTGTGGGAGCATACTGATCACCAGGGGGAAGCTGCTGCAATGAGTGTCTGCCCCCTGGTGGTCAGTGCTCATCATAGCAACCTTTTGACCAGTTGTTCGGTCAACTGGTCATAATGGTCACTTAGGCTTTTATATATATTGATTGTTGAAAGTATTGCATATACCCCATTCCAACCTCCCCCTCGCCCCACCTCCAGGACTACTGGGACTATTTATTGTCTGAGTTTGTGGGTCATGCCTATATGCATGTAAGTTCTTTTGTAAATCTTTCCCTGCTCTCCCTAGTCCATTCCCTCTAAGATTTGTCAGTCTGTTCCACACTTCCAGGTCTCTAGATCTATTTTGTTTAACAGTTTATTTTGTTCATTATATTCCAAATATAAGTGAGATTATGTGACATGTATTATTTCTCTGATTGTCTTATTTTGCTTAGCATAATACTTTCCAGGTCCCTCCATGCTGTCTCAAAGAATAAGAGATCCTTCTTTTCTACATTTGCATTGTATTCCATTGTGTAAATATGACATCTTTTTTATCCCCTAATCAATTGTTCATGTTGCAGTTTGTCACTTGAGTCTCACACAAATTATAGCTTCTGAAAAAAACTGAGCTTATATCATCTACAGTACTTTGTCCTAGGTTCTAATTCTGGGACAGAAAAATAATTCCATCAAGTTCCCGGATTTAGGAGCCATCAGAGCTCTGTAGGGAGGCAGATTGGGAAATAGAATGAACATTTCATGTGCTGCAACAGGGCTATATATATGTTATCATATGAGATAAGTGGACGGGAACCTCACACCATTTGAGTAAGTGAAAATCCAGGATAGGCAACCTCCACCTGTATCTCACAAGATGAATAGATGTTTCCCATTATAATTACCATTTTCTTTTTTCTTTTTAAATATATTTTATTGATTTTTTTTTTTTTTTTTTTTTTTTTTTTTTTTTTTTTTTTTTTTTTACAGAGAGGAAGGGAGAGGGATAGAGAGTTAGAAACCTTGATGAGAGAGAAACATCTATCAGCTGCCTTCTCCACACCTCCTACTGGGATGTGCCCACAACCAAAGTACATGCCCTTGACTGGAATCAAACCTGGGACCTTTTAATCCACAGGCTGATGCTTTATCTCCTAAGCCAAACCAGTTAGGGCTAATTTCTCCTTCCTTATAATTTCTTAAACACTCTATAACTGCCCTTTCCTTTTCCTCCTCACTCTACAACCTTTCTAAATCCCCCAGTTGTAAAGCTTTGCCTAAAAACAAAATGACATATTCAAAGTGCCCTGGTATTACCCTTTAAATTAGGGGTGTCGAACTCAATCAGAGAAGGGGCCAAAATCTAAAATCCAGCCTAAATCGCGGGCCGAATGGTTTACTGAACAGTCATAAACTGTCATTGTGATGGAAACGCAGCGGAGTGCAGTGATGGCAGCGCGGTGCAGGCCACATTGTAAGGCCTGGCAGGACGGATTTGGCCCGCGGGCCTTGTGTTTGACACATGTGCTTTAAATGGTGCTTAGGAAGTCTTGAGTTTACTGGACTGTTTCAAGTAAAGTTTGGAGTTTGACTTGCTATTTATTCAGCAAAAATTCCTCTTCCTCCTCAGAGTCTCCCTCTTGTATCTTAAGCTTGTGTCATTTATTCTGATAAACATAGCTCTGTAAGTTATGATACCAATGTTTATCCAGGCATAATTAATTTTCTCATGGTGTCACTTGCCTTGCCAGCCAATTCCAAAAAGGGGAAGTGCTTTAAATGTGGGCATTTTTAGAAATGATGGGTGGGAATGTATCTCTGCATTCAGTACTGATAGGGGTGGTAAGAGACTACATAACACCCTGTTATAGGGTTGATAATCTCCTTGTTGTCATCCATCACTGAAACCTTGCACTTTGCTCTGGTTGAGGCAGGAGTGGGCCTATCCATCCTGGAGAAGTGTAGTGCCCCAACCTTGGGAAATGATTGGCATTAGTTTTGCAAATGTTCCCTTAGATCCAGGACATCATATCAGTCTTTGTCATGTGTATTGATTATAGTCTTTCTTTCAGAGATTCTGGCTCACGACTGGGATACTGATGTGATTTTTATGTCCCTTATTGTTAAGAGAGAGAAATGAGAGAGGCTGCATGAAGGTGAAACATAGATTTAATCTGCAGTGGCTACTGTCTCATTTGTTTTGGGTAGCTATAGGCACTGTCTGCCATGAAGCAGAACACCTTTTACCTTTTGATTAGCAGTCCAGAGGAGGCTATCTGCAGGTGGCAGCTTTGGGTGCCAGTGACTGTTAAGATTTCTAACGGTGGGAAAAGGGAGAGTGGGGAGTTATAGACCACAGCATATATAATGTGTGGCTTATTCAACAGTGGGTCTTGAAAATGGCAATCAGGTACATGAAAAGATGTTCAACATCACTAACCATGAGGGAAATGCAAAACAAAACCACAATGAGATGTCACCTCCCACCTGTTACCATGGCTACTATCAAAAGACTAGAGACCCGGTGCACAAAATTCATGCACTTAGGGGTTGGGGGAGAAGTCCCTCAGCCCAGCCTGCACCCTCTTGCAGTCTGGGAGCCCTCTAGGGACATCCAACTGATGGCTTAGGCATGCTCCCCACAGGATATCAGTTGGAAATCCTTAGTGCTGCTGCTAAGGCAGGAGAGGCTCCAGCCACCATCAATGCACTGGCCAGCTATGATCCTGGCTTCTGGCTGAGCAGCATCCTCCCTGTGGGAGTGCAGTGGCTACCAGAGGATAGCTCTTCACTGAGAGTTTAGGATAAGAAACTAGTATCAATAAGCCTATGGAGAAAAGGGAACCCTTGTGCAATGTTAATGGATGTGCAAATTGGAGCAGCCACTGTGGAAAACAGTTCAATTCCTGGTCAGGCAACATACCCAAGTTGAAAGCTTGATCCTTGGAAGAGAGAATACAGGATGCAGCCAATCAATGTTTCCTTCCCACATCAATGTTCTCTCTCTCTCTAAAAAATCAATAACAATATTTAAAAAAAAATCCTGCCATTTGCAACAGCATGGATGGACATTGAGGGCATTGTGCTCAATAAAGTAATACAGAGAAAGAAAAATTATCTATATTCTTCATTGTATGTGACTTCTAAAAAGTCTAACTCAAAGTAATAGAGAATATGATTGTGGTTTCTCAGAGGTAGGGAAGTAGAGAGATGTTGGTTAAAGGGTACAAATTTGAGCTATGAGAAAATTAGTACTGCATGGAGTGTATAGTTAATAATACTCTAATCTATATATATAAAAGCCTAAGTGACCATCCGACTGTCCAGTAACTATGATATTCACTGACCACCAGGGGGCAGACACTCAACCCAGAAGTGAAAACCACAGGCATGGAAACATGGAACAGACTGATGAATCTCAGAGGGAAGGGGGGTAGGGGGAGGGCAGCAAGAGATTACCCAAAGATCTTATATGCATACTAGAGGCCCAGTGCACTGATGGGGTCCCTCCAGTGCACATATATGGACGTTTTATGAGAATGGATCTTAAATGTTGTCACCACATACAAAAAAAGGTAATTATGTGAGGGAATGGAGTCAAGTGGTCTTATTGTGCTAATCATTCTGCAGCATGCACCATTGTGAACGTTACATTGTGCACCTTAAACTTATATTATCCTATCCAATAAAAGAGTAATAGGCAAATTAACCATCACTCTGCTACATCCACAAGCCACACCCACCAGCCAATCAGGAGTGAGTATGCAAATTAACCCCAAACAAGATGGTTGTGACCAGAGAGCAAGCAGGAGGCTTGGGTTTCCCTGGCAATAGAGGAAGCCAAGCTTTCTGCACACCCTGGGTGGCCCAGGCCTCCACTCAAGGCTACAAAGTTTCAATTATAGAAGATAAATAAATCCCAGATACCAGGACCTCCTCCACTTAGGTCACCTGGGGTATGGCCAGTCTGCAAACCACCACAGGCCACTCACCCAGGCTGCCCCATGCCCCAAGGGAACCTCCACCCTGATCTTGGACACCCTTGGGCAAACCAGGCACCAGGCTTCTATGCTATCTAATAAAAGAGCAATATGCAAATAGACCATCACTCCAACACACAAGATGACTGCCCCCAGGTGGTCAAAGATGGCTGCCCCCATGTGGACACAAGATGGCCACCACAAAATAGCCAGCAGGGTAGGACAGTTGGGAGGGAGCAGGCTTGGAAAGGAGGGCAGTTAGGGGCAAACAGGCTGGCAGGGGAGCAGTTAGGGATCAATCAGGCCAGCAGGGAAGTGGTTAGACCGTAGAGGTGTCGAATTCAATCAGAGAAGGGGCCAAAATCTAAAATCCAGCCTAAATCGCGGGCCGAATGGTTTACTGAACAGTCATAAACTGTCATTGTGATGGAAACGCAGCGGAGTGCAGTGATGACAGCGCTGTGTGGGCCACATTGCAAGGCCTGGCGGGGCGGATTTGGCCCGCGGGCCTTGTGTTTGACACATGTGGGTTAGGGGATGATCAGGCTAGCAGGCAGGAGTGATTAGGGGCAATAAGGAAGGCAGGCAGGCAAGCAGTTGAGAGCCAGCAGTCCTGGATTGTGAGAGGGATGTCTGAGATTGGAGAGGGTGAAGGCTGGGCTGAGGGACACCTCTCACCCATGCATGAATTTCGTGCACCAAGCCTCTAGTATCTCAATAAAGGTGGGGAAAAAAATGGATCTTAGCAGCATATTTCCTCCTCATCCTTGCATTCAGAGTAGCTCATCAGATATTTATGTAATGTCTTTAATGTGACAGGCACTGTGCTGGGTGTTGGGGATCCAGAGACAAAGAAGATATATTTACAGCCCTTGAGAAGTCTCTGAATTCACAAATGAGTGTTCTATATCTAATCAGTCTTCATGTTTAAAAATCTCTTGAATCACTTCCATCTTCTCCATCCCCCTCTTGAAAGCCTTGTAGTCCTTTTGATGGAGATCCTCTTTGTGCTCTGTACTTAGGTCAGCACTATACTCTCTCAGTCATGGTCAGGTGGGTCTCTTTCCTCTGAACATCTTGTCAGAGATTGTGACAAAAAAGACTGCATTGTTTTCATTTCTGTATCTCCTTTGATCTTAGGGAGTGTGTGTTCAGAAGAAATGCTTTCAATGGTGAATCTCAAGGCTGGTGTCTGTCATATCCTTTTTTATTCAACGTTCTTCCCAAGTTGGGGCAGAAGCATGACTTTAAAAGGAATTGTCTGGTGAAGGAGACCTTGAAGCCAATAGAGGGGTGTGTGGGCAGGGCCCCACTCTGCCTCTTATTGGTACTTGATGTGAAGCCACTATCAGCTTTATCCACAAAATTGTCTCACATATACTGTGTAAAGGTGGTGATAAGATACAGCTAAGCCCAACCATGATTTATTATTGTTTTCACACATAGATTCATCTGGCAAGCATTTATTGAGTATCAATGGTATAAGAAGCTTTTTCCATGAAGCTTTTCATATCATATCTCAGTGATGCCTAATGAAATGCTTGCTTTCCACTCAATACACCCTCTGCTCTCCATCCCTGTGTTTCTTCCTTTCTTGGCAGACAACCAATCCCTATCCATCTTTTCTGCTTCCTTTTTGGTTTTATTTCCTGAATTCTCAGATTTTATTCAAACTTCTCAATTGTTATCTCCTCTGCAAAGACTTTTCTAACCCCTCTGCCCTTTAACTGAAGTAGAACACTTCATTTCTTCTCTTTAGTGGTATTCCTTCAAATGTGCCACTATTGACCTGCAAGACTTTCTTCCTACTAAGTGCCCTGGAGGTCTGCAAGACCTGGAGCTCCCATTGTACCTAGCATTTGTCTTCTATTTTATTCAATCTGTAATATGTTGTTTAGTTAAAGTAGACAAAGAAAATTCTGCCTTATACAGATATATAGATGGAAAATGGTGAAATATTTCAATAGTGTTTTCAGATACCGTATTTTTCGGACCATAAGACGCTCCGGACCATAAGACGCACCAGTTTTTAGAGAAGGGAAATGAAGAAAAAAAGATTCTGAAACAAATAGTGTCCTAAAATATTTTATGTGCATTAAAACCCAACATCACAGTCATAAACACATATAATCAACCCTGTAAACAGCAGCATTTAGAACCATTTTAGAGCTGGGCAAGCACACAGAGACCACACAGAGCCGGGCAAGTAAAAAAACTTTTTTTTAAAAGTATATGTGTAGGCTATATTTGGACCATAAGACGCAGGGACTCCCCCCCCCCCTTCTGGGGGAAAAAAAGTGCGTCTTATGGTCCGAAAAATACGGTAATTGTAGACATTTTTCTTTGCTACTACATTAAAACTCAATACGTGATAGTTTATTAAAGTTTAGTTGCATTGTGAAATTCGAAACCATATTAATAAACATTTTGTACTCAGTTATATTAAAATTCATGAGTGTATCTTGCACTTTAAGTGGATATTTTTCCCATGTATGGTTTTGTTACACCATGCATTGGCCATTTGGAACATATTGGTCCATTGACTTATACGAATATTTCAAATGCTATCACATTTCATTTTAAATTCAAATAATCACATCTGTCAATATCAACATGAATCCAATCAGGAAAGAGTTATGTATTGAGAAGCTGTTAAGCTTATGATGGTGGACATTTTCCAACATTCTAATTTTTTATCGAAAGCTTGAATTTATGACAGGCAAAAGGTATCAACTGTGCCCATGAATTGACAGCCTCACTTTGTTCATCATTAAGAAGGCATCTGCCAAACACACATATTAAAGTAACAGTAGTGTAAGCACTTCTTCCAGTAAAACTAAAAAAAGTAGCTAGTTTAGCTTACAACTCAGTTGCATAACTACTTTTCTTTGAGACAACAATTATATTTAAGTATATAGCCAAAACACTTTATGCACATTTTCATGGAATAGAAAAAATGTGTACTCAGTGTTTAAACTTAATAAAGTAAAAAAAAAAAAAAAAAAAAAAAAAAGTATTACCAGCTTTTTAAAGGGTATTCTTAACTGAAGTTAATTTTTATTAAAACTTTGTTCATGGCAATAAAGATTACAATGACTGTCAGTCCAATTTGGTTTCAATGGCTTGATATGTCAGGAGTGACCCAGAATTTTATTACCCACAGTAGTTTTAGCACCATCAGTCTAAATGTTAATGTAGTGAAAAGGGCAAATAACATCTTAGCATTATGGCAAAAACAATCTTTATCTTGTGGACCCTCTCAAAGGGTCTTAGAGATCCCCAGGGGTCCTTGGATACTTTGAGAATCACTGATCTACAGGGTTGGTTTCTGTACTTCTTTAACTTTATGTATTCATCTTCAATAAGGATAGAAAGTTATGTTTTACTATTTCTATACTGAAGATTAGGTGAGAGAGACCAAGATATTTTTCTTGATTTCACTACTTACTGCAATATCATTTTTTTTAAAATTAACTTTTAATTTAAAAAAAGCCAGGTACCTATGGAAAGTATCAGAAAGCTGACAGATTGATTGGGTGCCTGAGGCACAGAGAATAAAGAGAGAAGAAACAAGAGCGGGGTGAGGACAAGCATTCTTTCAAAACAAAAGAATATGAGAATTAAAGAGAGAACTAGGGAGAGAAATAAGTAAGGGAAAAATGAAAGAGAGACAGAGAGAGAGAGAAGAGAGAGAGAGAGAGAGAGAGAGAGAGAGAGAGAGAGAGAGAGAGAGAGAGAGAGAGAAAAGAAATAAGACAAAGAGGAGAGGGGCTCCTGGGATGAGAGTGGATGATGCATTCTGTTAGAAAGGCTCTGAATCAGGAGATGTGGCTTCAGCGGAACCACATCTAGCCTTGATCTCTGCAAAGGTCAACATCCTCTCTGGGTCTCTTCCCTTCTTCAAAATGAGAGGGCTGATGGGGAAGGAATGACACTGGAAGCAGACAAGAATATCCACAGATGGGCTCCAGGAGTCCCTGCACTTACAAAATTTTGAGCAAAATCTTGTGTGCCCCTGGGTTTAAATTTTGTTTTTAGGTCAGGGAGTGGGTTGTTTTTGTCAGTTACTCAAATGTCTCCTTACCACACTGAAGGAAGAACCACTGACTTGGGTGGTTTACGATCTTTTCTAACCCTAAAACTTTATGATTCTTGCATGGAAGGAACCCTGTAAGCTGATACTAAAATCATTTTCTGGCATCAGAGGTTCACTCTCATTGTCTTTGACTGAGCAAATTCAACATGAAGTTATGACCTCTATAATGATTAGTTTTTACCCCCCTATTTAGGAAAAAAATAAAAGGAGCAGCAATCCTTGAGAGCCCTCTTGAACCCTGACCCACTGCAGTACCCAGGTGAGAAATCAGTCCCTGGGACCCCTGAGCAGAGTGGCATGGTGTGCATGCAAAGAGAAAGGGCTTCCTGTGTGTGCCAGAACCTCAGCTCCTCTGCTCTCAGCTTGTTGACTTGGTCCCAGAGAAGGAGCAAAGCAGGCCAAGTCCGATGAATGGCCAGCAGTGGAAAACCAGTGCTGCTGTCTCCTGGCAGACAGGGCGGCGGACGCCACACTTGGTCAGCTCCCCCCAAGCGGCGTTCCTTCCCCTGCCATGGCTGGCTTTGGCAGGCGCTACCAGGCCTGAGAATGCAGGAAGTTTTGGGTCACGGTGACATCTAGTGCTTATGCCAGATGAAATATGCTCTGGAGACTCTCCAGGGTCAAATGGGGTGTGGAGCAAGAGAAGGCAGGGCTGCTGTTGCATACTGACAAAGTGGATTTTGGCTCCACAATGGCCCCCCGGGGAAGAGGAGGGGTTGAGAATGGAAAGGGGCAGGGAGGAGGCAAGGCAGTGGCAGGAGAGTGGACAATAAGGAGAATCAGTCTTGCTTTATTTTATTCCCTTTAGTCTTTCAGGAAGCCACTTGCTCCTGGAGGTGGAGGCAAACACCAAAATCTGTAGCACAGAAATGTGAGGAAAGGTTTTTGTGTTTTTGTTGTTTACATGGCAGGATGGTTATGTATCTGGCCTGGTACATGCTGGGCCTCATAGTTGGATAAAAGCTCTATAATATTTGTGACTTGACTTGATGTTCCCTCAGTAGTTCAGCAGTTCAAAAAAAAAAAATGTAGCTAATGGATGCTCAGGGTTCTGCTACATTTTGCCCCTTCAGCCACTCGCTGGGAAAATAAGGTCTTTGCTCTTTCCTTTCTGCTGAAATATCACTTCACCTTATTCTTATAAGTTGGGTTATATAGTCATGTTCTTCTGATCCCCAAACTCCTAGAGGAGGCTCAGCTGTACCCAAATGAAGCCTCTCCTAGAAGACCAAAGATGGACACCTATCTTTTGTCCCACGTAGATCCATGGTAGTCTAAAACAACCCCTTTGCCTTGGTCTGGGCAGATAGAAGGGGCTTGGCTGCTTTTGCTTTCAAGAGTCAGGAACAGAGGCCTAAAATGGAAACAGCTGAGAAGAAAGAAGCCAAGTGAAAAACAAGATCCAGCTGGTGGAGGTCAGGCCTGATAAGCAGGCTGACCACAGGCTTAAAAAAGAGGTCAGGCCCCAAGAGCTGAGCTTGAGCAGTGAGGAGTGTTTTTGCCAAGGGGAGATGATGGCCTGTGAGGTAAATAGGCTATGTTCCCTTATCCCACACCCGGCTTAACTTAGCTTCATGAGGCCTTGCCGGTTTCCCCTCTATTCTCTACTGAAGGCCGAATTACCCAGGCTTAGCTGAAAGAGCAGTGGGAAGGATATGTCTGAGCATCAAGAGGAGGGGTGTTATGGGGGAAGATGAATGATAATTGGAAGGCCAGCTCCAATTTCACCTCCTCCAAGAACCCTTGCCAAATCTCTCCTCCAGGGTCTTGGCTCCACCTCTGCACCCCACTATTGACTTCATATTTTATTTCTAGTAGATATCTCTAGCTGTCATGCAATAAATTGCTTGGTATGGTACTAATATTTGTATGGTGTATCTCCACGAGAAAAGTTTCTTGCTTTTGCAAATATTAACTCAAATTTTATTTCCCTATAATGACCCTGAGAAATAGCCAGAAGAGTTACTGATAGTCTGCTTAGATAGAGCCAAGTGGTACAGACAGCATAGACCTGGATTCCATCAGATAAGACTCTGAATATAGCTCTGTCATTGGCCGAGTGTGTGAGCTGGGACAGCTTGCCTGACAAGTTCAAGCAGCAGTTGGTGCCACCAAGAGAGCTCTGTGCCCTCTTATTTGTCAGTGGGTTCACTGTAATTTCACCAAGAGCCATGTTTTTGGTAAAAGAAAATTCGGCCCTATATACCCAGAAAAAAAAGATGATTTTGGTGGTACCGTATTTTGACCAACATACTATTTGGAATTCTGAGCAAATGCCATGGATTTCTAGCATCAAAACAACTTTATTACAAAGTTTCTTTTGGACATTTGAAGGAAGTGAACTCTGCCAGGCTTCCCCTCTCAACTCTTCTTTTCTTGGCAACCATGCCTTTGGGTCATTACTGCTCCTCTAAGCACATCCCTGTCCCGCTTTGAATTTTCCCCTTTTCTCTTCTGAGTGCCACTCCTTCCAACCCTTTGTGGTACCCCCTTTGAGCTTTCTTGTCCATGACCACAAAGTTTCTCCCATTTTCAGTCTTTTTAGAGTTCTTTCCCTTTCTTCTGCCCTAACTGAAACCTGGTTTCTCCAGGGGATATCACTTTTCCAAAGGTTCCTTTACATGGATTTCCAGAATATCTTTTAGCTTTTTTTTTTTTTTTTTAAGCATCTAAACTATTTTTATTTATTTACTTTTCTTTCTTTTTTAAAGTTTTATTAAGAAGTATTCAAAATACAGCACTGTATAAGTTTAGGGTGTGTAGCATGATGGTTTGATTTACTTATATTATGAAATGATTGCCACAACAGGTTTAGTTAAGATCCATCAACCATATAGATAAAGTAAAAAGAAAAGAATAAAAATATCCTCCTTATGAAGATATCTTGGAATCTACTCACTTAGCTTTCCTATATGTCATATAGCAGTGTTAGCTATAGTTGCTCTATTGTATATTATATTCCTTATACTTATTTATCTTATAACTGGAAGTTTGTACCTTTTGACCATCTTCTTCCAATTATCCTTCCTCCAACCCATGCATCTCTAATAACCAAAAATCTGATCTTTTTTTTGTTTTTTGTCTGGGTTTGGTAGTTATTATTATTATTATTATTATTATTATTATTATATTCCAGAGATAAGTAAGATTATACAGTATGTCTTTCTCTGACTTGTTTCACTTAGCATAAAGCTTTCAAGGCCCATTTATGTTTTCATGAATGGTAGGATTTCCTTGTTTTTGAGGACTAAATAACATTTCATTGTATATACCATAACATTTTTATCTATTCAGTCACTAATAGACACTTAAGTTGTTTTAATGTCTTGGCTATGGTAAATAATGCTGTTCTGAACATGGGGTTCAAAAATATTTTTGAATTATGTTTTAATTTCCTTAGTTATATTTCAGAAGTAAAATTGTTGGAGCATATAGGACCTCTAATTTTAAATATTTTTAAAAATATATTTTCATTGATTTCAGAGAGGAAGGGAGAGGGAGAGAGAGAATTAGAAATGTCAGTGATGAGAAAGAATCATTGATCAGCTGCCTTTTGCACACCACCTTGAGGGTTCAAACCTGCAACCAGCCATATGCCCTGACCAGAAATCAAACCATGACCTCCTGGTTCATTCTTAACCACTGAGCCACATCAGCCAGACCTATTTTTAAATTTTGAGGAATATCTATATCAACATCTTTTTCTTGTCTTACCCTGAAGTTAGAGGAATGTTATTTTTTCCATATCTATACAATGTTGCTTGCAACTCATTATTATCCCTCCAATTTCTTGTTTCTCTTAAAGAAGCATGCTATCTGACTACACCATTTAATCCTCCACATTCTGCTCCCACAAGACCCTTACCAACCATTACCCTCTTAGTCTCTCTACACCACATGTGTCAAACACAAGGCCCGCGGGCCAAATCCGTCCCGCCAGGCCTTGCAATGTGGCCCGCACCGAGCTGTCATCACTGCACTCTGCTGCGTTTCCATCACAATGACAGTTTATGACTGTTCAGTAAACCATTCGGCCCGCGATTTAGGCTGGATTTTAGATTTTGGCCCCTTCTCTGATTGAGTTCAACACCCCTACTCTACACATTTGCTGAACCCTTAGGCACATGACTTGCAGTTCTCTCTCCTTTCCTAAATCCCTAAATTCTGTGTGATCAATATCCAAAGCACCACTATCCAATCCCTTGACTTTCACAAATTTCAGCATTTCATTTTCTGATCATAACCCTCTATTATCTCATCTTTCATTACCTTCATGTGTTGTCTTATGTTTTTGAGATAGCTTGTGTTGTCTGTCTTCCTTCCCTTACCTAACAGTCCTCTGTTTTCCTGTTCAGTCTAGATGGCCATTCTGTTAGCATCATAAGTCCCTCCCAGGTCATTCCACATTCTGAATAAACTTCAGTCTCTATTTTCTCCACTCCTGCACTTAGACCACTGAGTCAATTGGGGAAAATTATGCCACCACATGTATTGGTGCCACTATAAATTTATGATTCAATCTCAGTGTGGTCCTCAATGAACTTTGTATGATATACCTTTTATGTCTCTAAACTTTGATCCCTACAACAGACATCTAAGAATTTTTCAGCCCAACTGGTGTTGCTCAGTGGTTGGGCATTGATCCATGCATCAAGAGGTCACAGGTTTGATTCCTGGTGAGATTGCATGCCTGGGTTGCAAGCTCAATCTCCAGTAGGGGTATGCAGGAGGCAGCCAATAGATGACTCTCTCTCATCATTGATGTTTTATTTATCTCTCCCTCTCCCTTCCTCTTTTTGAAATCAATTAAAATATATTTTAAAAAATTACAAATTTCCTCAAGTGTACTTTATCATTTAATCAGATTTATTGGGGTGACATTGGTTAATAGGATCATATAGGTTTCAAGTGTACATTTCTATGATACATGATCTGTATATTGCAATGTATGCCCACCACCCAAAGTCAAATCATCTTCTACACTATATTTTTGGCCTCCTTTTGCTTTCTAATATGTCTATTATAAATATTGCTTTATTTCTGTTAATTTTATTTAGTCACTACCTTTGCAATAACATGTAGACTTGGAAGCAAATCAACTTCCTTTTTTATAGAAATTCCATGCATTAGTCTTTTCTTTCCTCTGCTTACTCATACTGCCCTTGGTACTTCAAATTAGTAAGGTCATTGTTCATTTTCCCACATTCAGAAAGTCACAAAAATACCAGTATGGTCATATAACACAACATACTTTAAAGAAAAAATTGAGCATTTTACTACAAAGATTTTACTAAATAGACAATATAATTTAAAAATATTCTCTAATATGTTGACCATCTCTGATTTACAACTCAAGCTATATAATTTCTGAATATGAAAAATTTTATTTTAATTTTTCTAAGGAATAAGCTAATTTGATTAATTGAGGAAGACAACTTTTTCATAATGTAGTATGCTCTTCTAACTTCCTTGAAAAAGGGGAAATTTCATAGAATCGTAAGTTTTTATGGTAGCAGGAGATTTTATAGGCCATTTATAGCAACTACCCTGGAATCAATCTCCTCTGCGATATGCTCTCCAAAGTCATCTATCCCCTGCGTGAATACTTCATGTGATGGGATGTCACCATCTCACTTCCATTGTATTCACCCAGAGGTAAACCTGGTTGTTGCCCATTCATCTAAATGTGATTCTCTAAGTCACCAGCAGGATGCTGGCTTGTGAAATATGGGGCTTCATTTAAGTCTAAACAGTAGTTTCCCTGAAAACTGAATCTCTGGAGAGTATTCTCAGCAATCGGAGCTAGTGTGCAATTGTTTAGATTGTCTGCTAGCAAGGCAGGCTGACTTAATTTGAGTCTGGAGAAAGGGGCAAGTTGACAGCAGCTTTCAGAATATGAAGATTACTGGCCAGCTGCTTGCTAGAAAGAGAATGTTTTAAGTAGGCTTAGGTTTCCAGATGTCCACCTCGAAAGTATATGATTGTCAGTGGGGAGGATTAAAAAAAAGGAGAATATGTAATATGTAAATCAATTATTCTTTTTTACTGATGACTTTTTACTTAACATTTGGCAGCACAGTTTTTATAAATTTTATTTCTTAGAATCTCTTTCTTTTTGTTTTAGAATAGCTGTCCGAAATGCTGATAGACTCACTACTCTTCTTAGTATAATTTTATGCACTTTCTTTTTCACTGGTTGATTCACAACATTATTCCTTATATTCAAAAGTCCTTCTGTTTCTGCATTCTGTAGAATAACATAATTCCATACCATTATGTTAACAAGCAAATACTATAAACCCAACATTTATGGTACCTTGAGAATGTCATAGTTTGCTCAGGTATTTTCATTGTTCTTCTTATTATATATATATATATATATATATATATATATATATATATATATATCTATACTGCCTTAAAAATAGTACCTTTAAAAGTTTGAGTCCCAGAGAGGTGGACTAACATTTTAAGATATCATTATGTTTTTATTTATTTCTCCCAGTGTTTCCATCTGCCCTCCCTCTCGATGCACCCCCATAGTGTAGTTAATTCTTATGATGAGAAAAACAACTATGTTTATATGTCATTTTACAGGATGATAAACCTATCCACACCTAGAGTCTTGACATTTAGATGACTTTTACTATTTGTTTATTTATTTATTTACTTATTTATTTATTATTGAAATGACACTGGTTTGCAAAATCATAGAAGTTTCAAGTGTACAACTGAATAAAATATCATCTGTATACTGCATTGTACACTCATTGCCCCAAGCAAAGTCTCTTTCTGTCTGTCTCCATTTCCCTCTTTGCCCTCTTCCACCTAACCTCCACCCCCTTTCCCACTGGCAATTACCACACTGTTGTCTATGTCTATGTGTATATATACTAGAGGCCTGATGTGTGAAATTTGTGCAAGAGTAGGCCTTCATTCCCCCCCGAATGACAGCACTGGTTTCCCTCTGGCACCTGGGACCTGGGCTTCCCTCACAGCCCTGGCTTTGTCTGAAAGGATGTCAAATCTATTAGCATATTATGCTTTTATTATATATATATATATATATATATATATATATATATATATATATATATATATATATGTGTGTGTGTGTGTGTGTGTGTGTGTGTGTGTGTGTGTGTGCATGTATGTGTGTATAGATATATAGATATATACATACATACACATGTTTTTTGCTTAATCCCTTCACCTTCTTTCAACCAATTCCCCAACTCCGATCCCCTTTGACAGTTTTTACTCTATTCCATTTATCTTTGCCTCAATTTAGAGTTAAGCCCCTAGAAAGTTAGTGACCTTCACCCCAATCACGTTGTAAGTCAATCATTTTCCTGCTCTCTCTTTCCTGCTTACTTGTAACAGGGGATGGAGGATGGCCCTCCATAGTACCCCCTCCCTCCTATCTTGCTTCTGGGATCAATAAGTAATAAATCTTGTGACTCTACTTCGTTTGTGTATTGAAACTGTAACTTTAATAGAAATGACCCTATAGCTTTCCCTTTCCCAAAGTGGGAGCCAGAATGCTGAGGAAACTACCTGCAGACCCCACCCAAGTGGGTGGCAAATCATAATCTGCATATTCTTAATTCAATATACCAGCTCCATTTTCTCAACAGAGCTCTGTATTTGATTACCTCAGGGGAGGCAGTGAAGGGCTGAGTTCAGAAATAGCCTACTTGTCTCTCTGACATTTGTCATGGAAAAGCCTGAGCCCTCAGGGGAATTTTGAGAATTTTTGTGGAGGAGGTAAAAGGTTGATATTTAAAGGTATAGAGAAAGTGTGTTTGGCCAGAAGCAAGCAGAAAAGAGTATTGTATTCCTCTGGGAACTGTGTGTGAGTGAAGGTGAGGATTGGGGGCAGGAGAGAGAGAGAGTTAGAGAGAAAGAGAGTGAATGTGACTCAGAGAGCTCTGTAATCCAGAGAGAAGCATCCTAATCCCTGCTTTCCTGCAATGCTGATGTAGCAGTAACTAGATCACACAGAGGAAATGGATGCCTCATGCATGGAATACAATGTGAAATTGATATGTAGCAGCCTTGTAGGAAAATTCCCTTTCCCCAAGAGTGACAAGGAAACCATGGGAGTTACCAGATATCTTGGGCCATGCAACATGGGAGAATGGACAGCAACTTGTGTGGAGCTATGACTATGAATCATTGCAAATATGTTCCCACCTTGCTGCTGCATATGGAGTCCTACCTACAGCATAGCTTTGGAGGAACAGGGATAGGGGATGAGTCTTAGAAAGAACTCGGGATGTTCGTCCACCAATCCAGCAGAATAGAAATTTAGGATAGAAATATTAAACTGCATTATAGAAAATAAATGTTTACAGTACATCTAAGTGTGTGATATAAGGGGCATAATTGCTATACAGCCAAGAACTATTTTCCTCACTTACAAAATTACTAAGGAAACATTTACATATAATAAAACACATTCTTTTAATACACAGTTCTGTGAATCTGGACAAACATTTTGCCTGTAACAATATAGAACAACTCTCTCCTACAAATTCCCCAGTGCTTCTTGTGCTTAATTCCTCTTCCCTGGCAACTATTGATCTGTTTTATATTTCTTTAGTTTTGACTTTGCAAGAGTACCACATAAATGGAATCATAAGCTACTGAAGCCTTTTGAGTCTAGCTTCTTTCACTTAGAATAATGCATTTATGTTCATCCAAATTGTTGCATCAGTAGTTCAGAAATTTGTTCCTTTTTATTACTGAGTAATATTTGACTGTAGGTATGTACCATGGTTGTTCCAGTGGGGTGATTGGAAATAAAGCTCATATAAAAGTAACATACAAATTTCTGTGTGAACATAGGTTTTCATTTTACTTGGGTAAACACTTAGTAGTAGGATTGCTGCATTATGTTTAACTTTATAAGATACTGCTAAATCCATTTCTAAAGTGGTTGTAATGATATACTCATTTATCAGCACTATTTGAGTTCTATTTGCTTTGCTTTAAATAGTCACTTTTTATTTTATTTGTTATTCTAATAGGTATGCAATAATATTACATCATGGTTTTAATTTACATGGCTTACTTGCCATTTTGTATTTTTGATAAATTATCTGTTTAAATACTTTTCTCACTTTTAATTTTTCATTCAGTTGTTGAATTTTGAGAATTCTTTATATATTCTGGCTACAAGTTCATAATCAAATATATTACTTGAAAACACCTTTTCCTAGTCTGTGCCTTAAATTATTTTCTTACTGGGTGGCTTAAAGACCAAAAGTTCTTACATTTGATAAAGCCCAATAGATCAAATTGTCTTTTATGTCTTTTGCTTTTATGTAATATCTCAGAACTCTTCCTGTTCCATAGTTACAATCCCCCCTTTTTTTTAAGTTTTATAATTTTTACAGTTATGTCTATGATCCATTTAGAGTTAAGTTTTGCTTGGGATACAAGGAATGCAGATTCTTTTCTGTTGTTTTTGCAGTAGATATATAACTTTCCAATAATAATTGTTAAAAAGATTTCCCTTTCTCTGGTGAATGAACTTTTTTACCTTTATTGAAATTCAGTTGAACACATATATAACTGTTTTAGGATTTTCTATTATGTTCCATTGTTCTGTATATATATACTTTCTCTAATGCCAAACTCTTAGCTTTACAGTAAGCCTAGAAATTAGGAAGTATAAATCCTCCAGGTTTTTTTTTTCTCTTTTAATATTTCAGCTTTTTTTTTTGCTTGTTTTTGTTTTATAACCTTTCTCTGTAAATTTTAGAATGAGCTTGTCAATTCAAAAAAAGTCCTAATGGGATTTTGACTGGAATTGCAATAAATTTGCAGGTCAGTTTAGGAAAAATTGACATTTTAACAATGTTGAGTCATCTGATGCACGAACATAATATATATCTCTATTTATTTAAGCCTCCTTTGATTTTTTAATTAGTATTGTGTAGTTTTCATTATAAAGGTCTTACAGTTAATTTGAAAATTTTATATACATAAATATTTCATAATTTTCACTGTGATTATAGATAGTACTTTAAATATTTAAATCTCTATTCATTGCTAGTATACAGAAATATGATTGAACATATATCTTGTTCTCTTGCTAAACTCATATATTGGCTCATTTTTTAGATTGTTTCCTTAGATAATTATGTTACCTGTTAATAAACTCTTTTATTTCTTCATTTCCATCTTGTTTGACTTATTTTTTCTTTCACTGTTGCCTTGAATTGTGCTTTCAGTACAATGTTGAATGAAATTATGAGAACGAACATTGACATTTTGCTCTCAATCTTAGAGGAAAACATTCAGTGTTTTACCATTAAGTATGATGTTAGCTTAGCTCTTTTGTGGGTACGCTTCATCAGCTTGTAGAAGTTCCCTTTTGTTCCTAGTTTTTTACAATAAGAAAATTCAGATATTTGTCTGTTTAAAATGTTCACTTACCTGGCAGTTAAAGTGCCAAAACCTCTTATAATACGAGGGCACTTCTGTCAAGATAATTTTAGTGTCCTGTACTTTGAGAGATGACTAGCGAACGCAATTCCTATGGTGCCAGCTCTAAGGCAAGCTTTGGTGATTCTGAAGGGGAAAACAAATGGACCAGATCTTTGGAGAAGAGAGAAGTGCTATTTATTGCCTGAACTGCAAACTTCACACATTGATATGTGGGCTGGGAACCTTGAGAATTAGTCACAAGTATTGATATTTGGAAGCCAACTTTTACAATAAATTGAATCTTATACAAGATGGACAAAAGGTGTAGGTATTTGATCTAGGTGCTTGGCAGTGAGTTATGTTTTATCCATAAAGCTGGGTTTGTATTAGGATGGATCTCAACAGCTCGCCTTGGATCAAAGAAGGCATACACATGTCCAATGTGGTTGTGCTTCATTATACAAGCCTCTGATGTGTTAGTGGTTGAGCATTGGTTCCCTGCTGTATGTAGTCTGCCAGGATGGCTTTAAAAAATGACAGAAATGAAAACTAAGTTCCACAAAGTTATAGTGGATGAGACATAGTTTCTAAATTATATTCAGGCATAAACTTGCCTAAATTCTGTTCTTTGAATGATCAGTTCTAAGGTCACAGAGAGAACAACAGAGTTCAAGTTCTTATCATCCACTATCTCTTTCTGAGACTTCCTTGGGCTCATTACCTATTTATACTTCTAACAACAAAATACTCTCCTTTAAAAATCCCTGTCATAAAAATGCAAATCAAAATCACACAGAGATTCTGTCTCTCACTCATTAGAATGAATACTATAATAAAAACAACCAGGAATAAAACATAAAATAACAAGTTTAGGCAAGAATATGAAGAAATTGGGATGCTTGTGCACAGTGGTGGGAACTTAAATGAGGGCCACCAGTACAAAAATTGATATGAAAGTTCCTCAAAAAACTAAAAATAGAATTAACACATGATCCAGCAATTTTACTCCTGGGTATATACCCAAAGAATTAAAAGTAAGGTCTCAAATAGATATTTTATACTCATGTTCATAAAACCATTATTCACAACAGCCAAACGGTGGAAGCAGCTTAAGTGTCCATAGACAGGTAAGTGAATAAACAACATGTGGAATATACATTCAATGATTATCATTCAGCTGGCACATGACAAAACATACATGGACCTTGGGGATATCCTATATAATAGAGGTATAGGCAAATTGACTGTCATGCCCTCTCACAATATGGCTGTCCCCATGTGGTCAAAGATGGCTGCCTTCATGTGGTAACAAGATGGCCAGCAGGGGATGGGAGATAGGGGTGACCAGGCCTGCAGGGGAAGGCAGTTGGGGGCTATTGGGCCAGCAGGGGAGGGCAGTGGGAGGGCAATCAGGCCAGTAGGGGAGTAGTGAGGTATCCATCAGGCTGGCAGGGGAATAGTTAGGGAGTGATCAGGCTGGAAAGCAGAAGTGTTTAGGGGCAATCAGGCAGGCAGTCAAGTATGCATTTGGGAGCCAGCAGTCCCGAATTGTGAGAGGGATGTCTGACTGCTGGTTTAGGCTCCACCAGGGGGTGGGTATCCCTCAACCCAGCCTGCACCATCTCCAATCTGGGACTGCTGGCTCCCAACTGCTTGCCTGCCTGCCTGCCTGATTGCCCCTGCTTCTGCCTGCCAATCTGATCACCCCCTGGCCTTGCCACTCCTCTGCCAGCCTGATTGACATATAACTGCTTCCCTGCTGTCCCGATTGCACCCAACTGCCCTCCCCTGCCATTCTGGTCACCCCTAACTGCCCTCCCCTGCAGGCCTGGGTCTCCCTCAATTGCCCTCCCTAACAGGCCTGTTCCCTCCCAACTGCCCTTACCTGCTGGCCATCCCGTGGTGGCCATCTTGTTCCACATGGGGTGGCCATCTTTGACCACATGGGAGTGGCCATCTTGTATGTTGGAGTGATAGTAAATTTGCATATTACCTCTTTATTATATAGGATATATATATATATATATATATATATATATATATGCCTAAGCGACCATTATAACCAGCCTATCAAACAGTTGACCAGTTACTATGATGCACACTAACCACCAGATGGCAGATGCTCAACATAGAAGTTGTTCCCACAGCCAACCTCTTGTGGCTGGCCAACCTCCTGCAGTCCCCCCTCTCCCCTCCTCGCAGTGGTCAGCCAGCCTGGATCAGCCCTAATCAGGACTGGGTAAGATGGTCCCAATTAGCTCTGATTGGCGATTAGGCCAAGGGACCCTGCCCCTACACAAATTTGTGCTCTGGGTCTCTAGTTATGTAATAAGCCAGTTACAAAGAGACAAATGGCTCTAGCTGGTTTGCCTCAGTGGATAGAGTGTCAGGCTGTGTACTGAAGGGTTCTGGGTTTGATTCCCACCAAGGACACATGTTCAGGTTGTAGACTTGATCCCCAGTAGGGGGCATGCAGGAGGTAGCCAATCAATGATTCCCGCTATCACTAATGTTTCTGTCTCTCTCTTTCTCTCCCTTCCTCTCTGAAATCAATAAAAATATCTTTAAAAAGAAAAATACTGTATAACTCCATTTATATAAGCTCTCTAGTATAGTCAAATTCATAGAGGACAGAAAATACATGGTAGCTGCCAGAGGCTGGGGGGGAGGCAAGTAATGGAGAGTCATTTAATGAGTTTAGATTTTCAGTTTTACAAGATGAAAAGGGTTCTGAAGATTGGTTGCACAACAACATGAATGTACTTAACACTACTGAGCTGTGCACTTAAAAATGGTAAATTTTATGCTATACATAATTTAACATAATTTAAAATAAAAATAATTTTTAAACCACTAAAATATTCCTTTCAGAAAGAGTTAGACTTGGCTGTATCTTTTTCTTTTTTTCATATCAGTTAATCTGTCCCCAAAGATCTCAAACTTTCCTTTAAGAAAATCTCTTTCTCCAGTTCAAACAGTCTTGTTTCCTTTACTTAAGGTAAAGTTTAATACAAATATTTGATTGGGAGATATAATTTCAGGCAGAGAGACATGGAAAAGAGGATAAAGAGTAAAAAGAGGAATAAGCAAATACAAGATGATAGTTACTGAGCTGGCCACATCTTTATAAAAATCAATGGTTGTTCAGTCATGCTTGTGTTTTTATATTATATTTTTATTTTTATATTTTAAAAGTGTGGAATAATCATTGTGATAACATTTGTATCTACTAATTTCCTGATATTTTTAACTACCCTGTTTCCCCCAAAATAAGACAGTGTCTTATATTAATTTTTTCTCTCAAAGTTGCGCTAGGTCTTATTTTCAGGGGATGTCTTATCTTTCCATGCGCTAGGTCTTATTTTTGGAGGATGTCTTATTTTCGGGGAAACACTGTAGTAGGACATTAAAAATAAAAAAATAAAAAACCACTTGATTGGATTAGTTTAATCAGTAAAATGTTTAAGGAATTATCCTTATTCTATTAGTTGAGAGCTCATGGTGGGGTGATTCAGGAACCCAAGCTGTCAGAGTTCTTAGCCAAGTAACCTCCTGGTTGAAATGAAAGATAAAAATAAATAAGAAAGATTTTGTTTCTTGTCATAGAACTGACAATGGAAAATAGCATTACATTTTGAACTCAACTTCTCTTTGAGAATTTAATAATGGGATTAAGTTATTATTCAACTCTCAAACATTTTAATATTGCATTTTTTATTGAAATCTTTACTTTGATGTTTAAACTCATTATATATATATATATATATATATATATATATATATATATATATATGTGTGTGTGTGTGTGTGTGTGTGTGTGATATAAATTAGTCATATATATTTATATGACTAATTTAGAAAAAAAATAGCATGTTTGGTTTGGAACAGGTTAATCATTTGGGGAAAACTACCTTTTGAATGAAGTTATATTAACCCAAGAGTCTGCTGGTCTTTTCCCCCAAGGTGAATAGCTAGTCTGGCTTTAGGTGGCATGCAATGAAGATCATGAAATAGTTCAAAGTCTTTCACACAATATAAGTGTGATATTAAACAATATCCAATTTGTATTACATACTACCTTATGACTTAGCTAAGACAAGATTTGTTATGCTCTATTTCCAAAAGAGGAAAAGAAGACATAGAGAGTAAGGATTTGCCCAAAGTGGTATATTGATTTTATGCTCAGTAGACTATTTGTTATTAATATTCCTAAACAAGAATATGAAATGGGAAATAGACCAGAGCATATCTAAAGATAAAATTTGAACCAATATGAACAAAAAAAAAGGCAGATTTGAAGATATAAAATTCTGTTGTATGTTCAATTATAAATATGCTGTATGTTGTATCTACACCTAATTAAAATACATTTATATGGTACAATATCTACAATACATATCCAGGAGTGCTACTATACATACTGCAGTGAACTAAGTATTGATAAATATATTGAGACAGACCAATCCATGTCTTCAAGAGTTCACTGTTTAGTTAGAGCCATAGACAAAAAATGCTATGAAACAGTCACATTTATTCAGTGCTATGAAAAAGGTCCAAAACATTACAGATATTATGATTATGGAATATGAGTATATAATAATAATAACTATAATGCCTTTGTCCAATTTTATTATTTTAGATTTTTATTAATTTTTTACTTACAGTTGACATCCAATATTATTTTATATTAGTTTCTGTATACAGTATACAGTATATTAGTATACAGCATAGTAGTTAGACAACATATAATTTGCATAGTGATTTTTAGGCCCCTTCCCATCATTTGAAGTATCCACCTGGCACCATATATAGTTATTAAAGTATTGACTATATTTCCTTTGCTATATTTTACACTCCCATGACTATTTTGCAATTTGTACTTCTTTATCCCTTCACTTTTTTCACTCATGTCCCCAAACCCCCTTCCATATGGCAACCATCAGCTTGTTCTCTACCTCTAAGAGTTTGTTACTGTTTTATTTGTTTATTTTGTTGTTGTTTGTTTAGATCCCACATATAAGTGAAATCATTGATATTTGTCCTTGACTGACTTATTTTACTTAATATAATCCCTCTAACTCTACCCATACTATTGCAAATAATAAAATTTCATTATTTTTTATGGCCTAGTAATATTTCACTATATATATACACCACTACATTTTTATTAACTCATTTATTGATGGGCATTTGGGTTGCTTCTAGTATATTCTTTATTTTAGTTATTGTGTATTTCATATCTGACTGATTCTTTTATATGGTTTCTATGTCATTTTTTTATGCTTGCTATCTATCTCTTTGTTGAAGTTTTCACTAAATTCCTTGATAATTCTTATAACCATTGTTTTGAACTCTGGTATGCTGCTTTCCTCCATTTCATTTAGGTTTGTTTGTTTGTTTGTTTGTTTGTTTTTCCCCCCAGGAGATTTCTCATATTCTTTCATTTGGAGCATGTTTTTTGATCTCCCCATTTTGGGTGCCTCTCTATGTTTATTTCTCTATGTTAGATAGATCTGCTATGTGTCTCAGTCTTAGTAGTGTGGCCTTATATAGCAGGTGTCCTGTTGGGACCAGTGGTGCAGCTTCCCTGATCCCCTTAGCTGAGTGCTCCCAGAATATCACTCGTGTTGATTCTATGTGCTCTCCCATTGTAGATGAGCCTTAATTGCTGTTGGCATGTCTATGGGGGTGGTTGACCCTCAGGTTGGCTAGCTGTGAGAATTGACCATGACTTTGTTATACAAGCTGCTATGTGTGGGCTGACCCCAGGAAACTAAATTTGCCTCAGCAGGGTCTGGTTCTTGCTGAAACCTCTGTTTTGGTGTGTACTTGAGAAGCTAATTAGGTGGTACTCCGTTATGGTCTGAGGCCAGCCACTGGGTGTGTTGGTTCTGAGGACTTTTTAGAGGAACTCTGATCTAGGTCAATGTCAGACACTGTTTATCACCAAACATACACTAACTGTTAAGATACAAAATCATCCATGATTGATATCTGTCTGTGCGGGGCCTACATACTCCTGGGAAGGGCTAGCTACAAACCAAGGCCAGCTTCTACAAGTGGTACCTTGTGACTGTCACCACCTGCTAGCTGCCTGTTAATATCAACTACTAAAAATACTTAAGTGGTACATGAGTTTCATGAGGCAGGTTCTCAGGGAATCATCCAGTAAAGGCAAACAGTATTTTCCAAGTTAATACAGATTCAAACTCATTACCAGTGCTGGGTCTGAAACCACTCAGCAAAAGTAACAGAGTACACCAAGATCAGCAGCCACCCACTTAGGGCCTGTGAACTTTTCAGCGAGGATGGAGTTAGTAGAATTCATTAGGTAAAGCAGATTAAGATTTGGCTGTGTGAAGGGAGGAATGGTTGTGCCTGTCACTCAACCCAGGTCTTGTTGAGATCTCTGTAGTTTCAAGAGACTATGGAGAGAATGGAAAAACTTAGAAAATAGTAAAGCATTTTATTCTGTAATGGGAAAGGAGACTACTTGTACAAATGCTAAAGGCAAATTATTAGATTTATAGTATTTTATGAGCAAAAGTATTTTCTCTCAGAATAAGTTAGGTGACAATTAAGAGACAGATCTATGCATTTTAGTGTTCTTAGAGGATGAAACCACATGAATTATAGGAAAATTTTAATTATAAATTATTTTTGTCAGTTAAGCGGAGAACTCTGAGAGTTTATGGATCTTAGGGCCAAAAAGTGTCTTTAAATATGGTAGATAATCTAATTTAGGTATCTGTTCTAGTGTCATAGATAATGCTCTAAGTTCACCATACAATTTTCTCTTCCTGGATGCACGAGAAGAGTATATCTCTCCTCTTTCAGGTTAGGTTAGAACTGAGTTTCTTGTGACTGAGTTTTGGCCAATGGGATGTGTGCAGAAGAGATATAAACCGCTTTTAAGGTTGGCCTTTAAAAATATCTCATATATTCTGTTTCCATTTCTCTTTTTATGATGAATCTAGAAGATAATATTATACTGGATCTGGAAGACAATATATTTTTTGTAGTTAAAAAGCAGAAGCAACTTGAATCATTGAATTATGATTTAGCAGAACTACTGAGTAAAGCCAACTTACAATCAGACTATAATATGAACAAAAAGCAAATGTTTGTTATGTTAAGCTGCTGATGGTTCAGGGGTTATTTGTTATTGAGGTATAGCCTGATTTATTATCACAAATGCACTCCTCCTCCTGAAGGCCTTTTCATGCCACCTTTTTATTGTGTTGGAGTTGTTTATGAGAGTAGGTCTTTATAACTTATTTGTCATAGAAAGTGAAAAAGCAGAAATTAAGAAAAGCTTTTGTGTTCTTTGGTTTGTGTACATAAACTGGTGAATTAAGATGAAATTTAGAGAAGCCAATGGAGAAAAATAGGCTTCAGGATTAAAAGTATGAAATTAATGTTGGACATGTAATGTGATAAAGATTTAACCTTGTATCATGGGTAATTTTATAAATATACTTGAGGATAAATCTTATTGTCATATAAGTTTAATTCCCTGTAATATCTAGTATCTATATACCATTTCCTAATATACAGGATGAGAAAAAGTAGGTATATAGGTGTGAGTATGCAAAACACAAAGTTTATTCCTATATTAGTATTTAGTAATTATTGTTTTATTTTATATATGAACAAATAAAAATTTAGATTGATTTGCCAATTCTGTTTTACTAGGAGAAGTAACTGCTTTAAAGAATTTCTCCTGTAAAGAATGCAAAACCTACTTTTGCTCCACCCTGTATTTGTTGATGGGTTGGTTCCTTGATTGGATCAGCTGAATTCTGGAGGAAATTTTCTCACTCCTTTAGTCAATAAATTCCTCTGAGAATTCTGAAGATGCTTATTCTTTTTTGTGTTTGGAATTGCCTTGAGTTGTCCACACACTCAAAGGAAGTAGCTTGTTTATATTACAATAGCATATTTATGCGGCTTCTTTTCTTGGCTTCCCCTCCCCAGTCAGATCTGCATTTTTCTGAACCCTTTTGTGCAGCATGCACTCACTCTTTATAGAGATATTTCTCATTAGGTTGATTGTAAAAGCCAACACTGAATGTCAAGTCCAAGTTTGTTGCACAAGCAGTTTGGAAGGTCAGAATGATCTCCACAAAATACATACCAGCAGCTAACTCAATTTTTTTATATCCCCAAATGATTTTTCTTGTGAAATCTGGTTTTCACATCTTCCCATGCTTTTCCCTAATGATATCCAGTTAATACACTTAAAAAAATAACCAGAAAGAGTATTTCAGAAAAGTTACTGTTTTTTGTTTTTTTTTCTTTAAAGTCTCTGATTATTCCTTGGTGTGCTTTTTCCTAGAAGAGCCTTTAGCCCACAATGGGCACTAAATCAGTTTTTGTTGACTAGTTTAAAGATTTTGGTTTGAGTTGGAAAGGAATCTCCAAGTCCAATCCTTTGCATTTTTAGGTAAGGAATCAAAATAATAGAGAATAGAAATGTTGTGGCCAAGGTCACACAGCTGATTAGGTGCAGACCTGCTGCTATTTCTAGTGATGCTACTCCTTTAATTATGTGCATAACTCAACAATTTTACAAAGCCATCATTAATCTCATCTGAACTTACAAGAACTATGTGAGGGAGGAAACACAGACACTAGCAACCCTTTTGGTTTTTTAATAAACAAGGAAATTGAGGCCCAGGGGGAAAAAAAAAGTCAAATCCTTGAATTATCTTATTCATTTATTCCACAAATATCGATTGAGTCTGTTGTGAGCTAAGCACTGTCCTCATTTTTTAAAAAAAATATGAACAAAACAGACAAGAATCTACTATCCTCTATCAGGAACAAAAGAGAGAGTAAACAAGATATAATAAACAATAATTGAAATGAGCAAGCTTGCCTTCTGCCTCCAATCTAGTGCTGTTTATCTTTACACTTTTGTTAATTAATTAAAACAAATAAAATTCTAAATTGATTGTAATTCTCTTTTACTAGGAGAAGTAACTGCTTTAAAGAATTTCTCCTATAAAGAATGCAAAACATTTCAGATGTAGCAATAAAAAGAAGGCTTCAGAGAGTTATATAATTTTATGTGCTTAAGAGAATATGGGGAAACATCAGAACATGTTCCCTTTCTCTCCAGCTTCGAGATTTATGATTGGTCTGTTACAATAATAATAATCAAATATTGGTGCAAGAGATATATTTGATTCAGTGGGTAACATTTGACAGCCATAACTTGTGAAATGTAGAAAAGTTCTTACAGGAAGCTCCGGCAGAATATGTAATATGCAAGAAGGTATTCAGGGAACAGAAAAATAAAATCAAAGAAACCTGCTGCCCAATCTGTTTCATTAAATATGAAAATTAAAATGCCTTAACAAAATGCATTTTCTTCCTCTCTTCTCCCAACAAACAAAAGCTTTGGTAGGCAGCCTGAAATTGCTCATCAAGGAAAAAGACCAGGCTCAGACGCTAAATGGCTTCTTTTGAACGAAGCAATTAATACTAAAAGGAACATGTTGACTCCACAGCATTTGTAAGGTAAAACATTCATTGTACTTCCTGGCACTCTTCAAGCCTCTCCTTGGCCCAAGTCAGTAGAGAAATGGTTTGCTGCATGATTTCTTGACTTCTGATAATCAGAAGGATTTGGCTGATAACTTGACAGCACCAGCTTTCTTTAGGACTGGAAATGTGCCTTGGAACTATACTCCTGGGTCCTTCTCACTCAGACCCTGACTTTCTGGCTTTGGCAGGCCCATAAGGCTGGACTCTCCTCCATTTACAACATAGAGATGTTACCATATGATTTGTTTTTGAAATGCATTCGAGTGGTGCAACCAAGTATTATCTTAATTGTTATGATCAGATTTTTTAAGACTATTACATTCTTAAAGATCTTTATTGTTCATATGCTCATCCACTAATTTATGCATTTATTCAGAACACATTAATTAATGAGTTTCTATGTGTTGGAAACAGTGTTGGGAAGGCTCTGGAGTAGAGACACAAAATAAAACCTGGTGCTTGTCCTCAAGGAGAGCTTAGTTCAGTATGGGGGTCTGTTAGGTGTGACAAAGAAGAAATTTTCTCCTACCATTTTAGGTTATTTTGGTTGGTCTAATAGTTAAATCTTTATTTTTAAAATATGTTTTTATTAATTTCAGAGAGAGGAGTAGGAAGAGGGAGAGAGAGATAGGAACTTCAATGATGAGAGACAATCATTTATTAGCTGCCTCCTGTACAACATCTCCTGGGATTAAGCCCGCAACTCCGGCATGTGCCCTGACCAGGAATTGGACCAGGGACCTCCTGGTGCATGTGTCAACACAACTGAGCTATACATACCAAGCTAATAATTAAATATTGGTGAGACAGATTAGCAAGAAAACAAATTTAATAACATATGGGAAACCCACATTCATGAGAGACTCATAGAGAAAAAGATAAAATGCGGTGTATATGGCATCCTGAACCAAGGAGTGAGGTAAGATGCCTTGGGACTTCAGAGGGGAGGAAAGCAACCACAAGGGCGATACCACAAGCAGATGTTTTGTAATTATTAGTTTGCCCTGCCCTATATATAGGTCATAAAAAGTTATTTCTGGTGATAACTTTTAATATGAGCAAGGCCCCAGTTGGGATTCTTTATGGGAGAAGTAAAAGTATCTCTTGAGCCTGTGGGTTTCCATAGCCTTTAGATAAAAATGATCCACATGCCAAAGTGACACGTTTTGGGGAGGCCTGTTCTAAACCCCTTCACAAGGAAGCTGCTATGTCAATAAATCATGGCAGCTTAGGAAAGAGGCATGTGCTCAGAGGGGGTGGGGTGAGAGCTCTTTCTGGTAAGTGAATAGAGTAGTGGCTCTCTAACTGAGGAAGACTGGAGACTAGGATTACCCTTGTGCAACCCTATTACCTTCTCCTCTCAAGTGGAGACTTCTTTATTTTCTTGTTTTATATATGCATATCCTATCTAATAAAGAGGGAATATGCTAATTGACTGACATACATTCACAAAGATGGCAGCACCACAGCCACAAGATGCTGGCACTCAGTACCCTCAACCCTGCCAGGGTAGCAGGTATGCGTGGCATGGCCAGGCCTGCCCTCAAGCGGGTCTGACCACTCTGCATGCCTGCCTCCAGAATCCCCCAGTCTCCTCAGTCTCCCAGCCACCCAGGGCTGGCACAAGCAAGCCTCAGATGTCAGCTACCCAGTTGCCTAGGGTTGGCCTGAGGTACAGGCAAGCCTTGGATGGTGACTTCCCAGCCACCCAGGGCCACCCGAGGCTTGCGTTGCCAGCAGTGGCAGCAGCAGAGGTGTGATGGGGATGTTGCATTCCCTGCTCACGTGGTTTATCCCTCTCCTGAGGGCTCCTGGACTGTGAGAGGGGGCAGGCCAGCTAAGGGACACCCCCTCTTCATGCACTGGGCCTCTAGTTCTGTATGAGGTTTTTTTTGTTTTGTTTTGTTTTGTTTTTGTTTGTTTTTTAAACAAAGGGTTTTAATAAAAAATACAAATGAACCATATAATGATCTTTATGAACTCCTTTAATGTTCCAATAAATAATCCTAGTAGCAAGAGGCAGTGCTCTCCCCATTTTACATATAAGGAAAATATTTATCTTAAACATTTGCATTTCATGGTAGTGCTGAAAACAGCCATCCTTATTTCTTTCTTCATGAGACCAACCTACTGAATTGAAGTATTTTCACATTCAATTTGGGAAGGTGAGCAAATGGCACAGAGCAAGTTAATATTTGTTGAAGGGGTAAGTGAGGACAGAGACCACACCTATCTTTGTATCAAATATGCATGTGAAATAAGTCATAATATTTAGTTTGTTAACCTGAAAGTTAAATTTTTTTTTATCTAAACAATGATAGATTATACAATGAGATTCTAAAGGATTCGCTTTAACTAGGTTTAGTAAGTGACATTTTAGGTACCTGCCCACACTAGTGTGCTTAAATTTGTGTTTTCCAATCTTGGATGGTAAAGGTAGATTTTTTTCACTTAGTTAATTTATATACAACCACACAAAGAAGTCTTTTTAAAAAAATATATTTTATTGATTTTTTACAGAGAGGAAGGGAAAGTGATAGAAAGTTAGAAACATCGATGAGAGAGGAACATCAATCAGCTGCCTCCTGCATCCCCCCTCCCCTCCACTGGGGATGTGCCCGCAACCAAAGTACATGCCTTTGACCGGAATTGAACCTGGGACCCTTGAGTCCACAGGACGATGCTCTATCCATTGAGCCAAACCGGTTTGGGCCGAAGAAGTATTCTTAACTAACAAATATCACAGAAATTATGCTGATCTGTTCACAAAGGAGTACATATTTCATGATTTCCTTTAAATTAAATTCTATAACATGAAAAACTAATGTATGGTTTAAAAAAAGTCAGTTATGTGGTGGGAGTGGATTGGCTATGAAGGAATATAGAGGAACTTTCTGGGTTGGTAGAAATGTCTTACATTTGAATCAGTTGGGTATATCCATTAATAAACGTATACAGTTAGGAAAAAAAGAAGTCTGCTTATATTTAAACAATAGATGCTATTGTTTCAACATTTTATCATATTAATGTGGCATAATGAAGGGAAACTGTATTCTAGTCAGAAGCAGCAGTTTGAATTCTTGTTCTACTATATACTATGCAATCTTGGACAAGTTTCTTTCCTTCCTTGGCTTCAGTTTGCTCAAGGATACTAATCCTGGCTGATCTCCCCTTACTGTTTTGAGGATCAAAAGAAATGGTCTCATTGATATTGTTCTGTGAACTATAAAGTGCCACATAAATGAAGGTGCTTATTACTCCTTGAGTCCTGGGCCTGTCAGACCATATGATCTTTTTCCAGGATTGTTTGTTTATAGTTGATTAATTCCTGCCCCCACTCCCACCCTACCTCAGCCTGCTTTTTGAGGCCCACAGAGGTGGGAGACTGGCAAAGATATAAAAAGCCACAGCTTTCATGTCAATATTTTCTCTCCCACGCAGTCCTTCTTCCGTCCCCCTATTCATATGGCTTCTTAATCACAAGCCATGAATGAAGCAACACATTCCAGCCCCACACTGGGATTCTGCCAGTTTGACAACCTCAGATCTCAGAGAAGACTGTCCTCCTTGAAAGAATTCTTCATGGCTGACTTACTTCTCTCAGGGAGAGATTCCATTGCCTGCTTTAAAAAAAAAAATCGAGTTTCTGTTGTTCTGTTTATATTGTTTTATTTTGAAAATGTCTTTAATGATCAGCAAAGTGTTCCTGCAAGAGCATCACTCTGATGGCATTTCATCTTTTTCATCTCATGTCACATTAACTGTCCTGACAAAGTGCAGGGTGGATTTGTCACCGCCAGCAGGATGAGCACTGCTGATGCTTGGAACAGAGCTTGATGCTTTTCCTTAGTTCACAGCATCATTATAGACAATAAAAATTCTAGGAGCAGGACTTTCCTGGCAATTTTCATTTGGGGGATGATGTATGAGACAGAGAAAAGTCCATTTTGGACTATGAGCTGCTGACACGAAGAAAACTACTTGTTCCAGATAAAATAAGTCAATTTAACTCAGAAGATACATGGAGGGTAGAGTTATACTCTTGTAAGGTGCCATGACCTTCTTCTAGTGTTAAAAATAAACAAACATTCTATGCACAGACAGAGCTGGAAGGTTATGCTTCTTTTTTAAGTTGAGGGGATCTGGTCATGGAAGCAGAAAATGTACTTGAATTTTAGTTTTGCCATTTACTATCTGGGCAATAATAGGTCTGATGTATGTTTATTTATATGGTGGGAATAAAAATACTTGCTGTATCACCTTCTGATATGTTTTGAGGATTAAGGGGCAATTTATTTATTTATTTATTTATTATTGATTTCAGAGAGAAAGGAAGAGGGGAAGAAAGAAGCATCAGTGATGAGAGAGAATCATTGAATGGCTGCTTCCTGCATATTCCCTACTACGAATCAAGCTCACGATAGGAATCGAACTTGACCAGGAATCAAACCAAGACTTCCTGGTTAATAGGTTGACAACCACTGAGCCACACTGCCCAGGCAAGGAGTAATTTCTTTATGTGCAGGATACTTTCTGACTTTAAAATATTTTCACATGAGAAGTTGAAACTATGCAGTTAGAAACATGGGTTTGGGGGCAGCAATATGTGTCTGAATCCCATTCTGATTATTTTCTAGCTCTGTGACCTTATACAAGTTGCTTAAACTTGCTGAGCATAGGTTTCTGCATTGTTCAAAGGTGAATTATAATATCAAAATTATAGGGCTGTTAGAAGGATTAAATGATACATGTGGTATGCACTTGATAAGTGGCTGCTGGATATATCTTATTTGCTTTCTACCAACCTGTGAGGAAAGAAAAGCAGCTATTAATCACATAGTTTCCACTGGGAAACAATTGGTAACTGGGGGCCCAGAAAGATGAAGTGTGTTAACTTTTCCTAAATCTAGCAGGAATATCCTGTAAAGCCACATCACTACTTGTGACTGCTCTTGGTTAGAATAAAACTGCATCTTCCCTTTGAAGCAGAAAACATTCTTCCTGAATGTTACCTGGGGGGTAAAATTCCCCAAGATTATAAGCTGTTGATTCATAGAAATCCTGATAATTCTGGCTCAGTGGAGTCCTTGGAGTCTGAGACATCCTCTACAGAAAGTCTTTGCTTTTAATATTTCTGATACACCTCCCACATGGGGAGAAGGAAACAAGGATATGTCAACCAAAAGAGAAAGTGTGATATTCATGGTAAATTGCTTTCAGAAGCCAGGAAGGTATCAGTAGCTCAAGACCATTATACAGATGCCTTCTCCCTCAGATAGTGGGTCTTGGAGGGCAGAATGTTAGAATTGGGAGACTCTTAGAAATAATTGAAGCAATTATGTATGTAAATAAACATAAGCTATTTATTAATGTTAAAATATGTACTGTTATCAAGGTGCCAAGTTAGTGATTAATTAAAACCAAGATTTGGGCCTCTCCACTCCCAATGTAGAAAGTGTCACCTTTGCTTTGGAGGTGCTGTAGGAAATCTTGACATAAATATGATACTATCTTTGCCCTCAAAGCTGAAAACTGAGATAAAATGTGGACACATGGCTTTATCCATGGGTAAAGATCATAGTTCTTTTCAAAGTAATGTGGAGAGTCAGAGAAAACAAACTATACCTGTTTTGGAGAATCAGGTGTGGAAACCAAAAGATTGGCCTTTGATTACAACCTTGATGACCAGATGCATGGAAAAGAAAAAACCAGTAGATGCAATGAGTGACTATAGTAAGGAGATGATCATTTCTTTATGAGGTAGAGAGAGTGTAAGTTCTTCATTTACCCTAAGCCTCATTTTCTCAGGAAAGTGAAAACAGGCATACTTTCCCTGTATAGCTAGCTGATGTATGTGGAAGTGGTGTACTCAAATACTATTTTTCTCTTTCATTCTCTTTGGTCTATCTTATGGGCTGTTGATGGTTCTGAATTTTCCTTGTGTCTTAAAAATCTGCGTTAGACTTACATTACTGAGCTGTTATTAGAAGTGGGTAATAAAAATGACCTAACAATTAAAAAATAAGTTTTCCACAATTGAAAGTCAGAAAGAGGAAATTTTTCTGAGTACACATTCCCCATGAATACACTTTCGCAGAGTAGGAGTGCTGTTCTTGACTAACCTTATGTGTCTTTTCTGAAGCATGGACAGCCATTGTGTTTAGATAGAATCCTGGTGACAGAGGGTTCTCAGAGCTGAGAGCATCAACTTATAGAGAGAGAGACTGAAATGGGAAGAAAGGAGCGTCAAATAAAGGAACAGAGTATTGGAAGTTAGGAGGAGGTAGGATTGCCAGAATTAATTAATAAAAATACAGAATGCTTAGTCAAATTTGAATTTCAGATAAACAAAAATATGAGTTTTAATATAAGTATGTCACAAATGTTATATGGGATATACTTATCCTAAAATTTACTGTTTATCAGAAATTCAAATTTAACTGAGCATCCTGTATTTTATCCGATTATCCTATGTGGGTGTGGAGCAGGAAGTTAAGTAGTAATAAAGATGATTGTTTAAAGAAAGAGATTATAGTTTTAAAAGTGCCTAAGGTTTCACATCTTATTTTGACCCCACATTAACAAAATATTAAGTACTGTTCCTCTAACTATAAAGATGATAAAAGTTGATGTTCAGAGAGGTTGGGTGACTTACTTATAGACATGCCATAGGTAAGTGTTAAGCACTGAAGCTCAGTTATTTTTTCAAACTTCTTATTTTGAGTTAATTTTAGGCTTACAAAAAATTACAAAAATCATGCAGAGCATTCCTATAAACTCTTCATCCATCTCCCTCTAACATTAGCATCTTATACCAGTGTAAATATAGAACAATATCAAACCTCAGATGTTAACCTTGTCATAGAACTAGCCATTAAAGTACAGACTTTATTAAGAAAGATTTCTCCAATTTTCCCACTGGTGTCCTTTTCTCTCTCAGGATTCAATTCTTATTCCCACATTACTGTCAGTTGTCATGTCTTCTTAGTCTCCTAAAATTTCACCATCTGGAACAGTTCCTCACAGTTTTTCCTTGTCTTTCATGATCCTAACACTTTTGAAGAATACTGATGAGTTATTTTGTAGAATTTTCTTTAGTCTAAGTTTGTCTGATTTTTTAAAAATTATATTGAAGTCATTGGGAAGGCTACCAAAGAGACAATGGGTTCTTCTCAGAGCATATCAGATTATGTTGATACTCACTATTGGTGAAATTAATCTTGATCACTTAGTAAAGATGGCATCTGCTAGGCTTCTCCACTGTAAATGTACTACTTTGCCCTTTGTGATTACTAATATTGTGAGAGAAGATATTCTGAGACTATACAAATATTCAGTTTCTACTTAAAATTTCACCTACTCATTTTGGCATCTATTGGTGAATCTTGCTTACTGCCATGTGGTGTTCTACTTATTTTATATTTTCTCTTTTCTTCCACATTTATTAATTGGAATTCTTCTGTAGTAAAGAATTGTAGCTTCATTCCCATTTGAAAACCATTTGTAATTCAAAGTTTATCATCCTTTTTCCTAAACATAAGTGAAAAAAAGTTAAGAGTTTGAGATACCGTGAATGTATGTTTATGCAGAGGAAAGGGGTGGGGATAGTTTGTTCATTTCCCAAGTACTGATCAAACACATATTTCAATACAAAGCATGATGTGGGGCATTGTGAAAAAATGCAAAAAAAAAAAATTCCAAGGAGATTGATAAATCAAAGATTGATGCTTTAGTTCCTCTGTATAAAAGAGATAATGAAACTTCTCAACTAACTATTGAAATGATAAATGATTACATTGATGATTATGGCAAGTACAAATGAATCATAATGCAGTTTTCAAGTTCTTACTGCAAGGTCAGTTCTCTATAGTGTAGAATATCCCTCACCTTATGATCATGTATATATGAGATCCTGATGTCTCCTTCCACAAGGCTATAAGCATTATAGCCTCTTTCTCCTAATTCATACAGAGAAGAACTCAATTAGAAGATAACAATTTGACTACATTCAGGATTCATTATTTCTTTCCTGCCTGGAAGAGATTATGAGGCATCAGAGAATTCAAGAATTGCTTCTCATGAGGAAATTGGGAATCAACTTACACATAGTACCTGGAAAAGTTAAACTTCTATTCTTGTTGCTTTCTTTCTTAACAGGTGACTGAAATAGACTATATGGATATAATCTCAGTGACCAAATATTATGAGAGGATAAAGGTCTGGCATGGTCAAAAGATTTTCAGCTCCACCAGCATGGCTCAGTGGTTGAGCATCTACCTATGAATTAGGAGGTTATGGTTCAATTCCCAGTCAGAGTACTTGCCCAGGTTGCAGGCTTACTCCCCAGAGTGGGCATGCAGGAGGCAGCCGATCAATAATTCTCTCTGATGATTGATGTTACTATCTCTCTCTCCTTCTCCCTTCCTCTCTTAAATCAATATAAATATAAATATATATATATATAAATTTAAAATATTTTTAAACTGTAGTCTATTATTTTAAGTAGTACCATAGTCAGTAAAGCTAAAAGACAGCTTTAAGGAGAATACCAATTGTTTCTTTGTGTGGAGTGTAAAGAGATCAAAGAGGGGCAAATGTAGATTTTCCTTGTGTGAGTCAGTGGTTTCCTAGGGTCTATCCTATGGAGGAATCATTTGCAAATTCAGGTAGCATGTGGATTGTGTAGGACACCTCCATGAGGAAGGCTGCTGTGAAGAGAATTTAGCTCCATTATAGTAATACCACTAAAAACTATTTTCCTAACATTAGAGATTTCATTTACATTCTTACTCAAATGCAGGAAAATTTGAGAAGAGGCTATAGGCTGCATTTTAGAGATGAGCAAAATGAGGTTCATTTCAATTAATCCATTTTTGCTAACAATGCTGACTCTTCATCTTGGATCCAAGTGCTCTGATTCTAGTGTGATTTCACCTTATGCTATTTAGACTCTGGTCAGCAATATTCCTGAAGTATTTTTATTAGTGTAAGTAGCATGGTCATATGTCCCATTTTGCCCAGGACAGTTAAGATTTATGCTTTTTGTCACAACCTAATAATCAAAAGTATGAATTTCTACTCTAAAAAATATGCCATTTTGAACCAGAAAATATGTGATCACTCTATTTATAGGAAGATTCAGAGAAATTCCAACTTGAGCTGCATGTGATCTTTAAACTTATATTAAGGAAATCACTAATAACCCCCTAAATGTTAAGAAATTATTATGTCATTTAATAATTATGTGAATTCTGATGTTGGAGTAGTGTATAGATATATAATGATACACATTAACACACACATGCATATATAAAATATTTAATGACCTGGTAAAAAGGCTCTCAAAAAAGGCAAAATTATTATCAGATCTTAGATATGTGTGTGTGTGTGTGTGTGTGTGTGTGTGTGTGATTATACTTGGGAAATTAGATTAATGGTTATTTTTAAAAATATGTTTCTGGATTTCCAAGTAGTCTATAATGATCATGTGAAAAATTTATAACAAAAAAAAAACCCTTTTTTAATTTTTTAAAAATATTTTATTGATTTTTTATAGAGCAGAAAGGAGAGGGATAGAGAATAAGAAACATCAATGAGATAGAACCATCAATCAGCTGCCTCCTGCATACCCCTTACTGGGGATGTGTCTGCAAGCAAGGTACATGCCCTGGACCAGAATCGAAACTGGGACCCTTCAGTCCGCAGGCCGACACTCGCTCTATCCATTGAGCCACACCAGTCAAGGCACCAAAAAAAAAAAAAATCTTTAAAATCTCTTAGAATTACAGGGCCTTTATTAACATGAGAATATGAAATTGTTATCTTTGAGAAAAGGAGACCCCGTAGATAAGAGTCTAACAACATAATAATTCTCACAAGTAGATCAGAGCTTTATATTATCAAGAACTTTCTGACCATATTTTATCATTTAAACTTTAGGAGAATGCTCACAGTTGTAAACTTATCCCCCATTTTGCAGGTGAAGCTAAAATGCAGATATACAGTGGATGAGGCAGACCTGGGACTTCAGGTTGTCCAAACTAAAACCTTTTACCACTGACTCTTATCCTACATTGGCTTTTAAAGTGAACAGTGAGATACTGAGCTTATAATCAGAGGCTAATTCCTTTGTTTGTGCTGCTAGTTTTTCACCTTGTTTGTTTTATTATAGTTGTCATCCTAATGAGTGTGAGGTAGAATCTCAGTGTGGTTTTGATTTTCATTTTCCTGATAGGTTTTTAAAAGATATTTTGTTTGTTTTTTAGTAGATTAAACAGGTAATGAGCCATGGTCTGATGCAGGCCACTAAGAGAAGCTTTTTCTTTATTTAAGCAGCCTTTTAGTCAATTATTACTGTTAAATTTTGTCTAAAACCATCCAGAATATGGACTACAACTTAGAAACCTAGGTTCTAAGCATGTATTTGTTGTGATGTGCCTGCTGTATGATTTATGGCGACTTGCTTTCTCCTCTGGCTCTGGGTTTCTCCAGCTGCAGAATGAAAACGTGTAGCCAGATCACCTCTTTGATTCTCACCAGCTCTGACAGTATGTGATTCCAGGCTTCTGAGCTCCTAGAGGAGGGAGTAAATTCCAAAGCTGAGTTCCAGAAGCACCTTGTCTAACTTGGGCTCTACGTTTCTTTGCATTTGGAAAAAGCCCAACGAAAAGGTCATTTTTGCAGACATCTTGAGGTTGTGCTCCAAAGTCCTCATTAAATAACAGGAGCCCAGACTGGCAGGCCCAGGGGAATATTCGATCAAGGAGAAAAAGGCCAAGTCATTACTGGAACCCTATTATCAGAGCTGTAAACACAAGCATTCATTTCTGGGCTTTAGCTGAAAGCATGCACAATCATACACTCTCTCCCTTTCCTTATACAGGTTCTGTTTGTCAAATGTGTCTCACTATTCCGATAAGTCACTAGAGGCAGCAACGGAGAGAGAGAAAGAAAATTACAACCGTAAATAGAGTCTGAACATAGAAAGATCAAAATAGACAGTCTCTGGCTTTACTGGATGAGTCACCATTGCAGTCCAGACCGCAAAAACAAGCTTGCATCTCTACTTAGTAGCAGTCTTCCTGTCTGCAAAGGAAATGTTGCTCTGATTGTAGATATTGGCCATTTTACAGACTTCAAAGCAACTGAAAAGACAAGTTGGGGAATTGGTAAAATGTTTCCAAGTGTTGTCTGGAGGTCAGCTATTCAACTCTGATTTGAAGCTGCTTAGAAATGTTTTTATCTTTAACCAATGCTGGTTTTGTTTGTTTGTTTGTTTGTTTGTTATAGTGGTCTTCAGTTCTGGTGTATTATTTGCATTTATCTTTTCTCAAGTAATGTAAATTGTTTTTCTGGTTGAGACCTGGTTTCTGAGCACTGGGTTGAGTACTGTGGGGGATAGAGTGATGAAATGACTTAAAAACCATTTAATGAAGAAGTAAGACAAGTACGCACATCACAATATTATGAAAGAAAAAAAAAATGGCCCTCACCAGATAGCTTAATTGGTTAGAGTATTATCCTGATATACCCAGGCTGAGAGTTTGGTCCCCAGTCAGGGTACACATAAGAATCAACAATGAATGTGTAAATAAGTGGAGCAGCAAATTCTCTCTCTCTCTCTCTCTCTCTCTCTCTCTCTCTCTCTCTCTCTCTCTCTCTCTCTCTTCCCCCCCCCTCTTTTCTTTTCTCTCTAAGGTGCTTAGAAAACAGAGGTGGACTGAGTCCAGGTTTACTACACACCAAAGTAGTAAACAAGTAAGGAAGTAGAAGAAATAAAGCTTAGAAGAGAGATTGGGACAAAACATGGAAGGGATTTGAATGCAAATATGAAGATTATAGTATTTGTTCAGTGAAGATGGGAAGGGAAGAAACAGTTACTCTATGGGAAGATAATGCCAGCTGTGGGGAGAGAAGATGAGGGAGAAGCAAGATCCAGAAATATCAATTAGGAGACTATTGTTAAGAAATAAATATTTAATCATAACCCCTGGCTGTTGGCACGGAGTACACTTTTCTAAGTGATAGGTGAGAAGAGTGTCTTTTGATCTTCCAACAGAGCTCTTAAATCCCTTGGAATTCCCTGGGTAATAGGAATGTCTTTTTTTTTCTAATGAGATAACTGGGTGCCCCTCGATACCTTCAGGATGAGGGCAAGTCACCAAAAAGTCAAGGTATGATTAGATGGCTGGAACTTTCAGCTCCATCTCCTAACTTCTGGAGAGGGGGAGAAGAAAGTGAATGGAACTTAAACCAATTGCCAATGGCTAATGATTTAATAAACCATGTCAAAGGAGTGAAATTTCCATAATAACCATTAAGCATTGGGATTTAGTGAGCTTCTGGGCTGATGAACACATTGAGGTACAAAGAGGAAGTGTGTTTAGAGGGCATGGAAACTCCATGCTCCTTCCTTTGTATGTTGCCCTCTGAATCTCTTCCATCTGGCTGTTTAAGCCTTGTATTCTTCAAAATAAACCAGTAATAGTAAGTAAAGTATTTTCCTGAGTCGTTTTAGAAAATTAATAAACCTGAGGAGAGAGTTGTGGGAACCTCCTAAAGTTATAACCATTTGGTCAGAAGTAAAGGTGGCAGGTCTGGCCTCTGAATAGGGATGGTATTGTGAAAACCAGCTCTAAACCTATGGAGAGTCTACACGACTCAGAGTTAGTGTTAGAGTGTTAGAGACTTCTTTGGTGGGGGAAACCCTCCCACACACATTATGTGTTAGAAATGTTGTGAATAAAAATAACCCACTATCCCCCGCCTAGAACGTTCCTTTTGGAGTTCGAGAGAAAAAGATCTACAGAAAAGAGTGGTTATTATGTCTGGACTTCTAATTGAGTCAAAGAGGATATCAATAAAAACACACCCACCATCACAAAATGGTCCTGTGTCTGTTAAAGTTATTGAGCTAAGGAGTCAGAAAGATTCAGCTGTTGCAAACTCAGCTGGACACAAATAAAAGCAGATTGCCCACTTTATAGAGAAATTTGGGGCAAATAGTTTTAGTTGGCTTATTTGCACTTCAGGCTGTATTTGCTACTTGGGGTTCTGAATTCAATAGGTAGGCTACTCAACCACATTTTCTTTCCAGTCTATGATTTCTTTCCAGCCTTACTCCTAGCTTGTGGTCTTTAGAATGAAGTGCTGCTTGGAATGAAGAGCACTGTCTATATGTTGGTTCCTCTCTGCTGCCTGTTTGACCTTGGGGAAATTACTTTCTCTCTCTGGGCCTTGGTTTCCTATCTGCAAAATAAGCATGTTACATTTTTCACTATCCAGGGTCCCATGCGGTTCCAACAGTTTAAGATGTATATTTAGAACAAGAAGTTTCCATTATTAATATTATCTTTCATAAAACAAGCTCATCTTCCTGGTGGTCTAGTGGTTAGGATTCGGTGCTCTCATAAAACAAGCTCATCTCATAGAATCCTCCTGACAGCCCTAGGAACAATCAGTGCAGGCATCATTATTTAAACACTAGAGGCCCAGGCAGGGAGCGGGTGTTCCTCAGCCCAGCCTGCACCCTCTCCAATCTAGGATCCCTCAAGGGATGTCTGACTGCCCGTTTAGACCCAATCCACAATCCAGGACTACTGGCTCCCAAATAGCTTGCCTGCCTGGCTGCCTGATTACCCTTAACTGCTTCTGCCTGACATCTTCATCACCCCTTACCATTCCCCTACCACCCTGCTCACTACCAACTGCCCTCTCCTGCAGTCCTGGTTGCTTCTAACTGTCCTCCCCTGCAGGTCTGGTCACCCCAACTGCCCTCCCCTCCTGATCTCCCCCAACTGCACTCCCTTGAAGACCTGGTCCCTCCCAATTGCCCTCCCCTGCAGGCCATTTTGTGTCCATATGGGGGCAGCCATCTTGTGTGTTGGAGTGATGGTCAATTTACATATTACTTCTTTATTAAATAGGCTATTTTACAGATATATAAATAGAGGCATAGAAACACATAGGAGGAAAGTAATCTTCACAAGAATCTGCAGTGACTTAATGATATAGTCAGGACTAGATCAAGATATACAGTGATTTACTGACATAGTCAGGACTAGATCTTCAGCCACCTGACTCCCAACCCAAGTGCTCTCTTGGGCTGCACAACTCTCCCAGGCTGCACCAACACCTAGGAAGGATCAGTGAAGTACATTTAGGGAACATGCTCAGTTTCCATGATTGTTCTTAAGTATTCTATTTTTATTTTATTCTCCTCAATGTGGCCAGGACAAAGAAAGGGAACCATATATCAGGATCACTGGAGTTTTACTTGTGAAAGAAATTTCTTTAAAAACCTCCTTTCATTGGGATGGGCAGATGTCAAGCTCCCATTTGCAGCCATTACTTTCAGGACCAGCTAGCTGCAGGAGGTTAGTACTTCGACTGGTCAGCAGGTATAGGCTGGACCATCTACACTTCTTAATGTGCATTATGGAGATAGTTATGTATACTACATAAGCTCCAAATAGGATGTTGGAGCTTATCTAATATTTATCTAGTGTTTTATCATTGTTATGCATTTATAATAGTTGTTTGCCACCTACTTGAACTGCAACATCACTTCTGGAACCTGAACCTAGATTGTCAGTCATCTGTTGACATCTTCACATAATTGCCCCATAGTCATCTCACATTCAGTACCCAAAAGTAAAACTTGTGTTATCTTTCCCAAATACTTCTCTCTTTTTTTCACATTGCGTTGCCATCAATTCAGTCCAACAAGCTGAAACCTGATCTTTTAAAAACCCATTCTTCTGCATTTGATAAGTCCTGATTAAGCTGCCTCTGACTTTCTCACATGCAACCCTTTGTGTACTATGTTCACTTTCCCCTTTAGGCCCTTTATCATACTTCCCTGGACTATCCAGGTAGCCTGCTGATTCCTCAGTGCCTTTGATAGGCATATATGCATTTAAATTTCTAAATGAAAATATAAGATGCATTTCCCCACACTTTTTGACCATGAACATTTTTCCCCAAGATCATTTTCTGGGAAATATTAGTCTAGCCATTCCAGATGAATTATAGTCCCTAATCATTTGTCACATCTGTCCGCCCCTCTTTGTCCCTGCACTTGTTATTTCCTCTGCTTAGAATACTCTTCTTCCTGACTCTTGCCATCTGGGGAAATCCCACACTTGTTTCACAACCCAATTCAAATGTCTCTTACCCTCTGAAGTTTTCTTTGATCCTAATTCACAGCATAATCTCCAAGCTCTTAGAGAACTGAGTACTTGTCACTATTATAACATTTAAATTATATTCTACTTGTGTGTGTTTGTGTCTATCTCCCAACACATTCTAAAAGAGGAACTGTATTCTAATTCTTCTTTCTCTTACAATCCTAGAATGGTGATTCTGTTCTCTTTCACACTAATAGAGTAATTTATGGTTGATGCTTGATGGTTATGATGCACTAAACAAACTTCAGTTTTAGTACAGTGGTCTCCAGCCTCTTCACCTCCCCCACTACCTAGATCTAGAAGGGAACCACTGGGGGTTATACTAGAAGCATTAGTTTAGAGAGAGAGAGAGAGAGAGAGAGAGAGAGAGAGAGAGAGAGAGAGAGAGAGAGAGAGGACAAGTATATTAGCAATTACTGTACAAGATCCTTATGGGAAGGGATATCAGGAAAAGAAAAGTCACTTGTGGACACCAAATATTAGGGAAGATTCCTGAAGCTTCAGTATCAACAACATCTGACATTTTCTGAGTACCCATTTTATGAAGAGAATTGAACTGGGTGCTGTGGAAGCATATGAACCCTCAAGGAGCTTCTAATTTATAATAGGATTGCTTATAACTCTTGGTTACCATAAAGCGAAACCAACTCTGCTAGCTAAATTTAGATAAATTTATTTTGAGGATGTGGGGTATCAGAATCCAAGGGCAAATAGCTAGATCTTGAACTGAACTAGAACCATGAGATGGAGAGCTACAAGAAATTCAAGTAGTTCTACTTTTGCCATTACTCTCTCTGTGCATCTGTTTTATATTTCTTTCTTGCTATAGGTGGGTATTCTTAGTGATTCAAATTATTTATGATTCATAAAGCTCTGTTAGGTATGTGGCTAAGACTGAATATCACCTTTAACATACATCGTTACCTTAGACACATCATTTCTTTAATTCTACCATCTGTGAGATGAAAGATTCAACCCACAATTTCAGCTGGGATGGTCTATTTTGACAAGTTCTGCCTTAAGTAATTTTTCAGACTTGATGGAATTATAAATAAATATAAAACACATGAGGAAATAATGACTCCCTGGGAAAATTCACATCCAACTCTGGATTCCAATGACCTTGGCCAGACAATAAAAGCTGTTTTGTTATAACAAGTGAGCAAAAGATTCCTCTCTGACATGTAACTCTTCTGCCTAGGAATATTCCAGGCCTCTCTAATACCACTGCCTTCTCCTGTCCTTGTCTCTGATAGGGCAGCATTTACCTCTCTATCCTATTTCCCATTTGCTTTGCAACCCTGAGCTATTCCAATGATATATGCATATTTGAAACATATTTGCCAAAGTATCTTCCAATACCTTTACTTAGCTAAGTAACTCTTCAGTTTTGAGACATATATTTCCCATCTGTTCAATAATAATATTATAGGATTTACAAAGTGTTTATATATCTATTACCTTATTTGGTTTCCACAATAATTAGTCAGTCAACAATCTTTCAATAAGTCAGTCAACTATTTTTATTGAAGGTCTACAACATACCAGGCAACAGGTTAGGTATAGGGATATAATATTGAACAAAATGGATATGATCCCTGCACTGGTGGAGCTTATAGTCTAGAGGGATGGAGTTTATATATTTCTTCCTATTTTAAGACAAAGAGACTAAGGTGAGATGATTTGTCCCAGAGGGATGGTAGAGCTAGGACTCATGTGGTCTTTCCATTCACAATCCAAGTCTCTATTTTTGCCACTGTTCTGCTCACTGCAGAACAAATATTCTCTAGGAGTTAACTGAAAAGAATAGTTAATATCAATGAGGATGCCAGAGTGGCAAATAGAGAAGCTCAAAGTGTCAAAGTGAAAAAGTAAACAAATAAACCAGCTTCTGAAAACCCTAGACCTGGGGGGAGGGTAACAGATCCCAAGTCAAAACAAGAACAACAATACAGCAGCTGCCGCTAGAAAACTGTGTTTCCTAAAAGCTAGACCCAGCAGGATGCCCTTACATTATTATACAAAGTAATGTGTGATGTGAGCATGACAGTCCTGCTGAGAACAGAATTAACTCTACATTTGTATCTTTCAAGCAGCAGTCCTGATTGACTGGTTGAGTTGGACTCGGAAATGCATGGGCCACAGCTTTGCCTCTTGCCTGTTGAAGGATGCTCAGTAGGGGTTGTAGTGAGATGGCAGGAGGAATGGGGTGAGCAGGGAGAGGAAAGATGCCTCCCTTCATGGGGTATCTGCCACCCTAACAACATATTATGCCTGCATTTCCTCCCCTTCTCTGTATACATCTCTGTATGTATCAAGTGCAGGCCTTGGTTGGTAGATGTGCAGAAAAAAAGATGTGATTACCCCATCTCCCTGAGCAATAATAAGAAATCTTCTAAACTTCAATGGGTATTTATATGTGCTTTTGTCTCCCTTCATCTTTAAGCTGGAAAATATTTCTCACACTTCATAGCCCAGGGCACATAATCCCACAAACAGTGGACAAAAAGAGAGGCAAAAGAAGAGAAAAGTACTTTCTTAGACTTTCATTAAGGGTTAAATAATACAGTGATCTTGCCTCAAGAGGAGTGAGACGTATGTAAACAATAATTCCATTATTATCAAATTAAGAGGCATGCACATGTTTTGTGAAAGCCCAAAGGAGAAAATAATGGGTGGAGGCTTCAGAGTTGGACCCTGGAGGTAGGAGTTTGCTCTGTAGGAAAGTGTGGTTGGAGTTGAAAAAGGTGGGGAGGCAGGGAGAAAAATTACTATGTATGCCAAGGCTAGGAGGAATGAAAATGCATGATGTCTCAGGGAGTATTTGATAAGATACTGATCATGTTTCTGGTAACAACATACTTTGGGTAGTGAGATAAAATAGGTGATTGTTTCTTAAGGAAGGCTAGTTACTTTTACAACCAACCTATTAACCTCAGTGGCTTAAGAGAGTAAACTTCAATTTCTCACTCACTTCGTAGCCCAATGAAGGTTGGCAGGGGTTAATGATTCAGATAGTCATTCAGGGACCCACATTCCTTACATTCTGTCTTTCCACGGGTCCTTGAGTCTTTGTACTCAGCTGGTAGATGGAGAAAGAGAATGAGGATGTATCATGTACACATAGATTAAAGGAAGGCCAGGGATTGTGTACTGCACTCCTACTAACATTTATTTAGCCAGAATCTAGCCACATAGCCACATTTAACTGCAAAGCATGCTGGGATATAGAGGGTAAAGGGTTACCATGTATTGTTGAGCAGAACATTCTCTACTCTAGTTTGGAGTCTGGAGAACAGGAGGATGGAAAGAATAAGAGATTTATGTGTACCTGCTGGGATGAAAGCCTTCTAGCTACCTGAGGGGGAAAAAGAATCATGGGGGGCTTTAGGTGAGAGGTGCCTCTTGCCAGACTCTTGAGAAGAAAGGGAAAAGAAGATGAAAGATACTTCTATCTGTTCAGAAAACGTCTGCTCTATCCATGAGTAAATGGACATTTCAACTGGGCTCTTAAAACCCTATCAAGTAGATAATTTCAATATTTGTAGAGTCCTCAGTGGTACTGCTCTTAGCTGTGATCACAATGATTTTGGGAGGAGGACCTGGTTGAGAATTATTATCCTATTTTAGAAGTGTAGAAACCTATGCTAAGAGAGATTATATGACTAACTCAGGGTTGCATAGCAAGTAAGAGAAAGACTTGCAACTCAAACCCATATTGGTTCTTTGTACAATTCTAGGGATCTTTTTCTGCATAGAAGAGCTGCTGACCACTCTCTGGTAAGCTGACCTAGATGAGACCCTAGACATGAGGCCAGGATCCTGGGAGAAATTCTCCTCAAACACCCTCCCTTCTGTCTGCCTGACTTTTGGAATCAGTGAACCAACTCCTCGTTCAGAGAGCATGTACATGTTAGCTGTCAAATAGCTCATGCAACATCTGACAGCCCTAATATCACTGTTTGTATTATCAGACAATTACCAGCAGAGCTCATATTCATAATTTGACTAACAACTCTCAGCCATGATTATTTTTCATTCCTGGCAAAACAAATATAGCAGCATTTTCTTTTCAGCATCAGCGCTGATGCTCCTTGGCATTCTATCAGTTGAAGGAATTAAAAAAAAATGTTAGTCGTACTCCCCCACATCTCACTAACTTTACAGTTCCCCATGGCATCTGTGTGCAGTGAACTGAGCTGTTGAGACTAAATGTAATTTGCAATCAAGCTTCTGTTAACATGGAAATGTACCGGCTGGTCTGCTGCAATATGGGTTCTCATTCTGTCTAGCATATGGTTGCATTAAATCCAGTCTCCAGAATGTCTCTTGTTACCACATTGTCAATCGGTGCAGAGCGGAGAACCCTAAAAAACCACTAAAGAAACATATTTTTGGAATTGGCTCTTCTATTGGATCTTGACAAGAGCTGTCCAAAGTCATACTTGGTTACTTGAAATTAACTAGCCCTGTCAGATCTATGCTCACCTATACACAGAGACACACAATAAACTTGAAACCCTGTTAGATGCTCTGCACTTAAAAGCATAGAAATTACACTGGAGGACAAAGGAAAAGGATAGAGCAAAGGACCTAGTTCCTTTGGTACATTTCAGATAGATTTATTGTTTTCTTTTTCTTGATATCTCAATATTTAAAGAGTGCCAGAATATTAGATTTGCATGGGACTTTAGTAGTCTTTGCAGCTAAAAGCACAGGTCCTGGAATCAAATGAACTTGGGCTTGAATCCTGATGCTATCTTGGCTTGGCAACCTTGGGCACATTCTGAAGCTTAGTTTGCCTCCATTTCTTCATCAATGAAATGGAGGGTAATAAAAGTACCCTCACAATTTAGGGTGTTGTGGGGGATTAAATGCCTAAACACAAAATCTGACTCAATCATTATTACTCAGTATCTCTTCCACACCATTCCTATTCCCCTATCATATGCTTAAATATTCCCACAACATCATCCATCATTGTCTCTTGCTCTGGTTCTGTGCCCTTTGGTGTCTAGGATGTCAGTTCCTTCTAGCACAGTCCATTCACTCCTGTACAACTCTGCTAAGCAGTTTTTCCTAATCTTAAATACAAATTTCATCCCACCCTGAACCTTTCTTCTGGGACTCACAGAGAAAGTATAATTAGATGGTGGCTCTTTAGATATTTGGAGAGGCTATGTGCACCCTGTCAGCACTCTCTATTCTCACTCAGGACCTCTTGTTCCTTCAACTTTCACAGTTTATATAGCAGTGAGTCCCTTTACTAGCCTTGAATCCCATGTCAGGGTGGCTTGGGCATGCCCATGCTGCGTGGTGCACAATATTCAGAGAAGCATGCTACCAGTCGATCCTTCCTGAAGAGAGACAATATGCTGGATTACATACATCAATCCTCCTTGAGAAAGGTACAAATAACAGTTTTCAATAAATCATGTAGTACTTCAAATTCAATGGAGGGAGGACCTTTATGCCTATAAATCTCTGCATGATTTTCATAGAGAGAAAAAATAAATATATTTTCCCCAAATAAGGTAATGCCCTTTGTAAATCTGAAGTTGCACAGATTTTATTGGATGTGCTGCAAGCAGAAAATGTGGCCAGAGAAGATGTATGGGACACCAGAGTCCTGGGACATAATATTCTTTCAGCACTTAAAGAGTACTTTGGAGGATCAGGAAAAAATGGGAAAATAAATTTCATTCATTTATTCTCTTAAAATCTATTTGTGTGCCAGATGCAGTGCCCTGTACTTAGGGTGGAGTAGTAAACAATCTGTTCCTGCCACAAAGATACCGGCAGATAGATTATAGCCAATTAAATCCAGGGTGGTGAGATCTACAGTACTTCCAAATGTGGGAGGCCCTGGGAACTACCTCCCCCTGTCTTGAGTAGCTCAAAATCCAGAGACAATAAATATGCAAACAAGTAATTGTCTTACTTATATTTAAATATTACACAAAATTGTCTGAGCACGTTGAAGAAAAAAATTGTTCAATAAATATTTACTTAGCACCAGTATGTGCTGGAATCTTAAGTGAAGAACAAAAGAGACAACCCTTGAAATTTATCAAAGTTAAATTCTAGAGTATTTGTGGGCATGGATATTAGACTAGTATACACAGAATTTATTATTTGTTTATTACTTGCTTAAAAACCATGGTTAGAGTCATGAAGAGAAAAAAAACAGAATTTTATTAAGAAATTAGATAAGGCCCTGATTAAATGTGGATGGAGTTATCAAGGTATGCTTCTCTAAGTTGTAAGTAAGTGGAGACCTGAGAGATGAGTAGAAATAAGAATGAGTGAGATGGAGAAAAGAAGTGAGTGTGCAAAGATCCCTAAGAGGTAATAAGCTTAGAGAGTTTGAAGAACCAAAAACAAAAAAAACAAAAAGCAAAACAAACAGAGTGACAAGAGGGAAAGGGGCCAGGAAGTAAGTGCTTCACAAATCACAATGGGAGATTGGCCACATCCAGAGGGAAAAAAGGACACTACAGGACGAAGGGATAGCATAGTCAGAGGGGTGGATGCCCAACAGGACACACGGGGTCTGAGAGAAGTTCTACCTGTGCTCCTTGTGTATGTGGATGAGAAGTTCAAGGTATGGCCAGAAATGAAGAGGGGGCCTAGGCCATGTCATAAATGGATTCGCAAACTATGTCAAGGGATTGATAATATCTGGATACACCACTTCTGTGGAAGCTTTAAATGGTCTTTTAATTTTTAAACATTTTATCTATTACCTCAACATGTTCGTAAGCTTTGAGAGGAGGGCAAGGTCATAATTTTGTGTCTCTGTATCCCACTCCTACCTCCATTTTCAATTATTGTTGGTTAAATTAAATCCCATTTCTCTTTGCCATTTTGTTCCCAGCCCTGACTTGTGATCTGTAGTGACTTTCTCTTCGCAATTCTCTGTACCTCCTATGGTCTATTTACATGGGAGACCGGCAGCTTCTGAAGATCCCAGGAAGCTCTCACTGCAACCCTGCATGAGCTTGTGATCCCCTTCTGCATTCCGACAGAAAGGCTTTGCTTAAAGGTGTAAAGGATGAATCATACCATGACGCAGATCCTTGCAGCTGCCAGTTGGCCATCCCATATTGAGATCACAGAAATCCCAGGCTTGTTAGACTATTTAGCCCAGCACTCAGGCTCATTGGAGAAACTCATTAGCTCCATTTAATTAAGGAACCCAAACACTTCCAAACTGACTTTACTGTCAGCTCACTTCCCACAACCTCATTAATATATTTCTTAAAATTTTCGCACCTTTAATGTGGTAATGATTTTCTTAATTCTTTCAGCATCAGACTCCATAGATCCAAGCAATTTGCTAGAGAACAATTTTACACATGGTAGTCGCAATTCTTTGAACCAATATCTTTGGTATTATAAATATAATATTTTTTTCTCACAATTTTCTTTCTACAGGCTAGACAAAGGTGGTCCTTATGTTTTGTCCTATAATATTGCAGTTATTAAAACCATTTTTTCATAATGTTTTACAGTTTTCAAAAAGCTTTTATATCAGTGAATTGAATCTCCTAAATGCTGAAACGAAGTATTATCTCCATTTGACAGATGAAAATAGTGGACTCTGAGCTTTTAAAGATTTCTCTGGGTGACAGGTATGTGCATGAAGTCCCTTCCTTCCCCTGCCTTGGAAGTGATAGAAGGGTTGACAATGAAAACACAGATTTCAGGTCTGAGTGGCTTGAGATACTGCTCTGTCAATACCAAAAACAGGAATGATTGGCTCTCTACAAAAGATGCTGAATTCTGTTTAGGATGTGCCAAGTTTTAGCTCACTAGAGGAACTGGAGCTTAATAAATACTTGTATGTCTCTCAGCTGCACCCATATTGCATAAACACTTTCTTCTCGACCTAGTAGAGGTCAATGTTTTTCCTAAGTCAGAAATATTTTAACTTTGCTGGAAAGTCCACAGTTAGGAGACAGTCTCTTACTACATCCTAAATATAGTCTTGTCATGCACTGTTCTTCTATTCTGGTCTTCTATTCAAGTTGACCCTGACCCGGATCTGGGTGAAGGTGATACTGACTTGATAACGTGTTCTCACATTCTTTACTTCACAGCACTTCTGTGAGATATGACTTCTTGTCTCTGTCATGTCACTTAGGAAATGGCTCCATTAAGGCATGAGAGTTATTCAATGGCAAATAACTAATGCTGGCGGCTTGAACTTGGACTTCTGTCTCAAACATCATGGCTGTTACACTGCCTTCAGCTCAGCTCCTTGACCCTTCAATATTTCTCTTCCCCTTTTCCTCTCTCTCGTTTTTCTAGCCGTATTTAGGAATCTTCTGGGACTCTTCCTGCAGTCTTCTGATTGGACCTGCTTTTTCAAAGGTTTGTCATATCAATCATACATGGCTTAATATGAATTTAAAACTTTGAGTTCCCTCCCTTAAATGTATACATATTTTCATAAATATCTTCTTCGCTATGACAAATATTTCCTGAGCACTTAATATGCTTCTGGCACTGGGAATACAATGATAGATAATCATGCATCACCCATGTCCTCTTGGATTTAACAGGTCTGTAATGTGGGAGCTGATAACTGCAAGTAGACTTCTGAGATGCACGTATCTAATGTGTACTCATTTGCTTATACAATTCTAAAGTGATTTTAACCTTTAAACTTGGGGTTAGGGATATTTATCCAAACACTCTGCCAGGTAACATGTACACAATGAACAGGAAAAGGTGCATACAACACTGATGTGTTTCGCACTCCAAAACAAAGAAGTGGAGGTCCTTCTGTCAGACTGAGCACTATAATGTAACTGGGGGTCTGAGTGGGGATATCTCCAAATAGCCATAGAAACAGATCATATTTTGGTAGTTTCTTAAAGTTTTCTCCTTTCAATAAAGGGATATACATTGACTTTGCACCTTATCACAGTACTAAACTCAGAGGCCAGGAAATACTGAGTTTTATCTTGGTTCCTGCTAAAATTTTGGAATGGATCATTACACAATTGATCTGTGGGCCTTTGGAAGAAAAGGTACCGATCACTAGAAGTTAATGCAAGTTTACTACAAACTGGTCTTTTCTTATCTTGTCATTAATTTGGTAAATCATCAACAGGATGAGGAAGTTCGTCAATGAACTTAACAAGGCCTCCTGTGATGTGATTGTCACAAGATGGTGATATGTGATCAGAATCACATCCCAGTTGGGTAACAAAAATGCCTCTTAAGGTCTGCCAACAAATCCATGTACACTAAAAGAGATCTCTGGAGAGGATCAAAGCCTTTTTTTTCTGGTGAATATATTTTTTTTCTGGTCAATATTTTTTTTTATTCATGACTTGAAAGGTTATCTAGAAGAAGTAACATCCAAATTTGTGGATAATGACAAATTAAATGAAGAGCAAACACCACAGACTGGCCCAAAGAGATGGTCTTGTGTAGTGAATCAGCCCTGCAGGAACACTGGCCTGCTCTTTCTTCTTGTCTCTGCTGCCTGCCTGCAGGATAGCATGGGTCTCAGCACCTTTGAAAGGAAGCAGTATGGTTGCTTTTGCTTTTAGTTTGCTATGAGAATTTTTACAAAAGAGCTAGTACCATGCTTGGCATAGGTTTCCAATAAATCAATACAATATTAATAACAATAATGAAGGATTTATATCTAAAATGATCTAGAGCTTCCAGAACACAGAAGTAAAATGAACACAATAAGACAAATCAAAACTTAAGGTATGTGTATCTGAGTGATGCTGGAGGTATCAGGACTAAATTTATGACACTTGAAGCTTCTACGAAGTTTATAACACATGTCAGGCACTTACAATATGTGTTAATGATGGCTTAATGAGATGTTTTTGTTTGAAAAGAAGCAACACAAAGGAAGATCTTGTATTTGTATTATACTGCCTGATGCATTTGTATATACAAAGGACTGCTATGTTAAAGAGAATATAGATATATTTATTCTACATTGTTCTAAAGAGAAAGCCAGCCCAAATTGGTGGGGGATAAAAAGAAAGATATTTTGGAGGACATTAGAAAACTTCTGCAGCAGTTGAGCTGTCTTATAACTGAACTGTGTGACCTGAGGGATGAAGTCCCTGCTGTTCACTCAGCTGGTTTTCTGACTGACACCTGGGCACCTCTGGTGGCCGAGGAGTGTATGGAAGAAGGCTTCATTAGCACATCACCATTACTGAATGACAGTTTTGTTTTGGGCACTGAGTCAATTGTCAGAGCCAAAGTAAAAGTATGTGGTTCCCACTTTCAATGAGATCACAGTCAGTAAGAAGGAGCCCCTAAGTCTCCTTTGAGGAACTGAGAAAGATTTCTCATAGCTGTCACTTTCAGTCAGAGACCTGGGGGACTGGTAAGGAGTTTTCCCACAGCAAGCAATATATATACTAGAGAGAGGCCTGGTGCACAAAATTCATGCACAAGGGGGAAGGGAGTCCCTCAGCCCAGCCTGCACCTTCTCACAATCCAGGACTGCTGGCTCCTAACTGCTCTTCTGACTGCCTGCCTGATTGCCCTTAACTGCTTCTGCCTACCAACCTGATTGCCCCCTAATCACTCCCGTGCTGGCCCGATCACCCCCAACTGCCCTCTCTTGCTGGTCTGATCTTGCCCCAACTTCCCTCCCCTGCCAGCCTGATGGCCCCCACTGCTTTCCCCTGCTACTTGGTTGCCCCCAACTGCCCTCCCATGCTGGCCCAATTGTCCCCAACTGCCCTCTCCTGCCAGCCTGATCTTGTCTCCAACTTCCCTTGTCAGCCTGATGCCCCCTCCCTCCACTGCTCTCCTCTGCCAGCCTGGTTGCCCCCAACTGCCCTCCATTGCTGGCCTGGTTGCATACAACTGCCCTTCCCTGCATGCCTGGTCACCTTCAACTACCCTCCCCTGTAGGACTGGTCTCCCCTAACTGCCTTCCCCTGCAGGCTTGGTCATCCCTAACTGCCCTCCCCTGCAGGCCTGATCTCCCCCAACTGCACTTCCTTGCAGGCCTGGTCCCTCCCAACTTCCCTCCCCTGCTGGTCTGATTGCCCCCAACTGCCCTCCCCTGCCAACCTGATCACCTAAAACTGCTCTCCTCTGCCAGCCATCTTGTGGCAACCATCTTGTGATGACATGAGGGTGTCCATCTTGTGGTGAAGAGAGGACATCATGTTAGGACCGCCTAGGCTTTTATTAATAGAGATATATTCCCTGTATTATGGACAAGGAAGCTAAGATTTTGAAAGGCTAAGTAACTCACCCAAGGTCATATAGATAGGATGTGACAGAACCAGGATTTGACCAAGTTGTGCTGTCTTCAGAGCCTATGTCTAAACCACTCTGCTATCCACTAAGTGAGACATTTTGCCCAAGATGGGCAGTTAGTCAGTGAGTGTCATCTCCAGGGTAGATTCCCCTTAGAACTGAGAGCCCTGTATGATTAAAAGAAGTTGAACTCTCCATCATCTTCTTCCCTCTTATCCCATTATAGGTTCTTCTCTAGCAGTGAAAGGAGAATTTTATGGGAACAGGACAAGTTCAGAGTAGCTAATGCATGGTGGATGGCAGAGAAGGCAGTACAGGAGAATACCACGTAGCAAGGGGGATGGCTCTTACCTGCCAAACTGCAGGGAGGAGAGAGACACACAGAAATAGAAAGAAGTAAATAGGTCAGGCCCTTTTTTTTTTTTTTTTTTTTTTTTTTTTTTTTTTTTTTATCTAGGAGGTCCTTTGGGAGAGGTTTCTCTGTTTTTCATTTGGACCAGGGATGTTTTCCATTTGGGAGCCATTTGCTCCTATGGAGCTCCAGAGCTGAGCACAGGGTCCCAGGTAAAGCCGAGAGGGGCTCTATGCTTGGTGCACCTGTAGGTCTACTGGCATAACCAGTCCAGAGCTCACAAGAGGGAAAGAAGAAAGGAACCCAGGAAATATGCTCTTCTTAAAAGGCATAATTGGCTGACTTTTCTTGCTTCCTAGCTCTGACAGATGGAGGCGGACAGGAGGTTAAGGAACCTCAACAGATGGCAGCAATCAGTGGGTGTTGGTGTCCATTTTTCATAAGTGCTGAAAAGATGGTCACCTTGTGCCTGATGATCAAATGCAACTCTGAGTCCCTCTGTCCTAGAACATAGAACAGTATGATCCTTTCTCAGCTTCCATGAGGAATGTTTCCAGAAAATGAGCATTACCTAGGGAATGGAATGGCTTCCTGGTGTTCTCTTTCAGTGGTGGAATTCTACTACCCAGTCCAATGTCCTGGTGTCTACATAGATTTGTTTGTCTGTCTGCAAGGACAGACCTGAAAGTCAACTTGCTATAAACACTTCCCTTGCCTTCTGATTGGTAAGAGAAAAATGTCCACATACTGCCATCTGCTGGTTACTACTGGTCACTGAAGTTTGAATGAAGAAGTTCACTAGACACTTAGAAAGGTCCAGGCTTTCTGCCAGGTTAACAAAGTAGCAATGAACAAAACATGGCTTCTGCCCTTAAGGCGATCCCAGTCTAATGGAAGAAATGGACATGTTAGCAAGTAATTAAAACTAAAACAAAACAAAACAAAACAAAACAAAACAAAAACCATCATTTTAAGAAAATGTTGCCAAGTGTTACCAAAGTGAAGAACCTCTCTCTGGGGGCCTTGCAGCTCGCATGAAAATAAGTAAAGGAAACCTCATTTTAAATGGAATGGGAAGCCCTACAGTGGGACCATCTCCCACAAGGGCCACTAGTTGCAGTCTGCATAATCAGCAGGAAGAAGGAAGATAAAAATTATTTTAACAGGGGAGGGCATTAATCACATGGGAATTCTATTTTCTGCTTTTAAGAAAAAGGAGTTAGACCTCTCCCTGCCCCAGTAACAACACACTGACCACCATTTGAAGCCAATGAAAAATGGCCACAGCCTTAAACTCTGTGCTTCTCCAATGAACTTTTTTCCAAAACATCCTTCCCTTATTTTCCCCTAAAACCCAATAAAAATAAGTCCCTCTCCTTTGTTCTTCATACTCCTTGCTCATCTTGAAATATAATCCTCTCTTATTTCCAAATAAACACACTCACTGGTAAAAGAAATGGCAATTTGATTTTTAAAGTTGAAGTATCCCTTGTAGTTAACCAAGCAGTCCGGAGCAGGAGTATAAGGAATAGCAAGGGCAAGAATAGGTTATAAGTTGTTCGTCTTGTTGGTAAATTAGAAACGTGGGGAAGAAGCTATAGACAAAAGCTGGAAGGAGGTGAAGGCCAGGCTGTGAAGGGCTATAAATGTCTGACCAAGGCTACAACACTATTCAAGATGGGCAAGAAAAAGATGGGGTCAGATTTTGATGGTAAAGGAATACGGACAACAAGTGGCTGCACATAAGCTTTCCAGCATTCTGAACCCTTTCCTTATTTGAAATCTCTTATGCAAAGAAACCCATTACATGAAGTAGGTGAAACCATACTATTCTGATTGAAGCAGTACTAGAGGTCCTGTGCTTGAAGAATTGTTTCCCATCCCACTTCTCCCATCCTTGGTACCTAGGGATGCTTTGGGGCAATATTGATGGCTCAGTAGAACCTACCACTGTGAAGGACTCCTTACCTAACTTGACCATCCCTGCTTAGTTTTAGAGTCAACCACAGCCTGTCCCTTCTATGACATGGGTGTTCATAAATTAGGTACTAGGTCTTTTCATATTTTTTAATTAATTTATTTATTTTGAAGCATTTTTATGATGTTCTATTTTATTTTTTAAGACTTTAAGAATATTTTTAGATTCACAGCAAAATGAAGAGGTAGGTACAAACATTTCTCATATGTTCCCTGCCACCCCCCATGCATAGCTTCCCCCATAATCAGCATCCCTTCACCAGAGTGGTACATTTGTTGCAAGTAATGAACCTGTATTGACACAATGTCATGCAAAGTCCATACTTGGTGTTAAGTTCACCTTTAGTATTGTTTTACATTTGTCCAAACTCATGTCTATGTATTTGGACAAATGTATAACGGTACGAATCTATCATTATATCATACATAGTATTTTCACTACCCTAAATAATCTTCTGTACTTTATCTATTCATACCCTCTCCCATACCCTTCTTCCTGGCAACCACTGAGCTTTTTATTGTCTCCATAGTTTTGCCTTTTCCAAAATGTCATATAGTTAGAATCATACAGCCTATTCAAATTAGTATCTTTTTTTATCCCTTTTGCTAGAGTGCCTTACAGTTCTGGTGACCCTCATTTTATGGATAAATTAACTTTCTTAAACACACAAGCTATATCCCCTGGGCCCTGGGCCCCATATTTATATTGCTGAAAGCAAATACTAACCTGTTTCCCCAAAAATAAGACAGTGTCTTATATTAATTTTTTCTCCCAAAGTTGCGCTAGGTCTTATTTTCAGGGGATGTCTTATCTTTCCAGGCACTAGATCTTATTTTCAGAGGATGTCTTATTTTCGGGGAAACACGGTAGTGTAGAGAGGTAGATAGAGACCATTTATATCTGCAGTGTTTATGAAGCATCACTTGTCTGTCTCTAATACACAGTGTCCCAGTATGTTAACTCACATTCAGCATGTACACCATTCTCAATCCACAGATGATCAATGATGGAGTTACAAGAAAGAACACTTTCACTCTTACTAATAACATAAAAATTATTGCTTTCTTTCAAAAACTGCACTATGGGAAAGTATTTAAGAGCCTTCTGATGAGTGGCTACATTATCAAGATATGCTGGTCTTTCTGTTCCATGAAGATTGTAGCCTTGGGGTGACAAACTGTTCAGGAGTAACTGGTCCCTTGGAGGCAAAAACTGTTTATTCCACCAACAGGATTATCTTCCTGCCTTTTTAGATTTACACTTTCAGATTCCACCCACCCATGGCATTTCTATTTCCTTTCATGCTTCTTGTCTTTCCACATGCCTTGCCCACTCTCTGCATGAGAGGGTCAGTTAACTCTCACTTTCCTATAGTCACTTCTCTGCTTCAAGCTTGTGTCCAGAACTGCTTCCTTCTTTCTATCGGGCAGCTAACATCTGCATATCTTTCAACTCGGCCCCCACCTTCTCTTGGAGGCCTTCACAAAAGACAGTTAACTTTCATTCAAAGACTTTCCCCAGTACTTGATTATATACACAGTGTTTACCACTTGGCTGAACAGCTACTTCAACATCAATGACTCTTGGACTCTCTAGTCTGCATTACTTAGGTTAATTGCTCTTTTCCTGAGGGCACACCAGTCAGTGTCCTTTTATGTTCATGGTGCCAAGTTCAATAAACTTTAACTGAGTGACTATCACATGTTAGAATGAATGGGTTGGGCCATTGTGTGTTTTATTACAGAAAATGGAAATGTAACTTAGCCTACTGACTGTGAGGAAGAACAGTGAGGCAAGAGTGTCTTTGCACAATTTGTATGGATGTTTCAGGCTCTCTTACCCCATTTACTTGGAACTACTGGTTTCCAAAATGTCATATATTGGACATGTCATTATCTCTCTTTGTTAAATTGTAAACTTTTGAAGGAAAAAAAATAATTTATGCTTAGGAGCTGGCTAATAACTACTTTTTCAATTGATTTTCAATATAAAATACACACACACACACACACACACACACACAAAACAAAACAAAACACCCTTACCCACCAGGCCTCACAGCTCCTGGAATGGAAAGGTAGTCTAAATCCAATATATCTACCTGGATCTGCTCTAGGAACCTATGAAGCCAGAATGCAGGAGCACAGCTGCCTGTGCTTCACCTTCAGTGCAGCTCAGCTACTCTTGTCAGTTTCTGTTCCTGGAGACGATATTTTTCTCATCATGCTGCTACACTGCACCATTTACTCCATATTATAAAATCTGAGAGACAAATCCTGATTATTGTGGTTAATTACCATAGTCTCAGATTGGGTAGATTTTTCCTTCAAGTCATGCCATAGTTTCTGATCAGCCTATATTTTGGTAACTCTTCCATCATGGTACTTCCCGGTCCAGTAAACTTTGACCAGAAGCAAGGTTTAGCCCAATTATTCCCAAAGTGGGGCACATGCCCCACAAGGGAGCAATCTGATTTTAAACAGGGAAGGATGATTTGAGAATGAGTTATTAACAGTGAACTTTTTGCATTTCTTATGGTTCTAGTGTCCTCATATACAATATATAAATAAATATATATTGTGGCATATTTATGCATTTCAGTTCTCTATTATGTTTTTAAACTTTATTTGCTATTTTTTATCACTTCATATTATTATTATTATTATTATTATTTAACAATTTCTTAGTGATTTCTTCCTCAGTACTTAAACTGGTTTTTTTTTTTCATTCTTTTACTTTTCTCTTTCATGGATATCATGATTTTTTGGAAGCTTGTTTAGACCAAGTTAATGGCTTTTTAGGCTTCCTTCACATGAATAGGAGTTCACTTTTTGTATAATAAGAATTATATGTCACAGGGTGGACAGCAGGATTTTAGGGATGCTTAGGTGGGGCATGGCCAAAAAAAACGTTGGAAACCACTGGTCTATCCTATAAACATAGCTACTGTTAAGCTGGAGGAAACCTCAGATCCTGATGAAGACTGTGCATGGCAGTTTCCTTAACAGAGGGAAGTGTGATGGTGGGACTATCATGTCTACTCCACTGAGAAAGTTTCATTTGCTGAGGAGAAACCCTGAGAAGGAATAAGATTGTTACTTTCTATTTTTGCACTGCTATTGTATGAAAGAGGTATCAGGTATTCTTAGATTACGCTAGAGGAGAGAAATAGAACAAATATGGAAAAACATGTAGGATATCAAATGGAGATACATATCAGAAATCAAAATAATTAGGAAAGGAGAGTAGTAAAGTGATTGTATTGTAGATATGTTTCAATTTAATTAGGGCAGTCAAATTGGTCTTTCTAAGACATTTGAGATTTGATCAAAGTCCTAAAAGAAATAGGAGAATGGGCATGTGAGCATCTGGGAAAGAATGTCTCAGGCAGAGGAACTAGCAAGTCCAAAAACTGTGAAGCATGAGTGCACTCAGCATATTCAAGACTCACTTGGTGGAAATTGTGTTTAGGGACCAAGTGAGAAAGGGGCTGAGCAGCAAAAAGAGGTAAGAGCCAGATGGAACTGAGGCCAGATCATGAGGGCTTGGAGGTCATAAGACATTTTAAGCAGAGGATTGATATGATATACTTTACATTTCTTTCTTTCTTCTTTCTCTCTCTCTTTCTTTCTTTCTTTCTCTCTCTCTCTCTTTCTTTCTCTTTCTCTATTTCTTTCTTTCTTTCTTTTTTTCTTTCTTTCTTTCTTGAGAATCTTTTAAAAATATATATTTTATTGATTATTCACAGAGAGGAAGGGAGAGGGATAGATAGCTAGAAACATCGATGAGAGAGAATCATCAACCAGCTGCCTCCTGCACACCTCCTACCAGGGATGTGCCTGCTACCAATGTACATGCACTTGTCCAGAATTGAACCTGGGACCTTTCAGTCCACAGACCGACACTCTATCCTCTGAGCCAAACTGGTTTTGGCGATATACCTTACATTTCTAATAAATCACTCTGACTGTTATATTAGAAGAGACCACATATGTTGTGGGAGGGAGGTGTTGGTAGAGGGACTGCAGAGCATACTGGCTAGGAGATTATTGCAGTAGAACAGGTATGTGGATGCTGAGATTAGAGCAATAGCTATGGAGGTCCTGGAAAAATAGTCATGTTTTGACTGTGAGATAGACTGAATAATGACCCCCAAACAAATGTTCATGTTCAATCTCTGGAACCTTATGGCAAGTTGGACTGTGTGGATGTGAACCAAAGATGTTGAGATGGGAGGTTATTCTAGTCCTTATAAGAGGAAGGCAGTAGACTTTAAAAAGGGGGCAAAGATGTGCCAATGGAAGACAAAGAAAGAGAAGATGCTAGCTAGGCCTTGATGACAGAAGAAAGGACCATGAGTCTAGGAATGTAGCTGGCTTCTAAAAGCTGGAACTGTTCCTCGAGGCACACATACAGGCCAGAAGGAATGTGGCCTATAGACATATGACCTCCCTAACTATATGACAAATAATATGTGTTGCTTTAAGCCACCATTTCTGTGGTAATTTGTTACAGCAATATTAACAAATACAGGCTCTGTTAGGGAGTTAGGGCCACTGGTGTTTTCTGATCAATGGATACAAAGTGTGAAAAAAGAGCATCAGAGACAACTTGAAGAGTGTGTGATGGAGCCACTGGAAGAAAGGCGTGTGCTTCATGATAACAGGGAGGACCTGCTCCGGGTGACACAGAGTCCTCATCTACCAGGCTATGTCCTTTCCGCTCTTACTATGCCTTGGAGCTGAGCCAGGATGACGTTCACAGGAGATTCACCCAGCCCAGCTGGTCATGCTTTCTTCACTGCCATCGCCTCCCCCTGTTTCCCCAGCAGAGTTTCACACTCTCTGAAGCCTTTTCTATCAGCACTTCCTCACTGTTCTGTGACGGCAGCAGGCAGCACTGAGCTGGATGAGATTAGACACATCGATTTTATTTTAAGGCACAGCTGAGAAAACACTCAGGAAATAAAAGTTGTTTTGACATAAACTGTATTATCTGGAGGCCTGTTGATGGTCTGCTGATGGGGTTCTTTGGCTGTAGAATGGATTCCTTATTCTGAGCTATGGGAATGAATTTCTTACTCTGAGCATGGCTGAGCATCACATAAGGCACTGCACTTCTCTCCTGTCCTCAGCCAGGGAAGAATCACTAGTGTAGTGAAAAGAGCTGTAAGACAGGGACATGGAATGCCTGATTCTGCCTCTGGCTTTGCTACTCACCTGCTGTCACTTTCTTGTTTTGAGCCTCAGTTTCCACATCTGTAAATTGAGGGTGCTTGAAACAATGTTTGCCATGAGCTCCTTTGAGCCTGCTTCTCTGGTTTTCACTGAAGAAGCTGGAATGAGTGTTGAGCCAGCCAGGGTGTCAGCACCCACCTTCTGCTCTGGGTTCTGAGGAGTAGGCACTGTGCTATCTCTCTCATCTTTTCTTCCCTGTCATTCCACTGGGCAGTATTCTGACCCTAGAGCTGTCATAGCTCAAGCTGCATCAGACGGCTTGTTTCTATTTCAATTGGTTCATGATTCACACATCCACAGGATGGAGTGGTGAGGGCAGACTCCATTTGCTAGAGTCCAAGGCAGATGGCCATGCTTCCTTTCCAGAGTGAACATCAAATGCCAGGCACTCAGTGAGGGGCACCCTCCTTCTGGCTCAGAGCTCTGCGAGGCGGACACACAGTCCAGGTTCCGGACACCTTCTGTTCTGGTTTGCCTAATGACGCTTTTGGCAAATACTAAGAAGAACAGAAAAAGAAAAGAAGGAACTGATTAGTCTATTAGGGAGTCTGATTGGCATTCTTTATCCTTTGGGAGGAAGTTTCCGTGAAAAAAGGAAACACACAGACACAAATAAAGCACCATATAAATCTGCTTTGTGACTATGCTCCATCTTCTTCCCTGGGTCAGGTAAACAAGTGGAAACCTGCTGAGTCTATGTGAAAGGAGTTCTTATAAGTTTCCATTCTCTCTCCTTTCTGACTGTAGGAAACCTGATCTGTCTCATAGCACCAAAGACTGAGTTACTGGTACCTTGTATTGTGCAATGCATGGCATATAGACTAATAAAGGGTTGAATAAATAAGCAAATTGATTAAAATAATATTATCTATTTACTGGAAGACTATAAATGTTACATCACTCCTGGTTCTTAGGGGTCACATTTATAAAACAAAGACTCTGGCCAAACTTAATATAATAAAAAAAAAATACATTGAATATCAACATCATGGTCATCTACCATCCACTTTGGAGCACCCTTCTCACCATCTCAGATGGGACATAAATACTAACCATCACTATGGTTTTCAAACTGGTTTTACACCCATTTTTATCACCCAGTCCTCCAAACAGACCTGTGAACTAAGTTTCATTATCACTCTCTTTGTTCAGTTGGAGACATTGAGGTTCTGAGATCTTTTAAGACCTTTAAATGGGAAAAGCAGGCATCACTTTTTAAAACATATTTTTGGCTTTCCCACCAACATCTAGTTTCACTGATATCACCGCATTTAATTCTGCTTGTCTTCATCTGGTTGGATGTCTTTTTCATTTCCCTTCACAGCTTAGTTGTCTTCTTTTCACACTCCCTCTTCTAAGGAATGAAACAAAATTACTCTCATTTTCACCAGAGATGTTTGCCCACTTCTCTGAAGCTGTCCTCAAAAGCACATTTTCTATCCCAAGAGCTTATCAAGGTATTTTTTTTCTTTTTGCCCTAGACAAAGGCAATTTTCTTCTTTAAAAGAATCATTATGAAAGCTGTTAAGAGAGTAATGTTTATTGCCTCCAGAATTTTCTTCTAAGTAGCTGGCAGTTATTCCTATAATGACAAAAATGTGCTCCTCTCACATTTCATTCACACCCTGCTGCCCCGGGTTTGTGTCATGCTGTACTCACAAATTTTTATTTCAATGCTAAATCATAGTATATTCTGTAAAAAAGAAATACTTAAAATGATAGTTAATCTGAGAAATGCACTTGAAAAAAGATAGTTTCTTTCTAGATTTATTTATTTATTTATTTATTTATTTATTTATTTATTTATTATTATTTTTTTTTATAATGAGATGAGCAAGGGCAGACTCAATTCTGGGAATTACAAAAAGTTTCCCAAAGAATGGGTCTCAGGAAGTTGGCATATTCTACTAGGTGAAGGAAGAGATGAAGGTAGTGTTTCAGATAGAGAAAACAGGACAGACAAAAGTGCAGGAAGATATAAAAGCATGGTTTGTAAAGATAATGGAGAGAGGTAAGCTGAGGGAAAGTAATAGAAAATTCTTAAAGAGTAGTTTGGGAAGAGGGAAGGGCAGAGTGATAGCTCCTGTTCTGGTTATTTCTTAAAACTGACTGGATACCGAAACCGGTTTGGCTCAGTGGAAAGAGCGACGTCCTGCAGACTGAAAAAAAAAGATCCTGGGTTCGATTCCGGTCAAGGGCACGTACCTTGGTTGCGGGCACATCCCCAATAAGGGTGTGCAAGAGGCAGCTAGTCGATGTTTCTCTCTCATCGATGTTTCTAACTCTCTATCCCTCTCTCTTCCTCTCTGTGTAAAATCAATAAAATATATTAAAAAAAAACAAAACTGACTGGAGACCCAATGGCAATGAGAGGTGGGGAGCATTCATAAATTGGAGAACACTGCTCTAATGTGAGGCAGCAGTGTTTGTAATGTTGATGTTGTGATGTATGTGTTCTCGCCATTATCACCAACAACCTGATGTCAGCTGTGAGTCCCAAACAAGAGTGATATGATTCAGTGGCTGGTGTGGTTGAATTCTCTTGTATGTTGTTCTGTTGTTCCTGATCTTCAGAGTGCAGTGTGGGATGAGCATTGATAAACAGGACATCTATTTTACTCTGGTCCTGCCTACTCATACCCACATGTTCTCTTAAGGGCAGGTGATATTTGAAAGAGTGTTTTACTGTTGTTTTCATGAGCTGCAAAGGTTTCCTGTCCTCCTAGAAGAATATAGAATGTGGCCTTCTCAGGGATTGCCTCTCTACGTTTAGTGTCATAATTAATACTAAAGTTCAAACTCCTGCCGGGACCGGTTTAGCTCAATGGATAGAGTGTCGGCTTGGGGACTGAAGGGACCCGGGTTCGATTCCAGTCAAGGGCATGTACCTTGGTTGCGGGCATATCCCCAGTAGGGGGTGTGCAAGAGGCAACTGATCGATGACTCTCTCTCATCGATGTTTCTAACTCTCTATCTCTATCCCTTCCTCTCTGTACAAAATCAATAAAATATATTTAAAAAAAAAATACTAAAGTTCAAACTCCAAAGGAATACCTTTTGGTGGATGAAGGATGGATGGTTGTGGGGGGTCAACTGAATGGGCAGAGTTGTGAACCTGAGCTGAGATGGGCTGCAGAGCTCACTGGGACTTATGAATGTTAGTTAGCAACTCTTGGCAAATGACCTATGAGTTGAATTTTCTGAAAGTAAAGTGTAATTGAGAGGAAGGAACCCAGGCAGTCTGCAAGATGACTCTGGTGATCTGACTGGGTGATATCTTTTTTGTGGTGGAAAGATGATCCCACATTGGAGTCAAGATGACCCCCTGCAAGGTAATTGTAAATTGTTTAAGATAACATCTGACTGCAGAAATGTGATAGAATTTGGTGCTCAGGAATTCCCTTCTCTAAATAAAATTCTTGGGGTCATGTTATTTTCTTTTAGATTTTTTTCTCAGTGTTTGGTAAATTTCATCTTGAATATGCCTGCCTGTCTCAGTTGTGCTAAGGAAAACAAAAAGTACCATTATGTTAACTTTAAATGGAGAAAAAAAGAAACAAAGCACTTCTCTCTTATTCTCCCTTACTCCTCAGCCCTGGGAGACAAATATATAGCTGAGTGATGGCAACAGAAGTCATAATAGAACTCTAGTGAAAGGTAATACTCAGGAGAAATGTTGGGATGCTGGTGCTGCCACGCACTCTTCACCTGCCAGAACTGTTACCAAGTACATTCTCTGGGGAATGAAATTTTAGATAACCAAATGGAAAATTCTTATCATGCTCTTCAAAGGCAGTTCTTTCTTTCAAGGTGAGGCATTTTTGAGACTCATTTAAATATACCACTCATGGCTAGGATCTGTGGAGAAGAGCCAGTGTGGTATAATTGAAAGGGCACCTCAACAGATATTTAGGTTGGATTTTGGCTTTGCACTGTGGTATAAACTTGGACAATCACTCAACTTCATTTTCATTCCCTGTCATGAGATTTGTAATGCTCACCTCATGAGATGATTGGTAGAATTTGGGGCAATGTGTGTAAAGTAATTAATAATAACTGGTATATGTAGAAAGCTAATATTTATTTATTTATTTATTTATTTTATTTATTTATTTTGAAAGAGAAAGATATAATTTAAAATGTTATTTAGTTAAGAGAGTAGTAGGGAGGGAAAGAGAGAGAGATGGAGAGAGAGAGAGAGAGAGAGAGAGAGAGAGAGAGAGAGAGAGAGAGAGAGAGAGAGAGAGAGATTTTTATTTTTCCACTTATTTATGCATTCACTTAATTCAGGGGTCTTCAAACTACGGCCCGCGGGCCACATGCGGCCCGCAGAGGAGTCTGATCCGGCCCTCCAGATTTTTTGGGCAGTGAGCGCAGCCGAGGTGTTACAGTAGGAATTAGTTCATATAGTCCGGCCCTCCAGCTCTCTGAGGGACCGTGATCTGGCCCCCACTTTAAAAAGTTTGAGGACGCCTGACTTAATTGATCCTTATATGTGCCCTCTGAACTATCCAACCAGGGCTTAGTTCTTATCATTATTGCTTAACATCTATAATAATAAAATCTTAATATGCTAACTAGACCAGATGTCCTTCCAAAAGACCTTCTGACAAAGCTGGGGCTATAAGGGAAGCCCAGGTCCCAAGTTCCAGAGGGAAGCCGGTGCCAGCCTCAGGGGGACGGAAGGCTTACTCTTGCATGGATTTCATGCATTGGGCCTTTATTTACACATAACTGCTGAAGTGATTTAGTGTAAATCATCATGGGGTAGGGATCGAGAAAATGGCTTTGACCTCCCTCAATTCTCTCATAGCAATATGTTTGCCAATATATCTCACTTTTCTTGTTATAGAAGCCGTGTGCATAGCCTTTAGAATCAGTCTACCTGTGCAACTTTGCCAAAGTTATTCATTCTTGTTTCTTCTCAATTGCTTTGGCCATTAAGTGGAGGGATATTGTGAGAGCCAAATGACACAAATATATTAAGTGCCTAACAGAATGTTTGCCCTGCCCCAAAGCTTAATAAATAGTACATTCTTCCTGTTGTTTTTCTTATCCACATCTGCCTACTGCCCTCACCAAATACTTCTTTTTTTCCAGATGCCATGAATATACACAATATTCCATGCTCTAGACCCAAAAGCCTGGCACCAGGTCTAAATGAAATGATTGTACCTAGCTGCTTTGTCTATTTTGTCACCTTTTATAGACTTATTTTATACCATTTTTTTGCCATGGGTAAATATTAATTGAGTGCCAGTTAAATGCCAGGAACAATAAGATGTGCAGTGATTAATGTGACAATTCTTGTTCTCAAAGACTTAACAGATTAGTCAGGGAATGGCACAGTCTAGAAAGATTGATATTATCAGACAAATACTGTATGTACTATAAAAGAGGCTAAAGGATGTAAAGAGACAAAACCAAGACAGGTATCACTTGAACAGTGGAAGGATGGTAACAATTGGAAGAAGCTCCATAGGGAAGGTAAGTTTGGAATAGAGTCTCGGGATGTGAAGACTTTCAAGGTGGATGTGAAAGGGAGGGACTCCAGGCAGAGGAAACATCCTGAGAAAAGTCATGGATGTAGAAGAGTATGAGACAGGTCAGGGAATGTAGATATTTACTTTAACTGTGAAGGGAATAATGAAGAATATGGGTGAGGCATTATTGTTCAGAGTTTTTAATGATGGGATGATTTTATACTCAGTTTGATTTGCTATAAAGAAACTTTGTGAACTTTTTTTGAGCATGAGGGTTAGTAATATGACAAGGAATATACTACAAGTTAACTGATGTTTACATCTGGCTCTTCAATGAACAGATGATGGCATGGGCTGGGTCTTTGGTGGCTGATATGGGAGAGGAGGGCAGCATTCCAAGTTCTAAGTCGAGAGAAATATAAGAACACAAAAGTAGGAAAGTCTCAAAAATAATTTGAAAACATACTATTGTAGGCTTCTCTGAGCATTAGATAAATGTAGGAAATTTGGGGGAGATTATTTTAAAGGAAACATCATAGCAAGATTCCAAAGCTTATATCAGGGATGCTGGTTTCCATTTGTAAAGGGATCAGAGTATTGTAAAGCTGTCTAACAGTCTAAATGAGTTTCCTTTGATTACTGTTTCTCTGAAGTCTAGTTTCTTAGAAGGTTTGTGTGCTATTAAGTATTTTTTTATTGTGGTAAATACATGTAACATAAAAATACCATTTTAACTACTAAGTATAATACATTCACATGTTGAGCAATCATCACCACTCTATAGTTCCAGAACCTTTTCATCACCTCCAAAAAAAAAACCCCTGTAACTGGTAAGCAGTCACTCTCCACTCTTCCCTTCCCTAGCCCATGGCAACCACAGATGAATGAATAAACAACATGTAATGGAGCCATATAATGGAATATTATTTGGCCATAAAAAGAATTGATGTACTGATACATGCTACAACTGGATGAACCTTGAAAGCATCATGTTATTTAAGTTTTTAATTTTGTTTTTATTTCAATGTCAATAAAAATTACCAGTTGAAATCACATTTTTTGTATAAGCAATGATAAATTGTAGTTAAAAATATTCATATGTTACAACAATTAAATTTTAACTTAATGATTCTTGAGTAGGTCTCTGCAAAATCTCAGAGATTTTTTACCTATTTCAGAGGTTCATTAAACTATTTTTTCATGTAAAAGGTATCCACGAATTTCTCAGAGTTGAAAAACTCTCAGCCTACTGCCAGGATCACTTGCTGTTGCAAGATACTAATGGAATATATCCTGCTCAACATCTCAAGTACTTTAAGGAGCCAGCCTAGTAACATAAACCCATGATGTGGCTGAGTGTGAAATGATGGGGAGAGGTGGGAACTCTGGCACCTTGAAAAGTGCATGCTTCATGTAAAGAAGGAAAAAAAACAAACTCTATATTTTTCATTGAAATCTCTCAATTATTAGTTTTTAGCATCTTGTTAAAAATGGTAAAACATTGTGGCAAAACAAACAAATTTGTAAGAGTGATTAAAGACTTCTGTCAATTAAATAATATGCATGGGTGTTTTTTTTGTTGTTGTTTTTGTTTTTTTGACTGCCAACTCCAGCCTTTGCACAAGATTCTTTTTAAAAAATCCTCACCCAAGGATGTGTTTTTATTGATTTTAGAGGAAGTTGAAGGAAAAAGGGAGAGGGAGAGAGAGAGAGAGATTTATGTGAGAGAGAAACCTCAGTCAGTTGCCTCCTGTATGAGCTCTGACAGGGATCAAACTTGAAACCTGGGTATGTGCTCTAAGAAAAATTGAACCTGCAAACTTTTGGTGCATGGGACAACACTCCAAAGAACTGAGGTACACTCCACCCTTTAGATTACCATGATTTTCAACATATTCTGTTACTTCTCAGAATCTCCTCTCTCATCTACAAAATGTGTCTAATGACAGTCTCTCTCTAATAGAATTGTCATGTATGTAAAGTGTTAATACAGTGTTGGCAGAGTACAAAGCAATAATCTTATATAATAAAAACTTAATATGCAAATCAAACAAATGGTGGAATGATCAGTGGAATGACCAGTCACTATGACCACACTGAACACCAGAGGGCAGACACTCAATGCAGAAGCTGCCCTCAGCCCTCAGGCCCCAGGCCAAACAAGGTGGTTGCTAGTGGAGGCCACCCAATTGCCCTGCCGGTCTCCCCACAGATTGACCCTGATTGCCAGCCAGGCCTTCTAATCCTACCCATGTACATATTTTGTGATCCAGGACTGTATATATGCCTAAGTGACCATTATGATGGAACAACAGAACAAGTGGTCATAATGACACACACTGACCAACAGGGGGCAGATGCTCAGTGCAGGAACTGCCCCTTGGTGGTCAGTGTGCTCCCTCAGTGGAAGCACCACTCAGCCAGAAGTCGGGCTCATGGCTGGCAAGCACAGCGGTGGTGGCAGGAGCCTCTACTGACTCCATGGCACTGCTAAGGAGTGGTGAGCCAAGTGGTAAGGAGTGAATAGGCTGGCAGTTAGTAGTGAGCAGACAGGCGATAAGGAGTGAGCAAGTAGGCGGTTAGAAGTGAGCATATGGACATTTAGGAGCAAGGGGTCCTGGCTTGTGAGAGGGTGCAGGCCAGGCTGAGGGACCCCTGCCATCCTCCTATCCCCCGTGCACAAATTTTGTGTACCCGGCCTCTATTCCAATATAATAAAAGGCTAATGTGCAAATTGTCCCCTCTGGAGTTTGACTGACCAGGAGTTCAACTGCTCACTATGACATGCATTAACTACCAGGGGACAGTGCGGAACAAAGAAAGGCCCTGGCCCTGGCCAGCAGCCAGCAGCCAGGGGAAGGAATGTCCAGATTGGTCCTGATCGCTGGACAGGCCTAGAATCCCTACCTGTGCATGGATTTTGTGCACCTGGCCTCTAATACTAGATAACATTACATAATGTTACCAGATTGTTAATAATAAAATTAATGGCACAGTTTCTAACTGGTTTTCCTTCCTGGAGGTCTTGCAGCAATTTTAGAGGAATTTGGTGAAATAATCCTGATAGTGATTCTACACCCTTTATGTTGAATATGATCTATCAATAGGATAGTGTCTTTGAAATTTATTACACAAAATAGCTTTGTGATAGTCATCAAGTTATTTAGTCTCCTTGTGCTGTTTTCCTACCTATAAAATGGTAATAATATATAGTACCTTCCCCACATGGTTGTTTGGGTATTAAATAATTGATATTTGTATGGCACTTTACAACACCTCCTGGCACAAAGTAAGGATTTCATAGATAACTTGGAAAAAATAAGTATAAAAACACAAATTTATCAAGCATAGCCTTCTTATGGATCCTTTTTCCTCCAAATGACTACTTCTCACTGAAACATTGATTCAGATTGATGACACCTTGCTTTAGTTGGTATTTTAAATACAATTTTAGAATGTGTTAGCACAACTTAACTGTATAATGATTCAAGACAAAGCTGTGATCAACAATGACATTTTTCAGTGAATCTGGAGACCTTTGAGAATGTCAGACATGTTCATGAAGCACAAAGGTTGGCATTTTACCCTCAGTTTATGATTATTTCATAGACAGTTGTCCTGGTTATTTTCATGATTTACCAGTTCTAGGCTCAAGCCATAACATTTCTAGGAGATAAACAAGACTCTTTAATATAATTATGAGAGTTCCATGAGGCACCAAGGTCAATGAAAAACTAAATACTGGATTCAAGATAAAACGCATTACATGACTTTGGGAGAGTTACTCTTCCCTGTGTCTTGTGGTTTTGTTTGTTTGTTTGTTTTTCCCTCTACAATGTAAAATTAAGGAAACAGACTTCTGTGTGTTCTAGTGGGACATCCCCTTACCAACTTCTTACAAATGAAATATTATGGGAACCTCTAATATGTCCCCAGGTAGCAGGAGAGTTGTTCTGGTTGAATTGGGGTAACTGCCTGTTCACTATATTCTCTTGGACTCAGCCTGTCTCACATGGTAACCCCTCAGGCATCTCTGTGGGAGCCGCAGGGCTCCCTAAAGCTCATTCTGAAAACAACTGGGTAAGAAGAGACTATTAATTCTTAGTTAATAGTCTGTGATTCTAAGTATTTCTAAAAATACTTTTTTTTCAAATAAAGTGAATTTCTTCTAGCATAATAAATAAGTAAACCCTATCTACCTACATATACTTACTTGCATTTCACCAGAGTTAGAGACTGCTATTCAAATGGACATTGCTATAAAATGAAAAGTTATTTTGCTATGTAAATAACAGCATTTAGAACGTTTTCTAAATTCTGTGCTTTTCTCTTCTAAACATGTGGGCCACTTTGGGCTTTAGGCACAATTGTGTAAACAGGATGCTAGCTTTTTGTTCAGTTTCTACTTTTTGAGTCACTGGCATTTGTCACTTTTTTACCTCTCTTTAAAATTGGGATAATCAGAAAGAAAAGAAAAAGCTCTTTAAAAAAAAAAAAAAGGTATCTGAAATTTCACAAAGTATGTTGGCATCACAGCATTCCATGCATGTTTAATCATCATCTTCAAGACAGGAGGCTGGAGAAAAAATCAGGTTGTGATATTTCGCAACAGCAGGTGTCGGAAGGAAGGTGTTGACACCCTCTGAAAACGGATATGGCATGTTGTGTGGCAGGTTCCCTGTGCAGTTCCCATATCACCTGGGGTCCCAAATGTGCTTTACAAAAACTCTAGGGCAGGGATGGGGAACCTTTTCTCTGCCAAGGGCTATTTGTATATTTATAACATAATTTGCAGGCCATATAAAATTATCAACTTAAAAATCAGCCTGCTATATTTGGTTGAACGTTTAATTAATTCACCCCTAATACATTGGCAGGGCCAGAGGAAATGAATTTGAGGTCCTTATTTGTGGCCCTCAGGCCGAATGTTTCCCACTCCTGCTCTAGGGAGTGGGGCTTGTCTTTCACATGACATGGGATCTCCCTGGGAGTGAGGATGGTCTTTGCCAACCCCCTCTCTTCATAAAAACCTTAATGCTTTCTCTTTTGTGTGCCCTTGCCCCTGTGCATATTTCCCCCCTCTCCACCATTGTTGTTAAGTGAGTATCTTGCTTATGCATATGTAAATCAGTGGGAATACAGGGATACAGTTCTTGGCTTTTGGGACGGAAACTATTAAAACTCAGAGTTAACCTAGGAACTCTCATATCCTACAATCAGAAGCAAGGTAGCAATAAAAGGGTCATATATGTGCAAATTATGTCTTCTAACTTTATCACACACTCCACTCAGTCTGCCATTCAGTGTTCCAGACATACAGGTTTTACCACTACTTCCCTGTGGCCTAGCTGACTCATCCAACAAGCTCCTGCCCCTGGGTTTTATACAGCCTCTTCCATATTGACAGTAGATTGAGAAAGTTTGACACCCCAGTTTTCAAACTTTTATGTTTATAAAAGTCATCTGGAAGGACTTCTTGGAAATTCCTGAACTTCACCCAGAGATTGTAACCTAGTAAGTAAAGAATGGGGCCTGGTGCCAGGTTTTGGGCTCCATCCCCAGGGTGGGGCATGCAGGAGGTAGCCGATTAATGATTTCTTTCCCATCATTGATGTTGCTTTCTCTCTCCCCCTCTCTCTTTCTCTCTGAATTTAATAAAATTATATTTAAAAAACAAAAACAAAAAAACAATGGGGCCTGAGAATATGAATTTTAAACAAGAGGTTCTCTGGCTGGTGGCTCAGCAAGTGCCCACACATCAAATACTATCTTTAGGCTGTCTTTTCTGGACACTGCACCAAAGGATGCCCTGGCATAAAGCTCAGGCTAAAACTGGAGTCACAAAGCCCAAACTATAGGAAGGGCTTTGGTTCAGAGGGTCCCAGAGTGCTAGTGATATGCAAAATTCCTTATGTTGCAATAGCAAAGGCAGAAGTGTGGCTGGGTTAAGAAGCAAGACAGACAAAAAAAAAAATAATGCTCTTACTCCTTTCCATGTGTTCTGGGCAACATTCTGAGGCTGTCTGTCTGCAATCTGATTACAGCACACAGGAATTCATGGGATGTCAAAACTGAATCACCAAGCACAGTCCTCAGCATAAAATAAAGCTGAAAATGAAGTATAAACTTCATGGCTTAGTTTTTTTAGACCCTCAGTAATATGACCTTCCCCTTCAGTCCAGTATCCCCTGCTTCACTCATCCCAACAAAGCAAAATGACTTCAAATGACTGTGCTTGAGGGTGGGGTTCAGGCTAAATTGAGTCCTTAGAAACGCATTGTTCTAGTGCCCCTTCTTGGATACCTAGGACATACCCACCCTGCTGTGTTTCTGGCTCCTCAGAGTTATAATCTTATCTACCTGTCATGAGAAAAATTCCATAGTAGCTTCCTCTTTGGTCACCTCCTATTTAGAACTAAGAATTAGTTGAATTATTTTCTTTCATTCATTATTTTGTCATGACAGCTTAGGTTCTAAAATATAATTTTACCCTAAAAATCAGTGTTTTAGTCATGACGCTGACTGAAGACAATAACAGTTTGGTACTAGAAGCACAAAATGCCAGCTCTGGAAAGGACATCCAAACTACTTCACTTGGTTAACGAGGAAACCAAAGGCCAAAGAGGAAAGCTTCCCCAGATGTCTACTTGTCCAACTACACCCTGAGAGTTAGTGAATGAGGGCTTAGAAGTAAGTCCCCAAACCTACCAGATGGGTAATACCTTTCATCCTAACCAATACTCTTCATATTTGCTTGAGGTTTTAATGTTTCAAAAGCTTGTCTTGGCACTGGTTATGGCACTGGATGTGGGACTATGCTACTTGTAGGTCCTTCCTTTGTGGATCCCAAATATATAAAAAGGGAAAGAGAATTCATGCCAACAGGAGCATGGGAAACTGGCTCACTGGGAACTTGGATTAGGCCATTCTCTATCTGGAGAAGTGGCTTGACTAAGGAAGATGCACTGTGATCTGCTTGAGGTCTGCTTGAAGAACCTGTCCAGCTCTGTGATGTGGGGTGGTGACTGCATGGTTTCCACATCCACTCCAGGGCAACCCACATTTTCTCCTCAGCTTAAGAGCAAGGACACGCCCAGTTCTTAGCAGGAATGAGCCACACCCTAGATGTGAGTCAGGCCTCTAATCGATCCAAGATGGGGGAGGCTGATAGGGGTGGGGCTGTGTCAAATTTCGTATTCTCTCACCTTGCCCTTTCTTTGGTTTTATAAGGAAGGGTGTTGCATGACAAGGCTCTGCCAAGGGCCAGCCCTTCATTTGTTGCTTAATAATAATTATTAAGACTATCAAGACAGTAACAACAAAGCCAAACAAAGCACGGAGCCTTTCAGTATCTAGGGTCCTGTGTCACTGCACACATTGCACACCCATAAAGCCAGCCTGGTGGGGGTGCATTAGGGAATCTGGTATGGAGAGTGAGGCGGGGCTTCCCTTGGCCAATGGATACCAGACCATTGCTTCTAACCAAAGGCAGAAATGATGAAAATTCTTCTCAGAATCACTGAATGTGAAAAATGGTGCATGTGTTATTGAAGCTTGGTGCCCAAACAGTTTGAAGATATTGCACTTAGATTTGGTGGTAGTAAAAAGCAGACTCTATTTTGCAAAGGAGAAGCAGACCAGGGTAGGAAAAGGTGATCAGCAGACCATCACACAGTTTCTTAGTGTCAGATGAGGATTAAATATCAGGCCTTCTAACTGCCATGCCTTTGCTAGCCCTCAGTGAAGCTAAGTGACAATGAAATTGTTCTCTGTCATTGTGGATTAAATTGGAACTTGGGAATAAGAGTAAAATGCAGGAATGGAAATGAGATAAATTATAATTGAATGGAGAAAACAAAACAGTTTAGAAAGCCAAAGCAGTTTGTCGGAGTCCAATCTGATATACAACATACAGCAAAGCAGACAAATGTCTCTACAGCAAAACAAAACTGCACGAAGAAGATATTTTCAAATAAAATACGCATATTTCCAACCATCCTTGAGCTCATCTGATAAGGGACAGATTGTCCAGAGTAAATAGAGAGAGAAAAGAAAGATGCTCTGGGCTGAATTTAGTCCCCTGTCAAAATCACAGAGAAACTAATTGCTTCTTCTCCTGCTTGTCATCTCTCCAGTGGCCAGGCCTGAGGAGCTGTGAAGGGAGACAGCATAGTTCATATATATTTGTGTGTGTGTTCATTCATCCACCCATCCAACATTTCTTGAGCACCTCTATTAGCATTGTTTTGTGCTAGATCCTAAAAAAAAAAAAATGTTTAAAACATGGCACCTACATTTAAGGAGAGTAGACAGATATGTATCAGGGAGAAAACAAATCACAATAAGTATAATTGCCTATAGGTTCCTATTTGCTTCCAAACAGTGGTCAGTATTTATTCATCATCACTGTGTTCCTCTTACTTAAAGACTCCAGAGGAGGGGGAATAGCTGGTGAGTCGGGATGTTATAGACAGTGTCCATTTACCCTTAATTAGGCATTGTCTACTTACCAGTTCTTTGCATGATCCTCTAGGGCAGTGGTTCTCAACCTTTCTAATGCCATAACCCTTTAATACAGTTCCTCATGTTGTGGTGACCCCAACCATAAAATTATTTTTGTTGCTACTTCATAACTGTAACTTTGCTAATGTTAATGAATTATAATGTAAATATCTGTGTTTTCCTATGGTCGTAGGTGACCCTGCTAGTGGTTCTCAACCTGTAGGTCACTACCTATAGAGCAGCTGTTCTCCTAAGACCATCGGAAAATATAGATATTTATATTACAATTCATTAACAGTAGCAAAGTTTCAGTTATGAAGTAGCAACGAAAATAATTTTATGGTTGGGGGTCACCACAACATGAAGAACTGTATTAAAGTGTCTCAGCATTAAAAACGTTGAGAATCACTGCTCTAGGGGGACAACCTGGGTTGAAAATGCTTTTGGTTCAGACTTGGTGAGGATCTGTGCCTACTGGCACTTTCTCATCCCCATCTGCTGCCCTAGGCATATGGATAAGAATACAGTTCTGCTCAGGACAGAGAGAGGGCCAGCTCTGTGATCATTGGGGTGTTACTCAGTGCCTATCTGAAAAATGTCAGGATAGAACTAGGTCTCAAACAGAGTTTTCTAATCCAAATAAGTACCACCCCCATTCTCTCTTAGCGACAGCAGGATTGAAATAGAAGAGAAAGTGAAATATATTGCAAAGGCTGTCACAAGAAAAGAGAGAAGATACAAGACAAGAGAAATAATCTTGAGATTCCTATGTAATAATTTTCCACAATTTTTTGTTCCTTACCTGTTGAGCACATCACTCACCAGGAGATGTATACATAGGCTACAAAATGATTGGAAATAATAAACAGAAGGTGAGTCCCATGTGTTAGCATTGGTCTCATCAGAACAGTGTTGCACATTCATGCTAATACTTAACATTTACTGCCGAAACCGGTTTGGCTCAGTGGATAGAGCATCGGCCTGCGGACTGAAGGGTCCCGGGTTTGATTCCGGTCAAGGGCATGTACCTTAGTTGCGGGCACATCCCCAGTAGGGGATGTGCAAGAGGCAGCTGAACAATGATTCTCTCTCACTGATGTTTCTAACTCTCTATCCCTCTCTCTTTCTCTCTGTAAAAAATCAATAAATTAAAACAAACAAACAAAAAAAAAAAAACATTTACAAAGCTCATAGCACATCCAGTATCTTATTTGCTCCCTCAGTAGCCCAGGAAGGTAGGTGGACTCTGTATTATAATTCCCGTTGCACAGAAGAAGCAATTGAGGTTTGGAAAAGACTAGCTGTAGATCCCAGTGAGTGGCATACGAAGTCCTAGGGCCAGGTTTTTTGTGTGACATTCATTCTACCACTGGTCCTCTCTGGGATGCATTGTTCTTTGCTCCAGTTATTGCTGGGTACAGCATGACAGGAGCACAGCATGAGTGGGAAGAAGCATTCAGCGGCCACTGGAGATACAGCGATAATGAGATAGCTGCTACGTGAACATGTGATGTCTTTTCACAGAGCCTCTTGCCCTTTAAAATAACACACTTCAAAGAGCAATGCATCCATCGGTCCCACTCTTAAGAGTCTAGGCTTGGATCCAGCATCTCTCAGCTCTCCCCCACCTTTCCCCCCCCCCCCCCATCCTGAGCCATCATAAAGGCACTTGGAGCTGAGTGGGAACAGTATTTGTCTCGCAATTACTTCTAATTGCACTGTAGTTTTGTGGTGCATAAGTGGAGTGACCTAGATACCAGTTATGTGAAACTCCCTTTTCGTGCTTGGGTCTGTATTAAGGAGGAGGTATAACAGGGAATAGTGGCTCAGTGCATTTCCCAGTTAACATTTATATGTAATTTTACATCTTCATTTGTCAAATGGCCTGGTCTTCTTAACAGGCCAGATCTAAGGCTGCCTCTTTCTTTCACTGTAAGGCCTCTCTGGATTACTTCATTCTCTAAATTCCCACAACCATTTTCTGATCCTATCTTTAGTGCTCATCATGCTCCCCCCCCCTTTTTTTTTTAAATTGATGTTAGAGAGGGAAGAAGAGGGAGAAAGAAACATCGATGAGAAAGTGATACATTGATTGGTTGCCTCCATATGTGCCCCAACTGGTGATGGATCCTGCAACCTAAGTAGGTGCCTTGACTGGAAATCAAACTGGTGACCTTCCGGTACAAGGGTGATGCTCAATGAACTTAACCACTCCAACCAGAATTGGCATTCATAATTTTCTACAAATTTCATCTTCCTGAACTCCTGATGCCAGCAGCAGTGTCTAATTCATTTTTCTCTTCTTGTCTACTCTGAGAACTGAGAATAGCCAAGGTAGTTGCTCAATTAAGTACTGTGAAATGAAAGCATAAACTGATTATATTCTAGACATTGTGGAGGCATGTAAACAAACCATTTATTCACTGGGACCTTTTCTAGGTGGCCTGACCCAATTTATCAGTTTAACCTTATTTCCTGTGAAATATCTTCATGACCTCATTGTGCCTGGAACTGAGCACTTGATTTTTTTGAGAGGTGTCAGATTTTTTTTTTTTTTTTAAGAAGTAAAATAACAACCTGAAATCCAACCAGAATAGTTCCTAAGTACACCTCAGTTTCTTCTGTCATCCCATAAATACTATCTGATTTGTCCAGAGTCTGCTGAATAGAATAGAGAATTTGGGATGAAACATTTAAAAACTCAGTCATAAATATCCAACACTTTATATTTTGTCTTCTCCTTTCTTCCAAAAGTCTCTACTAGAGACTATGTCTTATTCATTTTGTTAAATCCTTGTCAATTTTGAAAACTGAGAATGGCCCAGATAGTTGCTCACTTGAATGAAAGCATCAACTGATTATGTTCTAGACATTGTGGAGGTAGTAAAAGACAGGTGGACGCATTTTCATAGTTTATACTGACTCTCAATATAGAAAAATCTTATTTGGGTTTTGAAATCAATTCACTAAGATTCAATTACATTTTATAGCAAATGTTGCTATGCCAAGTGTTATTCTAAGTTCATTCTCAAATGCTTCCTTTCAAATTCAACATACCTAAGAGAGTGATGATACCCCCCAATTTATAGATGACTAAAATATCAGCTTAAAATCATCAAAATATGATTTGCCATAGGGTGCAAAGACATTAAATGGCAGATAAGGATTCATTAATAAGTAGATATTAATTAATCATCATTATTTCAATATATATGTATTTAGTACGTACTACATGTTTATGGGAAAATACAATGTAGCCATTAACTTCAAAGGGCTCAAAGCATAGTGAGACATATTATACAATTAAGTGGAAAACAATAGCATGTGTCAAGTACTCTAATAGGACTACTGCCCAGAGATTCCAAGTACATGTGTAGTGTTTCTGTTTGTCTCAGAGATATACTACCCTACATGTCCTCTATACCTGATACAAAAGTAGTGATTATGCTGAAAATCATAAATATCCAGTAAGCCAAATCATCATCAAATAATTTGAATGTTATATAATAAAACTATAACATGTAAATTGACTGGACTGTGGAATGATTGGAGCTGCCCCCTGAAGGTCACTCAACACAGGAGCTGCCCCCTGAAGGTCAGTAGCTCCCACAGGGGGAGCACCACTCAGTCAGAAGTCAAGCTCATGGCAGACCACCATGGCAGCAGTGGCAAGAAGCCTCTTCCACCACCGCTCCCAACAGGAAGTAAGGAGCAAGGCATCCCTGACTGCGAGACTTCAGACTGTGAAAGGGATGTCTGACTGTCAGCTTAGGACCAATCCCAGCAGGTGGACATCTCCCGAGGCATCCAGGACTGTGAGAGGGTGCAGACCAGGCTGAGGGTCACCCCCCCGACCAAGTGCACAAATTTTGTGCACTGGGCCTCTAGTTTTAACAATAAAATTGTAAGCTTCAGATTTAAACTTTCTTACAGTTAACTGGGGGCACACACATTCCATGGAGGAATGGACAGAAGGCTAATCCTCCTCACCCCATCAAAATATTTTAATGAAAGAGGAAGCTGGCCAAAAAAATCCAGGACTTCTTGAAGGAGAAGACAGGAGAGAGAGGTGTGTCACTGTAGAACAAGAAAGGCCCCACCTACAAACCCAGTTCCTTGTCTCTGACAGGTTAAGTTCCACCCTGTAAATATCCTCAGTCCTTTCATTGACCCTTTGTGACTGAGCACTTCATACTCAACCCACTCAGTGAGGTGAGATTCACTCTGAGTGGGTGATAGCAACCAGGGCACCCTCCTGTTTGGCTTTATCTTTGCTAGCCACACCTCTACCAGCCACTGGCTGTTGTCAAATCCCCTTTGTCCAAGAAGAGAAAGAAGAGTCTTAAGGATCAGCTACAACCTAGTCAGGTAAGACCAAATGTCTTGTTACCAGTTCTGCAAAGATATCAGATTTCTCTCTATAAACTGACTGCTCGTGTCTCTTAGCCTGCATTTCTTGTCACCTCTGCCATTTCCTTGCAGTTCCAAGTAGGCCTATAGTTTTCCATGACCATAGGACCATCCACTCTTCTTCACTGCCCATGGTTGATGAAATTTGTAGACCAGCATTTCTAAGCCTATTCAATCACCTGACACACTTATCTATAAGTTGATTTTTAAATATTAAAAGCAGTGCAATTGGTATAATTTTCTCTATTCAGTGGCTTACTGAACTGACGCTTGGTGAATTAGGGTGATTTTTTTTCAAGTTTGATTAGCAGGCTAAGGCCAAGATTAGGTTTGATTCTTCCTTCTCTCTCTACTATACCATTCAACAGGTCATACTTTATCTCAAAAAGCCAAAAGAAGGGAAAAGGGCTTCCTGAACTGTCAAATGACAAACATAAGGTATTATTTCCTTGCAGGCAGGATGGGAGGGATATTTTTTAATTCATCTGAGATTTTATGATGATATATAGGCTCCATCAAATAGGGCTATTTTTAGAGAACAAATGAGACTATGTATGTAAAGGGGCCCTGTAAGCTAAAAAGTGATATGCAAATGCAGGAAGATTACTCCATGGAGCCTGAAACATGCTCTGGCTCTCTGTGTAAGATAACTTTCATTTAGACTGAATGACACTCTCCTAATGTCAGCAGCTGCATTATGAGGCATAGATTACAAAGGCCCTGAGGAAATATTTAGCTTTTCAGTCGTACTGTGATATGTGGAAAAGCAAATCTCAACAGGAGGGTACAAAACACCTCCTAAATCTCTTCAAATTGACTCCGGCAATTTTCCCTCTTATGACAGCTATCATTATATAGTATTGTTCTACTATATAACAAGAAAATCTCATCTTCAGTTATTATGCAGTTTATTTTTTAAGTAATAATTTTAGCAATCATTTTTTCCTTCATTCTCAAAAAGTTGTGTCATTCTTAGTTGTGGAAGTAAATGTTTTGTGTGTGTTTATGTGTGTGTGTGTGTGTGTGTGTGTGTGTCTGTATGTCTGTGTGTCTGTGTGTTTGAGTTTGTTATGACAGTACTAATATGCATCCCATGGGTTGAAATGCTACACAATCTTTGGCTGACTTCTGAATATTCTTAGTGTCTGTCTAGATCTAATGTACTTACAGGAATCACATATTCAATTACCTTATTCTAAACAGAGAAAATGAAGTCCAGAAAGATGACATAATGTGAACAAGGCCAACAGCCAGTGGTCATTAGATCTGTAGGTCAAATGCAAGTCTCTGATTCCTTTACTGCTAATGGCATTGAGAAAATGGTATAGGCATCCTTGGATAGAAGCCTTAACTGTGTCATTTTAAGGCTTGTACTGACTATCCTTTAAGCTTCCTTTCCATTAAAAATTTTGGGGCACTTTGGCCTTTACTTGTCATCTAGTGGAAATATTATACTCTGTGGAATAGGGGTGTTATCCACAAAAGCATCTTTCCTTACTAACTTGTTTCTTGTGGAATATTTGTTTCAGTCAAATTTTGGAACTTCCCCTTTGATATAATGTTGGGATATGAACAAGCAGTGGTGATGTGTTCATTTTATTCAACCAATATAGGATCTTCTAGGATCCTTCTAAAGAGGTTTTGCTCATTTTAGAACTTGTAGTTGGTCTTTTATTCAGAGATGTAGAATCTAATGGCATGGTTGAACTTGAGAGTTCCTTTAATCGAGGGGCTGCAGACCAGCAGCCACAGGTGACTACAGCATACAGATTTTTTTTTTTTCCTGCAGTGAAAACAAAACTGAGATAGTTTCATAGTTGCAAATATTTAACATTCAGGAAATTTCTTATAAAAAGCAGTTATCTCATTTTTCCCCCCCAGGAAAATGAGATCTGGTAATAATGGATCCACATTCCCACATGGTAAACAAACACTAGGTTTGGGTAGCATGAGTTTTCTCTAGAAAAGAATAAAGTCTATCTGTTTACAAAAGTGATGGAGCATGTATGACCGAATTCTTCACAATCCCTGTAGGATTTGAGTTTGTCAATACTGATCACTTTCAACCTCATGTGTTCAAACCATTCTCTTCCAAGGGAAACCTAGGTCTATATGTTAGGCCATGCTACTGGTCAATGGTATGAGGGAGTAGATGAAATAGATTATTTGGCCTTAACCTCTCAGTATTTAAATGTCAGGAGAAGAAATGACTTCAGCAGGAATTAACATTGGTCTTGATACTTATTCAGGATATTAATCCAGGTAGTGAGTCTCAGAGACTTGAAAGTTAAAATATTAGGCAAGGCGATTCAGCTTCAGCATCATCTCCAAGAGCCTACCAAAGTAAAGAAAGGAAAATTGACAAACATAGGGTAATACTTTTTATTAAAGATGCCAATGACATAACTATAAGAACAGAAATGATGATGTCTGACAACACATGAATAACACCACAATGCCCTGAATTCAGGGGGAAAAAAAGTGGTCAAATCTTAGAAACTACCCCAATGATGTGTTTTCTATAATCAATTCATTAATAAGATAATTATCTCTTGATCACTTGTGGTATATACCACCCTAACCTTGAGGACTAGGGATAAAGAGCAATGATCCTTCTTCAAAGGGGCTTATTAGTATTGAAAATGTGTACACAAATAATTTCAACACAGGGCAAAATATGATAAATAATGCATGACGTTAAAAGCAAATATTGTTGGTTTTACTGAGTAAGGATATATTCATGGCAACTAGGTAGGATGGCATCAGGGATGGTTGTAAGGAGGAAAGCATGTTTGACCTGGGCTTTGGACAGATAGAAGTGAAATGAGTTTACAGTAAAAGAATCATTTAGGCAAACTCATAAGACAGTACTTTCATGATAGAAAGAATTCTCAGGCTATTTATGGGACCAGTGGGACTGAAAGGGGGGTGAGGCTAGAAATTTGGGTCTGCAGCAGATCCTGGGTGTTGAGTGACAGACTGAGTTTCAGATCAGGCACAGCATTGATAACTTGAGTAGCATTACAACTATTCACTGAACATTTTGTCCAAGCTCATGACCATCCAAATCTGCAATTTGGTAGTGATAGAAAATCTGTGTAGATATCACTTAGCTCTGCTTTAAGTTTTTCAGAAGAATTAAGAGAGAAGAAAACACTTATAAAGACAGATGACAGTTATCAGCTGCTTAGTGAAGGAGATAAGATGTAATGTACAATGGAATTTAAAAGATAAATGTGCCCTGACTGGTTTGGCTCAGTGAATAGATCGTAGGCCTATGGACTGAAGGGTCCTAGGTTTGATTCAAGTCAAGGGCATGTACCTTGATTGTGGGCACATCCCCATTGGGAGGTGTGCAGAAGGCAGCTGATCAATGTTTCTCTCTCATTGATGTTTCTGACTATCTCTCTTCCTTCCTATCTATAAAAAATCAATAAAATATATTTTTAAAATAAAAATAAATAAAAAGATGGATGAGCCTTAGCTGGTTTGGCTCAGTGGACTGAGTGTTGTCCTGTGGACTGAAAAGTTCCGGGTTTGATTCTGATCAAAGGCACATACTTTGTACCTTGGTTATAAGATCCTCACCAGTCAGAGTCCTGGTTGGGGTTCCTGAAGAAGGCAATCAATTGATGTGAGAAAAACACACCAATATTTCTCTCTGTCTTTTCCTCTCACTTCTACTCTCTCTAAAAGTCAATGGAAAAATATCATTCAGTGAGAATTTTTTTTTAAAAGAAAGGAATATTGATGGAGATATTTTTAAAAATACATAGAGCAAATGTAAGAAATATTTTGGATACAAATATGGTTAATATTTTTAAAATAAAGTCTATTCCTTTGGTTGCAAAAGTGATGTTATATAAATTATAACTTGTGGGATGTGGAGGGTTATGTTTAATTGATAGACTTTGTTCTTTGGTTTGAGAATCAGTCATCCTTGTGAAATAGGTATAGAAGGTCCTTGAATATCCTGGCCCTAAACTCTTCCATAATAAACATAGCTGGAGAATTCTACAAGTATCTGAATGTTCCACTGTAGCTCATAGAATTCCTCATGGGTTGAACAGATGGTTCTGGTCTTGTGAAGAGCTGTATTAGTCACCCCCAAAATGTTTCACACATACCCCAAGATGCTTGTGTAATTAACCAAACTTATCTCATTTTCATGAACATTGTTGCGTATGAGATTGGTTCTGAATTATACATATACATATCTCAAAGACCTTTGCTTCAAGGGATATAGCTAGGTTATGTGCCACAGAGTAAAATGAGATATATGAACACGATTCATTCATTTAAAACTATCTCACATCTATTCAATACAAACATCTGTTTAAGAATTATTCATTCAAATTGTTTATTAAATATGTGTTTTAAAGTTTGGAAAAAAAAAAACATCAGTGAACAAAAAGAAATAATTTCTGCCATCAAGCAGTGCACATCTAATTAGACAGATGGAAAATAAACAAAACTACGGTAGTCAGTTAAATCCTATAAAAATAAATGGTAATATGCAAATTGACCCAACAACAGAATGACCAGAATGCCCTCTGCCTCTCGCACAGGCTAGCCCTGCCCCGACCAGCCCCCTGCCCCAGGTGGTCTGATCCTGATGGCTCCCATCAGGGTCCAGCTGGACCCCACCAGAGAATGAATTGGTGCACTGGGCCTCTAGTATATAATATATGAGATGTAGAAAGAAATAGAACAGAAAAAGGGATAAGAAGTCTTAGAGAGTTGAGATTTTAAAGAAGGTGCTTAGGGAAGAATGAATTGTTATCTGAGTAAAGATCCTAATGATAAGAGGAAATGAGCCAGGCAAATACCTAGAAAAAAGAATCCCAGGCAGTTGCAACAGCTAGTGCAAAGGTCCTGAGGCTAGGAGTGTGGCTTCTTGGCACCTTTAAGGCATAAGGCATAGAATGAATTGAGTGGAAAACTCTTTTTAAATAAAGTTAGAATAAATGATGGTGGAAACAATAATGAAAGACTCTGAAAGACATAATAAGAACTTTGACTTTCTTTTTTTTTTATTGTTTAAAGTGTTACAAATAGTAGTACATATGACACTGAATAAAAGAAGAACCATTTTAAAATGACATAATCTGACTTACTTCAAAGGGATCCCTCTGCTTGTGGGTTAAGAATTTATAAATGTGGGGTGGGGATAGAGCAGGTAGAAGCAGGAAGTTCATTAGGTAGTTATTGCTATAGAACAGATGAGTGATGTGGAAGCTTGGACAAGTAGGTAGTGGTGGAAGTGACAAGTGATTGGATCTTGTGATGACTCCAATATTTTTGCTGAGCAACCAGTAGAAAAGAGTGGCATTTATCCTAGATAGAGGAGACTATGAGAGAAAAGGTTTTATGGGAACAGCAGGAACTTGCTTTTGCACAGGTTAAATTCGAGATGTCAAGTTGTGAGCTAATACATGAATCTGGGATCCAGTGAAGGTTTCTGAGCTGAAGATAAAAAATAGGAGTCATCAATATACATGATATTTATATCAATGACACTAAATTAGATCACCAAAGAAGTTATTGTAGACAGGAAAGATCAGAGGCAATGACTGACATGAGGTCTATAAGGTTTTGGGTTAAGAAGGTGAGGATAATTTAGTTAATAGTGTACCAAAGAGGAAGAGGCATGGTGAGTGGAGGTGGTCCATGTCAACAAAGAGGAGGATTTTATCACTAAAATTGTTTAGAATCCCCAGCACATGGTATAATGAAAAGTATTTTTCATTTGCATTTTCTATAAACAATTTGCCCCTTAATCATTAACTGCATCCTGGATCAGGACACAACTACTACTCCGACCACCCTCTCTGTCTCTTTCTGGTTCCACAGGAACCGGAAAAGGAGATGGAGAAGGAGTAGCTGGAGTGGTGGGCGAACTCCAGGTGAGCTTTGTGTGTTCTGGTATCCAAGTGAAGAAATCTTTAAGGAGGAGAGAGTGGTCAGGCAGCACAGATGCACTGAGAGGTAGAATGAGATGCTGTCATAGATCTGAATGCAGCAAAGTTGGTGTGTTTCAAGAGAGAATAAGAAAAAAGGAATTGGAGCTGGTGACTATACATGTTCTTTTTAATATTATAATATTATTTGTAACTAGAGTCCTGGTGCACAAAATGTGTGCACAGTGGGGGCAGGGGGATGTCCTCAGCCCAGCCTGCACCCCAATCTGGGACATCCCTCTCATAATCCAGGACTGCTGACTCCCAACTGCTCGCCTGCCTGCCTGCCTAATTGCCCTTTAACTATTTCTGCCTGCCAGCCTAATCACTCACTAACTACTCCCCTGCCAGACTAATTGCCCCTAACTTCCTTCCTCTGCGGTCCTGGTCACCCCCAACTGCCCTCCCTTGCAGGCCTGATTCCTCCCAACTGCCCTCCTCTACTGGCCTGATCACCCACAACTGCCCTGCCCTTCTGACCATCTTGTGGTGGCCATCTTGTGTCCACATGGGGGAAACTCTCTTGACCACATTGGGGCAACTATCTTGTGTGCTGGAGTGATGGTCAGTCTGCATATTTCTCTTTTATTAGATAGGATAGAGGCCTGGTACATGGGGGAGGAGGGAGGGTAGCTGGTTTGCCCTGAAGTGTGTCCTGTCTCAGGGTGGGGGTCCCCTTGAGGCATGTGGTGGCCTGGGTGAGGGGCTTGTGGTGTTTTTCAGGCCAGCCACATCCACTGTCAGCCCAAGTGGAGGCCCTGGGACCTGGGCTTTATTTATATTCTATAATTGAAACTTTGTAGTCTTGAGTGGAGGCCAAGTCAGGCCAGGGTGTGCAGAAGCTTGGCTTCCTTCATCACCAGGGAAAACTTAAGCCTCCTGCTCTCTCCAACTCTGTGGCTGCTGCAAGTTTTGTTGGGATTCATTTATCTTCTATAATTGAAATTTTGTAGCCTTGAGTGGAATCTAGTGCCTGCCAGGGTATGTGGAAATTTGGCTTCCACCATTGCTAGGAAAACCCAAACCTCCTGCTCGCTCCATGGCTGCAGCCATCTTGGTTGGATTAATTTGCATATTCATTCCTGATTGGCTGGTGGTTATGGCTTGTGGGTGTAGCAGAGGTAGTGTCAATTTGCATATTACTCTTTTATTAGATAGGATGGAATCCAGAGAAATGGGTGCAAGCTGGCTTTTTTTTTCCTCTTAAGATAGAATTAAGAGAATAGAATACATTTTTGTAGAAATTGTAACATGATTGATACACATAGATATTTTATTTATCTGTCTACCCCTGTGAATTCGTCCTGCTAAGAGTTACACTCTTACATTTTTTTCCTCCAGAGAAGGAAAATAAGTCTCAAGAAGTTGGAGAAATCTGCCTCAAATTATATAACATATTAATAATAGATGGGATTCAAACCTGGGTTCTTAAAGTCAAGTTCATTTTCTGTTTAGAGTCTTAGGAGGAAAATAGAACTCAGCATCTGCATCAGTGAAAACTTATAAGAATGGCCAAAGCCTCAGGTTGAAACTCTGTAGGCCAGAAAATGGGAATGCAATTTCTTAGGCCTATAATAATGGACTGAGTTTCACATTAATTGCTTCCTTTAGTGGCGGATTTGTATCTTTTACTGACATTATGCTACACCTTTAATACTGTCTGCTTTCTGTCCAAATTCTTTCCATTTACATGGAGCTCCTAAACTACATTTCTGGGTCTTCAACCCTACCTTATTCTGAATTGATACATTGCTACTTCTTAAGCAAGGGTACACTGAAATAAATATTATTTAATCCAGTCCTGGGCAATATGTACAGGTCACAAAGCTTTGAACACCATTTGTCAACCCTCCTCCCATCCTGTCTCATGGCAGCTATTCTCTCCCGTCATGGTCACCATAGAAAGGCAACTCCTGGAGTAAAACATTACCATTATTTTTCAGCAGCAGATCACACTGTGACTGTTTAGTGTTTGGTTTTGTGCAAGAGCTCTTTTAGATGTTTGTGTATCCAGACAGCTCAGTCTGTTTCTATGGTATCCTTATAATTCTCCTATTTCCCTTTGTACAGATTCCTATCTAGGGCTTTATCCAGCCTTCTGTAATTACCTATTTGCAGAATGGATTCTTTTACAGGCAATGTACTCCTTAAGGGCAGAAATTGTATTGCTGGTTTTCTCCTACTCTCTGCCTCTTCCTTTTCCCTAGCATAGTGCTTGGCACAGAGAAGATTCACCCAAAAATGTGTTTGAATCATTAAATTAAATTGAGCATTTTGCACCATGTAGAGTTAATCTGTCACAGGAGCAAAAGTGGATTATTCAAGTTCAAGATATTCTTAGATGCAGAACTAACAAATTAGGCAAATCAAATTTATAATCACAGAAGCCACCTGGAGTGGCTCATTTTGCTCTATAATCAGAGATATACAAGCCCATGTAGTGGTTATGTCCATTTTGAAAATTTCACATCAACATAACTCATGTCTATAATCCCTCAGTGGTGTCAGTATAATTAACAGCTGTTGATATAGTAAACATTGGTTTGATCATTGATTTTTTTATTTTTTTATTTTAAAATATATTTTATTGATTTTTTTTACAGAGAGGAAGGAAGAGGGATAGAGAGCTAGAAACATTGATGAGAGAGAAACATCGACCAGCTGCCTTTTGCACACCCCCTATTGGGGATATGCCCGAAACCAAGGTACATGACCTTGACTGGAATCAAACCTGGGACCTTTCAGTCTACAGGCCGAGGCTCCATCCACTGAGCCAAACCAGTCAGGGCTAATCATTGTTGTTTTAATAAATGAAGAACTCTTGTGAATCAGTAAGACAAAGAAGATGCAAGTAATAAAAATACCCAAACAGACACGCTCAACCCAACCTTACAATTTTACAACTAAAAAATATTACAAATTAAAACATATTGGACTCATTTAAACCATTAACTATGATTTTTTAAAATTATAAAATCCTCTTCTGACCTAAACAAAAATGAGCTTTATGTACATATATTTCAAATTTTTTATTGAAGTATAATTGGCATATAGTATTCCCCCTTTATCGAGGGGAAATACATTTTAAGAACCCTAGGCCCTCAGTGGATGTCTGAAACCACAGATAATACTGAAACACATAGGTATGTATGTTTTTCCTAAACACACATGCTAATAAATTTTAATTTTTAAATTAGGCACAATAAGAGATTAAGGATAATATAACCAATAATAAAATAAAAACAATTATAATAATATACTGTAATAAGAGTTTTGTGAATGGCTTTGTGGCTATTATTAAGTAATCCCTGGACAAAGGAATGAGTCATGTCCTGGGCAGGACAGAGCAGGAATACACAATATTTCATCACGCTACTCAGAATAGCACACAATTTAAACTTTATATTTATTTATGGAATTTTATATTTAATATTTTTGGACTGTGGTTGACTGCATAACTAAAACTGCAGAAAAGTAAAACCATGGGTATATTTTTGGGAGCACATGATGCAATGATTTGATATATGTATATACTGCAAAATGATCACTACAATACACCACAGTAAGTCTAGTTTATACCCATCATTACGTAGTTACAATTTAAGTTTTGACTGTGATGAGAACTTTTAGAATCTCCTCTATTAGCAACTTTAAAATATGCAAAAAAGTATTATTAACTATGATTGTCATGCTGTACATTCCATTCCATGACTTATTTATTTTACAACTGGAAATTTGTACCTTTTGACTCCTTTTACCCATTTTTCCTCCCCTTATTCTCTGCCTCTGGCAACCATCAATCTGTTCTCTGTACCTATGAGCTTGGGGTTTTGTGTTTGTTTGTTTTAGATTTTACATATAAATTAGCTTCATATTTTACTGAGACTTAAATTGCTACATTTCTGGGAGAACCATATGTACAAATTTGGCCATATGTACCAAGAACCTTAAATTTGCAAACTCTTTGACCCAACATTTCTATTTTAAGAGTTTGTACTATGAAAAGAAATAAGGATTATGAAAAAATTTTCCCTACATGTATCTTCAGTTCACAGTTGATATAAAAGCAAAGTAAAAAGGAAGCAACATGAATATGGGCTGAGTTAAATAAATATGACTTATTGTATAATGGATCCCTATTTAGCCACTAATATGCTATTGTAGGAAATTATTTATGTACTGTACAGTATAGCACAGTGGTGGAAATAGGCTTGAGGTCCAGGAGAACTTTGATCAATGTGGAGCTCTCATCACTTACTGTGATCTTGAGCAAATTTCTTAACCTTTCCAAGATTCAGTGTCCTAATCTGTAAAGTGAGGCAAATTATAATACATGGACCATAGGCCTGTGGTAGGTTTGAAATTAGCCAAAGCAGTTAAAGCCAAGTATTTGAAAAACAGTAAGCTCTTAATAAGCATTGGGCACCATTGTCAGTATCAGTATTCTTTTCAATATGTTAATTGTAAAAAGGAGCTTTTGAAATAATATTTACAGCATAACTCCATTTTTGAAGTATAAAAATTATATTATCCTATATAATAAAAGCCCAGCAACCAAAATGGTGGAATGACCAGAATGACAGGATACCAGGACAATCAGGCAGGCAGATGAGTGGTTAGGGGCAATCAGACAGGCAAGCAGAGGCTGTTAGGGGTGATTAGGCAGGTAGGCGAGTGGCAGGAGTAATCAGGCAAGCAGGTGAGCACTTAAGTACCAGCATTCCTGGATTTCAAGAGAGATGTCCGACTGCCAGTTTAGGCCTGATCTGCTATTGGATCAGGCCTAAACTGGCAGTTGGACACCCCCCAAAAGGTCCTGGATTGGAGAGGTTGCAGGCTGAGCTGAGGGACTCCCATACCTCCTGCATAAATTTTGTGCACCGGGCCATTAGTCAATAGATAAATGTAGAGGTCTGAAAGGATATACATAGATTATTTTACTTTCTTTTCCTCATTTATTTTCCTTTTTCTGCTTTAATGTGTTCTACAACATAACTGGGAAAGTTAAATGTGTCCAAATAATCATTAACCTCAATCTCAATAAATGAACATCTGTCGATGAACTTGGGGTTTTGTGTTTGTTTGTTTTAGATTTTACATATAAATTAGTTCTTTATCACTGTTTACTTCATTGTCAAGTCATTAAAACCTCACTGTAGCATTTTTTCTCAAGACCATACATCCAGACGAAACTGGTTTGGCTCAGTGGATACAGTGTCAGCCTGTGGACTGAAAGGTCCCAGGTTCCATTCTGGTCAAGAGCATGTACCTTGGTTGTGGGCACATCCCCAGTAGGGGGTGTGCAAAAGGCAGCTGATTGATGTTTCTCTCTCATCGATGTTTCTAACTCTCTATCCCTCTTTCTTCCTCTATGTAAAAAATCAAATATATATATATATATATATCATACATCCAGTGGCTGGCAGTGCTAGGCTAATTACCTCCAGGAAGAGAGAGAGAGAGATAGAAGTATCAAGGATGAGAAAGACTCATTGATTGGCTGCCTCCTGCACACCCCACACTATGAACTGAGCTGCAACCCAGGCATGTGCCCTGACTGGGAATCAAACTCAGGACCCTTCATTCCACAGGCCAACAAAATTATAAAAGCCCAGCAACCTCACTGAGCCAAACCAGCTAGGGCACAATAAGTACCTTTAAGTTTAAATATCTCTAATTTAGGATTGATGCTTAAATTATTACCCCCTCTACTTGTTGCTAACCTTCGTGCAAGAAGGTCTATTTTTTATTCATCTTTGAGTTGTAGTTGCATAGTCAACTAACAAAATCATTCATTCTAGGTGAGATGAATTCTAAGAAGTTGCTTTCACTAGTGAAGGAATCTGGAAAGCTATAGCTGGGTTGTTTCAGAGGCTGGAGAAGAAACCTTGGTCCACAAATTTATGGTTGGTCTATGTGGAAGAGAGAATTTCACTTGGCATGGTCCAGGTCTAGCTGGATGGAACCTCATATTAGGTAGTTCAATACTCTCTGAAGTGCAGCTACCATTGTTTGACGGGAACAGCTAATAACAGAGGAGAAGTTCCTACCATTTAGTGTTTTCTTGCTTGTTAAATTAAAAACAAAAACAAGATAATGTCTTATTCTTACTGATTTTTTTTTATCCCTGATGCTCTTAAAGATGTAATTTTAAAAAAGGTTAAATTTTTTTAATTCTCACCTAAGGACATTTTTTAAAAAATCAATTTTAGAGAGATAGAAAGGGAGAGAGACATCCACGTGAGAGAGAAATATCAATTGGTTGCCTCCTGTACACACCCCAACCAGGGATCGAACCCCAACCTTTTTTTTTCTTCTTCATTTTAGAGAACATTTATTAAAGCTGGGGATAGTAAAACTCTCTTCTTTGATATAGAATGGGAGCTGCACACCAGGCTCATGTGGAGTCCTAGACTAGTAGAGCTGAAAGGAAATTTGAGGACCAAATGGCCCAATAGCCTTCTAGACCAGTGAAAAATAAAAACAATACCCTAAGAAAAAAATGACTTACATATGAACCCAGATTTCCTGACTCCTTCTACTTAAAGGCTTTCTCCACAATAGCTAGTTGTCATACACTGAGTGGCCAGATTATTTTGACCACCTGACATTTGTAGACAAATTAGCTGTACATTACATAGTATGAAATACGATGGAAGCTGAAGACCTGTTTGAACATCTTTGCAGTCTGCAGTTACTAAAATAAAATGTCTCCAATTTGCACAGGAACACCGGGATTGGGCAATCAAGCATTGGAAAAAAGTCATGTGGTCCAATGAATCATGTTTCCAGTTGCATCATACAGATGGCAGAGTGAGAATTTCATGAAAACAGCATGAAAGCATGCACCCCACATGCATAAGTACAGCTTTTCAAACTGGTGGGGGCAGTGTTATGATTTGGGGCATGTTTTCCTGGCATTATTTGGGCCCTTTAATTCATGTGGAACAATGTCTGAATAGCACAATATACCTAAATATTGTTGCTGATCAAGTTCATCCTATCATGTTGATGGCTTATCCCAATGGAGATGGCTTCTTCCAACAAGACAATGTGCCATGCCATGGTGCTAGTATTGTGCAGGAGTGGTTTTAAGAACATGAGGGAGACTTTACCTTGCTTAGGTGGCCCCCACAATCACCAAATCTCAGTCCAAATGAGCATTTGTGGGATGAAGTTAAAAGAGCCATCAGGCAGCTGGTTCCAAAACCATTAAATCTCACAGAACTGGATAGTGCTATTCATCAGGCATGGTGTCAGATTCCTTGCATCACCTTTCAACACCTCATGGAGTCAATGCCGAGAAGAATCACCACAGTATTGAAGGCAAAAGGTGACTCAATGAAGTACTGATTGGGGGGGTGGTCATAATAATCTGGCCACTCAGTGTATATTCTATTCCTAATTATGTAAATTCATCTTTAAAAGATTCAGTAGATTATTAGTCTTCTCTAGCTTTCCTTTTGCTCCAACTTTTAAAATTATGTTTTGAAATTCTACTGTATTTTAGGTATTTTGCTAGGCCCTTATATTCATTGGATCCTCTTATTATTATAATACTGTCCTGAAGGTAAATATTGCATCCACTACAGATTGGAGGAAACTGAGGCTAAGCATTTTTAAATTTCTACCCAACCTCAGGCAGCTGGTGACTTGTGGAATCTGGATCAAAGCCCAGGTCTCTCTGACTCCAATGTTCCTCTACTGTGTCAGTCTTATTCCTGATATGGGAATTGGTTACATTAAATATATCAATTTATGTCTTTACCATTCCTGTCCATCATCTTGTGGAAGGCTTGGCTTAATTCTTCAAACATGTGTGTCTCTTGAGTTGTAGTGAGTGATCATAATACATCACCCACAAAGTTGTGTTTAAATCAAAAGGACATAGTTCCAGCTCTAATGGGGGAAACTAAATTGCATGACTTAGCTAGTTCTACTATTTGGCTAAGATCCCAAATAAGATTGAAATTTCACAACTGAAAACAAACAAAAATGAAAGTTTTGCAAAAATTATTTTAAAAATATGCATGAAATGAAAATACATTTCAGGCTGAAGCACTGAGGTCAGAAAAATTATTCAAGAGTTTACAGGCATGGAGGATATTTAGGACCGTGTTTTAGGATATGAATTTACTTGGCCAGGCCTTTTCTCTTTATTCCTTCTCAAAAAGAGATGGGCTATATTATGACTTTGAATTTAGCATAATATAAGAGGGAAGAAGGAAAGTATTTTACACTATTTAGACCAATGTTTTTTAATCTGGCCTATGCCAAGGTCAGGCTAGTATGGAGTGGCTCTTGTTGACAGTCCCCCGCTCATTACCCTTCCCCCTTTAAAACAGGGGCGTTGCTACCTCTTCCTTCTCCAATTCCACATCACTTGATGTGTACTTTTGTGGAGGAAAGTAGAAATTCTGTCAAATGACTGTTCAATCCATCTGTAACTAAGGGCTTTGTCTTCAGAAGATTTAAACATTGGAAGTACATTGGACACATCTCTCTAAGACAAGTATTTCATCCACCTTTATTTCTTATGTAATTTACATGACAAGTTTGTAACGTCTTGGCCAATATAGCAGTTTCATCACTTCTTGTGACAAAACTTGCTCAAGAGACACTATCTTTCTCCATCTCACAAAGCTTCATTTGATTTTGTTTCCTGTATGCAGTCTTTGCACATTAGTGGAGAGATAAAAGTCATTGCCCAATAGCCCAACTATTTGTATGTAGGAATAGTCTCCATTTGGTATACATTTTTGTTTTCTTCTGACTCTAATTATTGGAGAATTTCTGAAGGCCAAATTTGGGTATATATTCTGTGTGAAACAGAATCTTTTCTTTCCCTCTTTGATAATGGGAGCTGGAAAATGAGGAATCATTGATAAAAATGTAAGTGCTAAAATAAAAAATCTTTATATTTTCATTGGTTTGAATAGAACTAATACCTTATTTCCTCATTTTGTCATCTTTATAATGTTTTTAATGTAGAAAATTAGAAAATAAAATTAGGCATAAAAACATGATAATCCTCCCTAACTGGTTTGACTCAGTGGATAGTGTCAGCCTGAGGACTGAAGAGTCCCACTTTCAATTCTGGTCAAGGGCACATGCCTAGGTTGTGGGCTTGATCTCTAGTAAGGGAGGGTGCAAGAGGCAGACAATGATGCACTCTCATCATTGATGTTTCTTTCTCTCTCTCCCTGTTCCTTCCACTCTGAAATTCATAAAAACATATATATTAAAAACAAACAAAAACACAATAATCCCATTTTATTCCCTCTACCACCCATAAAAGGCAATGCTAACATTTTGGTGGCCATCATAAATGTTCGGTACACACACATACACACACACACACACACACACACATACACTCTAGAGGTCCAGTGCACGAAATTCGTACATGGGGGCAGGAGTGTGTCCCTCAGCCCAGTCTGCACTCTGTCCAATCTGGGACACTTGAGGGATGCCCTACTATCCGTTTAGGCCTGATACTGGTGGGATCAGGCCTAAATGGGCAGTCGGACATCCCTCTCACAATCCAGGACTGCTGGCTCCCAACCACTTGCCTGCTTGCCTGATTGCCACTAACCACTTTTACCTGCCAGCCTGATTATCCCCTAACCATTCCCCTGCCAGTCTGATTGATGCCTAACTTCTCCTCTGCTGGCCCAATTGCCCCTAACTGCCCTCCCCTGCCAGCCTGGTCACCCCCTAACTGCCTTCTCATGTAAGCTTGGTCATCTCTAACTGTTCTCCCCTACAGGCCTGGTTGCCCCCAACTGCCCTCCTCTGCTGGCCCGATCACCCCTAACTACCCTCCCTTGTCAGCCTGATCACCCCTTAACCACTCCCCTGCCAGCCTAATTGATGCCTAACTGCTCCCCTGTTGGCCTGATTGCCCACAACTGCCCTTCCTTGCAGGCCATCTTGTGGTGGCCATCTTTGATCACATGGGGGAGGCCATTATATGTGATGGTCAATTTGCATATCCCTCTTTCATTAGATAGGATATCTATATTTTATTTGTAGAAAAACTAAGGTCATGCTATGTCCTATTTTGTATGTATATACACACATACCATGGTTGTAATTCTATTATATTTGTACAATATTAATTGCAATGTCTACATAATATTCTATCAAAATTATACTTATGTAGTTTAGTTAAAAAACAGTTTTGCACCCTAACTGGTTTGGCTCAGTGTAAAAAAAAACAAAACACAAAAAATAGTTTTGCTATTTTTAAAGGGGAATTGGCATAAGAGATGCACTTGGATTTTCTATTAGAAGATGAGTTAAAATAATAACTAGCAATATTACTTATTTTAAATGATCTCTATTTCTTCTTTTTAAAATATATTTTATTGATTTTTTATTGTGAATTTTTTAAAATATATTTTATTGATTTTTTTACAGAGAGGAAGAGAGAGGGATAAAGAGTTAGAAACATCGATGAGAGAGAATCATCAATCAGCTGTGTCTTGCACACCCTTTACTGGGGACATGCCCTTGACCGAATTCAAACCCGGGACCTTTCAGTTCACAGGCCTACGCTCTATCCATTGAGCCAAACCCGTTTCGGCTCTCTTTATTTCTAATGTTAAAATATACTAATGCATTTCTAATGACATACAGGTTAATACCACTTTCTTTATCATTACATCTAAATCTATAGATAGGTAACATTACTAGTGAGCTAAAGGAGCAATATTAGAGATACCTATACTGGATGTTATGTTGAACTAGCATAAGTAAGATCCCTTCTAAATTGAAGATTCTGTGTTCGGTCACTCTCCCAATATATCTTCCAAAGGCAGTCACTGGTCTTTGGTAGAAGAATTACAGATGCTCCATGATCAAACAATACTGGCATTTGGAGCCTGACATTGCCTATTTAGGTGGGATAATATTATATTAACTAGAAATAATATTGGGTAGTATAGATTGGTGCCAGCACATTAAGAAGAATAGTTAACAGGAAATACATTTTGGGGACATATTAAAGATTTCAGTGATTTCTTTAAATACCACAAAGTGTCATAGCTGAAGTTCTTAGATACAGAGATACTGCCAAACAGTATTACTTTGGGCTAACCTACTTTTGGTGACACATCTCAAAAGAGAAGCTCTAAGGAGTGGTCAGATTTACCCATTCACTTGAATTTCCCCATTCATAGGACATATTACCTCAATATATAAGCCACAGATGTTCTTTCACTGCCTTTATATCTGAAAGGATACTTGAGAGGCAGGAATGACACAGGAAGTGTGTTTACAGGTAACTAGGCAAGCATCAAATTCTGGCCCTGTGGGCTTCAGTTTCCTCTCTCTGGACCCCTGAGCTAGGGAACAATTGCCTCCAGGAAGATTTGGCACATCCCTGGCCCAGACACATTTCCTCTCCTTACTGCCACTCCCACATCTTCCCAGTGACTTCATCGAGGTAAGAATCATCCTTTCTAAAAGCTTTAGATAGTGGCACTTTCACTTTGGTAGACTGCAAGAACCTCTGCTCCAATATTATTTTATTGCCTGCTCCTTCTATCATAATATACTAATAGTTCTTCTAAAGATGCAAGATGAATTCATTCCATCATTTACAAACTACTTTCACAACTTTTTCATTTGATCTTCACAAAATATATAATAGAATAAGCAGAGCAGGCATCATCAACATGTACATTTTCACAGATAAAAAAGTTGAGGGGTATTATTACACATATGTATGTACACTTAATATATGAAAATGAAATTACTGACTATACTTAATGATGCCTGTTTTTTATTGATCTCTCTCTCTGTTCTATACCCATACTTCCTCTGAATTCCTTTCTGAGTAAAATCGTACATTTATTGATCAAGACCAACATTATACCTCCCCCAAGAAGCCAGCCTTGAGATACACATTCATAGAACAAGAAAAGATTAATGTCACAGGCAGCATTTTTATTTCCTCAGTGTATTTACTATTTATTTTTGTACTTTTATTCAATGCTTTAACAGTAGCTGTAGTGAGTCTCACATAAATACATATACATTTATTCTTATTTTTATACTAGAGGACCAGTGCATGAAATTTGTGCACCTGGGGAGAGTCCCTCAGCCTGGTCTATGCCCACTCCAAGTTCGGGAGCCCTCCAGGGATGTCTGACTGATGGCTTAGGCCCGCTCCCTTAGGAAGGACTGGGCCTAAGCCATCAGTCAAACATCCTTAGTGCTGCCTTGGAGGCGGAAGAGGCTCCTGCCACTGCCTCTTTGCTTACTATCCATGAGCCTGGCTTCTGGACCAGGGCTGGGGAGAGATGTGGCAGGTTGGCCAGCTGAGGAGGGACCATGGCATGTCTGGCTCATCTCTCTCAGTCCTGATCAGCCGAACCCCACCAGCAAACTAACCTACTGGTCAGAGCATTTGCCCCCGGGTGATCAGTGCATGTCAGTGAGTGGTTAAAAGGTCTTAGGATATTGCACTTTGATGGTTGAATGGTCAACAGGTGGACTGGACACTTAGCATATTAGGCATTTATTATGTAGGATTCCAGACTAATTTATGTACCTATGTGCATATATAATTATATTTTCTTAGACACATATATTTTTTATTTTGTTCTCTTACTGAAATACAAAAAATGAAAGGGCCTTTTGTTACAGATGTTACTGTATCTTTTTTTTTTAAATGTGTTCAGCTTATTCACATTCTTTCTTTATATATATATATATATATATATATATATATATATATATATATATATATAATTGATTTTTTACAGAGAGGAAGGGAGAGAGATAGAGAGCTAGAAACGTCGATGAGAGAGAAACATCGACCAGCTGCCTCTTGCACACCCCCTACCGGGGATGTGCCCGCAACCAATTTACAAGCCCTTGACCGGAATCGAACCTGGGACCTTTCAGTCCGCAGACCGATGCTCTACCACTGAGCCAAACTGGCTTCGGCAAGATGTTACTGTATCTTATCTATGTCTCTGATCTAACAACCTTCACTAATATAAACATATTCTTTGGAAATCTGAACTCTCCATTTTTCTTATATCATCTCAGATGAATTTGACTATCATTCTTAAAACAAAACTGCTTTTATTTATTCATACTTCTACTCTGGTCTCCATTATTTCATGTGAAATATCCTTTGCCTTTTCCCTTTCTGAGTGGAGCTCTCAAATCCTCTTAGAATCTTGTAGAACATGCTAAATTCCAGATGTTAACATTCTAACCTATGTGGAGTGGAAATGGATAAAAGTTGTGTTAGAATGATATTAGTCCAACACTGTCTCATATTTAATTGTTTTGTCCAATTCAGTATCTTATTTATCATTCATTATTTTAGGAGTTCAATGTATAATTTATTGTTAAAACACAAATTGCCTTTTAGTTATGGTGACCTGATGAGAAATTGGCCTGCTTTTAAGATTCTTGTTTCCCCTTTCTGATGTTGTTTCATCCTTTATAAGTGTCTACTACTAAATACTTTCCTTTGTTTTCAGGATAAGCCTCTCCACTCTCCCCTTGATTCCTACACCTGGTATCAGAAAAGGGTCTCATATAACACTTACTCCTCAGGGCAGTGTTAGGCAGAAGAGAGTTTTTCCTTCTTCTGCCTTTCTCCAGTGGTGCAGACACCTTCTGTGATATTGGCTGTGACTGAGCTCATTATGCTGCACAAAGGTTTCAATAGCAATGGGCTTCTGAGAGGACAAACGAGGGCATGGTTCCTTCCATCACAAAGCTCACAATCTACTCAAGGAGATTAATCCCAGGCAATGAGTAAAGAGCTGGTTGAATAAAGATTATGGTGCTTGAGAACACAGAAAAATTGCATTTTTAAGTTGCCATTCATATTAAGTTTGTGGAAACCTGTGAGTGTGGAACCTGATTTATAAGAAAGTGTTTCAAATTTCTTGTCAGGTCTGACTCAATCACACCCTAGGAGAGAGATTCACTCAGCTATATCTCCTTTGTACTTCTATCATGAGTACTCCATGGAGTGGGTATATTTTTTACCAATCCATTTGTCTAGCTAATATATATAATTAATGCTTTCTATGTGCTATCCTCAGTACTGAGGATACCACAGTAAACATTACTCAATCCCTATCACTAGATCTTATGTACTAGTGGGGAGAATGTGAAAGGTAAGACAAGCTATTGTAATAAGTAGCTACAATATAATATGATAAATACTGTCATAAGAATAAGCAAAGTCTATAAGGACAAAGAGTAGGAGCCATTTAATTCATGAGATAAAGTTTGTCAGGGAAGCCTGCAGCTTTTTTCTAATTTGTGAACAGTGCGAGTTACTAGGTAAAGGAAATGAGAAGGGGCTTGGTGAATTTTGGGGATTATAGGTAGAGTAGTATTTCTGAAGCATAGATGAGAGAAAAAGAGAGAGGGAAGAGAAGGTGAGACATGAACATTTATAGGTCAGTAGGAGTTCAAATCATGAAGGTCTTGCCTGCCATGCTCAAGAGTTCATATTTTATTTAGAGTGCAATGAGGATTTATTCACGTTTAAGTGATCAGTGACACAATTCAATTTGTACTTTAGTAAGATTAGTGTTTCTGCATGTGCTGAATATATTGGAGAGAGACCAGTTAGAAGGTCTTTATAATAATCCTCAAGACATCTGTTAAGGCTGTGGCAATAAGAGTGGAGAAAAGTAGAGACTCCAGTAGATATTAAGGACTTAAAAGCTGTAAGATGAAGTGCCTGATTTGATAGTATTGGGCAAGAAGAGGGAATCAGGCCTGGGAACCAAATAGCTGTGATCTCATTTACTGAGATTGGAATAAACAAGAGGAGCAAGTTTGTGGGGGGAGGGGATAGTAAGAAGATGGTAATTTCATCACTGGATATGATGAGCTGGAAATAAATTATGTTAAACTAAGATGGCATGTTTAGCTAGCAGACAGTTGAGTAGGTGAATCTGTGGCTTGGGAGAGGGATCTGGCTGAGGATACAACATGGGAGTCATAGATTTATAGGCCATTGCTTAACAATGAAAGCATCCAGAGTGCTCTGATAAATATCAGTATATGAGCATAACCAATGATCACAGTGGAAAGGTGGGGAGGACCTTTGCTGGGGTGTGGGGGCAGCTGGGGAGAGGTCAATGGAGGATAAAGTAGATTTATGTAATACTTTAAACAATAAAGAATTTAAATTAAAACACACACACATCAGTATATGAGATATTGAGAGTCTCTGTGAGGAAACTATAAGCCATGACCATGGAAGTAGAAACAGAATCTGTAACTCCAAGGAAAATAAGGAAATGAGAATTCCAAGAAGGATAATCAAAAGTGCCAAAAAGATCAAAGAAGATGAAAAGTGAAAAGTGTTCATTAGATTCAGTCATGAGAGATTTTTTGATATTTCAAAGATATGTTGATACTAAAAATAATATTTCTTTGGATTAAAGTGTGAGAGTTAAAATTAAATTGAGACAGCAAAGGTGGGTCCTTTTTTGAGAAGCTTGGTCATGAAAAGCAAGATATCCAATCATCCACTCCTTGTGCTTTCTAAAATCAAATGGAATAAATGTACCATTTTTCTTATGGAAACTTTAAATATCTTAAAAGAGTGATCAGTGTTCTCCACATTTCCTCTCTTCAACTGAATTTCTCCAGTTTTCTGTACTTTTCCTCTTGTGACACATTTGGCAGTCACTCACCATCCAAGTGATGACCTTTTTAGAAGAACACCATCATTTCACAGACCTCAAGTAAAAAAGACCAGTCAGATAATGAAAAGAAAAGAGGGCGGGGGAGGATTTGAAAAGCATCTGTTGGTACCATAATACAGAGGGAAGGTGATTGTTTTTGTGAGCTTCAGAGCTGTGTCTTTGGGACAGCTTCTGAGAGCCTGGCCTTACGGAGACAGGAGAGAGCTAACCTCAGACTCCAATAAAAAAGAGTCTCCATGAAGAGCTGGTTTCTCTTGGTTCATAGACCAGCTAAGCCTTCCTAGAACTTTGGGACAACAAGAAACAGAAGAAAGAGAAGCCTAAAACATGGCACTTCCTTTGACTTGCTTTGTGACTTGGTAAGTCTAAGTCATTTCCCTGCTCCCATCTGAACATCTGGTTTCTTATTTATAAAGTGAGGGTGTTGAGTTAGATGATATCCAAAATGCCTGGCAGAACTCACAGATCTTATCATGTGAAACCAACTGAACATTCACTTTGAGAAAAATAATCCTGTCAGGGTGCCAGTAACATGATATTTCTGGACCTATGTGATCATTACATGGGCATGCTTATTTTATACTTCATTGGTCTACACATTTTTAACTTTTGAGAGCATGTCATATTTTAATAAAAATGTCTATAATAAAAATTCCATTAAAATAATAAAGAATATAGTTTTATTTTCATTTTTTGAAGGGAGATGGGGAATGCTGTTGTCAGCATTTGGAAGCCTTCCCCTGAATGTCATAAAACCTGTACGTGAGAGTCACAGTTGGTGCAGCAGGAAACCCAGGCTTTGGTGTGACTTCCTTAAACAAAGCTCCCAGCAGGAACTTCTGGTTGTGGAGTGTATGAAAGTGTTCCAGCCCAACACCAGGAGTAATGCTCGGTAGGTAGGCAGTAATCCCTGCTGGACAGAATCCACACACTTCTCTGTCCCAATACCCAGCAAAGGGGCTTGTTCTGTTGCCTCAGCATTGTCACCATCTGATTTAGTAGATTCAAACTCAAGGATCCGTTTATCTCAGAAAGAGAAAAAAGGTGAGAGCTGCAGTAAGGATTGTTGCCCTGACTTAATTGATTTCTCTGTTCCTTTCTTTTTCACTTGTTCATGAAAAAAATATTTGAGGGTTTATAGCACCCCCCTCCCCCGCCCCACACTCCAAAGTACTTCTTCAGGACTAAATTCTTTATCCTGGGCAGTTCCTTGCATGTTTCCCCTTCCTTTCTTCCTTTCTTCCTTCCTTCCTTCCTTCCTTCCTTCCTTCCTTCCTTCCTTCCTTCCTTCCTTCCTTCTTTCTTTCCTTCCTTTCTTCTATATTTCCTTCCTTTCCTCCTTCCCTTCATTCTATCTTTTGAAAGGTAGTGGAGAGGCTGGTGGTTTAACCCCATTATTATCTTACCTCAAATGCCACCACTTTTCTCTCTCCTCCCTGTCAATTTGCTACTGCCTGAGATAAGTCACTGCATGGATGCAGCTGTACAAGGTTAGCTTCTTTCTACTTTTAAATACATCTTCAGCCAGAGCTCCCCTGACTCACATATCCTGGTACAAGTTCACATTAATAGCTACCACCAAGATTTATCTTTGAGGAGGAACTCCATTAATTTGGGAAGTTTAAGGAGAGAACTGTGAGACCTGGATATATGAGTAAAATTATATATTATTTAAAATAATAACCACAGACACTAGCAAAAAATAAATTATTACTCTGGAGAAAAAGAAGCAGATGGATGGTGCCAAGCTGGACTACACACAGTGTGACTCACCTCTCCATGACATTTCTAAATCATTAATGAAGTTGTTGATCTCAGGACATTTTTGAGGCAAGTGGAACTTGTACAGTGTGAGCCCATGCCCTGCATCTGGAGAGAACTGTCCCAGCAGGGAAGGAGGTGTGACTGAAGGAATACAGAGGAGATGAGAATAAGATTTCAGACTTTCACTGTGTTAGACAGTGATAGTTTTGAGCAAGTGTTACCAAGTCTTCAAGGAATGGGGGCTGGAGTTGGACAGGGGGCATCTCAGTTATGCACAGCATATTATCTGCTGTTTTTTTAACACACCCTCCTCTTTACATTTCACACCTTTGCCTGGAATGTTCTTGCCCATCCTCTAATATGCAGTCAGATATGAGGTGCCTTTATTCACACCTCTACCTCTCCACACTCTCTATGCCCTCTCTCCAGCCTGATATTCCCATCTCCTGTTTCCACCGTGTTTTGTGCATGTTCTCCTGCTAGGTATCCATCACATAATCCTGTAATTATCTGCTCATGTTTCCATCACCTCCACTAGACTTTTGCACTTGGATAGATGAAAGATTGTGGCATGTGTTTCTATGTGTGTCTGTGTGAGGGTATGTGTGGGTGTGTACAGAAGATGTTTCCCTTCATTCCTCACACAGAGCTTCATTACTCAGTCCAAAAACATTTACTGAGCACTCATGTCTGAGGGATGAGGTAATGTGCAAATAATAGGGGGTCAGCCATAAGCCTTGGCTTTCAGATCTCAGACTTAACAGAGACAGCAGGACATCCATTCCTCTGTTTGAGAACTTGTACTGAGTGCCTACTCTGTACCAGGCCCATGCCAAGTACTGGCTTAAGATAAATACAGCACAGTTTCTTCTCTGGAGTTGCTCACGGCCTGGGAGTAAAGATAGGGAAGTAAACACAGAGCAGTGTGACAAAGCTACAGGATTCATGGATTCAAGTGCTACCATAATCCCTACAGGGTGAGCAGTGAAAGTGTTCATGGAAATGTGTAAGAGAATTAATCTCCAGGAGTCACAATATTTCTGTAGTCTGACAAGCTTCTCTAGTTAATATTCTTATTTTTATTAACTAGAAGCCCAGTGCAGAAAACATGTGCGCTTGAGGGGATTCCCTCAGCTTGGCCTGTACCCTCTTGCAGTCCAGAAGCCCTTGAGAAATGCCCAGGGAGAAGTGGGCCTAGGATATCAGTCAGACATCCTTAGCACTGAAGCAGAGGCAGGAGAGGCTCCCACCACTGCTGCTGGGCTCACCAGTTGTGAGCCTAGTTCAGGGCTTCTGGCTGAGTGGTGCTCCCCCTGTGGGAGCACACTGACCACCAGGAGGAAGCTTCTGCATTCTGCTGTTGACTTAATTTGCATATTAGCCTTTTATTATGTAGGATTATTTTTCATATTCATTTTTATGAAACTAACAAATTAACATCTTGTGTGAGGAGCTCAGCTAACCTCTAATTTTTTCCCCTTCTTCAAGAATAGTTACTGAGGCTCTAGCATGTCTTTGGCCCTGGCCTCACCTGGGTGAGGTGCTCACTGCTCTGCTATTGATGTCCCTAGCAGTTTTCATCAAGGTGGATAAGTATTTATGTTAGCAAAATCCAGAAGCCAAATGCCCCAGAATCTTAGCAATAGGTGTCCAAATTTGTGACTACCATTATAAGTCTCCTCCTCTGACCCCACAGAATTTTAATCACAAGGGAGCTACTTTTTGTTAATTGGAGCAGCTTAATGAAGATGAGAATGAGGGAAACCATATATGAGCAACCTCTATAGGCTTAGATCTGGAATATTCTGGGCATTGAAGAAAAAATAAACATCTTTGGAATGTTCTGGTTGGTAAGGGTGCCTTCTCCTACACCTTTTGGTAAGGCTATGGGGCGTGGAGGAGATAGCCAATCAATGTTGTGCCCTCACATGGATATTTCTATTTCTCTCACCCACTCCCTTCCCCTCTCTCTGAAAATCAATAAAACTATTTCTTTTTAAAGCTTATGGAGTGAGGATTGAATTGGAAGAAAACTTAGGAATAATTTAGTCCAACAGTTTTCAAACATTAATACATTTCACCTTCATCCCCATGAAAGCTTCAGAAAATGTCCAGAAACAGATAAATAAATTTCTATTGATTAAAAAGGGTTAGTCATTCCTAGGAGTATAATTTGCTAACCATAAAGTCTGGCTTCTCATTTTATAGATGAGGAACCTGAGGTGCAGAGAGGGGAAACCATTGCCCAGGGTGATCCAGTGAGTGAGGAGAGAGTGGGGACCCACATTTATTTATCCTGGCCCTGTATTCTCCCCCACTCCATGCTGAGTGAAAGCACTTATAGCAGACCAGAGGGTCCTGCATGGCAGGGGAGAGGCTGGAAGCAAAGAGACTATCCATCAATTCCACTTTCCCCTGGACACAGAGCAGCCCTCCCGGCTTGTTATCACTAATGTACAAAATGTGAAATGGTGATGAATTGTTTGCCAATTTTCTTATCTGAGCTGGCACAGAGGAGGGCTTGTTGGAGAGTTTCAAGGCGTTAGATATTGTTGTTTATCCACTGCATATCCAGTAACTGTTCGCACAGAGACTCAGGAAAGGCTGCACACATAAATTCACATAAATTACCTTTACAAAATGTCAAAATTAAATGTGGATTTTTATTTTGGGGATATGCCTGGAGAATGTTAACCCCTTCAGGTGGATGGAGATGTCATCATCAGAAAAACACAGTTGCCAGCTTTGAATATAACACAAACCACAGGAATTAACTCCCACACTCCCTCCCTACACCCAGCACTGCCCCACCTGCAAGAAGGTAGTAGTTCTTGTTAACAAACCATAGATTTTCCTAAGCTCCTGGTCTGCCTATGAGTGTTTCTCTGGAGACAATATTTTTAATCCTACAGTGACCATAACTTCCTTCTCATTATCTTTAACTAGATTTTAAGTGGCTAAACTGAGAGTTCAAGGGAGACACATAACCCATCTGGGCCTCAGTTTCCTCATTTATACAATGTGGAAGTTAGAATATATGAGTGCTTTCTAACTAGAAATTTTGTCTTCCTAAGGAGCCAGAAATGTAGTAATGAGGACCCTGTAGAAGTTTTTAATACTCTAAAAACTGTGCAAGTCACAGACCCCACAACAGGATTGCAGAGGGTTAAAACAATTTCATGGAGACAAACTTGGCAAGTGAAGAAAGCAAAGGAGAGCCTAGCTGTGCAAGGTTGCCAAGGGGCAGACAGAGCAAGAATCCAAGAAGGACTTCTTAAAGCTAGCTGGGAAAGGAGGAAGCAGTGCTGAAGAAATGAAGAATGGCATGGCCCTTGAGAAGAGGTTCATCATGAAATAGCCCTGAGTTTAACCAGTGTCTCTGCTTAATGTCAATCCTGTTTTCTTGTTCAAAACTATGAAACTTTTTGTTACGTCCAAACTGTTCTTTATTTTTTACTCCTAGGAGAGGGAGAAAAACATCCCCTGCCTTCCTCTTTCTTTGCCCCTGGCTGAAATTGTGGCCACTTAGTGAAGCCAGCTATTATACTTCTTTTAAGCTCATTAGATCTCAAGGTTGTTATTTATCCACATGGGGGTCAATTACGCTGGATCTCTCTTTGATTTTTAAGAAAGCAAAGTTTTTATTGAGAAATCAGCTGACAGTCTCATGGAAGCTACCTTGTAGGTAACAGTTTTTGACTTGCAACTTTTAAGATTCTCTCTTTGTCTTTAACCTTTGCCATTTTAATTATGGTTTGTATTAGTTGGGCCTCTTTAGGTTCATCTTGTTTGGGACTCTACATTTCCTGGACTTATGTGTCTTTATCCTTCAGTAAGTATTTCTTTTTAAAAATATTTTTTTATTGATTTCAGAGAGGAAGGGAGAGGAAGAGAGAGATAGAAACATCAATGATGAAAATCATTGATTGGCTGCCTCCTGCACACCCTCTACTGTCAATAGAGCCTGCAACCCTGGGCATGTGCCCTTGACTGGAATTGAACCCAGGACCCTTTGTTCCACAGGCCGATGCTCTAGCCACTGAACAAAACCAGCTAGGGCAATAAGTATTTCTTCATATAGGTTCTCAATTCCTTGCATTATTTCTTCTCTTTCTGGTACCCCTATCATGCAGATGTTGTTATGCTTCAAATTTTCCTGAAGGTCCTTTAAACTGTCCTCTTCATTTTTAAAGTTATATTTTCTTTCTGCTGCTCTGGTTGGGTGTTTGTTTGTTTTTTTCTACTTTGTCTTCTAATAGCTAACTTGATCAATCCTCTGTTTTATTCAATCTTCTTCCAGTGTATTCTTCATTTCAGATATTATATTCATATTTATGCCTCTTTTTAATCCTCTCTATGTCCTTTTTCATGCTATTGAGCATCCTTATAACCATTATTTTGTACTCTATACCTGATAAATTGCTTGGCCTCCATTTCACTTAGCACTTTTGGGGGGATATTTCTTTCCTATTCTTTCATTTGAGGTCTGTTTCTTTGTCTCTCCATTTTGTTCACCTCTTTGTGTTTGTTTCTATGTATTAGATAGATCTGCTATAACTACCAGTCTTTGTAGGGTTGCCTATGTAGAAGGTTACCTGTGATGCAGTGGTGCAATCTCCTTGATCACCTGATCTGGAATGTACCTTGGGTGGGTTATGTGGACCTTCCTATGGTAGTTGAGTCTTGATTGCTATTGGCCTATTGGTATCTTGGATTGACCAGTTTGGCTCACTCTGAGGTTAAACCCTAATCATGGCATGTGAGCTGCTGTGCAGGTGCTAACTACACAAAACGGAATTTGCCTTATGAGGGGTTAATGCCTTCTGAGATCTTCCTTTGGCTATGCTTGCTTGTGAAGCTTGTTGGATCCTGCTCTGATGTTGTGTGAAGCTGGAAACTGGTTGTGTTGGTTCTGGGTCTTTTTGGAGGGACACTGGTGCAGGCCAATATCAGACACTGCCTAAAACTGTTTTGGGGAAACTTGTTTGAAGCCACAAGTGATCCACAGTTTGTGATTGCCTCTGCTAGGCCTGGGTGTGTAAGAGAAATACCAAGCTCTACACCAAGGCCCATTTTTATTAGTACCAGAACCAGGGCAGGTTGGCAAAAGTTCTAAAACACCCAAGATCCACCTGTCTTCCTCCATCTGCTGGCTGCCTATTAGGCTCAGTCACTGGAAGAGCCAATGGGACTTGAGTTTCATGAAGTAGGTTTACAGTGAGTCACAAAATAGAAGTGAGTGGCTGTCCCATCAGTGGGAGGTTTTGGTCTGGTTTCAGAGAAGGTGGGGTTTGTGGTTCCTACCCCAGAGCTACACCACTCAGTCTGTCCTGGATTTTGCACAGCCTCTGCGAGGGTGGAGCCAGTAGGAGTCAGGTGGGTGGGGCCTCTGGAGACTTGAGGGTGCGTCTTCCAGGAAGCCTGGAGGGTGTTTCTATTGGATTTCCCATAAGAAGGAAGAACTAGTCAGATTCATGGGAAAGGAGGGGAATGGATCTCACCTGAAAACCACTAAACTCAGATACCTCCTCATTCTGCCCTAATGTCTACATTCTGGCCAAGGCAACTGACTCCTCAGCAGGGTGTAAACTTCATAAGGTAGGGTAAAAGGTAGTCCAGATAGTGGGTCTATTGTATTCTTATAGGCTAATGCCACACAGAGGGGAGTGCTCCACTCAGGGAAAATGGCATCTGTTGTATGGAAGAATGATTCAGCACAGGGATCCTAGCAGCTGTCCCCCAAGCTCCCTCGCCAAAACCACAAACACCAGACTCTTCTCGGAACTCTAGTCCTCTCCACCTTCTCTCTGCCAGAGTCCAGGGTGGTTGACTTGCAAACAAAATCTTATGCATTGGCTTTTTAAGAGGGGTCTCTAGCAGACATCTATCTCTCCCTGATGGACCAAAACCCTGTAGTTTTTCACAACCAGATGTTATATGGACAAATTTTCCTGGTTTTGGTGCTCTGGGCTGGGGAGCCCAGCTTGAAGTTTAAACCCCACACTTCTCAGGAGGAACCCCCTGCAGCTGAGATATCCCCTAGTACCTCAGCCACAATGAGAGTGAGCCCAGTCCTTTTTGTGTCTCTGCCCTTCCTACAATCTCAATTTGGCTTCTTCTGTAAATCCTTGCTTATAAGACTTCTCTTCAGCTGGTCTTCAGTTTGTGATTCAGGATGATTGCACTATAATCTAGTTGTAATTTCAGTTTGGTCCTGAAAGGAGGTGGGTGTAGCTTCTACCTAATCTGCTGCCATCTTGGGTTATCCCACTCACATTATTTTAAGTATTTGCACAATATGGATTGGATAGAATTAGAAATTTCTTGGCCAGTAGGTATTAACTGGTCTTCAATTAAGCAATATTAAAGTCTTTTCCTTTTTTAGGATAATTTTCATTACATTAATTCCTTGGAATGATAAAATAAGGTAAAAGAGTATGAACATAATTATCTTTCTAAGTGTTGATCCTTTGCTTCTGTTAGAAATTGTACTCTCATTAGCACTAACTGCTAAGGTAAATTTACTGGACAATCTAGGGAACAATGATTTTCAATTGTAAATGGCTCTAGATAGGTCTGTTTTGAGGCATACTAGTAATTATTCACATAAAGCAATAGAAACATTTGGGTTTAGTTGGATTTGTTACCAGTATTAATATGCTTTTAGTACCTGAATGTATATGATCTATTTACATAGCAGTAGAAGGGCACATATTATTGAATTGGGAATAAACACTATCTGGGCAGGTGGCGATGAAGAATGAAGTGGGCTGCTTAGATGCATATTGCTCCTCTGCTATGGGGGAAGTTGTTAAAGAAGTTACACATCCTTACAAAGATGTCCCCATGTCTGGAAGAGAGCTGGAATCATTTTGAATTGAGGTGGTTGGGTTCAACTCTCCCATTAGTCATGGCTATTTGAATGTAATTAAAGATCAGTTTCCTTCTTTCCTGGATCTCAAACTTCTCAGTCTCCAAAGTGCTTCTGCTCTGCTTCTCTTCAAGTGTTTCCAGAGGAGACAGCCTGAGGGAGAGGAAGTGGTGCTAATTAAATCCTCCCTCTGTTTTCCAGGCACAGTAGTCTTGAGCAGATGTCTGTTGTTAGGAGCTTGTTCACAGAGTGCAGCAAATACAGAAGCAGACTTTCCTTCCCCAAAGGCACAAACTTTCCTCCACAGGGAACTCTAGAAATGCACTTCCTTCCAACACCTACTCTGGCAGAGGTGGCAGACCCGCATAATAGAGCCCATAACTGCCAGGGAGGCCAATGTCTCACTAATACACTCTCTCTCTCTCTCTCTCTCTCTCTCTCTCTCTCTCTCTCTCTCTCTCTCTCTCTCTCTCTCATCTCTTTCACACACACACACACACACACACACATGCACACACACACTAATTTTTTTTCTGCTTCTTCCTGTGTGTTTTGTATGTCCCAAAAGCCAATCTCTCTTTGTCTTTTGTATGCCCCACTTTAAAAAAAAATACTTGAAAATCCAGAAAATCCCGTCCTGATGTAAAAATAGTGTGGATCATGGTGGGCTCGCTGAAATCAAAACATGTTTGGGAGTCCTGGGTGGGAGTGTAAGTGCTGACACAATTTTAAAAGTGTTTCTGAAATGATCCAACTCTGTGCTTTTCACATGGAGATGAAATCATCCTCCAATGTCTGTTGGGTGGATCAGGTGAAATAACCTGTAATATGATCTGCAGGGAGCTTTTCATTCATGAGTTCTGTGTTTTCTCCTACATTCAAACCCTCTCAGGATGACTTTATGTCCACATTTGCCCAAGATAATCCCAGATACTCCCATCATCCTGGCATAATTGTTAATAGCATACTTTCACCTTCAAAAGTGTCCAGGTTTAGACAACAATATGTTTGTAGTATTTTTACCTCTCTTGAATACTCTAATTAATCCCTATTTCAAGAATGTAAAGTTGTTGGGAATAGGGGCTGCTTCTCACTTTCTGGTATTTCACAAGAACTGAGGAAAATAAGTTTGTCTGACTAAGAACACTGTGGCAGCCCTGAGGATAAGATGGCACTCCTGGTTATATGGTGAAGCAGAGTGTAAGACCCTCCCATATGGCATGTGCCTTTTGTTTTGTGTTGCGCTGCTTTTTTATTTACAGTACAAAATAGAAATAAATTTATTGTGTTTTTATTTATATAAGACATTATACAGGAGTGGACAAAAGTAGGTTTACAGTTTATTTTTGTATTTTTAACTATTAATTAGAGGCCTGGTGCACAAAATGTGTGCACTGGGAGTGGGGAGGGTGTCCCTCAGCCCAGCTTGTACCTTCTTCAATCCCTGTGGGACAGTCGGGGGATGTCTGACTGTCCCACAGGGATTGGGCCTAAACTGGCAGTTGGATATCCCTCTCACAATACAGGACTGCTGGCTCCCAACCATTTGCCTGCCAGCCTGCCTGATTGACCCTAACCACTTCTGCCTGCCAGCCTGATTGACGCCTAACTGGTACCCTGTCAGCCTGATTGCCCCCAACTTTCCTTCTCTGCTGGCCCAATAGCTCCCAACTGTCCTCCCTGCTGGACTGGTTGCTCCTAACTGCCCTCCCCTATAGTCCTGGTCGCCCCCAACTGCCATACCCTACAGGCCTAGTTGCCCCTGACTGCCCTTTCCTGACAACCTGGTCACTCATAACTGCCCTCCATGGTAGCCAGATCTATCCTACTTGCCCTCTCCCTCCAGGTCCCCCCTAATTGCCCTCCCCTGCTAACCTCAAAACCCACAACTGCCCTCCCCTGCCAGCCATCTTGTGGTGGCCATCTTGGACCACATGGGTGTAGTCATCTTGTGTGAGGGCATGACAGTCAATTTGCATATTACCTCTTTATTATATAGGATTGTTATATTATTTATCTGTATTTATTTGCCTTTTTCATATGAACAACTATAAACCTGCTTTTGCTCATTCCTGAAAAATTATTTTAAGCACATAGAGACTTCTCAAAACAAAAAATAAAAATTAATGCCTTATCATCCAAAGATAATCATTATTAATGTTCAATTTTTACAACTTTTTAGGCTTTTTCCAGCCCCTCTCATATAATACATGCATATACATAAACCCAAGTATTCTTTTATTCTTATTTTCTCTTTCTTTCTAATTATTTTACCAACTTGAATAACATTATTGATAATATTTTATAACCTACTTTTTGCATTTATTAATACAATCCATTTTGAACATCTTTCCATGATAAAAATATACACTTACACTTTCAGTGAATACATTATATTTCACTGCATGTTATAACATATTTTATTTAGCAAATTTCTGATAGTACTTAGTTTCTTTTTAGTATTAGATAAAATGTTCTGTGAGTATATGGTATTGCTGTTATATCCAGTGTTTGCTGCTAGGCCTAAAGTTGTATATTTTCCTACTATTAGACATAATAGATATTGTGACAAACAACTTTCCATATTTATGACTTTGAGCATTTATCTAAATTATTTTCTTAGTATTCATTTTTTAAATTGCAATGTTTCAGCTGAAAAATGTGCTCAGTTTTAAGTGCTTGTATGCCTTATTGCTACCCAAAAATCACACACACAAAAAAGTTGCATTATCATTGCCTTTAACTCTTAAATAAGCTTGCAGGCTGGTGGATTGTTTGGTAAAAATGCTATGAAATCTTGAACAAAGATGTTTGATAATTATTTCACACACCTCTTCCCTTATTCAGATGTCTATATGGGGAGATTAAAGATGAAAAACAAAAGTACTTGCAACTTCCATTTCCTTCTTTTGTTTATTTTTTTTTAAATTGATATCAGAGAGGAAGGGAGAGGAAGAGAGAGATGGGAACATCAATGATGAGAGCAAATAATTGATTAGCTATTTCCTGCACATCTCACACTGGGGATCAAGCCCAGGCATGTGCCTTGACTGGGAATTGAGCCGAGACCTTCTGGTTCAACTGCTGAGCAACACTAGCTGAGCACAACCTCCATTTCTCTGTCCAGAGAATAGTTCTCCAGAATTGTGGAGTCTGAATCTTTGAATTTTATTGATCAATGCCTCTGTTTAGTTAATGTGTGTGTGGGTGGAGGTAGGGAAAGGGGAATTGTCAGTTCCAGGAATATCATATGCTCATGTACTTAGTTGACTTTTTTTTTTTTTTATTATTATTGACAAGATTGTTTCTTCCTTTATTTTAAACTAAAGAAATGTCCACGATTGGGAGTTTTGAAGGATTTCAACCCATATCTCTGAAACAAGAGGGAGATGACCAACCTTCAGAGACTGATCGACTGTCCATGGAGGAGGGAGATCCAGGCAAGGACCCAGTACCAAAGCATATTTCAAAGCAGCCAAGTGTAACCGAGTCAACATTGTACCCTAATCCTTATCACAAGGCTAATGTCTCCCGGAAGTACTTCGTTACACGGGTAAAGTCATTGGTACTTTTAAATGCTACATAAGCTTCTTTAAAAAATCCTAATGTCTTTCTGTATACCACGTATTTTACCAAGTGTTTTCACATTTGTTATCTCATCTACAAAATGTAAAAGAGCCCAGCTGGCATGGCTCAGTGGTTGAGCATCAGTCTATGAACAAAGAGGTCTTGGGTTTGATTCCCAGTCAGGGCACATGTCCAGGTTGCAGGCTTGATCCCCAGTAGGGGGTGTGTAGAAGGTAGCCAATCAGTTGAAGTTTCTATCACTCTGTCCCTCTCACTCCCTCTCTAAAATCAATAAAAATATATTAAAAAAATAAATAAATAAAATAAAAATTTTGAAGAAGATACCTTTTGTTTTTTAGACTTTGCAAAATAATTTTATTGTAATAGTTATTACAACATCTCAATAGAATTCATTCTGTTCCTTCTAATTCACAGATGGCTAGTTGTTTACTCTGTAAATCACTGGTACCTGTTTTATGAGGTGTGAGAAAGAGATATCTTAATTCCCATTTTTTCAGATGAAGGATCTGAATTTCAAATAAATTAAGAGAGTTTATTTTTGATCAACAGGTAGGACCAAGGAAAAGTAGGTCCTCCATTCTCCATGGACCTTTCCCTCCTTAGTCTTGTGTTTATGTTTAACCTGACCTCAAGGAATTTATGTCTTACGGAGAGAGAGCCAGAGCAGCTGGAATTTAAAACTGTGAATCCAGAGTAGATATTTGTTATATTCTATAAACATTGGTGGCAGAATGGAGAATATTCTGAACTTCAAGGGTCTACCTTGAGGTGCTACAGTGTGGGAGCAGGAACTTTTATTTTTATTTTTAAATATATTTTATTGATTTTTTTTTTTTTTTTACAGAGAGGAAGAGAGAGGGATAGAGAGTTAGAAACATCAGTGAGAGAGAATCATTGTTCAGCTGCCTCTTGCACACTCCCCACTGGTGATGTGCCCACAGCACAACAAAGGTACATGCCCTTGACCGGAATCAAACCCGGGACCTTTCAGTCCGCAGGCCAACCCTCTATCCACTGAGCCAAACCGGTTTCGGCTGGAGCAGGAACTTTTAAATCTTAACCCTATTGCTGCAGTCTGGAGCTGAGCTCTCATTCCTATGCATTGGAGTTGGGAAAGTAAATGGATGAGTGTGTAATGAGAATGGGGTTTGTATACACAGGTAATAAAAATGATATTTTAAACTTCTAGCATTTGAATCAATAGAGATTATGTCATTGGTTTCTGGCACTTATCTCTGTTTTGAATTATCCTTTCTACTTAGAGATCTTTTCTGATTTTTTTTTTTTTAACATTCTTGTCAACACAGTCTTGGATAGCTTATAGGCTACAAAAATTAGTGTCAAAATTAGGGACTGTATACTGTGGCAAAAGAGAGCATCTCATTTTTTAAGTGTATATGGAGATTCTCATCAGCTTGGATAACCTTTTCCTCCTATGGTAGTTCATCTGCTATTATTGCTCATCCATGTCTAAAAAAAAAGGCCTCAAGGCTAACAAAGACTACTAACTCAAGATATATTATGATAATCACTTTATTGTGGTGATATATTCAAAGGCAACTTCTTATAAAGAAACAATACTTGACCCACTTGAGGAAAGATATTTTTAAAATCCCTGTAAAATTCTATATTTGCAGATATCTTATCAGAAAGTTGAAGTGCTTAGGGATGGGAAATTGTCTCTAAATTTATACTTGAGAATGTAAATTAAATATAAACTACTGGGACTAAAACTATTTGATCTTTTAATATTTAATTAATGGTTCCCCATGGCCTTTTTATAGCCTGTGTTCTATTGTAAGCAAGGAGACTTTAATAAGCAGGTTTGGGACTTCCCATTGTGTAGCAAGATGTCATTGCTTTCATGATACTAATTTGGCTTTCATACTCTCTCTTTCCTTCTCCTCTTACTATAGGGTTTCCCATGTCTTGCTCTTGCATTGGGAAAAGCTAAATATATTAGTTGTATTGTTATTGTCTGTGTTAGCTTTTTTTCTGTTCTGGAAATTATATATATCACTGGGAAAAAGGTTTCTCAACTCCCCTCCTTACAATAAAATCCCTTGAAGATTATAATAAAGATGATGTTTCTAAGAGCAGATATTTCACAGTAATAAAATAAGATGTATTTCCTTCATTTTCAGGAAAAAAGATATTTTCTCTAACTTTACAAGCCATATTACAATTTAGAGATCGGTTTCTTGTCTTATATATTTACCAAAAAGCAATCCTATCTGGACATGATGACATAATGACTGCCACAAGACAAATATTCTTGTATCTGAGTCTCTAGGAGCATTCCCTTCTATTCCTTCTCTCTATCTAGTTAAAGAGTTGAGTACATGGGGAAAAATTATCAGCAGACATGAGTATTGTTTGTGTGACAACTGACCCCAGGCTAGTCCAGATCAAGAAAAAGTAAGGACACAAAATACATAAATCTTTGAAATTCTCTTAGTAGATTTGTTTTGACTGGAGATATTAGTTCTAGACTTTTAGAAAAGATATTATCTATTATGCTATTTGTGACTTAAAAAGAAGAATCCCCTCCAGTGAATTGTTTGTTAAAGTTTGTAATTATAATTATATTTGAATTGCCTTGATAAGATTTCTTTCACCAGATGATGAGGAAGTATTATTTTGTCATTGTTTTCTATTAGGCAATAAGGAATCTCAGAGTGACTTGTTCTGTTGCAGTAGCCATTTAATCCCCATATCCTTATATAACTATTTACATTCTATTTATATTATCAATAAGTATGGTAATAAAATCTTATTCAGTTACCAGATTACCAAATGTTCTTGGCCTCTCCCAACAGCTCTGTTATAACTAATATTATTCACTCAACAAATGAGTAAACTGATATAAAGAATGACAAAATGACTTGATAGGGGTCTCATAGCAAGTGGAAAGGCTGAGATTTATACCATGTCCTCAACAAAAGTCACAGTGTGGACACATTTTTATTTCATTTCCAACACTAAGTGACTGAAGTTTATTATAGTACCAACTAGAGGCTCGGTGCACAAAATCAGTGCACTGGGGGTACCCTCAGCCCAGCCTGTGCCTTCTTTCAATTCGGGACCCCCTCAGGGGATGTCCAATTGCCAGTTTAGCTCCCCCCCCCCCCACCAAAGAGTCCTGAATTGTGAGAGGGATATAGCAGTGCACCAAGCTGTAGGCAGCAGGGAAAGAGCCAGAACTGGGGCCAGATGCCATGCTGCTCATGTTCATACTGGCCCACTGCGCCTACTGCTACCACTCAGTAGTGCTCCTGTGGAGCCAAGTATGTGAAGCTCAATACCTTTACCCTCACTTATCTGAGGCAGCTGCATTCTGTTCCCATTTGTCATATATGGATTCTTATATAAAAATTTTTCTTGACCAATGGATTCTGTGACCAAAATGTTGGAAATCCTTTTATCATAGACCGAGAAGACACGCAAACCAAAATCCTACCACCACCCCATCTTTGGGAGGAAACGATATTTGAATGGTTCATAGCCAGGCCGGTGTTCCTGTTTTCTTTTGTGAGAGAAGGGCCTCAGGCTGGGAATATTAGGAATGTTAATACATAAACAAAATAAGGCTTTAACGCCATATTATATAGAGAATATATGAAATTTTTAAGCTACTTGTCAGTAGCCCAGACTTGGGAATGAGGTCAGTACTACCTTTAGGCCCAGAAATTAAAAGTCTGGGTTTCTTATATCTGCTACTGCCTAGCTGAGTGAACTTGACAAGTTACTTCCTTGCACTGGACCCTGTTTCTACACCTAAAAAACAAAATGGTTTTAGACTAAATAAGCCCTAAGCTATAGTCATTCTCAACCTTGGCTACACATTGGAGTCATCTGAGATGCTTTAAAAAAATACCGATATACTGATATGTGAGTCCCATTCACTGAGTGTCTGATATTATTGTCTTAATGCACAACATGGGCATTAGGATTTTTTCAAAGTTTCCCTGTGGTGTTTATTTATTTATTTTTTTCTGATGTGCATCCTAGGTTTAGAATAACTGTCTAGAGATCAATGACTTTCATAGTAGTGTCTCACATCAACTGTATCACCTGGGAACTTGGCAAAAATGCCAGATACCAAGCCCACTTCAGAGCCAATGAATCAGAAACCCCGGGGACAGTGCCCAGGCATCTGTGTTTTAAAACACATTTCACGTAGTTCCGATGTGCAATGCTGTTTAAAAAATTACTGAGCTGGAGGCTCTCCACATTTCCAATTAGGACAAGGATTCATCAATTTCCAAGTTAGTGGTAGGTGCATAGGTAGGAACACCTGCTTGGAGAAGGGTGAAGAGTGTGATGTAAGCTGAGACCGGTTTGGCTCAGTGGTAGAGCGTCGGTCTGCGGACTGAAAGGTCCTAGGTTCGATTCCGGTCAAGGGCATGTATCTTGGTTGCGGCACATCCCCAGTAGGGGGTGTGCAAGAGGCAGCTGGTCGATGTTTCTCTCTCATTGATGTTTCTAGCTCTCTATCTCTCTCCCTTCTTCTCTGTAAAAAATCAATAAAATATATATTTTTTTTAAAAAAGAATGTGATGTAAGGAGACAAAAGAGTTGATTTCCTAGAGACATAAAATTATGGTCAGAATTTTGGAAGGTTTCTCTCTGGTATTTTATTGCCATGTGCTCTTTGAAGAGAAAAAGGTTTGATTTAAAAAATGCATACATTACTAAATGCTTTGAACTTCCTGATAAATATATTTGTTCAGAAAAACTGGTCCTCTAAAAATGGCTGTCTTTATTTCTATGAGAAAGTGTGAGTAAGGTTATGGAAGTTGGGAATTGGATCACTTTGATCTCACCCAAGGAAAGCAGCTTAGTAAGTATAGAGTTCAAGGTTAAGCTTTCCAGCAGCAAGTGCCTAGAGCAATTGGGCAAATATGAAAAATATCTTTCCTGCTCAGCTTTTTGTAGAAGATGTAGAAACATAGTAACTAATCACAAGCACAAAGAGGATTCAGTCTTCTTTAAAATAGGTATTTTCTTTTTCCCACTCAGCCGGGGACCATTGAGACTGCCATGGAAGACTTGAAAGGCCACATAGCCAAGACTTCCGGAGAGAAAATTCAAGGCTTCTGGCTCTTAACAGAGTGAGTAGTGATGACTCAGTGAAGGGAAGTGGAAATCTAGCATTTTCCTTGATACCTTTGTAACAGAATAGGAGATGGATCTGTGGAAAAAAATCTCTTCTGGTTGTCATGCAAGATAATTGACATATCCACTTAGAAAGTAAAGTTACATAGTGCCACATGGATGATGGTATGACAACCTTGGCTCATCACTTCACTCAGCCATCACCGTAGCTACCTTAGGTCAGGCTATCATAATTGATCTCAAGGACAATTGCACTTGCTTCCTAACTGAACTCTCTGGTTCCAATCTCTGGCTCTTACAGGCAATCTCTCTTCAACTACCTAAGGCTGCTAACCATCCCACTCAGGGTAGAATATAAAGGAAGATTAGAAAAGAGGATAAATGAAGTCAACATATACAGTTTGAATTTTATCTTGTGTACAATAATATCAGCAGAAAAACAGGGAAATCATGCTGAATAGAAAAGATAAGACACCTGTCCAATTAAGATTTAAAAAAACAACATCTAAGGTTGCCCCAGTGGGTTTAGCTCAGTGGATAGAGTGACAGCCTGCGGACCAAAGAGCCCCAGGTTTGATTCTGATCAAGGGCACATGCCTGGGTTTTGGGCTTGACCCCCCAATAGGGGTCATGTAAGAGGCAGTCAATCAATGATTCTCTCTCATCATTGATGTTTCTATCTCTCCTTCTCCCTTCCTGTCTGAAATCAATCCTATATAATAAAAAGGTAATATGCAAATTTACCATCACTCCAATACACAAGATGGCCACCCCCATGTAGACAAAGATAGCTACCTCCATGTGGACGTAAGATGGCTATAACAAGATGGTTGGCAGGGGAGGGCAGTTGGGAGAGCCAAGGCCTGCAGGTGAGGGCAGTTGGTGGTGACAAGGTCTATAGGGGAAGGAAGTTGGGGGGTAGGGGACCAGATTTTCAGGGAAAGGCAGTTGGGGTGAACAGTTAAGAATGACCAAGCCTGCAGGAGAGGGCAGTTGGTAGTGACCAGGAATGCAGTGGAGGGCAGTTAGGGGTGACTGCTGGAAGGAGAGGCAGTTAGGGGCAACCAGGCCTGCAGGGGAGGGCAGTTGGGGGTGACAAGGTCTGCAGGGGAGGGCAGTTAGGGGTGACAGGCCTGCAGGGGAGGTCAATTGAGAGTGACCAGGCTGGCAGGGGAGGGCATTTTGGGATGACCAGGCTGGCAGGTGAGGGCAGTTAGGGGAAACCAGGTATGCAGAAGAGGGTTGTTGGGAGTGGGGGAGTCAGGCCTGCAGGGGAGGACAGTTGGGGAAAACCAGGCCTGCAGGAGAGAGCAGTTCAGGATGACCAAGCCAGCAGAGGAGGGCAGTTAGGGGCAATCAGGTTGGCAGCATGCAGTTAACTGTCGATCAGGCTGGCAGGGGAGTGATTAAGGGTAATCAGGCTGGCAGGAGAGTGGTTAGGGGGTAATTAGGCTAGCAGGCAGAAGCAGTTAGGGGCAGGCAGGCAGGCAGGCATGTGAGCAATTGTGAGCCAGCAGTCCTGGATTGTGAGAGGGATGTCCAATGGGCCTAAACGTGCAGTTGGACATCCCTCAAGGGGTCCCAGATTGGAGGGGTTACAGGCTGGACTGAAGGGCACCCCTCTAAGCATGAATTTCATGCACTGGGCCTTTAGTAAAAATCTATTAAAGCAAAACAAAAAACTAAGGTTAAAACTTAAGTCTCTATCACTTTAATAACTGCTACATTTGCTCCCAAATCTAGTAATGTCACATTGGCAGGTTGGAATTAAACCTGCTGGCAGTGATTACACAATGGGAATCAGAAAATTCCAGAAATCAGAGTTTGATTTATTTATTTATTTTTGATTGTCTAAACTTAAGAGAGTAATGAGGATATTTTAAGAATGCAGATTACATTTACAAGTGTGTCATGTCTGTGGCTAGGATACTATAGCAGCACAAAAAATATTAAGGAAATATTCCCCCACCATTCAAAAATAATTACCAACTATTATCCAATTCAGAAAACAAACAAACGAACAAACAAACAAAAAACACACCTTTTTCACTGATGCATGGAGAAAGACTGGGCAGGTGGCTGAGAAAAGTAGAGTCCAAGCAGAGGTAGAAAGGTTGTAGAGGGGCAGTAGTCTGGGCCCTTGGCTGGGGCAGAAGCTATTGACTGTGGACACCCAACCCAAACTGTAAATAACAAAAGTCTCTTCTTTCTTCTCCATTTGTCTGGCACTCTTTACTAAAAAAGTATGACATGGTTCACTCTTTAGGAAACATGCTTAAAAGAATTATGTGGTTTATCACAGAGCATGTACTAATGGATACATTTAGAACTGAGAGGCAATAAGCTGATAACTGACATAGCTGGGCTTGGTGGATCTTTGAATTTAATCACAGAGGAGGAAGGAATTCAGGGCAACTCTGGGCTTTGTCCTAGGGAATTTATGGGTTTACTGGGCCACCATTCCTAGGTGTAAAATAAAATAATTCTACTTTATTGAGAAACCGCCATATGCCAAACATTATAAAAGGAACTTGGTGTACACAATTTTATTTTATCTTGCCAATAATCTTGTCATTCACTTTTTACAGAACTTGTTAAGTACGATTTTGGGGAAAATGTGTCTGTGGTATCCATTAGAACATCCACAGAGATGTTGAATAGATTGTATTAGATATGGGTCCAGATACTATCTTCATAAGTAACTTTTCATAAGGGAGAGTAATCCTGACATGTTTGTTTCCTATAGTCTTGCCTTTTATAGAAGCTTAAATAACATTAAACCAGCAAAGAAATTTTTTTTTTCATAGAATGGCATGTGAATTAGTTCAGTTGAGCTGCTTTGTGATGGTCTAAATTGATCAGATATATTATTCAGTAAAGTTAGAAAAATGAGTTTGAAGGCACTTGGTCAGAGGACCTGGAAAATATGACTAGAGAGGCCAAAAAGAGAAAGATTCAACCATTAATGGAAGCTGAGTCCCAGATAGCTGAAAACATTAAGAATACCTTAGAGACCCAGTGAAGACCCAGGCCTCCATTTCAGCTTATTCAGGAGCTTTATTTGTCTCAATAGCTATAAACACAGGATTGTGTTTATCTCAATTTTGTCTCTTCTCACTGTCTTTCTTTCCTGACCCTTTTGGGAAAGGACTTTTTAAAAACAATTGTATATATCCTTTTAGAAGCAATCCATTAAGCCAGAACCAAGGAGAACATCTTGACACTCTATGGAGCCTCAAAAAAAGTGCTATGATGACAATGAAGTGTCTCCTTAGTGGAATGTACTCAAAATGTCTTTGCTAATAGTGGTTAAGAGGGTAGGTAGAGATGGATATTCCCTCCATACATGTTAATGGCGGGGTGTTGTATTTATTCCTCTTATTCATAAACAGGAATACTTGCCTGTAGTGTCTGTGATCAGGTTAACTCCAACTGTTCATCTTTGTGGAAAATACAACATGCTTCATTGCTTACCTTCCTCTCAACCCACCAATATTTCTATCTGAGGACTTTGGTATAACAACTACATGAAATTGAATTATACATTAAGCATATAGACATTAAATAAAAGAGAAGTCAATGAGGCAGCCTGATGTCATACAAGAATCCTGAATTTGGAATCAGGAAACTTGGATTTGAAGTCTTGCTCCCCTCCTTACCAGCAGTGCAATTGCATGAACTTGAGTAGGCTTTGTCTTTTTTTTTTTATTAGTGATTTCTTTTTTTAGAAATTAACTATTCTTTAGAAAAGTAAACCCTCTGATAATTTTTGCTAAATCTTTTTGTAGATTTTCTTTTTGCACTTTGTCAGAGATCGTTATAATATAATAGATAACATTTATTGAGCACTTAAATTGTACCAAGTATTGGGATAAGTGCCTTCTGCATTTGCCATTATATTAGTTTAATACATATAATTGTGATTATCTCTAAATGGCACTTCTTTCAGGTTTTTCCTTGTATTGTTCCTGGTTATCATGTAGTTTTTGTAAAGAGAGTCAATGATTCACATATTATTGGACAATTATTTCCTCAATTGTAAATGGCTACACACATTTAAGGGTTTATGTTATTCTTTTAAACTTGAAGCACAAAGTAAGGGTTATTTTCAAGTGGCATAGAGTCAATCTTTATGATTAGAAAGAGAAATAAAAATATAGAAGGCACTGATAATTTATTTTTGAGAAACAAATCATGTTTCTATTTAGATAGTTTAAAAAGTGCTCGTCTTCATTCAAGTCCATCTTCATATTATAGCAATCATCTGAGGTAGGAAATGTTACCTACAGTTTACACATGAGGAAATCAAGACCCAGAAGAATAACACAGCTCTTAAGTAGCATAAGTAAGGCTCCAGTGCATTATGCTGGCCCAGCTTTTGCTAAAATAGTCCTTTAGCGATTATGCAGATTCCATGTGTGCCTCCTATTAAATTGTAGTGTGTGGTTCCTCTGACAGATACATGTTGGAGCTCAGAATTCTGTTTCTTTGGCTTAGGGTAAGAAGCAGTATGCTGAGCATCTCTGCTTAATTTATAAGGATCCCCCCAGAAACACAGTTTTATCTTAGATGTTTAACTAAAAAGAAAAGCATCCTGGGACACAAAGGGACATTGAGGAACAGGTGACTGTGAACTATTTTCCAGGTATGGGGAGAGGCCTCTTTGTATAATAGTACACTGATCCCCAAAGCAGCACTGCATGTGATTGCTTTCACACTTGCTCTCACATGTGATCCTTAGAAAGACCCACAGGAGATGGCAAGGGGAAATTATTGGCTTCATTTTATGGATGAAGAAACTCAGAGATGAAATGACCTGTGTAAGGGCAACCACTTATTAAGGGTCACAGGAGGGCTTGACTCCTGTGACCTGCCACCCAGTCTGATTGTCATCTCATAGCAAGTTTGTTGCTGCCTTTTGCGATGATTTCATCCCCCGACATAGTAATCAGGGTAGTTTGAATTGGTTAAATGATCTCTGTGCCTATGTCTGGTTTCTTTGTTGATTGTCTGTTGTTTGCAGGGAGGAGGGTCAGAGACTCATTGGACAGGTTCAGACACCTTTTCCTCTTCAGAGCATGCTCTGCCTTTGACTGTTTATTTGACTTTATTTGCTTTTTTCTAGAAATAACTAAAAAGTCAGATACCTGTAAGGGATGGTGGATCTCACTAATGGGTAAGGCCAATCACACTTATCTTGTCACTAGAGGCCCAATGCATGAAATTCATGCAAGGGGAGGGTGTCTCTCAACCCAGTTTACACCCTCTCCAATCTGGGACCCCTCGAGGGATGTCCGACTGCCCGTTTAGGCCTGATCTAAACAGATCAATAGGATCGGGCCTAAACAGGCAGTCAGACATTCTTCTCACAATCTAGGATTGCTGGCTCCCAAGTGCTCGCCTGCATACCTTCCTGATTACCCCTAACCGCTTCTGCCTGCCAGCCTAATCACCCCCTAACCACTCCCCTGCCAGCCTGAATGATGCCTAATTGCTTCCCTGCCAGACTATTTGCCCCTAACTGTTCTCCCCTGCAAGCCCAGTCACCCCTAACTGTCCTCCCCTGCAGTCCTGGTACCCCCCCAACTGCTCTCCTCTGCAGGCCTGGGTCCCTCCCAACTGCCCTTTCCTGTAAGCCTGGTTGCCCCGAACTTCCCTCCTCTGCTGGCTTGGTCACCCCTAACTGCCCTTCCCTGCAGGCTTGATTGCCCCCAACTGCCCTCCCTTGCAGGCCTGGTACTTCCCAACTGCACCTGCCATCTTGTGTCCACATGGGGGCAGAATCTTTGATTACATGGGGCAGCCATCTTGTGTGTTGGAGTGATGGTCAATCTGCATATTACTCTTTTATTAAATAGGATAGGACAGAGTTCTGCTGCATGGATGGGGGCTGGCTGGTTTGTCCTGAAGGGTGTCCTGGATCAGGGTGGGGGTTCTCTTGGGTTGTGGGGCAGCCTGGATGAGGGTCCTATGGTGGTTTGCAGGTTGGCCACTCCCCCTGGTGACCCAAGTGGAGGCCCTGGTATCTGGGGTTTATTTATCTTCTACAATTGAAACTTTGTATCCTGGAGTGAAGCCAAGCCTTCTGATTGCTCCGTGGTGGCAGCCATTTCTGTTGGGATTTATGTATCTTCTATAATTGAAATTTTGTAGCCTTAAGCAGAGACCTGGGCCAGCCAGCATGTGGGGAAAGCTTGGCTTCCTCCAGCGCCGGTGGCAACCCTAGCCTCCTACTCTTTCCAGCTCCATGGCTGCCACCATTTCTGTTTGGATTTATGTATCTTCTATAATTGAAACTTTATAGCCTTGAGTGGTGGCCTAGGCCAGCAAGGGCAGGCAGAAAGCTTGGCTTCCTCCATTGTTGGGGAAACCCAAGCCTATCTCCTGCTCTCTGTGGCCGTGGCCATCTTGGTTGAGTTGATTTGCATATTCACTCCTGATTGGCTTGTGGGCATGGCTTGTGGTTGTAGCTTTGTGTATAGCAGAGTGATAGTTAATTTGCATATTACTCTTTTATTAGATAGGATAGTCCAATTCTGTTATAAGGAATACTGACCTATATTTGTAATGAAAAATATTACTGCTTATAATTAAAAAATTAAAAAATATATATTTTAAAAAACAATCAGGGATTTTTATTTTTTCAGTCATGAATAATAAACATCTATGAAAATTAAATTACAATAACACACTAATTTGTTTTTACATACTTTTGCATACTTTTGTTTACGTATTGTAGATGCTTGTAACTCAATGTGTGTCTTGGGATCAGCAGCACTAGCAGCACCTAGGAACCTGTTAGCAATGCTGACCCTCAGTACCCACCCAGATATTCTGAGCCTGAAACTGAATTTTCACAAAATCTCCAGTTGATTCCTATATGCATTAAAACGTGAGAGGCACTTTCCAGATCACTCTCATGTGTTGAGGACTTCAGTGGGTTCTCATTGCCTGCATACTCTTTTGCTTCATCCTTAAGACCCTGCATGTCATGGACTGACAATTGAACTGCCTGCTGTTCCCCAGAAGTTCCTGACACAATTTCTTGGTCCCATCACTGCACTTGCCCTGTTTGCTCTATTTTATATGCCTTTCTCCCCTTTCTATTTATCCAGACTGTCCTTCAGGAATGTTATATCCAGAAAGCCTTTCAATAATAATTCAACCAAAATAGTTGTATTTCCCTTCTTTGTGCTCCTGTTTTACTTTATAGTATAGTTCATATGCACATTGAACTATACTATAAACCTGAGGAAGGGATTTCTTGAGACAGGTCCTGAGTCTGACTCACCTTTGTCCAGGCCCATCTGTGCCTACATCCCAGTGCTTATACAGTGGTAGTTCTCATGGTCTTGACTTGAATTTAATTCTGATAGAGTCATATACTGTTTGAAGCCCTTCACTGACATGAGCAGGGTCCATCTGAATTCTACCTCCATTTCCCTGGACCTCTAAGCAGTGCAAAACCCAAAGAGACTTCCTCTGTCCTTGGGTGAAAGCACTCAGGCTGAGAAGTGCCTCAGATCTATCAAGATGTTAATGACCTGTGGCAGGACTCTGGCAGCAAGAAAAGCACCTTCGTTGCCAGAATCCATTTATACTGGGAGGGTGTTTTCAACAACCACTTAATTAAACACATTGCTTTTCTCTATAAATTCCCCATGGCAGCAGCTTCATCCAGATAGCTAATGGTCCCTGAGTGACCTGAGTTATAGGACAGTGAGGGCATTTAGTTACTGCAGTCATAAATGTACTTGGAAGTGTTTGTTTTCCCAAGACTGCTACCAATTAGGGAGGAGTTAGAAAGATCCAAGATGTGAAAAAAGTCTAATGCAGCTAAATGTCCAGTTTCATCAATTATTAGCTATATAACCTTGATTGTGTCAATATCTTATATCCTCTGGGCCTCTGTTTTGTCATTTATTAAATGGGAATATAAAGAGGGTTATTTATTTAATAATTAAATTTGGAATATATGTAAAATACTTACTGGTAAAACAGCATTTGCCACATTGTTACATGCCACATAAGAATTGGCTTTCATTATTATTATTTATTCACATTTACTTTTACTCATCATACATTCATTTAAATATTTGCCAAGCTCCTTGCATAAGCTAGACTCCACCCTCACTGATGAAAATACAAATGCAAATAAGATAAGATTTCTGTCTTCATGTCTTGAATTTTGTGGGAAGGAGGACATGTAAATGAAGTCACAACATAAGATGATAGATGCTGATAAATAGTCCTGCGAATGACTCTATGGGAACACAGAACTCACCAGGTTTGTACTGTTGAGTTAAGCAAAAGGTATAAACAAACTTACAGGTAGAAGAGAAATTTCTAAAAATATATGAGAAAGAACATTTCATACAGAGGGAAGAATATATTGTGCAGAATAATGGACACAGGCTCAGGGAACCCCAAGTAGTTCAGTGTGGCAAGATTATGGTGATCAAGAGTGAGAAATCTAGCCCTGCCCTATATAACTCAGTTGATTGTCTTTCCATGCACCAAAGTGTTTCTAGTTTCATTCTCTGCTAGGGAACATGCTTGGCTTGTAGGCTTGATCTGGTAGGGGGCGTGCAGGCGGCAGTTGATCCAGGTTTCTCTCTCACATCAATGATTCTCTCTCTCTCTTCTTCTTCTTTCTAAAATCAATTAAAACATTTTGTTTTTAAATGAGAGGCCTAGCAACAAGCTAGAAAGGTAGAAAGGAGCCAGAAAGATAAGAATTTCAAATTCCAGGCTAAATAATTTAGATCAATTTTTTTTTTTCTGGAATCACAAATTGGAGGTCTATAGGCCATTAGAATACTTTTAGATAAGGTGTGTCTTCCTGTTTTGCCTATATCTTGCCAGTTCTTATTGCCTTGTATAGGCCTCTCTTCACTCCCATGATGCAGTGCTGTATGGTGAGCTCACCTGCATGAAAGAGCCAATTATATACATCTCTTCCAACCACATGTCCAATGACCTCACACTGGTATATTGAATTCAGATACGGTAGGGAACTTTATGCCAAATAGATGAAATCAGGGCATTGTCATGTTATCATTATTTTAGAATGTGTTTACCACTTACATTATACCACTGTCATTATGTTATCTTTATGACTACTATAGGCATTTTTTTTCTTAAGTTATTGAAATAGGTTATTGTTATTTTTAGAAAATCAGTCAATTCTGGAAATAATTTGCAATAATTTAAATTTAATCTTGATTATCTAGGGATCTGCCAATGTATGTTTTATTAAAGAAAACAAATAAGACCCCCAATATTAATATTGAGGCTATCAACACATTTAGCCACTACAGCTAATATACAAACGAATATTATAAACTCTTATGAATAAATATGCCACCTGATTCACAAACAGTAATCTGTCTCAATTTCATGGACTTCTTATGTTGTTCCAAAGTAACCTGTTGTGGGGAAGATAGGGTAGGTCTAGAGGGAGTAATGGATGTGAAAAGGAGAGTGCCTCTGGCCTGTTTAGTAGAAAGAATTAAAAAGTCTAAGAATTGTTGCAGCTTCTGAAATGATATGCTATGTGAATTAATAAAAATGTAGACTCTCAAGCCAAGAAACTTACCAGACAAAGAGGTGGAATTATATACTAACAAAGTGATCAATCCACTATAAAGATGAGCCATTCTGAAAGTATCGGCCCCAAATAACAGAGCTATAAAATTGTAAAATAAAAACTGAACTGAAAGGAGAAATAGACAAGTCCATGAATATAGTTGGAAACTTCAACATCATTCTGTTGATATGACAAATAGGCAGAAAGTGAACAAGGATTTAAAAGAATTCAGCAGACACAGTTAACATTCACATTGAACTTCATCTTATATTAGCAGAATATATGTTCTTTTCAAGCACCCACAGAACATAAACCAAGATCCAACAAATCCCGAGCCACAAAAAATACCTCACCAAATTGGAACAAATGTGTTCTCTGACTATACTGGGAGCAGACAGGAAATTAATAACAGAAAGATAAAGGGAAAATCTCCAAACACTTAGAAGCAAAGTGGCGTATTCTTAAATAACCCAGGAGTCAAAGAAGGAATTAAAAAAAAAAAAGTACACTGAGCTAAATAAACCAAATAAAAGTGTAAAATATTATAATGTGGGTGATATAGCTAAAGCAGTACTAAGTGATAAGTTTATAGCCCTAAAGGAAAAGTGCTCAAATCAATCAAGGAAAAGAAATAAAACAACAATCTAAGCTCTTGCTTCAATAAACTAGAAAAAGAATATCAAAGAAACCCAAAGTGAGAAGAAAGAAAATAATAAAAATAAGAGTATAAATCAATTTAAAAAATACCAGAAATATTAGAAAACTAATGAAGCAAAAAGCTGGTTCTCTAAAAAGTTTAATAAAATTGACAAGCTTTTAACAAGGTTGCCAAAAAAGACAAGGGGACATACAAATTCCCAATATTAGAAATGAACAGGGGTGTCACCGCAGTCCCCACAAACAACAAAGAGATACTAAGTGAGTATAGCTAACAACTCTACACACATAAAATGGACAACTTAGATGTAATGGACCAATTTCTCAAAACACAAAACTACCACAACACACCTAACATGAAATAGATAATTTGAATAGCCCCATAACTATTCTGCAATTGAGCTTGTAATTAAAACCTATGCCCAGAAGAATTTTCCAGCCCAGATGGTTTCACTGGAAAATGCTGTGAGCATAAATGAAGTAATCCATATGAAGCACTTGGAGAAAAAAACAAACAAACAAAAAACTCATACAAACTAAGCATTAAGTATTAGCCATTAATTGTGACTTCTATAGCACTGTGTATAAATTTCTACTTATTATTTATCATGCTATACCATAATCTTCAATCCTATATAATAAAAGGCTAATATGCAAATTGTCCCTTAGACCTGGAGTTCAATTGGGAGTTCAACCATCAATGGGGCCAGCCGGCCAACCTTCCATTTCCCCTCCCCATGGCCTGCCTGGCCTGATTGGCCCCCATGGGGGTAGGCTGGCCAGACCCTACCTGTACACGAATTCATGTACTGGGCCTGTAGTTTACTTATATTCTCCTATAAGTTTCTTAAAGACAGAAACAATTATAGATAATTTCATAGAATGAGAACCTAAATCATATATTTAATAGGTACTCAGCAATTTGTGTTGATGACTTGAAGAGAATTCAGTACCTTACTAATAGATGGAAATTTGATAAAGTAGAATGCTCTAGGGTTTAATATGAAATTTACCTTGGATGAATTCCGGCTAAGTTATTTAGAATAATTTATGTCTGATATCAGTCAGCTGATGTTGTTATAACAAAATGCCATAGACTTAGTGGCTTAAGCAAGATATAGTTATTTCTCACAGTTTTTGAGACTGGAAAGTCCAAGATCAAGATGCCTATAGATTGAGTCTTAATGAGGGCTCTCTTCCTAGCTTGTCTCCTTATTGTGTCCTCACATTCTGAAGAGAGGAAGCTCTGATATCTATTTTTCTTCTTATAAGGGTACTAATTCTATCATTTAAACCTAATCACCTCTCAAAGGCCTCACCTCTTAGTACCATCAAATGGATAGCTTTTAAGAGGATATAGATGTCTAGGACCCCATCTTAACAATCCTGAATCAGAATCTTCCTGGGTGCTAACCTCCTTTTAAAGGGTAACTTTAAATACATATATATCTATATCTATATATCTATATCTATATCTATATATCTATATCTATATCTATATCTATATCTATATCTATATCTATCTCTATCTCTATCTCTATCTCTATCTCTATCTCTATCTCTATCTCTATATCATCTATATCATCTATATCATCTATATTATCTATATCATCTATATCATCTATATCTATATCTATATCTATATCTATATCTATATCTATATCTATATCTATATCTATCTATCTATATCTATATCTATCTGTATCTATATCTGTATCTCTCTCTATCTCTATCTCTATCTCTATCTCTATCTCTATCCTATATCTATCTATCTATCTATCTATCTATCTATCTATCTATCTATCTATCTAAAAGCCAAAGCAACTGAACCATCAAATAATGGGTAGACCGGTTGCTTTGATGCAATCGCACCAACAGGAGCACTACTCAGCGAGCTTACTGAACAGCAGTGGTGGCAGCAGCAGGAGCAGTGGGGCCGGATGAGTGGAGCCATGTGCAAGCTCCTCCAGGCCGCCTGCCACTTCACACACTACTACACCCCTCAGGGGATGTCAGACTGCCACTTTTAGCCTGATTTCCACAGGCCAAATCTGCACTTTCTGGAAGCTTGTGAGGATCGAGCCAAAACTGACAGTCTGAAATTCCCCAAGGGGTCCCGGTCCCGGATTGCAAGAGGGCTCAGGGCAGGCTGAAGGATCCCACTGGTGCATGAATCTGTGCACTGGATCTCTAGTGTGTGTGTGTGTGTGTGTGTGTGTGTGTGTGTGCATGTGTGTGTGCATATATATGCACACACACATGCACACACACACACACACACACACACACACACACATATATATTCCATGATAGCATTTCTTTTACCTGAAAAAATAATGTACATTATTTGGGAATAATTTTAAATTTGTAAATCTCCAAATTTACAGATATATAAATGGATGTTTCCAGGTTCACCCTATCTATGTTTTATGGGAACATTCTCTCTGTCCTATAGAAGTACACATTAAAGAAGTTTTGAAGAAATTAATAAAGAATTTTGAAACCTATTTTTAGCGTACATTCCAAAGAATCATTTGTACTTTATAATTTGTGTTTTTCCAACACTGACATGTTCACCAAACAGCAGGAAATCAAGTGTTGATGAGCACTTTCTTCAAGGGCATCAACTAGGTAGGTGCCTGGGGTTCTTTTGCTTCAGCTCTGTGAACAATGGGCTGGAAACCTGAAGACCTGAGTCTGTGGACTTGTGTTACCATTATCAAGTCTCATCTCACCTTTGGGTGCCACATTGGCTCTTACCTATGAGATTTCACTTCTTGTCTTAGAGAACTGAGTATCCCTTAAGTGCAGAATGTTCTTCTCAGTATCCTCAGTACCTAGCACAGAATCTGGCACATGGTTGGCTGCTTGGGAAACAGGGAGCAAAAATAAACCATAGGAAGTCAAGTCAGGGGACCTGGGAACAGGGAAGGTTTATGGACATCAGGTTTTTATTAGAATACTGTTTACTTGGAGGACCTCTATTTTAAATAAATCAGAGAGGCCTAGGGAAAGAGTAACCAAATTACTAAAAGAATTGCATGTGGATTATTTAGCCAACGGTTTTATAAGTCTTTGCTTAACACAGATGGGGGAAGGCAATTGCTTTGCTTTAATACCATGCATTTTTCATTAGTTAGTGTTTGAAGAGAAAACCCAAATTGGATTCTCTTCAGGACCTGGAACCCAATGGGTAGTCAGGGAGTATGTGTGGAATGAATGATTCAGTGTTTTTCTCCTGGGTTGCCGATTCCTAGCTAGCCAAGATACTGTCTTCCTCTATCATGAGTTAGGCTATGCTAAGAGGCTGGAGGGGCACAAAAAGGGAGGTTGGTTTGCCAATTTCGTAGTCCCTCCAGTCAATATCAGGGAAGATGTCTCTGTTGAGTGGTGTGTGTATGTTTGTGTGCACCCATGTGTATGTGTGTGCATGTGTGTATGTGTGCGGTAGAATAATTCTAGAAAAAAAATATTTTTTGGAAGAAAATAATTTCCAAACCACAAATTGATTTGGCAGAGCTTTAAAAGAGCAACTGAAAATATTGGTAGGTGTAAGGCTGGAACCTCTGGGAAGGCATCTGGGATGGTTAGAGAAACTGGGTGGAGGTTCTGGAAACTTGCTCACAAGTCCTTCCTGTCATTGTTAGTTCGCTGTTGCCCTCTGCTGGTGAAACTGGCGTCTTCCCAGGAAGCTACAAATTTCACAGAAATCCTAGGTTCCTTGCATATAAAGGAAACAGGGCCCTTCCTTGTCAAGAAGGGAAATGACACTAGTGCTGAGGAACACCTGTGGGAGAGGCGATGTAGCAAGCTCTGTGCCAGGAGAGACTGGCTCTCACAACAGAGGGACTGGATCTTATAGTTCTAGTTTTTTATTCCGTGTTCTGTTCACTTGCCAAGACTCTGCTCTCATTTTTATACTGAGCACAGTGAGAGGACCCAAATAAGACTGAGGCACCATATGAATATCAAATGTGAGTTGAATGATAGAACAAGCACAGAAATCACTATAATATATACAAGATTGTGATTAGAATCACAACTGTGACACTGATGAAAGCATGTGTATTTAAAGGAAAAGATAGGTTACATCTAGTTGGTGTGGGTATGGGAAGGAAGTGGGGTGAGATTCCATGAAAGAGCAATTATTTAAGCTGAGAACTTGAAAGTTAGGTAAAATTTATTATTTTAAAATATATTTTATCATAAAAGCAGTATATGTTTATTGTAAAAACTAAACTGGATCATAAAAGCATGAAAAGAAATAAATAATTTGAAATCTCATCACACGGAAATTTTGATCTATATTTTGTGGTTATTGTTGTTACAAAATTTAAAATATGCTGAAGGTAACATTTTGTATCCTGTTTCTCATTATTAGGGACTGAGCATTTCCCCAATGTTACTGATTTTTTAAATGTGCTGTTTTTGGGGGGAGTATTTTAGTGTGCAATCCTCAGGATATGATTCCCTATTGAGCCAAGGCTTATAGGTTGTGCAGCACAATGATTTTTCGTTCTTTTTTGGTTCATTTCAGAAATATTTTTAAACACCTACTACTTTGGATACACAATGCTAAGAAATTATTCTGTTTTTGTGGAGTTTACATTATAGAAGAGGGCATAGACATTACTTATATAATCATATAAATAACTATAAAACTGAATCTGGGATAAATACTATGAGAAAGAACTGTGAGGTGGCATGAAAGTGTACATTAGAAAGAAGAAAGGTAGTCACAGAGGTCTGGGAACACTTGCCTGATTAAGTGATTATTGAGCTCACCACTACAGGAGTTAGCTAGGTAAAGACCAGAAGTAAAATTATTGCTAGCAGAGGGAACATCTTGTTCCAAAGCCCTTTATCACGAGTGAGCATATGAAATAAAAGACTGAAACAAAATCAAGGAGAATGGAGTGAAGAGACTTGCCTCTAATGAGGTTGTAGAAGTAGGTGGGACCTGACCCTGCAAAGCCTCTTAGACAGGGATATAAATTTTCTTTTTTTCTGTAAGAATCCTGGGGATAAGTTGAAGTGTGTTTGCATAGCTTTTGAAGTGTTGAAGCCAGAATGGGAGGTAAAGATCAGATGTGGCTTTTCAAAAGGTCTGCCTCATTGCAGTATGCTGAAGATGTTGGAAGGGAACAAGAGCAGAGGCAGGTAAACCAGGTCTAGGAGATTGGTGGCTCAAGCCTAGAGAGAGGGTGATTGCAATAGTCCAGACAGGGGGTGAGGGAAAACTAGATCAGAATGGCAAAGGCAGAGGAGAGAAGTATGTGGTTTTGAGAGATTTTAAGAGTAAGATGTTTATGACTTGGCATGTGAGGTGAGGAAATGGGATCAATCCAGAATGACTCCTACATCTCCAGCTTGCATAACTGAATGGAGGAGGGTTCTTCCCCAAGACAGAAAACATTGGATAAGGACAAGGTTTGGGAAGGACAGTCATGAGTGTTGTCCTGAGGAGAAATTTTCCAGAGAGAACAATTCTAGGAGTGATACATATCATACCACCTCTTTTCAGAGGTAGATTTTCCTGCATTTTTACATCATAATGAAGGGTCATCTAATTGGAGGCAAATGATATTGGGGAGAAAGGCAACACTATTGCTAAATTTGGTATCTCATTACCTATTTAAGGTCCCTGCACTACTAGTTGCTAGGTGTAAAACATTGGGCAAGTCACTTTGGACATTAGTTTCATTGTGTTTAAAATGAGGGTTGTAACATCTAGTCCAAAGGGTTGTTGTGGAAATTAAATGAGGGCACTGATATTCAAGGACTTTGTAAATCCCCAGATGCTGTACAAACACAATATATTATTGTTATTTCTACTATATTTGTGCTGGATATTATCACCAGCAAAATTTCATTTATGTTAATATTAGGAATATAAAATCCAATGTTTCCCTCATGAGTTCTTTGGAAAAAAACTGGTGTGTTGAAGTATAAATAAATAAGTACACCACCTAGGAGCAAGAGATGGTGGCCCCAAACTATTTATAAGTCTGCATGTTTACTTGAATTTAGATTTTCCCAACATGTAAGTTATGCAGAGTCTGTGTCAAAGCAGAACACTCTGTGTTCCTAAAAAGAATTCTCTTTTCCCCCTAAATCCTTTACTTTTTAAAATAAATCTCATTATGGAGTGCTGACATTTTCAATAAAACCATTCAACCAAAAGCTGTGGTTTTTCAGACTAAAAACAAGTCTAGTTTATTAGGTAGCAGCTCATAACTTACTGCTAAATAGATGCAATTTATTTACAGAACTTTATGTAGATATTTGATAAGACATTTCAGAGTCCCCTTTTCCTTTTGACTAAGATGAGAGTGTTAAAAAGATCATTAAGAATTCTCTCCTTCACTCAGTGAGTAGGGGTTGAATATTGTAGTGTTGTTGGAATAGGTGGAAACATTTGAACCAAGATTTAAATCAGATCTCTCAGACTGTACCACTAAGTGTTCTAGATAAGTGACTTTAGATAATGACTTTTTTCAACGGCCATAGGGAAGTGTAGAGGTAATACTTTATCTATCTATCTATCTATCTATCTATCTATCTATCTATCTATATTGATATATCTATCCTATATAATAAAAGAGTAATATATAAATTGACCATCAGTCCAACACACAAGATGGTCGCCCCCATGTGGTAAAGATGGCTGCCCCTATGTAGACACAAGATGGCAGCCACAAGATGGCCCACATGGGAGGGCAATTGGAGGGGACCAGGCCTGCAGGGGAGGGCAGTTGGGGGAGACCAGGTCTGTAGGGAAGGGCAATTAGGGGAAATCGGGTCGGCAGGGGAGCAGTTAGGTGTTAATCAGGCTGGCAGAGGAGTGGTTAGGGAGTAATCAGGCTGGCAGGAAGAAGCAGTTAGGGACAATTAGGCAGGCAGGCAGGCAGGCAAGTTGTTGGCAGCCAGCAGTCTTGGATTGTGAGAGGGATGTCTGGCTGCTTGTTTAGGCTTGATCCCATCAGGATTGGGCCTAAATGGGCAGTCAAACATCCCTTAAGGGGTTCCAGATTGGAGAGGGTGAAGGCTGAGCTGAGGAACATACCACCCCCTACCCCTCCATGCATGAATTTCATGCACTGGGCCTCTGGGAGATTATATATATATTGAGAAAATGCAATCATTTAACTGGGACACCATAACATAACGGGTTGACAGGACTGGAGGAGGTTGTGTGTGCAGTGTCAGAGGCGAGGTGGCAGGGGCCTCCATGGGTCTGTGCTGGGGGAGGGCCTGATCAGCAGCAGCTGTGTCTGCTTCAAGGGCCAGAGAGGGAGGCAGAGCCAGACCAGGAGCAGCCACCACTGCGGAATCCAGGGAGCAAGGCAGGGCCAGGCTGGTGACTCGAGGGTGGGCAGTGCTGCTTGATTTTGAATCGTACACTGGTCTCCTAGTACATACATAACAGCCAACATATGATATGACCTCCATCAATGATCTTATCCTTCTTACCTTCCTTCTTCTGCTTATTATTTTTTTTTCTTTATCCTTCTCCCTTTTTCTCTCCTTCATATCACCTCCTATTACTCTCCCCATTTACGTATCTCCTCAATATTTTCCTGCTCATTTTTCTTTAGGATATACCAAGGAATGACATGTATTTTGGTTACCCAAAATTATTTAGTGACTTAGTTCCCTGCCAGTGATAACAATTAATTTATAGGACACTAATTGAGAATCAAGTGCCTTAATTATCTCCCCAAACTAATGAAATTAATACTAGTCATGTCTCCATTTGCCCTCACGGAAAGTACACACACATACACATGTGCACACACATAAATAATTATTCAGTCCTTCTCACAGCCATTGCTCTACTGCCTGTACTATGTTGTCCATTCTGATTTGTCAGTGTTCATGTGGTACCGTTACTAAGAATTTTACATAGAATTTCTTCTGACAAATGGTGATAAGTACCATTAAGGAAAAAAGATCAGGACACTTTAAGAGAGTGTAATAGGGGGCCAAGTTTATATAGGAGTTTGTGAAATCATTTTTGGATGAGGCATTGTGAACCATGACTTGGACAAAGAGTTTTCTCATCCTACTGTGAAATGATGGTGAGCAGGTGCCAGACCATTCAGGGATCTGCAGTCCAATGAGATAACTTGGATTTGATCCTAGGATAGAAAAGAGGCTATTTAATAAGGTGAATAGAGAGTGATATTTTTTCCATTTTATATTTTAAGGATAGCACTGTGGTTACTGTGGATAGGAGTAGGGTGCCCATACTATCTTTACATTAGATTGATTCTGTGTAGTGGGGATTTAAATATAAATCAATCACAAATTACTTTTTTAATATATTAAGGAAGACAAGACATGTGCTAAAATAATTCTAATAAAAGTCATAAATTTCTATATACTAAAGGCTATAGTAAACAGACAGCAAAGGGGCTGTGTGTGAGAGAAATTTTTGACCTTCTTTGATTACATCTTGTTCTCCTTTGGACAGATTTTTAACACTCAGAATTTTCCATGCATGCCCTGAAAGGCTTTTAAGTCTGAAGCAAATCAACTCAATATATAGTTATTTAGTGTCTAGTTTGTCCTTGGCTCATAAGTATTCCACTTCACTCATTTCACTCTGTTTCTACTACAAGATATGATAGGATAGATGAGCTTAAAATAGTGTTGAGGATCAGTGGACCTATGTTCAAGTTCTCATTTTATCTTTAATCAGCAATATGATCTTTGGAGATTAGCATAAAGTAGTGCCTGGTGAAAAATACTTGTAGTGAAGATTGATTGTGTTAGAACAAAGAGATGTGTTTGGTGTCCTTGAAGGAAGATGTGCTTTAATGAAGGTTTCCTTCAGAACTCGAAAGATAAGGAGGAGCATGAATCAGTTGACAGTCAACATGATGCAAACTTATTATTCTCCTACTGGATCCCATCATTGGTAACCATCTCTAAGCTTCCTGGCAATAAAGAAATTTCCCTGAGGTCTTCCACCCTTCCTCCTACCTTGACCATGGAGCCAGACTTAGGGAAAGAGGAGATGGTATTCTTTTTTTTTTTTTTTTTTTTTTTTTTTACTGAGTGATCAAATCTTACCATCTTCTGTGTTATTAAAGATGTTTCAGTTAATGCCAGTGTATTTAACTTGGAACATTTATGCAATCAACTATACTCTCTGTGATCACCCTTACAGGATAGATCACTGGAACAATGAGAAGGAGAGGATTTTGGTGATCACAAATAAGACTCTCATGATTTGCAAGTATGACTTCATCATGCTCAGCTGTGTGCAGTTGCAGCGAATTCCCTTGAGTGCTGTCTACCGCATCTGCTTGGGCAAGTTTGTCTTCCCTGGGGTGTCCCTGGACAAGTGAGTATGATGTCTTAAAACTTGGGAAAGTGGTGCAGTAGGGGTGGGACATTTAAGGAAAACAATTACAAAGTTCAATTCAGCTCTGTAAGCTGGAAGAATCAAGGGAAGAATGGTGAAGCTCTAGAGTTGAATTCATTAAACAATCATTGAATTCTTAATCTGTGTCAGTCAGGGTTACATTTTTGAGTAAATTTTTACTTATTTTTGAAAAAACTGACACATAAATATTTAAATATGAGGTGAAAAGAACTGTGGGAGCATGGTAGGAGGAGAGCTTCTCAACCAATTTGTTTGGCAGAGAATCAGCATGTACTCTCTAAGAGGAACTGCCTGGGACACTAGTAACCCTCCATCTTACTCAGACTCAGTTTCTACTGGTTTTTACAGCCAGAGCTATAGGAACTTCTCTTCCCAGCACTGAAAACCTAGGCTTGGCGGCCTAGTGTGGGTTGGGACCCCTTACTCCTCAGGAGTGACCTCTGCAGCCAGAGATATCCCTCTTGATTTTTATCCACCACACATCAGTGTGGGTCCAGTCTATTCTTACCTTTCTCCTCCTACCAGTCTCTATGAGGCTTCTTCTTTAAATCCCTAGTTGTAGGACTTCCATTCAGCCAGATTTCAGGCAGTTCTGAATGATGATTTTTCTGTAGTTTAGTTGCAATTTTGATATGATTGTGGGAAGATGCAAGTTTTGTGTCTAAATCATACAGCCATCTTGACTGGAAGTCTTAACATAGCATTCTTATTCCTATCTTTTCTAATATTATCTACTGACTCCCTAATAGAAACCCATTTACATTGATGACAACTCACTTCTTTCATCTTCTTGAAAAAAAAGATGAAAACTTCTACATCGCTCATTTTTTAAAAGTTGTTTATAATTATCATTGTAGTTACTTCAATGGTTACTTATTTTAATAATATGCTTCCTCTGGTGTTTTTCTTAAATAGTGTATATTAAGCCTCCTCTCTAAAAAGTAAGAAATGTGCCTCTTCACACTATTCCCACATTCTCAAATCCTTCACTTCCCTTTCTTCATTAGTTTTGCCAGGCAAATTTCATTTTTATGGTATATTTTATTTTATTTTCCATGAGGCACCCAATTATTACCACAGAGAGTTGATGTAATTCCAGCCCTCCTAATTAACTTGTGCAGCTTTATCCAGATTTGCATTCTGGGGTTAGAATGAGAAAGCCTGTGCCAGCAGCTGGCATGCTGTTAAATGTTAAAGGCTGTCTCTGGGCCCCTGGAGGTAGGAACATAGTGTGGTGAAGGAGTGTTTTTTTTTTGTTGTTGTTGTTTGTTTTTTTATGTTATGCTCAGTCTTTTAGCAAACTTCCATAGTAGAGTTTTGGACTAGGAGTCCTAGATTTCAGTCACAATTTTACAACTGTTAACTTTGCTTCCTCATCTATCAAAGAGTCATTCATATTAGTTGCCATTCTGCTTCATTAACAGTCTTATAGTAAGGCTCTAATGAGATAGCTTGAAAGCACTTCGTAATATGCCTCAAAGATATCAGGTGTTAACAAGTTCTGATTTTCTCCCAGATAAAAGCTTTTGTTAACATGAAACTAAGTAGATTAATTTGATTGTTATCTTTATTTCCAAGTCTTTTGGCCATTCTTGGTTGCATATTAAGTCACTGTTATAAGGTCAAAGGTCAGAAAAAGGAGGAAGAGGCAAGGGAAAAATCAGCTGCTAAATAATCTTAAAGTGACTTCAGAGGAAAGCCTGGATGCAGTCTGAGCAGATCCCCTTGTTATGAGAAAATGCAATAATTTAACATTAGCACCCACTAGCTGTAGGTGGTGATATTGGCAGTGTTTGCCAGGAGCTTTTTACCTCCCCTGTGCCATTGATCTTCAACTTGCAAGAATTAGTAGGGCTGATAAACTACATGTTAGAGATGAGACAAGTGAGACCAAAAGGGGTTCAGGGATTCAGAACAATTAGCTAATTAGTATTGAAGCTGGGTTTTAAAGTCAGTTTTTCCAATTCTTTGTTCAGTATTCTTTCTTTTAAATAAATAACATGTTATCTTGGTCTATCCTCTCCCCTTATCTTCCCTTCTTCTCTCTTCTTTTCCCTTCCCTCTTTTGCTCTATGATCCTGCCTGTTTTGTCATCCTCTTCCCTCTTCTCTGTCTCTCTGTGTGAAGATAACTTCTATTGATGTAGCTTCTGCTTCTCTTAAGAAGTCACGAAGAGGACTATTGGAACTTAGCAGAACATGTGCCAGCATATCCCACGTACTGGTGCTTACAAAACAGAGTTGTTTTATTTTATTCACTGTTTGCCTTTGGCTCAGTGTAAAGGGAGAGAGACAATGAAGAGGACAACTAAAGGCTGTGGATCATTTATTTGTGGGATGAAGGCAAATTCTTCGAGGATTAGAACATTCCCTAGAGACAAAACCAGGAAATGGTAAAATGCCTGTTTTATCCACCAGTGTAACTAGTTGTTGGTACCTATCTTTTGTTATCTTTCCTTATCTGAGATGCAAACCCTAAATCTTAGTTCTATTATAATTAAACATAATATCTTATTTTAATTAAAAATTAATTTCATAATCCAAACTGTGGGTCAAAGAGAAGAAGATGAGGCTTCTATGAGACTTAAGCATAAGGGTAGAGCTATGAATAGTTGTAACCACATAAATTTCTTGCTGTTTAAATTTGGACAAGCCACTTGAGCTTTCACTATTCTATCTATAAAATGTCAATACTAGAACATCTCTGCCAGGGCTATCATTCAGTTCATTGTAGATTTAAATGATGAATGTGAAAGTGTTTTGTAAATTGCAAAGTGTAAAAATAAAATAAGTTTAAGTTTTCACTTAAGGAGTTCTAAAATTTTCTATTTACTTGTCAAATCACCCCTGTTTCCTATTTTTTAATATGCCCACACTAGATAATGATGAGAAAACTGTGACTCTGAGTCTTCAGGTGATTTGTCAGTAATCATGTAAATAGGTGGTGGTGGGGTCTGAAACAGGAGATTATCTTATCTGATTTCAAATCTTCCCTTTGTCATGCACCTAATTCTCAAATCTTCAAATGCATTGTGGTTTTTCAGAATAAATGGGCCCCCTCTCTTTAGCTCTGTTCCCATCTGAACTCTGAGATGAGAAGGTCAAGTTTTGTTAGAGAGCAGTTTGAAGGCCGCCTGGGAGCCAGTCCTACATTTGCTTCTAGTGACCTAGGATAGTCAACAGTTCTGGCCTCAGTGCCCTCTGTAAACTGGAGAGGGTAATGGTATCTGTCTCAGTTTGTGTGGAGAATTAAAGTAGATAATACATATAATATGCTTAGAAAAGTGTCTGGTATGCAGTATTTAGAGGAGGCAAGATTTGATAGAAAGATACCAGTTTACTGGTGTAAGCATCAGGGACCTAGAGCCTCATCCACTTTCTTAATATAATTCTCCTCTCCTTGCTGAATCTCTCAACTTCCTCATTTTAAAAATCTCTAAGGGTTTGTTTGTTTTTGTTTGTTTGTTTGTTTTGGTCTTCAAATTCTGTGCTTTTGTGCTACTCCTCTATTGATATAGCAATTTTCCAGAAGTCATTCATCTTAGAGGACTAAATGATTTACCTAATCAATAACTCCTATAAAAAATGTTTCTAAAGAGGTTTTCTACTGGAAAATATTGCTATTTGAACATTGTTTTACTAACAAAAGCTGAGAGACAAAGTCAGGATGAGAAATGTCTTCCTGTAAGAGTAGGCATCACACACTTATCTTTCCATTTTAAATTTACCATTAAAGTTTGTGTTCTGTAAATTTAAGGGACAGGCAATGCTGCAAAAATGAGGCCTCAGAAACTGCTTGTAGAGATGCAGCAGTTAGGAGCCGCCCCCTGTTGACACCTGGAGGTGAGAAGGAGGGCATTCCAGACATTACCCCATAGTCTCAGTCTTGCTCCCTGGGGTCCAAAGGCCAGGAAGCTGCTTTGTGCCCCCAGAGTTCTAATTTGGCCTCTGATCCTCAGACAAGAGCTTCAAAGGGCCTCTGCTTTGCTCTGGTGAAATGGGCTTGTGGCCCAGGCTGGTTCTGCTGGCTTCGCGTCTGTCAGTGCGTTCTAATCACTGTTATAAGAGTGGTTCTGCAGAACACCTTGTAAAATATTTTCTATCGCTCCAGCAACATCTCCTGTCTAGACAATCTAATTATGAGTGCAGAGCAAACAGCTGAAATGTATGCCGCCCCCAAGGGTTGCCTAATTCCATGAGTGGGGATGGGCAGACAGGGGGGCGGGGGTGGGGTGGATGGCATGGTTTCCTTTTTGTTGACTTGATCAGAAAATTGAGCCCTATAAAAGAATTCAGCTAACTTTTAATTAAAAAGAAATGATCTGGTGGAAGCTGGCATTTTATTGTTTTCAAACTCAGTGGAGGATTAAAGGTACTGATTTATTTGCCTCCAATCACATCTTTTTCTTGGCTTCAAAAGTGGTTTGTGGTCTTTGCTTAAAAAAGAAAAGCCACTGATTATTAATCCACCCTCCCAGCACCATTCTGAAAATGAAAACTTGCTCCCTAAAGGTATGTTCTTTCCAAGTAGTGATCTGATTAATTCACGACAAGGTAAGGAGATGATTCTATCCCTGAGATGTTCACGAGCTCAAGGGATCACACACATACACACACACACACACACACACACACACACACACACATACACACACACTTAAGCTTTGACTGGGATTTGGTTAGTGCTTAGTGGAAAGCCAACAGTGTCATAGGCACAGGAGAGAGAGAAAGGATTTCTATTAGGAGGTGTTGGGAGATATAATGGAGGAGGGGTGGTCTGAGCAGGTTTTTAAAGAATGAGCAGAATTTGGGCAGAGAGATAGGAAGGAGCAGTGAAGTCCATATATAAGTAGACAAATGCCCAGCCAGTATGATCATGCCAGGTCTCCAAGGGGCCAGGTCCTAGTTGCTGGGAAAGTATGATGGATGTTTTGGAATGGGTTTGAACAATAATAATACAGGGATTTGGGGTTTTAGTTATATACTAGGGTATGAGATATTGAAGGTTTGGGAGGAGTTGCCTAAAAAGGATTAGCATTTTGCTTCAGGAAGATAAGGGTAGCAACACTATAAGAAATGGGTTGGAGAAAACAGAAACTGTAGGAAGGAGCTGACCATGGGATAGATTCTCTAATAGTAGAGTTGGAAAATAATAAGGACCTGAATGGGGTCAATGAGTGAAATAAGGAAGGCATGGGTATGAGAAGACTTGGCTGAAGTAGATTTTCTGGCATGTGATGACTAGATTGGGTTTTCTAATATGGGAGAGGGGGGGATGGATAGGGAGCCTCCAAGTGGAAGCTAAACTTTGTTTTATTGTGTAGTGTGCTTGATAGGCTATGGGAAAAGATGATGGTTGGTACTCATACAAACAACATTTATTCAGCACGTGAGTCACCAGTGCTGTGCTTAATACTGTGATACAATTGTGCTAAAGAGAGTTTATTCAATCATGGGACTCTCAGTCAGGATGGCAATGAGGGTAATCAAATAATCATACTAATAAGTATAGAATTATAATAATGGTAGTGTTTTGAAGAAGAGATATAGGAGGTATGTGAATTATCTATTGCCATGTAACAAGGTATTTATTGTTTCTGTTTTGGAGTCAGGAATATGGATTGGTATGACTTAGCTGCATCCTTTGGTTCAGGATCTCTCCAAAACTTAAATGAAGGTGTCACTGGAGCTGTAGCATCTCAAAGCTCAACCAAGGGAGGATACCTTTTAAGCTCACTGGTGTAGTTTGAGCAGGCTCAGGTCCTCACTGGAGCTTGGCCAAACATATCCATTCCCACCATGTGAACCCTTCCCTAAGGCTACTGACAACATGGCTACTGGCTTCTCTAAGAGAAATCAAGAGATAGCAAGAGAAGTTGAGAAAGGTAGAAGCCACAGTCTTCAGGTAAACTAATTATGGAAGTGACAGATCATCACCTTTGCCACCTCTTTTTACTAGATGTGGCTCACACTAAGGTAGGCTGTCACAAAAGGGCATGACTGTAAGAAAGTAGACATTATTAGAGATCATCTGAGAGGTAGCATACCACACCAAAGATATTAGAATATTTATTACAGGATTTAGACCCAAATTGGAGGGTAAAGATCAAGGCCATTTTCTGTGAAGAAGGGAATCTGGAGCTGAAATTGAGTAAGCGCTGACAAGGTGAAGGAGGTTATGGAGAGAATATTTTGGGTTGAGGAGGGATATACACAAAGGAAGGAACTGGTCCCTCTGAGGAACTATAAACAAACTGACACAGCCTGAGCCACTGACATGGAGATTAATTCTGTATTTAGATGTGGATAAGTTATGGCATTTTGGAGAAGTTGGAGTTACCTGTCACTGCACTGGCGTTCACTAGAGAATGAAGGAGTTCACAGTTAAAATTAGTTTGAAAGCTTTTACTCTAAACTATAAGAATGTCTCTGGAATTGCTGGGAAATGAGTCTGATTCAGTATATAAAGCAAATAAAATTGCCCACTTATCTCTTAGGATAATTACTTATTGTGTAATGAGATAATGTTCATAAATCACCCTTTGCTTATTGGGGAAAGGTATTATATAAACACAAGGCTTTATCAGTGATGATGGAAATAGCTCTAGGGGATTAAAATAAGATGTGCATCTTGATGCTAAAGCATTTTACTCCAATCTAAGAGACCTGCTAAGTTCACCCGAGTTCTTGAGAAATATTTTAGGTTAAGAAATGGAGGCAGCAGGGTTCTGGGAGGTGATTGGAATGGGTGTGGGCATGGAGAGGCAGGGTGGGATTGGAAAACTCTTTTTTTAGTTCATTCACTCTAATAAAGAAGAGCACTGGACCTTGGTAATCCTAATTAAGTGAAAATGAAACATGAAGACACTATTTCTGAGCTAGTGGGAAAATCTGAATTCTACCCTTTATCTGGGCTTCTGTTTTCTGTGCATCCTTAAAAGAAAGTTGTTTCCCCTTCCAGAGCCTCAGTTGACCCCATGTAACATGAAAGGGGTTAAAATAAGTGATCTTCAAGTCCTCTAGGTCAATGATTCATGACAATTTTATAATGTTCTTTCCAGTTTTGTTCCCATGAAATAACCACAGAACTCCTTGTCAGCAGTCAAAGGACACTATAAGCAATGACAGTTTTTGTTTTGGAAATGGTTAACATTGGCAGCGGACCTAGAATTGTTATGCATTTATTTTGCAGAGTAATAGAAAGACCAGGAGAAGAGAAAATAGGCCAGTTAGTGTTCGATCCACTTTTTTCCCAACTTCAACTAACATATTCTTCTCCTTTCTCCCACCCCCTTGCTCTTCTCTTATTCCAAACTCTCTTGACTTAGCCATATATTTCATATTTTATATCATATAATTCTTCATTTCCCTGTTAATAATATCCAATCAGTTATGAAGTGGGTTAAATTATTCTTCATTTAGGTGTGCTTGATTACTAGATTATCCAGCCAACAGAGTGTTTACCTCATCAAATAAAGTATAGTTTTAAACACAGAAGGAAAACCTTTTCATTAGGTGGAAGTGAGGTGAGAGGTTATTAAAATTCCAATGTTTTGTCTTTCTTGAGGAGTAACTTTCTAGCTTCTCATCCTTCCTTTCCCAAATGCTGTCTCAGTAAATAAGTACAGTACCTGTCTCCCTAAATTAAACATTATTGCACTGCATAGGAATTTGTGCTGTAAGTTTATTAGGAAAGGAGTGTTAATCATTCATTTAACTCAAGGGCTGTTATTCAGAGACAGCCTAACAGAGAGCTAGAGCCTGTTTTCTGATGGGAATAGGACTTGATGAATTGGTTTGGGAGATCCTAAGTTCTAATTAATTGGAGATAGAGTATCTGTTCTGTGAGCAGAGAATGCACATGGTAAAATGCTTCTAGGAACAAGATCGTATCCATCAATTCAGACCAAGCACAAAGCGTGTAGAATCAAAAGGAATGATTCTACAGGTATGCATAGAGAAGTGACCTTAAACCCAATACATAGTCACCTAAAACACCCAGGGTTATATTTTGGGCCATTTTAGATGGGCCAGCAGGCAGAGGAAGCTAGTTCTAATGCAAATCTTAATGTATAATTAAGAACATCAGGTAATTAATACTTACTGACTTTTTAAATTAAAAAGTTGTTTTAGCTATTTTATGTAGTTACAGTCATTGCATGTTTTTGTTGAATTTTTTTCTCCTTTGGGGTAAATTTGATGTTGCTGCATCCAGATTCTGGAAACAAGTTTTAATTCTAATAGTTTTAATGAGGTGATTCGACAGATGGAGGACAATGGTCTCATAACCTCTGTAGAGAGAGAGGTGAATTATATATATTGGTCTTGTCCTCAAGTAGCCTGAGATCATATAGCACATAACATGACAAACCCTAAATGAAGTATATAAACAACATAACAGAAGAGTACAGATGAGCCAATTATTTTTCAAGGGTGGGAATTGTTGCTAAAGAGACAACAGACTGATAAACTTTGGTAGAAAATGGTAAGCTAACTTATAGGTTTGGGGAAGAGTATTTTCAAGATATGTGTTAATACCAAGGTATGAAAAGTTTTTTTTTTTTTTTTCTTTCCTGCAGCCTCCCCCCGAAAAACTATGAGGAGTCTCCTGCTTGACTGGAGAATAGGGAGAATGGAGGGAGAGAGAAGGGAAGGAAAGTAACCTGTTCACAGGCAGTGTTAAATGACAGTTTTATGTATTTTCATTGGCTAATGAGAATTATAAAGGTTTTAAAGCTTTGAGGCTTTGTGCATCTTTGTGTCCTTTCAGCCAGTAGCACAACACTTATGTGTGACAGGCACACTGTTGTGTACTCAATAAATGGTGAGTAAATGATTAAAGCTGGTAGTGGTGTGTGAGATGGATTGGAGCACAGAATAGTTTGATCAGATCTTTGAGTCAGTGCTTGTGAGAGGTATTGGATGCTTGACTTAAGTGGAAAGGAGAGATAATATATGAGATTCTGAGAATCAACATTTTGTGTGCAATACTGACTAATGCCTCCAAAATTCAATAGTGCAAAGTCACTTCAGATTTGCTTGGATGGATATAAAGTCTGAAAACAGAATTGCCTTGGGGTTTATGGCCCTACCATCCTTAGCAAGGATCAAGTTATATCATAGACTCTGATGAACTGGGCATCAGGCAAGGATTTTGTCATGTATGCTCTTGACTTTGCCTTTGGGGATCTGTGCCAAGAATGCCCTGGATTTGATCTAGGGTGTGGTGCTGTCCACTCATTCATAATGCCCAGGGAGGCGTGTTGACAAGGATAGGTCGATGGCGGGGAATTACTGAGCTATTTCTTGGCAAATCTCTGGGAGGAGGCGTTCCCCAAATGCCTCAATCCTGTTATTTTTGAGTAATGGACTGAACCCAGGTGCCTGATTGGACAGGGCCACTCCCAATTTCTTCTAGATAAATATTTGGTTGCCAGGAGGTTATATTTAAATGAGAAATACTTCCTTAGAAAGTTATTGCCTAAGAATTCCTGCAGAGGGCACTATCCCATCCCAACTGGGAAATGCTTGAGAATCACCCCCAAACTGACAATGCTCACTATGTACTTACTGTGAAGCCTGAGGTTTTACAAAAATATGTTGCTCTGAATAACAAGAAAACCCACCAGTGTTAGATATACTGCATTGTTTAGGGAAGTACTCTGGTCTTTAGTGTCATTATGGCAGATTCTGAAGCACAAATGGAATCCAAGTCAGGAATTTGGCTTTAAAGAGAGAAATTGGTTCTCTAAAAAAGAGCTAATCCTTTCTGGAATCTAAAGCACAGAATCTGGGAAGCTAAAGAATTTGGATATTTTAGACATAGGGCATCTTAACTTTCCCCTTTCTACTTGTAATTAATATTTAAGTGTTGGCTTTTGGGGCCCAATCTATTTAACTTTTTCTGTTTTCTCTAAGGGGAGAATCCTTTTACATATGTTCTTTCTATATTTTCACTGAATAAGTTTACTAGGATTTAGCAATTAAATCTTATAACTGATTTTGGGGTCCTCAGTCTTTAAAAATAACCCAACATTCTCAGTTTGTTTCTTAAGAAAAGAATAGAGGACAAAACAAAACAAAAATCACAGCAAAAAAAAAGAGACAACAAACAAACAAGCACAAAAAGACAGGGCATAAGACAAGTAAAAAGATTAACCTATTATAACTTTCTTGGTCAAAGTTCAATATTTTTGATCTTCTTACAAAGATCCATCCTAATAATTTTACATAACAACATGCGGCATTGAAGTCCCATGCTGTGCCTATCTGCATGGTTTTCTGAATCCTCTCTTAATCACCAGCTATACATTATTTTGGTTTTGTTTTTAACTCTTTGGCCCCCTTTTCCTTAGGGATTGTATTATTATCCACTGACATAGGTTGCCTCAGAAAGGGGAGACCTTACCTATGTGCAGCAGCTTAAATTCAAGCGAAAAGAGGCTTGTTCAACAGATTGGGTTGAGCCCAGGGGCTGTGTAGGACATATTTCAGTGAGAAGCCATCTGGAGGAATGGCATGAGGGCTGGGGGACACTTGACAGAGACTCAAAGTTCAGGATATGTTTCTGCTAATTTATTGCAGGGGGAAAACCCTGTTAGTTATGATGAGTTTGAATTCTTCCATAGTACTGTTATTATACTTTAACAAATGAGAGTATATTATAAGAAACAGAAGCTGGAAGATATCTTAGTGTCTGATCCAATCTCCCTGGTTTTGTAGATATAAAATATAGTCTTGCCTTAACTGGTTTGGTTCAATGGATAGAGCATCAGCCTACTGAATGAAGGGTCCAGGTTCAATTCCAGACAAGGGCATGTACCTTGGTTGCAGGCACATCTCCAGTATGTTTAGGAGGAAGCTCATCAATGTTTCTAACTCTCTATCCCTCTTCCTTCTTCTTTGTAAAAAATCATATATATATATATATATATGTATATTAATGTGGTCTTTTGGGACTCTGTTCAAGATACTCAATGACAAAGCTGAGAGTAGAACTTAAAGATGGGTAAATAACTAAGGAGGTTGTTCATTGACCTAAATATTTATGTTCTAGCATGTTTGACTTTTCTTCTCATGTCATCAGAGCACTGGGAATCTGCTCTTTAGAAGCATCTAGGGAATGGAGGATTGGTTAGGAAGATAGCAGATGTGGAATTAGGGTTTTGATTTTCCATAAATGAGCTCCCTCCAAATTGGCTATTGACTGTCTTCTTCCTTCTCTGTACATTTTTTAAACATTTGCAGAGCAATGAAAACAAAGTTTATGATCTTCTGGTGTCCTTTGAAATAATGATATTTTTATCTGAGTACTCTTAAAAATAATGAGAAATAATATCTTGAGAAAAAAGGGTATAGATGATTTTTATAGAAATTTTATCATATGAAAGAAAACATGCCTGGATATCAGTGTCAGGAGTTTTGAACTGAATCCAGTTTAAGCATCTAAACCCTCGTATGTTTGTATGTTGTCATTGTTGGGGAAGAGATTTTCAAGAAAGGTTTCCCTCATTGCTTCTTAGAATTTTTAAACAACTATCCTTTAAAATTCTATTCATCTGAAATCCATGCAGTTCTCCTGGGAAGTTGCTGGGTGGCAGCAGATGTGTTAAAGTGGTGACCCATGTACAATCAGCACTGAATATGTGTCCTAGTCCCCACAAGTGACATAACTGGGATTGGGTTTGGATTGGCAGTATTGGGAGAAATCTTTCTTTTTCCATTGTTTGTCACTGGTCATTTGAAAAGGGTGGTGAATAATTATGGTAACTAGTCCAATTTATGGAACAGACACTCTTTAAATACATTACTGTGAATTCAAATATCACCACTAGTGAGGTGTTATTATCCCCATTTCACAGATGAGGACACTGACTAAGAGAAAGATCAACAGACTCCAGGGCACAAAGCCAGCCAGTGCTTTACCTGGGATGAAATATAGATCCTTATAACACCAAACCCATTCTTTTCCTACCAAAGAACTGCTAAATAAGTAAAGATAAAGCCAATGGCAAAAATCTCATCTCTGTTTTTGAGGGGAATAAATCAATGGGAGTGAAAGTGTTAGGCACATTTGGGCTAGAGAAAGAATAATAATGTCAGCTCTTAGTTCTTAGTGTCCTAGAATCTACAAAGCCCTTTTACACTCCATATTTTAATTAAATTCACACACACACACACACACACACACACACACACACACACAATTCCCTAGTAAATACAGGAGGCTGATTGATTTAAAATTTTTCAAGTGAAGAAACCCAAACTTGCTTGAAGGTGAAGTCATTTTAAAGTCCTTGATTAACAGTATAAAATTGGGTTTCCAGATTATCCCGGCTAAGACATTCCCCCTATATCATGCAGCCTTAAAGAAATGGGTTGTTTTCTCTACATAGGCAGTTCCTTTAGGCCTTAGTGCACAGAGTAGAAACAGTCCTCATGACTTGATGGCCCTTATTTTTCAGCACTGGCTAATTCCTGCCTACACTTAGGATAATGCCTGTTTAAGCTGCAGCTATTTATAGAGTCCTGCATATGGGAGATACCTCCTGGAGCTGACCTGTCATGTATATAATGAAACTGTGAATCTGCTCCTTCTTCACTAAAGGCCCTCCATGGGTGCCAGTATTCAGACAAACCTTGTTAAATGATCCCTACTAGGAACTAGAAAAGAAAGTAATCTAGACATCTCAGATATCATGCATACTTATGTTTTACACTTTATTTTTGGATAGAATTTAGATAAGAAATTCTTTTCAAATCTTGAATATCTGAAGTTGTGTAATAGAACATCTAGAACTAGAATGGACCTTAGAATTTATCTAAGACCCAAAGAGGAAGAGTTACTTATGTAAAGTCAAACTTATTTACAGAGGCATGGATGACTGGGATGTCCTGATCCCTCAGGAAGAAGCTTGGCCTTGGGAAGCAAATAGAAGTGGGTTTGAATCCGGACTGTCATTTACTAGTAGATAACAGCAGGTTAAACACTTGATGTCTCTGAGCTCTACTCTCATCTTCAAAACAGACATAATAATACCTACTTTGATGGGCTATGGGTCAGTCTAAAAGAGCTAACATACTCAAAAGCCTAATGTATTGCTTGTGTACTTTGCCTTTCTTATAAACCCTGATGCCCTGATGTCTCTCATTTGGTTTGAATTTTAATGAGATTATGTGTTACAGAGTTTACAGCACAGCTTACTCACATGATATAGAAGTACAACTCAGTCCTCAATGGGAAAATACTGTGCAATCAATCCCTTTATAATTTATTCACATCATAATTTAACCACATTCTAGCATGCTTTTGCCATATGTAGTTTTAGCATCTATTATTACATTTGGGATCTGCTTTGACTTGTATTCCTGAACCTGTATAATTAAGTGTTATATTATAGTGGGCTTCACAGAATTGAGTAATGAAAAGAATTCTGGCCTTGTAATCAGGGGAATTTTGTGCCAACTCTGCCTGGCACCAGCTGTGTGATTATAGATGCATCCCTTTGAGGCCTAAATGTGAACATTTTAGTTCATATAATCTATAAGTACTGATTAGTTTTAAGATTAGATTTTTTTTCTTTTAGTATATATTGAGAGCTCAGTTTATTATGTCTGTATTATGCTTCTAGTGTAGGATAAACTGTTATTCTTCTAAAGTCAAGTCAATTCAATGGTGGAAGATAAAGCTGAATTTCTAACCATAGACCTCTCCTGCTAAGTTGGGTGTTGTTTGTTTATTTATTTGTTTGTTTTTATACTGCAAGGGTTCAATACTAAATAGGATTAGCATATTGATTAATCAACTCTGGCAAGGATAGACCTTTATAAATTACCCCAGATTACAGGAAGGTGGCACTAGAGACTCTTCTCTCAGATAAATGAGGCCTGGGGTCTAGAATGGAATAGTCATAGATCTTTAATTGGAGACCATCAAGAAGTTTCTTCTCTCCAGTAACCCTGATGGTGACTATCCAGCCTCTGTTAAAAGGCTTCTTGTAAAAGGGAATTCACTGCTTCTCACCTTGCCTGTCCCATTCAGGGAGTTTGTGGTTAGAATGTTTTTTTCCTGTATTGAGTTAAAATAAGCTCCTCTTGAATCTGTCACTTCTTGGTTCTAATATTTTTCTCTGTTGCTAAACAGAATCAAGAGTCAGTTCAATAATTCAACAACTTTTTAGTTCCTGTTATATGTCAAATGCTGAGCTGAACTCTGGAGAGAAGACATATGACATCTTTCTCTCTAAGGGCTTACAGTGTGGTTGGAGACACAGAAAAGTGAAATGTCAGTTGCAGAATGATTTGGCCAGTTCTTCTGGAAGTAGACTTGAGGTACTCAGGGGAGGAGGAGAGCAGGAAGGATATACTATAGTAGTTGAAAATCCAAGTATTTATGTCCTCCTTCATCTGTAATTCTGGAAGCCATAGCAAGACTCAGGGGACTTGAGCTCTAATCTCAGTTTTGTTCCCATTGGCCCTAATGAACAATTCAATCTATTTCCCATAGCAGAGGCTGCAAGTAGCATCCTCTTATTTTATTTCTCCTTCACATTATTAAAATAAATAGTTGACACACTCATCTGGTGAATATTCCCCCCCCCCTTCCCCTCTTTATCTCTGTTTCTCACTGATAAGCCTACAGAAGAATATCAGTACTTAATTATCCCTGCACCTGAGCCTTGTCAAAGCCCACTGAGCCCCGCTTTCATACTATGGGCCTGCATTGTGGTCACCTCTAGCTTTTGCCTGCAATGTTCTTAACAATCATCGAATTAAAAGCACACATAGAGAAAACCCACAGAAATGTTGAGCATGCCTGGGCAAATTGAAAGTTGCCCCTGGGATCTTAACATTGACCGGCACAAAAAAGATGCCTAAGATAGTGTCTGCCCACTCCTATGAGGAAATAATGCATTTGTCTGGAAGCCAGTAAAAAAAAAAAAAAAAAAAAAAAAAAAAAAAAAAGTGTGTTGAAAAAATGGCCTTATGACAGGTTATTTTGTACCCCAAATGCTTTGATACTTCACATCATTTGTTTATTAAATTTTTGCATTTTGATATTTTTCACTGATCTCTTAAGGATTTTTAGTAAAAGGATGAATGAGCCAGACTCGGGAGTCTGTTAGAACTGAGATGGGCATTATTCTCACCTACTTCTGTCACACTCTCATCATTTATTTCCCACCCCCCCGCCCCCAGCTGAAGTGAAATGAAAATATTGAGGGAATGGGGCATCTCACAATCACTGGAGGGGAATTCCCTAATGATGGGATATGAAAACCAGTCTCTAAGTCCCATTACATAAAATATTTTCTCTGGGATAGAAAAAAAATCTAATTGCCATTTGTACAGCCTGTCTAGATAAATTTCAATGTTAGTGTAAATCTTTCCTGGGAGTATTTTTATTTTATATTATGTAGAACTTAAATCAGAACATGTATTCATAGGGACATTAAACTCACTGATTCTCATGTCATGTGTATAATGAGGAGAGTGGAAATTGAAGCATGTGGCCCAGGGAGTAGCACTGAGAATTCTCTAAGACCATGATATTAGATTATCAATTTCCTAATGTAAATGTAATTTCAGCAAACTTTAAGCAATGATTGAATTTTTTTGCAAAAGAATCTCCACTTTCTAGTGTTTTGCATGTTTTTTCTTTTTAATTTTTTTTCTGAACTAAAGGGAATTAGGCTTGTTCTTTAACTTGGTAATAGGTATTTCTCATCAGTTTAAAAAACATTTAGAGAGAGTAGACTGATTTTTGCCACACTTGAAAGAATGCAAAGAGTTATCATTTTTTTACCTTAAATTTAATGTTGATCTATTCTTTTCCTAAAACAAATAAGAACCTCTTAAGTTTTTCCAAGAGCATATTGTGGGAGTTCAGTGAATTTTGATACATGTATAAAAATAAAAGTTCATTATTGACTGCAATAATTATAATACACAAATGCTCTTATAAAATATTTATTGAGGTTAAGGTACTGCATGCATTTATGCTTTTTAATTGCTCTCAGAAGAACAGAATAAAAAATGTATCCCCTGTAGGGAGGTCTGAGGCCTTTTCTTTTTGGACTGAACACTTCTAAATCAAGCTTCTGCTTGACAACTTGGTTCAGACACAGGCAGTACACATAAAAGTAACATTTCAAGTCAGGTTCAAACAATCTGTTCAAATAGAATAAGCATGCATTGGGTGTGAATACATGTACATCAGTATGTTAGGTGTTATGATATAGAACTAAGCATCACAGCACTAGAAATAGTTCATATTTCATTAGCAGAGATAATGAACAGCTATGCTTTAAAGTGCAATAAGCTTATGTCATTGCAGAGGAGTTGACACTAAATTCATTTAGGCTGTATCAGAGAAATATAAGGAAGTGGTATGTGACACGACCTTTAAAAAAGGAATACCAGGATATGGTAAGGAGTAGGCATATAAAGAGAGGGCCAGGGGAGAGAAAAAAAAGATAAAGAAAACTGGTCTAGGTAGAAGGTGTAGCAGAAATAGATTCATGTGGTCAAGAAATACCAGGGAAATGCAGAGGATAGTCGACGGGTGTAGTTTTGCTTCAGTGTAATGAATGCATAGTTGATGATAGGGCTAGAAATAGGGCCAGATGAAGGATGGAGAAATGTTTGTACATTCTTGGTAGCATGGAAGCTACAGTTGAATTTTAAATGTGGAAGTGAATCCATTACACATACACACACACACACACACACACACACACACACACACACACACGACATGATTTCCCTAGATCATGTATTAGGTAAACTATTGAGAATTCAAAGAAAAACAGAAAATCTCATACTTTAAAATATTCTGTGAGACCGAGTCAAATATACTTACCGTATTTTCCGGCGTATAAGACGACTTTTGAAACGAAAAAAAGTCAACCGAAAATCGGGGGCAAAAGACCAAAATTGCACAAAAATTACCTGCAGATCTTGACGGCAAAGTAAGTCTTTTCTTTGAAGTAGGGGGTACTCTTATACAGTGAATATAGGCCTAAACCTATGTTTTAACTGTAAAATTAGGGGGTCATCTTATATGCCAGAAAATACATATTTTAATATAGTTTTGTGTCCTGAAAATGCATCTCGTTCTGAAAGCTACGGGAATCATGGAAAGTTCTTTAAAGGAATTGAGCCTTAAGATTTTAAGGTGGAGGAAATGAAAATGCTGCTCCAATAAGACCCTGAAAATAGTTTGTGTTACTACTAATACAAGGAACCCTAGGAGGAGAGATTCCTGCAGAAGGATGGGAGCAGGACAATGAGGGAAGAAGGGAGACCCGTTTGGAAGCTGCAGTAGAACAGGGAAGACAGTGAGAACCTGAACTATTCAGGTGTCTATGAGGATAAAGAGATAGTTACTCCTACAGAAGAGGCAATAGCAACAGATGTTGACTTGATGCTATAACTGGGGACTGGGGTGAGAATTGCAGAGGAGGAGGAGCATGAGAAAATGGGTTAAAAATGGCTATAATTGGAAGTCTGAGAGGCAAGGAGAATGGTGCTGCCATTATGAGGAATACAGCAGTCAGGAGAAAAATGTTTCAGGGGAAATGTGTGGAATTCAGTGTTGGGTCACTACTAGAAAGCCAAATTTCCATAAAACAAGCCAGGAGCAACATTTCTTGATGTAATAGTTTCTACCTTTTATCTTTCGGAAAATTTCAGGCCATATGACAAGTGCTGAAATATTGCCTCAAACTCATGTTAAATATCATATTGATGTCTAAGGCAAAAAATGACCATGTGCATTAACTACAAGCTATGCAAACCAGTTAACAGTTCCTATATAGATGCTCCTGGAATTATGGTGGGGTTATGACCTAATAAAACCATCTCAAGTTGAAAAATATCTTCAGTCAAAAGTACATTTAATGCATCTAATCTACTGACCATCAGAGCTTAGCCTAGCTGACCTTAAGTGTGCTCAGAACACACACATTGCCTTCAGATGGGCAATTTTCTTGAGTTTTATCTAAGAGAATAATCACCTTCCTCTTCTTACCAGGGGCAGGAGACATGCTCAGATGGACATTTTGTAGATGAAATGGGATACACAAACACATAAGAATATTAAAAAAAAAAAAAAAAAAAAAAAGCACACAACACAAAAATACTAGCAGCACAGTACACTGAGGAGTTTGGTTATTTACCCTCATGGTTGCAAGGCTGACTGGGAGCTGCTACTACCTGTGACTCCCTGCTACTATCACACCTCATGTCACTAGCCCAGAAAAAGGTCAAAATTCAAAATCTGAAGCATGGTTTCTACTGAATGAGTATTGCCTTTGCACCATTGTACAATTGAACTATGCTAAGTAGAGAACATTGCACTCTTTCTGGTATTGGCTTATGGATGTTCTAAATAATAACATGGGGTTATTTATGATGATAGGTTGGCACTTTTCAGCAAGCTGCCTTCTCAGATAGGGACCAACAGATACAGGGATTTCTCAAAAACACCTAATTTTCATTTCTTCTTTCTTTCAGTTAGTGGGTAAAATTAGGGACTAGTGGACCACATGTATAGATTTAATGACCCCACATGCTTATGGGATGAATCATGGTGGCCTCTTCTCTGTGCTTCCTCATTACTTCATTTCCAACTCCATTTCTGTCTCCACTATAATTGCAGCACTGGGTGAGACGCTGCTTGAGGAGGAATTAACTGTGGTGGTTTGGCAGCAGAAGGATAGAGAGGAAATAACATGGAACAGGAGGTTTATGTGAAACATGTAGCCTTGTGGCTTTCTGCCCAACCAAGGCAGCTTCCACTATAGTCTCCCGCCCTCCTAGGGCTTTCAAGGCATTGAGTGCAAGGTAAAGGTAAGTCTACATGAGGCATTTGCACCAAACATGATTATCTGGATATGCAGAGGCACTTTAAGCACACACACATTCGCAGAGTTATTACCCTAAGATCTCAGGGGAAATTTAAAACTACACATATGTTTCAGAAAACAGCAAATACAAAGTAAGAAGAGGACTTGATTTGAGTGGTCTGATGGTTTGGTGGAGAAAATATTGCAAATAGTAAGATGAAGGTAAGAATGGGAAAACAACATAGCTCAATTCTATTAGAAGCAAGAGTTTTTAAAAAAAAAAACAAAATATCTCCTTTTATTTGTGAATGAAGCCTCCCAAAATCAAAATGTGTCACTCATTAGGACTTTGCAATGGCTAAACCAATTTACAGAACAAAGATGATTAAATAAATGAAAGTATATGGGCTTAATGTACTAAAGGCCAATTAAGGAGATCAATTGTTAGAAAACAATTGAATGTATAGGAAAGTTAAAAAAAAAAAAAAAAAAAAAACGTATCGAGGAGAATGGATAGCATTGATCCATGAACTAGAATATATTTCACAGCTTTACTAGTTCAATCCCACATTCTAAATTGGAATCACTAATACATTAGCTTGGAATTGGGTCACTGGTGTGTGCCCCAACATGCTCAGAAATGGAGAGCTCACTGTAGCCACATAGAGCCTAATTCTTCATATCCATACAGATGTTTAAGACTTATGAACTTTAAATCATGTGCTTTTTCAGACGTGTGTCTCCAGGCTGATTGACCCTCTTCTCAGAGGGCATTCATTTCTATCCAAGATCTCTATCACCATGCTCTTCCTTATACTCTTGGTTGCTTGATTTAGAGTCAGGGACTCTTCTTTTCATAACATCTTTTCTTTGTAGAGTTGAAATAGTGCTCTGACCCCAAGGCTCAGCAGCAGTGAAGGGCCTGATCATTAGGTCTACTTTTTAAGGTGAACATTTGGGTCATGGTTGCTGTTCCCTTGTATTAGGAGAGAACCACAGGGGTCCAGAAGTTGGTAGGAGTTTGCACTGTCACAGCCATTGGTCTTCTAGCCCAGTATGAGGTGTGGAAGCTGGTGCTGAAAAGCAGATCATTTATCTAGATCCATAATGTCATGCTTTAGTAACATGGTAAATGATGCTATGAAAAATGCCTGTTTCTGTCCATTTTGTTACATCCATTTGCTTACTATCGATAAATAAGGCTGGATGTGGTATCATGGAAAGAGACAAGTGTCAAGCATCTATGCTCTGTGTTCTTAAGAAGTATGTATGGAGTATAAAATAATAAAATTTCAGAAGTCACACCTTTCAAAATGTATTTAAGGTTAGGTATGTTTTAGGCAGGAGGTTAGCAAACTTTTTCTCTGAAGGAATAAATAGTAAACATATTAGACTCTTCGGACCACCCAGTATCTATTACAACTACTCAATTTAGGCTATTATAGAGAGAAAACATTGATAGACAATACATAAATGAATGGATGTGGTTGTGTTCCAATATAGCTTTTTAAAAAACAACATGCAGTGGGCCAGATTTGGCCACAGGCTCTAGTTTGCCAATCACTGCCCCAGAGGGTGGACAGTTAGCATAGTGGAGAACAGTTTGACCACCTACATTGAGGCCCTGTTCTGACCTGTTCAACATTCTTACGCATGATTCAGTTGATGGCAGAGGACACACCTGGTAAATCTGCAAGTTTCAGGAAATCGATGTTCTGTAATACATTTTGCAATGTGATTATGGTGCAGAAAGCAGCAGCTATAGCCTACTGGCAAAGAGCATTGCCTTCTGGATTAGATGAACCTTCTTAAAATTCTAGGTTTGCCACTTTCTACTTTGGGGAATTCTTTCTAACTTGCATAAGTTATTCAGTCTCTCTACTTCTCTAAGTTTTATATTTTTCACCTAGAAAATTGGCATAGTTTTTCTTGTGTCAAGAGTTGTTGCAAGGATTAAATTACACGATGTATATAAAGTGTTTAATACAATGTCTGACACATAGTAAGTGCTCAGTGAAAGGAAATATAAAAAACCTGATGGGAAGGCTGTGCCCCTAGCCAGCAGTTATTGAAGCTTGAAGAATGAATGCGGGGGTGGCACACAGTGAAGTAAACCCAACCCTGGAATGATGAATAGCCTGGGCCTCTGGCTGGCCATGTCATCTTGGTAGGACTGTTCTCTGTTGTTCTACTTTCATCACCTTCATCAGCATTCCTGTTGTCTGGAATCAAGGATTATTTTAATGTTACAGCACTGAAAAAAAAAGTATTATAGTGTGTTATTTAGCAGAATATTTACAAGTTTCTGTTGACCTTGTTGATTGAGCATGACTGCTAAGTATTACTTCATAATAAAAAGCATTTATCAAAACAGACTTGCAAGTAATTATTTGAATACAGAATCTTGCATAATTTAATCCATCAGCATTCATTTTGAAAGACATCATCCATAATTTGGCTATGTATGTCTTCTAACATATGATGAAAAGAACACCTTTAGAGACCACTGATCAAGAAAAGGCTCAGCTACTGACATACTGGGAACAGATGAACTACGGGCTCCAATTTACGTATTTCTGCAAATTCCTCAGCATCTCTTCTATTGCACTCTACCTCCTAGCCAGCTTTTATGCCAAGTCTGATGCTACTCATTTCCTCATCAACATAGCCTCATTGTTAAGTTGATCCAATTTTAAGGGGTCCATCTCTTTGGCATCGATACATACTGAGGGATGGGGCTGGGGATGGCATTGGAATAAAATGTCTTTCCCTTTTCCATACTGTCTTCTATATCTTGAAAGCCTGAGAACTATATAATTGCTCCCAAATTTCCAGAAGAAAACTGATTAGAAATATGCCTCCCTGGGCCTAGCCCTGTCAAGAGTAGGCTTCTATGAATCAGAAAAGGCAGGTGAGGTAAGGGATAAACCACAGCAAGAGGCCATGTTTGGTGATTTTTTTCCTATATCTTTCATCCCCATTACCTTCCAGTTCTGTTTTGCTGTGTATTTTCATTATAACAAAGGTATTTTTTTTTTCAAAAATAGAAAAGGAAATGAAAAAGAAAAACCTCACTGAATCAAGAACAAAAACAAAGGAAGCCATCTGGTTTGGGAAATACATAAGCTGATTCATCACACAGAGGCAGACTTCCCAGATTACTACTTCAGGTTGTTAGAGACTCGTTATGAAGTGTAGATTATGACTTTGGATAGAACAGTGCAGAGAGGTGATTCTCTCTCTAATGAGGCACTTATGGAAAGTTACAAAGGAGGGCATCTGAATGAGAAATTAAGCAGTATTTAGCCCTTTAGATAGGGAGATGAATTAGAGGATGAGGTTCCCCCCCCCCCAAAAAAAAAAAAAAAAGTAGATCACAGATCTCTATCCAGAAGATCTTTGAGCTGGATCTATAACTATTACCTCTTACTATAGTATTTCTTTGGTTGAATGAGATTCCTATTGTAGAGAAGGGGAGAGAGTAGTGATATTATTATACCTTGTTTCTTGCTACATAAAGACTTTGCTGTTAATATAAATCTCACATCAGCACCAGTTATGTACAAGACTGTCTACATGCTAGAACTAGAAGATATTTCATATGATGAACTAGTTCTTACTTAATTTTGAGTCCTAGCCTAGGAGTAGAAGGTTTTTAAAATGTGAGTGTCATACTTGAAATAATAGATTAGCTAAGAAAAGGTATATAATTGCCCATGGGATAGAGTAAATAGTAAAAGAAAATGTGGTCTAGTTAGCAGAGGTTTTTATATGTTTATTACAAAAGAGAAACTATTTTAAAACTACCTAGTACTCATATTTATAAAATAGAAAAGAACATTAAAATAAAATGAAAAATGAGGAAATAGAAACGAGTAAAAATAACAAAGGTAAAACCTGATTCATTTTAAGATAAAACTAGGAAGATAAAGCTATTTTTACTACAAATAGCAGAATATTGGCAGTCACTAATATCACTAATATTACACAGAAGTAGGTAAAATTAGGAATGAGGAAAAGGTAAAACCACTGTTCTAGAATAATTTAAAATAATAACAAAATAATACCACATATAATTTTGTGTGAAAATATTTGACATCTGAGAGGAAACAGACAATTTCTTAGTAAAATACAAAATTTAAACACTAATACAGAAAGAAGAAAACTTGATAAGACATATTTTCATAGAAAATATTAGAAACATGAGTAAAGATGTACAAAAAGTGCATTCAAATCCATATCATTACTTTCTTATTTGTAAGCAACTAGGATTCTTTAATGTCCTTTAAACTATTAGAAAAACAAGCATAAGCGTCATGAGTGAGAAGAGACTCAGACATTTCCTTTAATACCTACATGTATTAATAGTAAGAACTGAAGAACTTGTAGCTCCTCTTGTTTTTCTCACACACTTCTTTCATTTTTCCACTCCTCTGAGCTGTGGTATAGAGACAAGCGCCTAAATCTTTCTCACCTGCAGCTCTATAAGGCTAAAGGAAAGCTGTTCAGATGGAGACATGGAGAAGCCTTGGCTCTTCCATTAAATGACGCTGATTGCCCTAATAGGAAGAACACAGGACCTGCAAACAGCTTGGTTTAAAGCACTTCCATTGATGTTTCCATTACATTACAAATCAAAATGGAATTGGCATTTTTTCCATCTTCTGTAATTTTTAATACAAATTAAATTATGCTTGGGTTTCACATGGACTGAGGGCTAGCTGAATAGATACATTTTTTTTTTCTCAGTGACTTTAGCTTTCTGAGTTGACTCTTGTTTCTGTTCAGGGAAATCCTACTGTCTTTGTATTTTTTCCTCTTACCCCAGGATACAAACCAGTACCCAGGAGAGATTTTAAAAATCACACACAGATTATAAATGGTTGCAAAGAGGCTGAAAGAGTTCCCTAACTCAGGCAATTTCAGTAGGTATCATAATCCTTTCCAAAATAAATGAAGCACAAACAGTGGAATTTTCGGCATCAGCCAGTGGGTGAAGTTGGTGTTATTTTGGGCAGTGGGTGATCCAGGCGCTTCTGAAATCACATCTTGTAGGAGGTTGTATGTTTTTTCAGCATGCCAGGCCAGCTCTGCTTGCCATTTCTACACACTCTCCTAACACCTTTATCTGCCTGGACATGCAGCTCAAAAGACAGAGAGAGTGGAGGAGAGGGCATTCAACATGTGGTTTTGTGCCTCGTTTTATTTTTGTCTTACTTTTCCTATATCTGTCCTCTCATTAGTTCTCTCTCTCCCTCTCTTTCTTATCTATCCCATATGCCTGTCTGTCTGTCTCTGTCTTCCTCTTCTCCCTCTTTCTCTTTGCCTTTCTTTTGCAGGTGTTTTAATGAAATCATATGTTCTGGATTTTCTACAAAACTGGGGGGCACTTCAAAGAATACATCTCCCATCTCCTTGTTTTGATTACTTCGAGTAGACATACACAGCTGCCTGCCTCTCTCCCCCCCCCCCGCCCCCCCGGGTTTTTTTTGTTTTGTTTTTTTTTTAGTAAAATCACAATCTACTCGGCAAATCACTGCTTTTCATTTTGCTGGCTGGAGGGAGAAAGGATGAGATAGGTGGGATGAGAATGTGGAGGGGGGGATGGGGAGATAATGACAGATTTGATGATAATTAATATTTTCTGTCTTTGAATAGTGAAAGTCTCATCCAAGTCCCCCAGCCAAGCTCAAGTTAAACTCTTGGTGTGTGGGTTTAAGTGCTCTGCAACCTGGCATGCTGGGGCTGGTTTAGAGGGAGTGATCCTATATATGTGGAATTCTGTGGTTCTCTTTTATTATTATTACTGAGTAAGCCATGCATATCTAAAAAGGAAACTTTAAGTCAACCCACTCTCAAGGTGAATTAATGTATTCGGTCTGAGTTACCTCGCCCATAATTTAAATTATCAGAAGGTTTATGTATTAATAATTAAAGGTTTTGGAGTTCCTCAACCATTCATTTTCATTTCTATATCAAACTTCACCTATTTGTTCTTCATGTTTGTGCTTATCTTTTAATGTAATGGGACAACTTAGATCTAATGGACTGGTAATAATCTTTCAGATCCATCAAATAGGTATTCAGTTTCCTTTAGAGTTTAGGACTGGGAATGTCTCCAAGGTAATTTCCTTGTTTTATTCTGTTGTTTTTCTTCAAAATAGCCAATTAAAATTTACTTTATAGCAATAATGGAAATGAATAAATGAAATAAGGTTTTTTAATAATATGATTTTTTGGAAATTTTGATGCTATAAAATTAGAGTTGTTTTTTTTTTTTTTTTAACGGATTTGTTTTAATAGAGTAACTGAATGCAGTTAGAGTTGACTGACCATGAAACTGGTATCTTCAACCATTTTCTTAACAATAACATAGGATAGAGTCATGGAAGCCTAGAGAAAAGGTATTTCCATGACAGGGAATGGTCAGTGGCCACCAGTCAAGTACTAATTCACAAATGTTTGTTAAACTGAGTGAGACATGGGAACTTCACACCCATTGTTTCATTTAATCCTCATGCGAATCCTGGGAAGTAAAAATTATTTTTTTCTTTTAAAGAAACGAAAAGTAAAGCATGAAGAGATGAAATTATTTGTCCAGATCACATTGTTAGTAAAGTTAGTAAGTTGTAGAGCCAAGATCCAAAGCTAAACCTTGAGTTACATAAAGCAAAGATAAATTTACTTTGCCATTTTCATGTTTGCAACAAATAGGAGATTGGACACTTTCCTTCTTCTATAATCAGAATTGTATTAAAAGCAAAGGCAGACCAATGATATTTAACAAAAAAAATGGATGCACAGATATTATAAGGACAGGCATAGTCCCACTCATGTTCCCTAACTCTTGGTTAATGTTTCTCCATTGACTTCTAGAGGACAGCTTCCAGCCTGTTACCCAACCCCAAATTTTCTTTCTCTTTTAAATTCCTCATTTTTTCTTAAGATGATCTTGGTTATTTATTTATTTATTTATTTTTACAATACTGCTTGCCACATTGTTGGAAGAAGAGAGATGCTGCAAGCAGCTTGAAAAATTTTGTGCACTTTGTCTTATGAATCTTTCTTTTCAAGATCTGCCAGACCTGTGAAAGTTAGATCTGCAGTGCTGAGTGCTCCAGGGTTCCACTTAATGATAGCCTTTCTGTGTCAGAGAGGGAAGGATCCTTTGACAACATCAGGCCCGAAGTGGAATATCACACACATCAGAAGGACATTCAGTGCTCCAAGTACATGAAGTACTATTCAATTGCATAGAGTCAAATAGATGTATTACTCATGCACTTCCAGAATGCTTTAGAGTAATATGCATTGCAAACATCTAAAAGAAAGTGTTTCCCAAAGGGCTACATTACCGTATGCATATACAAATGTGATTACAAATCTTAATTTGGTCTGAAAATATTATTTCTTATAAAGGAAAACTCAACTCTAACTCATTGTTTTTCATTTCCTGATGAATTTAACTTTAAAAATTTTTAATATTTTTATTGTTGACAGTATAACAGATATACATTACCCTCCTTACCCCCCTCTGTCCAGCCCTTATATCCCCCAGGCCTAGCCCACAGACACACTATTATCTGTGTCCATGGGCTATACATGTAAGTATATAAATTCTTTGGATTATCTCTTCTCATTCCCTACCCCTGAGATATGTTAGCCTGTTCCATGCCTCCATGCCTAGAGATTTATTTTTTTTTATAAATTAATTTTATTCATTAGATACCACAAATAAGTGATATTATGAGATATTTGTCTTTCTATGATTGGCTTATTTCACTTAGCATAATAATCTTTAGTTATATCCATGTTGTCTCAAAGGGCAAGAGATCCTTCTTTTCTACAACTGCACAGTATTCCATTTTGTAACTTTACCACTTTTTTATCCACTCATCGACTGATGGGCACTTGGGCTATTTCCAAATCTAGGCTATTGTAAATAATGCTGCTACGAATATAGGCCTATATTATTAATTGCCATCTTCTTTGACTCTAATAGCATTTATTGTCTAACTTTGTGTCCTAATACCATTGTAAACACTTTGCTCCTAACACAAGGCTATCTTTAATCAGAGCACAATGAATCTATGGTGAATAGATATGTCACTGAATACTAGATCTCAGAACTCTGTGTTAGAGGATAGGGTTTTTCTAACTTATCGAAAAAAATCAAATTTTTGCATATTTTTCTAGATTTTTGTTTTGTTTTTCTGCTTTATTTTTAAATTTATTTTTATTAAGGTATTATATGTGTACATATCTTACCATTGCCCCCCCCCCACTCACATAAATGCCCTCCCTCCCCAAGTTTTTCGTCCATTGGTTATGCTTATATACATGCATACAAGTCCTTTGGTTGATCTCTTATCTCCCCCAAATCTCTCTATCCTCCCCGCTGTAATTTGACAGTCTGTTTGTTACTTTACTGTCTCTGTATCTAGCTTTTTATTCATCAGTTTATAATATTCTTTATTAAATAAAATTACTATTATTTTTTTATAAATGTCCAACCACTTAAGATTCTCTGAAAAGAACAAGGCAATATGTTGCTGAAAGTTGTTAAAATGCTTGTTTTAGTAGTAATCTGCAAATACTGTTGTGATAATAGACTATCATGAACAGGAATGAGAGGGAAAGTGGAAGCCAGTAGATGGGATGAGAAAGGAAATAAGAAATACCTTCAAGAGTCCTGCCAGTTCAAAGGGCAATGATATTTTTCTGGAGAAGTGTTTCTAATATCTGAATACTTTGCTTTGATTGCTGTTGATTTCAGAGAGGAAGTAGTCAGAGCTGCTGCTGGTACTTGCTTGACTGTTCTAAGTGCTGAAAACTTTACAATATCATTACAGATGTTATTTTGATTAAAGATGCTCAGTTGATGTTGCCCAGAAAAAACCATTGGGCTTTTGTCATGACTGCTTAAATATCAGAATTTTCAATAAGGATTCAATTTTTGAAGCATAGTTATAACTCAAATGTGTATCTTTGATATCCCCCCCCCTCAATTTATGGTATAATTTTTAAAGGGGAAAGTTTTTCAGGTGGGAGTGTGGGAGAAATTTTAGAGAAATGAAGTCCTCAATGATGAAATATGACTTTATCACCCAAGTATGGAATCATGTAAATTAGCATTTTTATTTTTTAATGAAAAGTTTATATCAGAAACAGTGTCAAAGGGTGGGAAGAGAGATATCTCTGGATGTGTGTACATATGTGTGTACTCACTAAAAGTTCAGCTAAATTAAGTTTCAAAAATTTATATTTGGACCAATAATGTATCCACTTCCCTTTTATAATAAAATGAGTAACATATTACATGTAAAGAGTAGACCCTGCTATTTGTGATAAACTGAGATAGAAAAACCTATATATTCTGGTTAATTCTTTTTGAAATCTGTAGTGACATTGAAGCTGGAAGTCAGAGCAAAACTCCAAAGGTCAACATGCAGTGGGGAAAAAAAAGTGTAGTATAAAATACAGGACTAATATAAAACAGTTATATATATTAACCATATCATTTTGGGATGATTTGCTCATTTTTTAGAAGGGGCAAACCCACTCAATGTCATGATCATAAATCCCAAGTAACAGACACATCAGTATAAAGGAACTTGGGACTCTGTACTCTACCTCTTTTTTCCTCCACCAACCTTGAACTTTTCTTCCTTGTCCCCTTCTGTTTTTCTTGTCTCTTCCCACTTCAGTCAAGGTGAGGATCCTTGTAGGCCTAACTTGGGCAGAGGAAAACATTTCAAGCCAACCTTCACTTTCATAAATCCTGAGTAGAGACTTCATTATCATACAGAAGCAAATTCACCTTCCCAAGGGCAGTGTGCTGTGGAAAGGAAAGAATTACTCAGCTGTTACTGCGCCTATCCTCTAGCTTCTGATTTGTGTGCCTAATACCTTAAGTTGGGAAAATAAGCAGCTTAAGATGATTTTGCACTAGAATCCAACTTGTTAAGAGGTGGCTAAGTTTATGAGTGTTTAGGCCTGTGGGTAAGCATTTATTTTCCAAATCCAAGCATTTATGGAAAATTCTATCCTGTGTCACTCAGCAATGTGCAGGGAAAGTCTAAAACTGAAAATCTAGGCTGAAGATAGCTGATTAGACCCCTAGCAAGTCTGAAGGCTCATGACGGGAAACACTCCACACCTGCATTTCTTCCCTTTGGCTGTCTCCACCTGAATTCCCCACAGGCATCTCAAACTCAACCTGTCATCTTCCTCCTATCTCATATTCCCCCCAAAACCTGCTTCTCTTCTGCAGGCCTTTATTTATGAGGATGGCCTTTTTATCCTCATAATTATTCAGGCTTGAAAATTCTGTCATTTTTGTCTCCTTCTTCTTATTCAAACCACCATAACCCTATCCCCCTACCCCCGAATCTAATCAGGTTGTTAAATTCTGTCAAGGTTGTGTGTTTTTTTGTTTTGTTTTGTTTTGTTTTGTTTTGTTTTTAATATGTTCTTATTGATTTCAAAGAGAGGAAGGGAAAGTGAGCAATAGAAACATCAATGATGAGAGAGAGAATCATCCATCGGCTTCCCCCTGCATACCTCCATACTGGGGATAGAGCTCACAACCCTTTAATGTGCCCCAACTTGACCAGGAATGGAACCCGTCACCTCCTATTTCATGGGTTGATGCTCAACCACTGAGCATACTGGCCAGGCCTGTAAAGTCTCTTTTTGTCACATTTCTGATCCTTTCCATTTCTACTATTGCGTTTACTTTTTTTTTTTTTTTTTTTTTTTTTGCCTCTCACTTCAATGATTATGATGATTTCCTGAAATTTGCTTAAATGTAGTGATTAAGAGTGTGGACTAACCAGACCATCTATGTTGGTTTAAGGTCATGTTCAGCCACTTAGTGACTATAATCTTTGGAATGTCTCTTATATTCTCTTTCCTTTGTTTGTTTTTTTAATCTATAAAATGAAGATGATTATCTGTACAGCAGAACCTCAAATACTGCCATTTTGTTTAATGCCATTTCATTATAACATTGTTGAGGTGCCTTAGGAACTTAACTCTTGTTTATATCAACTTGCCTGTGGTAAAATTGGGTTCATTACATCTTGACTTACTTAAAGTTGCAGAACCTATTGACAATGTTAAGTGAATACTTACTGTACTTTCATAGTATTGTGAGGATTGAGACTATTTAGTGTCTAATAAAACCCTAAATAAATATTAAGTACTATGAGATTATTAGATCCTACTGCCTTCAGTGTTCACCAGTCCTCAAATTTATTCAATGTAACACTGTAAGATTATCTTAAAATACCTGATCAATTCATCTCTCTGTTCAAAATTTCATTAGTGAGGCCCCATTATCACCTTGTCTTTCACAAATTGGATTATAGAAGAGGTTTGAGATGAAGCCACTTTGGAGAACCTTTGCAGATATCTTTTGAGTTCCAGAGGATGAAACTAAGTCAGATAAACTCCCTCTTAAAATAGAGAGCACATGTGCTGATCTTGGGCTATCTGAGGAGTTAACAGGGTGAATCTGGGGTGTTTTTCTCCAATTGTGTGACTAGACACCAAGATAGTTGCATTTTAGTTGGAAAAGCCCTAAGTAGTCCCAGTTTTAGACCAAGTTCTAAAATTTTTGTGAACTTAGGCAAATTGATTTTTTAGGTCATAGTTCTTTCATCCAACAAAATAGAAAACATAATGTGAATATACTATTGATAGTATGAGTCAAATGAGATGATTGGTTTATATGTAAAAACACTTTGTAAATTTTCATGGAGTTTCCTCATCTGTGAAATTGAGATAATATACCCCTGCATAAGGGACTACTACATGAGGATTATATAAAAATATATGCAAATTTACAAAGTGTTTGAAAATATGATGCCAAAGGAAATAAGTATTTGGCATCATCATCACCATTATTAATATTCATATTATATACCTATAAAATGTATGACTTTATTATGGTAGCATTTTCATTATGATTTTGCTACTAACTTATTGTTAGGGTTGCAAAGGGAGAGAAGGATTTACTGATCCCTATTAATGATTCCTTTAACCCCTTGGCAAAATCTTCATCTCAGAAATTGAGTCTTTAATTACAAGAAATTTTGAAAATTATATTTTGTTGGCATAGTGCTTTGTTTATTTTAAAGGGGGTTCATAAATATATATACCATTAGTCCTGGATAAAGCCTTGATAATTAAGCAGAACCAGAATGATAAACATGAATTGGGAAGTAGACACATTGAAGCCATAGTTTTAGGCTGTGGTCACAAAATAAGCTCACAATGGATATGGTGGATCCATCTGGCTGCTTCTGCAGAGACCTCCCAGACCTCTGGTTATGCCTCTGCTATTCCATGGCTGACATTCCAGGTGAACTTCTGGAAAGCAGGTAAAAAGAACATAGATGGCTTCTAACTCTCCAAACACTAAACAGTGTCCAAACACATAGTAGACCTTGATGACTACTTTTCAAATTAATGTTTTAAAATATCTTTCCTGCTGTTTTTCTTCATAATTCTGAATATAATAAGATGTGATTTGTCCAAAAGTTTTCTGCAGCATCAGTGTAGGAGCTTCAAAAAGGGAATTAAACTTCTGTAATTGCAGGATTTACAACAGAATTTAAGAATGATTATCTTTGGGTGGTGGTATTAGATGCAATTTGCCTTATTTGGGGCTTTTTCTGCTTCTCTATACTTGCCACCAGTTTTCCTCCCATTACATTTTATGTAAAAACTAGAGACCCGATGCACAAAAAAATCATCCAAGAATAGGCCTTCCTTCCCCGGGCTGCCAGCACAGCCTTCCCTCTGGTATCCAGGACCTAGGCTTCCCTCCTTTAGACACCCGAAGACACTTGGGACACAGGCTGGCTTCCCTTAGGCCCCAGCTTTGTCAGGAAGGACATCCGAAATGATTTCCAGAAGACATCTGGCCTAATTAACATATTACCCTTTTATTATTATAAATAAGGATTATATTAGACTGACAACAGTGCCACATTTTGGGGCTAGTATATTACTCCTCTACTTGCTTCTTGAAAATGTCCTTCACTTACCTGATTCTCTATAAAATAGGGATAAATAATAACAATCCTATATAATAAAAGAGTAATGTGCAAATTAACCATCACTCCATCACACCCACCAGCCACACCCATCAACTGTGCCCACTGGCCAATCAAGAGTGATTATGCAAATTAACCCAACCAAGATGGCTATGGCCATGGAAAGAGCAGGAGGGAGGCTTGGGTTTCTTTGGCAATGGAGGAAGCCAAGCTTTCTGCACACCCTGACTGGCCCAGCCCTCTGCTTAAGGCTACAAGTTTCAATTAAAGAAGATAAATCCCCCCAAAAAATATCAGCAGCCAACCAAGGAGTTGGAGAGAGCAGGCTAGGGTTTTCCCAACGGAGAAAGCCAAGCTTTCTACATGCCCTGGCCGGCCTAGGCCTCTGCTTAAGGCTACACAGTTTCAATTGTAGAAGATAAATATATCCCAGACACCAGGGCCTCTGCTTGGATTGCCAGGGTAATAGCCAGCCTGCGAACTACCCCAGGCCCCTCACTCAGGCTGCCCCACACCTCAAGGGAACACCCACCCTGATCTGGGACACCCTTCACAGCAAACCAGCTGGCCTCAACCCATGCACCAGGCCTCTATGCTACCTAATAAGAGAATAATATGCAGATTGACCATCACTCCAACACACAAGATCACTGCCCCCATGTGGTCAAAGATGCCGCTCCATGTGTACATAAGATGACTATCACAAGATGGCCAGCAGGGGAGGGCAGTTGGGGGGCAATCAAGCCTACAGAGGAGGGCTGGACCTTCTTGAATGCCCAGTCTTAGACAGAGAAGCCTTGAGCATGGGTGTATAAGAATGAGTCTGTATTGTAAGGCCAGTAGCCATATAGCCATCAGACAAAACAGTTCTTCACAGCAAAGTTCTACACCGACTGGTGAACAAATACATCTTTCCAAAAGCAGCATTAGTCTCTGTACCCATAGCTATTATCTGTGCAGCCACATGCTGCCCTTAGACTCACCACCTCATATAGTAGTGGCACCTGAACTCTCTGCCTCAGCAGCTTCCCCAATTTCTCCAGCTTTTCCTGTACACATACTAGCTACATCCCCAGAGCCTGTCTTTTCTCCCCAGCCTCTCTCCTGTCTCAAGTATACTGGCTGGTTAACAATATGTATTATAACTTTTAGACAAAAGAGGACTCTAGCCAACAGTGACATCATATTTGGGTCATAGAAGGGTACAGTGTAAGGTGAGATTGCTGTAGCCTTGCAGCTGTGTATAGCTCTTGGACACCCTGATTAAAATTTCCATGTTCAGAGTGGCCTTGGCTATCTGGTGTATTATTAATAAGGCCTCCACACTCTAGCTTTGGCCATCTGGCAATTCTGACATGGTTTCCACACACCTCTACCTGTTTTTGTTATTCCCCAGGTTATAAATGAGGGGATGTGGGCCTCCTCTGGCAGTGTCCTTTGCTTGACTCTAAGTGTCTACAGAGATGGAGGCCTTATGTGTTTGGATGGTAGGCCCTCCCTTTCCACCTCCACCTTCACATACTTCTAAGAACACTGGAAACATTGAGGGTGTGGGAATGAGCCACTTTCTTCTTTCCTCCTGCTCTGGGGTGTGGACAATTAAAGATTTCATTCACTCCTGGAGAGGGTTTGCTAGAGGGGAGATGGGGAAAAATTGGCAGGAAGAAGAACAAAGAAACATCCAGGGTAGTTTGCTATGCCTCAGATTCCTCAAACTCAGCAAGTCCAAGGATAAGCTCATATCCTTCCCAGACCTGCATCAACTGCTCTGGTTAAGGAGATTGTGGTCTTCTCACTCACTGAGGATACAAACCTCAGGACCATAGAATAGTTGAGAGAAGGATTTCCTAAATAAGAATTTACTAAATAGTTTTTCAAGGATATTTACAACTTGAGGTCAAGGTACTATTTATTGTCTTTGACTCTGAAGTCTACCTCATTCTCCATATAGAGGCTGTTCACTAGTCTCCCTTATTTTATAATTTCCAAAATCCACCCTCCCTTTCAAGTTCTGACCACTAAGCTTCTTATTCAAAGCTGCAGTCAAGTCCATATTTCTCCTCTTATTAAAAGTTTTCCTCAGCCCCCAAGTGTTTATAGAATAATCCCTTATAGGATAAGAATAAACTTTTTAGCCTAGTTTTCAATATCTTCTATTACTTGACCCCAATCTATTTATTGAGGAAGTCAACCTTTTTTGCTGACTTCTTCCTTATGTAGTAGGCTTAAGTCACACAGAAACATTCAGCAGTTTCTGTACAATTTTTTATAATTTTTAATGGAACTATTATCGATATATGAATTTATAAGAATAAAAATGTGGCTAGATATCTAATACATGTCTCTTTATTAGTTCAATCTTTCTACCAGATGATTCTGTGCCTGGGGAACTGACTGCTGGTTTTAAAGACTGGAGTTTAACTTTCTAGACAATGAGCAAAGTAGAGCAGACTTGAAATTCAGTATTTAGATACTGTGCAACCTCTGCAATGATATGTAAGATGTTATAGAAAAAGAAGAACCAAGTTCTTTCTTAGAACCAGTTCTAAATTATGTAATAATCATATTGATGGCATAATATCACCATTTATGATAGTAAACTTTGTTCTTGGAGCCCACTTTGCTTCTTTGGGGTAAGGGAATGAACAAAGGCAGAACTGGAATGATAATCTACCATGGTTGAAATACTCTTCCCCTACAATACTTTTGTAAGGAGTTTGGCTGGGAAAAACATATTACCAGCCTCTAAACCCTTTGGAGACATGAGAGTGGACTGTGTATCACAGAAAGGAATATATATAGGCCTTAAGGTCAAGCAAACCAAAGAGAATACCTCACTACTGTTAAGTAGGCTCTTTGAATAATTTGGTTTCCATTTCCTCATAAATATAGAAAATGATATCTGCTTTGGAAGCTTGCTATATGATATATATATATATATATATATATATATATATATATATATAATATTATATTATATATACAAAGTGTCTATTAATAAATAGCAGCCACATTTCATATCATACCAGGCCATAAATTATCAGAGAGAGTTTGCTATATGCAAACTGTGTGCTTCTGTGAAGATATGAATGCTTACTTTTCTAGGCCACCTCCAATTACTCAACACATACACACACACACACACACACACACACACACACACAGAGGTGGGAGAAAAATGTCTTCCTCATTCTAGAGTGGAAATGAACTGGTTAAAGACTTTAAACTCAAGGATAATATTCAGTATCTATCTCATTTAGGATGATTTATAGAGGTACTCCAATACTTTCCCATACATGATGCATGCCTTTGTATTATGTCCTTTTACTTGGAATAACCTTACTTTTAATCTTTGAATGTGCACTTCTTATTATATTTTTATGTTCCAATTGCCACTGCTTTCAGGATTCACTGATCCTTGAGTCAGTAATGGAGTCTCCCTCTCTGTAATTATAGTTTCTCTTTTTGTGGTTTTCTCCTACTACTTTTTAAAAACAATTATTATTTCCTGGTAGAATTTGAAATACAGAGGAATTTTCTTATTTCATATGAATGTTGCCTGGGGTAGTGTTTTGATCATAGTTCCATTGAGCACACATTTATTAAATGTCTAATATTGTTGCTAAGATAGAGGTCAATGCTTTACATCTTTAAAACTACATTGTCTCTGTGGCTTAAACTGATAAGTCATTTTGTTTAGTATTCATTACTTAGCTAACATAAACTCCACTGGGCTCACTCAGATTGCAAAAAAGACCAACTTGGTCTCATTGACCTTTAAATAATTATGAAGAAGCTACTTTGCTATTCTGAATAATTTCTTCTCACTCTCTAGGAATGTAAGGTGATATGGTAGAAGGAGACTGAAGTTGTACCGAAAGCATCTTCAGAGGATTGCATATAAGTGCAAATTTTAATTATAATGATCAAAAGTTCCCAATGGTGAACACATGGTACAGGATTAATTAAAGACCATGTTCAAAATCTTGCTCTTACAGCCTTTTGAATAATCTTATAATGCAAATAGAATTAATTTTGCCAGACACAGAAGTGTTCTGCCACCTCTTAATTATGTTATGGAAAGATAATTTATTTGGCTTTATTTTTAGATTAGAGGCCCGGTTGCATGAAATTTGTGCATGGAGGGGGAAACCCCTCACCTTAGCCTGCACCCTCTCTAATCTGGAATATCCCTCTCTCAACCTGGGACTGCTGGCTCCTAACTGCTCACCTGCCTGCTCCTTGATCACCCCTAACTGCTCTCCCCTAACCACTTTTGCTTTGCCCCCTGCCACTTTGGCTTTGTCCAGAAGGACATCCAGAAGGATGTCCAAAGACAATCAATCTAATTAGCTTATTACCCTTTTATTAGTATAGATTAATATATTTTTTGCATAAGCAATTTCTTAAGTTTTGGTTAGGATAGAAGATTATATATCTATCTATCTACCTATCCATCCTCTATTTATCCATTCATTTATTATATGCTTGGGCTCCCCCACCCTTGACTCAGAAACTATTTCTAAAATAGAAACATTTTAAGATGAGCTGGTAATTTAATGCCTGTCCTACTAAGATATAAAACATTTAACTGTTTTTGCCTTGAGCATTTAGCCTTAAACAGGCATCAGGAGGGTGTGGTTGTTTTTTCTTATTTTTTTATTCTCCTGCCTTATAGTTTCTGATCAAACACTTCTTTATGAAAGATCAGGTGCCAAAGGCGGAATTTAACATTGAGCTACATTTTTCATGTCTTCTCTCTTCAAAAATCAATTGGAATATCAACTTCTCACAATGTATTCAAGCAGTAAGAAGAGTAAAAAAGACTTAGAAATTAGAAACTGTATATAAACTCCAGGTGAGTCAGCAGTGTGGTAAGTCATCAATACAACTAGTGTTTTGGGGTAAATTAATAGAAGGAATTATCTGGAAGGAAGGAGGGTGTTTACAAGGCATATTCCACAGTGATTGGGTCACTGCTGGAGTGTCGTTTGCTTTTCCAATGAGTACATTGGAAAGATGGAACATATTCAGAAGATGATAACCTGGCTTTTCAGGGGCTTTAACCTAGTCCAATGAAGAATGGTTGAAGAAATTAGGTGTTTGTTATTTGAATAAAGAGAGAGATCAAAAGAGATATTCTATGATTAAAAAAAATCACTGTAAACATTTGAATAATTTTAATCAAACTTAACAGTCTATATTTTCTTAATAAAAAATAAATTTTCTTGGTAACTTCTTTTTGGTAATTCAACCATATAATAGAAAAGCTGTTTGAATTGAATCCTTCGGATTTTTCCTTTAATTGTCCTGATGGAGCCCTCTTTTCCTAGCTTCCTACCTTGAAGCAGGTACAAACCATTGTGCATCCCATTTAGCAACCAAAACCCCTGTTCTAGGCTCACAATTTAGTCAACACTGCTTTGATCCTTACCTAACATACCCATCCCTACAGGGAGAGGATCCCTCAGGGCCAAGGGATGTGCCCAACCACAGCCCATGCCCCTTTCTAGGCTACTTGTTAATAAAACCAATGGCAGACTCATCTGATTTATTATTAGAAGTACAGAGTCCAGAACCTTAGGACCCACTTCAACAACTGAATCAGAATCTGATTTTAAATAATTACCCCAGGTAATTCAAATCCACAAAAAATTTTGCACTGTTCTAGCCCACCCTCTGGGTACCTGAGACCCTAGACTTCTCTATCCAAGTGGCCTTGTTTTGCTTTTAGGACCTGTCCTTCCAAGAGCATGCCATGCTGCCAATAGACATACATTTAGGCCTGAAAGGTGACCAAGAAGTTACCATTTGGAGAGTGGACCTATAGATGGAACTTGCAGATGTGAGCTGCTTGTTCTCACTTATGTGTACAAAGTTGTCCCACTAAGGAACTGAGCACTAGAACTGAGAAATAACAGGAAGGATCCTTGGTCTACATTAGGGGTGTCGAACTCAATCAGAGAAGGGGCCAAAATCTAAAATCCAGCCTAAATCGCGGGCCGAATGGTTTACTGAACAGTCATAAACTGTCATTGTGATGGAAACGCAGCGGAGTGCAGTGATGACAGCGTGGTGCGGGCCACATTGCAAGGCCTGGTGGGACGGATTTGGCCCGCGGGCCTTGTGTTTGACACATGTGGTCTACATCTTTACTATTGCTATGGACCTAGGTAGAAATAGAAAGCTCTGCAGTTGAAGCAAATCTTAAGTAAAAATGCAAAACAATACTATTGCAACATGTAGATAAATCAAAATATCCCCATGCAAACTCTAGCTCACTTACCCCCAAGTATATATATGGTGGAATGCAGGTGAATTAGTGGCATTTCAGGAAAGATTTGGAATATCTTAACTTTGTACATAGTTTAGTATTTCACACCATCTTATTTCTTTGTGCCCCACACCTCCACACCACTCCACCAAATTTATGATTTGGCAGTTTTGGGTGAATGCAAAAGAAACTGGCAGGAATGCAAGATAATTCTGAAATTTCTTCTCTTATGATTTGCTTTTCAGAGTTCTGCTTTAAACCTCTGAAGAGAGGCACCAGACACTCTGCATACAGTTCTACAATTGTTCCTCTAATTAGGCATTCTTACCTCCATTTTACAGATGAGAAAACAGACTATGAGGGTTAAAGTGCCTTCCTCAAGATCATGTAGTAAATAAAGGCACTGAGGTTTGAACCTAGGTCTGCATCCTCTAAACTCTATTGCTTCTTTCATTATATCCAAATGCCTGGAAAATAACATGGTTTTTTGTTGTCTGAATTTTACTTGTGATACTAGAATATAACACTTTAGGCAGAGATGGAGAGGATCACTGAACATGCAATCTTGCTGAACACTGAATGGCCATACAGATTATGGCCACAAGGGAAAATGATGTTAGTTTGTAGACTACATCTGTGTGTGGAAGTTAGATGGAAATTTTTGCTTGTCAACATAATGTATTATATGAAATGCATAAATAAATGTCCCCAGAAAATGATTTCATAAAACAGAGAAAAATATGCGTCATGTTTTATCTTTTTAATTTTTTTCATTTAAAATTTTTTTCAAAGTAGAGAAAGCAAAATGATCACAGTCTTAGGAATATGACCCAAGGCAAGTATTATGAGAAAATAGCTGGGTTCTTGCTCTGTCAATCAGAGAGCCCTCTATGCCCTTTGCCTCCCTGGACAGCTCAGGCTGTTTACCAATGAACCATAGAAAGTTGGGCCAAATGTTTGTGGTAACTGGTCTCTTTTATTGCCCATGTATGCATTCCAGCCTTTCTATTCTGTCTCCCTTGAGAAGAAATCAAAAGAGATGAGATTCATAAAAATGTTTTTCTCAGAAGCTTTCTCTCTTTCTTTCTTTCTTTCTTACTTTCTTTCTTTCTTTCTTTCTTTCTTTCTTTCTTTCTTTCTTTCTTTCTTTCTTTCTTTCTTTCTTTCTTTCTTTCTTTCTTTCTTTCTTTCTTTTAACTCAGTTACTCTGTGCCTGTTGAGACTTGGTTATTTGGAATGCTTAAAAGTAACTTCCTTTTAAGAGAGTACATTAAAACTTTCACAAATTCTAGGCCAAAATGGTTTGCCAAATATCCTAATTGATAATAGAGGGAGTTGCCTCAAAATTGTTTTCTTTGTAGTGTGACATTTTACCTGGTAGCTTTGCAAGACCTGCCCTCTTTTCTCTACACGTAGCTGCCTCTTGGCACTGAAGGGCCCTGATTTAGACCTGTTAGGCCAACATCTTCAGCACAATGCTTTCAGAGCAGAATTACAGACATCCTGCAGGCAAAAGTATAGCTCCATTGTCCTGGGTGTTTCTCTAAAAATCTCATGCACAGCTCAAAATTGATCAAGGATTCCCCACCCCCCTCAACAAACATTTTAAGAGTTTAGTTGTAAACAGTACAATTCAGAAATGTAGACTAATTCAGGAGCCAGATCAATCTGCTCTGAGGACTGAGTAATTTTGTTTTGTTTGACTTTATTTTTTATAGTAAAGAACCTGGGAAAATTGTTTGGCTATGTACTACAAAATAGATACTTTGAGGGAAATTAATATGATTAGACACGAACCCTATTCTTGAACAACTCACTGTTCATTTGGTGATATAAACAAGTATAGAAAATTACATCTTGTTGGGGAAATCATCACTAATGCTGTCAGATAGGCTCAGCAAATTGAGTTGTTTGGAACCCCAAGGAGTCATGGTTTTGAATATTGGAAGTGAATGCTAGAACTGCACATGAAAAGCCTGGAATGTCAGGCCAGGAAAGCTTCTGAGTTTTATAAGCAATGGAAGCCACTGTAGGTTTCTGAACTCTTGGATCAGCACTATGGAGAAAGGCAGAGGGTAGATTAGTTCAGGTGAAGAGAGAGACTACAAATACAAATGTGAACTCTAGAATTATTGTCTCTACATAGGCTCACTGGGAAACAAACAAGTGGTTGGTATAAATGTTCCTTTTCTTCCTTGCCCTGTCCATTCATAGCGTGTGATGGAATTAGGAGGGACTGTGGAACCGGAGAGACCTAAATCTTAATCCCAGCTCCACAATTTACTACTTCTTTGCTTTAGACCTTGGTTTCCTCATCTGTAAAACAAAGACTATAAATCTAAGATGTGTGTTTATGGTAAAGACAGGAAATAACAATTGTGTAGGTCTTAGCACATTGCTAAGATTATGATGGATTATAATGCCTTAAATATATGGTTTATTGTTTCCATGTAAAAATAATACAAGCTTATTACAGAAAGCAAAAATGTCTAAAACAAAAGTAATCTTATTGCATCAATAGTGTTAATATCCTTGTGTATTTCTTTCAACCCCTTTGTATGATTTCCACACAGGTTTAGTGCTAGTGTAAGTGAACTGGCAAAGAGCAATAGGCGTACTGTTACTTTTCTTCAGACAACTTTTTCCTATTGCCAGATTTTCTTTTATATTTGTAAGGAAAAAAACTGGTGGTCGATCTCTCCTTTCTCTCCCATCATTGCAGACACAGTCCTGCTCCAGACCTCTACTCTGAGCAACTTCCACCAGCAATGCCACTAAATGTCCCCTTTGTTACCATCCCTCAGGTCTCCTATACATTCATATAGTTTGAGTAGTACTTAGGGCTTTGTACTAGGAGACCTAGGTCAGAGTCCTACCTCTGGACCAGAAATATCGAGGTAAGAAACCTAGCTTTCACTAGCTCTGTGTCTATGGACATTTCATACCACCTTGAAATGTGGATTATAATGATGGATTATAATGCCTTAAATATATGGTTTATTGTTTCCATGTAATGAAACTCTGCGAAGTCCAAGGTCAAAGTGCTGACAGATTCAGTGTCTAGTAAGGACCCGATTTCTGGTTCACATGTGGCACCTTCTTGCTGTGTTCTCAAATAGTAAAAGGGATTATGGTTTCTGGCGTTTATTTTGTTTGTTTATTCATTTTATTTTTATTATTTTTAATCCTTGCTGGAGGATATGTTTTCATTGATTTCACAGAGAGAGGAAAGGAGAGGGAGAGAGAAACATCAATGTGAAAGAAAAATATCTATAGGTTGCCTCTAATCCACATCCTGATCAGGGATCAAACCCAAAACCTGGGTATGTGTCAGATGGGAACCAAACATATGACCTGTCAGTGTATAGGGTTCTGCTGCTCCTACCAACTGAACCACATAGAGCAGGGCTGGAGTAAAAGACACTAATTTCATCATGAGGACTCTGCCCTCATGACCAAATCACTTCCCAAAGGCTTCACTTCCTAATTCCATCACCTGGGTTACTGAGATTTCAGCATATACATTTTGGGATACACATTTAGACCATAGCAAAAGGGAATGAAATCCTAGAGATGCTGTGCCTAGCTGTAAACCATACAGAAAATTAGTATCAATGCTAGGATTAGATCTAACTTTTATTTTTGAACTTTAAGTTCAGGGATTTTACTACCATAACATGTAACATTTTAAGAACGAAATAATGTGGCACCCAATCTCACAGACATTTAACTTATTCTGTGAATTTATTTATTTATTCACTGTCATAAAACAAGGATTCATGAAGTGATTTCTATGTACCTAGCAGTATAAGAGCCATATTTTAGTCTAAGTGTTTGTTGTGTGCCTGCACATACACATACATATCCTAACACTGTGAATCACAAAATCTTAGGTTGTGTTTTTGGTTTGGGTCTTAGTCTTTATCTTCATCCTAAATATGACCACTTATTTCTAGGACAAGCACAACTGAACTTTTTCAAGAAGGTAAGCATCTGTTTTAGATTGGGTGATTCCATACCGTTTTCTATAATCCTTTTCATAATTTTCCACCCCTACTTTTTTCTGCATTTTGCTTTTGGCTTAATCCTAGGTCTTTTATTCTTTAGTTTAAGTTATTTATTCTTCTAGGAGAAAATAATAAAGTCAACCACCCTCTGAGAATTTTCCATATTCATTAAGTTATCCTAAGGCTTTATGCATAACCACTATAATAAAACATTATTTTGGTCTTTCACCACAGACATTAATTTATTGGTATAGAAAAAGACCTTAGAGGTGATCTAGTTCAACTACCTGGTTTTACTGATGGACTGCAAGATCCCAGAGATAAGTAAATGGTTCAAATTATCCATCAAGCTAGTGGCAAATATAGCCATTGAACTCACACCTTCTCACTGTTACTCAAGAGTCTTACCATGGCACCAAATGCCCCTAGATTCTCTCTTTATGAACACTGCTGATCTAGGTTTACTTTATCACTTACCTCTCCCTCAAGTAATATACCCATAGAATTTCTTGGCTACCCATGTCAGTAAACAGTTAATCTCACTGAGCCCAAGGCCCTGGAAACTTCTGGGAGGAAGCCAGGTGAGCAAAGAGAACAGATAAAGGCAGCACCTGCCGATGGGTTTGGAACAGCCTGGGGACATGGAGAGAATGTAAACACATTCTGCAAATCTTATTGTCTGACTCTGTGCCAGCGTCTTTTGGGTTCCTGTCATGGAAAATATTTTGTCTGAGGTCATTCAATGAGCAAAGGAGCATTGAATCCCTTCCAGGGTGCCAACTCAGTTCCCTGCTTTTGTACAGATTAAATAAGCAAGGAACTAACATTTCATGGGCCTAGAAGGCCCACCTTTCAACAATACAGCCTGAAAGGAGACATTAAGAAAATATATTGTGCTGTTCTGAACTGCTGTCTCCCTTTCCCTGCCCGCCCTCCTCCTGCACCGCCTCCCTCTGTTTGCTCACCCATACTTACAAGCACACGCCCTGCATTTAGAGCAAGAGTTAATGTCTGTGCTTCCTCATAAACCTTGCTTTGGGGCCTTGAGCTATGTTTTTAATTCTGTGGTGGAGCTTTGAGATTTGAGATGTGTAGAAAGGAGGGGGCAGCTGACTGAGGCAATAATGGAAGGTGCCATTTTTCCTCCAGAGGAGCCTGGGCCCTTCATTGAGTTCTTCTATTGGGTAGTTTAATACCTCAACCCGGTATCTGTGAAGGCCAAGAGTAGAAAGTCAAAGGGAAGAAAGTTGGCTATATTGTGCTATACAAAAGGATGTGTGGCTTCTCTCCAAAGGAAGAAGAATGTGTGGAATGAGCAAATTAACCCAGACTGGTGACTAGATGTCATATTTTTCTAGTTCAGCTAAAAAATACTTCAAGGAGAGGAGTTTTTCATGATGGAAATAATTTCTTCTATTACAAAGCTTGTTATTGAAAAAAGTCTCACCTCTGTTCAATTTGCAGCTCCTCTCTGTGTTGTTAAACTGCATTTATTTTTCATGTTTTGTTCTTCAGCACATCTGTGATAGTTTCTTCTGTGTAAGCCTTATCTTTTCAACATGGCTTTCCATTTATTATTTATTTATTTATTTATTTATTTATTTATTTATCTGGTGAAAAATGCAAACCGTCTTTGGGATGCAATGATGATTTAAAGTAGTAATTGCTTAGGCCTTCTACCCTGCTGACAATTGTATTTGAGCAGAATTCTGAGTCTTAGTCACTAAGTAGAATATAGAATTAATGTGACTAAAGGAAGAACTCTGATCTGTGAAAATTCTGGTCTTCAATTTATATATCTATAAAATGAAAGAATTGGAAGCACATCTCTAAGGGGCCTTCCAACTTGTCCATGATAAGGATCCAAAAGGGGCTGGGACAGAGTCATACAATAAGATTTGCAGAATGTGTTTACATTCTCTCCATGTCCCTAGGTTGTCCCAAACCCATCAGCAGCCTAGGATACTAAAAATATTTATTATAACCCCCCCTTCTTCCATCAATTACTGATTTGTCTTTATAGACCTCTTCCTCTACTTCTGTACCGTTCTGTGAGATTTTGATGTTTACTAAAAGTGAAGAGTAAGAAGTGGGAATGGAGGCCAAATACAATTGGTTTCCTTGACTTTAGAAAGTGGAAACAAATAGGTTATAATTGTAAGAGAGAGAAATGCTCAACCTCTCTGACTCCATCATCTTCAAACCTGCTTTACTTCCATGGCCTTCAGGTAAATAACTTCTTGCATGTAGAACTGTTAATCATTGGGGGAACTGTGCTTGTTGCTTGAGTTTTACAAAAATAACCCCTTACCAGAAAGTGTCTCTCCCAAGGAGATAAAGGAAATATGTATTGTTTATCAAAGATTTGCAGGTACCTCTTGACCACATTTATACCAACCAGGGTCAACAAACTAAACACAATCTTTCTTGAACTGCTGCTGGCACCCAGATATCTGCAGTCATCAATCAACTCTTTCCTCTTCCATCTGCTTTCCCCTTGACATAAAAGAAGCCTGAACTCTGTACTTTCTTAAGATGGATTTGAGGCACCACTAAGTCTCCCATTTTCTCGATTGATGCTGTCTCAATCAATAAGCCTTTTCTTACTCCAAACTCTGACATTTTGAGGTTAGCCTTTGAAGCATGAATTTTGGACCAGTAACAGGGATAATGCTGTTTCTCTTCCCCCTTTGTATTTTATTCCACTAGTAGTTCTTGACTCTGTGATCTGATGATACTTGGTTAAAGTCTTTATCTTATTTCCTATTAACTTCACTATTTCTACAAAAGAAGTGTTAAAAAATTGTTATGGGGGTTAAATAGCATTTAAAAAATAAGAAGTCTCTAACAGTACACAATATGCACTTTAATACATACTACCACTCAATATTTGCTAGTTGGACAGTGCCTTACATAATACAAACCATTTTTATTAGTTATCATCTTGCTTCTTATAAAATTACTGCTATCTAAACATCAGAAAGTTGTGAAATGTGCAAAAACATTATACTCCGAGTATGATTTTGAGAAGAAAGCTACCAAGTCATTGTTTGCTTAGGGATTGTACCCTACTTTGAAAAATTTAGCCACAATAGCTCAGTAAGAGATATATAGTCTTCTTACCCTGATGACAAAGTTTTTGTAATTCCCTTCTTATTTCTAGTAATACCTTGTTTTCCTACAATCTCAGAATTGTTAATATTGAATATATATATAAAAATCTACAGTTCCATTTGAGATAGGGATTTTCTTCCTGACCTTTAACTAGAATTCCTGAGCAGACTTTTAGCCCACAAAAGATGGCAGGCTCCTTAGGGCAATTCTTATAACTATGTGTCTAATTGGAAACAAGGCTATGTTGTGTAATGGCAGAACCCTAACTTGGAATGTATTTAGTAACTATAGCCCAGAATGAAGAAAATATACCTAAACAAGGTTTTAAGAAACTATGGCTCTCACCAACTAGGCCTCTGTATAGTGATGCTTTGGGAAAAGCTCTGGTCCTCTCAGTTTTCCCATCTCCAGAAAAAAAGAGACTGGGTTTAAGAACTTTTCTAGTTCTGACATTCTATAGTTTATAAGGCTTAAACTACTATTCCTCTATACTGGCTGATTGTTGTTTTTACATGTTTGTGAAATAACGTGGTAGATACTAAAGTTGCCTAGGAGTCATGAGACAACACTTGGTGTAGTCTTTGCAGTAGAGGATATGTTCTGGAGAGGAAGGGAGGGCTAATCTGATTCCTATAAATTGAAGAAGACATAACTCAGAGGCTTCTTATAGATCCAATATCCTTGACTTTGTGAATGATAGTAGCATCATGTCCATAGCTATCTAAATTATTCACCCAAAGTTAGTGTAGCCTTAGAGTGTCACCATATGGAGACAGTCAAAAGAACATAGGGGAAACAGATTCAGAAAAAGAAATAAGCTTTTCCATGGTTATACAGCATTAAGTGTCAAGACCAAGAGTCTAACACTGGACTACCTGCCATCCTGTTCACTGAACTTTTTACTCTATCTTACTTTACTTTCCTCATGGAAAGCACAAGTAATTCTTTAATAAAGCATTCCTGGCCATAAAGATATCACGTTCACCACAATTGCCCTACTGACATTTGACAGAAGAGGAGATGATATATTTTCATAGTACACTGGCTTTTCTGAGAAATAACACCTTAATTTTGCCTTTGGAGAGACTAGTTCTAGATTTATCTTTCCATCTATTACCTCTGGGGCTCAGGTGAGAAGGTTGGCTGAACTTACATGTTTATAAGTATGCTACATCTCTGAAAAAGGTCATTGCCATATTCAAATTGATTGTCTTTTTAGAAATAGGGTCTCTCAAAAATTTCATGTGTAAGGGGTTTCCCTAAGGTGAAAGAATATAAAATGCACTTATTAGATAAGCCATCTTGGCAGATTTTCATCTCTTTTGGATAAAAGCAAAATTTTACCCAGTACATACATTAACATATGAAGTGGTAAATAATTCCATTGTGCAAGTTGTTTCAATGGAATCAAGCCAGAATATTCCATTAACCTACACATATAGGATATTCACTAAACTGGGTTTATTACCAAGCAAGGGAAACAAATGAAGGGAAATACAAGGGGGATGATAAAAGTCACTATAGCACCTGAGAAGGTGAAGGGTTGGGAAGGGAACTTTAGAGGTATGTACAATATTTGTATTTTTTCTTCTTCATCATCATCTTCCTTTTTCTTTTCCTTTCCTTTTCTTTTTGGGCAAAAAATTAAGTATAAGAAAAGGTTGGTGTCAGCTTTCAAATCATCAAAAATCTGAAAACTAGACAGCAGAATGTGCCAGGCTCTCTTTTAACTTCCTTTTTGTAAAAAGCAGCTGAAGTACCAGCCAATTGAATGAAGGGTGCTATATGTTTATGTTTGAGATGGTGTTTTTTCACATCTCTACATGAATAAACATTCAGAAACCACAATATCATTCCCAAAGGAATTCTTCCTTAATACAGAAAGTCACAGATTTGTGAAGGGACCACAATTAAGCTCCAGTTTTTCATTCTAGATCTCAGGATTTAATTTCTAGAAGAAACAAGACCCCTGTGATATTCCATGGGGCTGTTTAGAATTACAGATAACTTAGCTTGTTGAATGCCAAGCTCCTGAGCTTGGCTTAACCTCTAGGGATCTCTTTGCAATCAGATATGCCTAAAACCACAAACCATGAACTCTGGTGGCCATATGGAAAGGTAGAGGCCACAGAAATTACAAATTTATCATTCATTTTGGCCATACACTCCTGCTGCAACTTTCTTCCCACCATTCTCAAGATGGCTTTTTATGGGTTTACTAGATGACCAGGCCTGGGCTAAATCAGAGACTGGCTGCCACCTGCATTTTGTGGGCCAGAATTGTGAGTTTGGTGGAAAAAGGCAGGGACAATGTCCCTGTGAGCTTTGACATGTTTAATGCTAAAATTTTGTTTCTTAAAGATTATATATATTTTCATATTTGGGAAGTGCCTATTTTTTTCCTCTCAGTTCTTTGTTTATATTTATGGCTCTGTGGAAATCTGTCATTTCTTTTTTCTTTGAAATCATCTCCCACCTTTACTGTCTCAGTTTCTGTCCCAATAACTTAACTCTTCCTTCTTCCTTTCTCTTTTAAGTCTTACCATGTTGGCATGAGGTCAATGTTCAAATGTCTATCCTTGACATCTGTCCAACCAGGCATTTCCACATAGAATTCTCAACCACACTTTGAAATCATCTGTTTGAAAGCAAATTCATCCTTTTATTCTTCTACTAAGAGGCCGGTTGCATGATATTCATGCATGGGGAGGAGGGGGTCCATCAGCCCAGCCTGTACCCTCTCCAATATGGGACATCCCTCTCAGAATCCAGGACTGTTGGCCCCAACTGCTCATCTTCCTGCCTTCCTTATTGCCCCTGGCCACTTCTACCTGCCAGCCTGATCACCCCCTAATCCCTCCCTTGCCAACCTTATTGATGTCTAACTGCTCCCCTGCCAGCCTGTTTGCCCCCAATTTCCCTCCTCTGCCAGCCTGGTCATCCCCAACTGCCCTCCCTTGCAGGCTTTGTCCCTCTCAACTGCCCTCCCTTGCAGGCCTGGTGCCTCCCAATTTCCCTCCCCTGCTTGCCTGATTGCCCACAACTGCCCTCTCTTACAGGCCTGATCTCTCCCAACTGCCCTCCCCTGTTGGCCATCTTGTGGTGGCCATCTTGTGTCCACATGGGGGAAGGATCTTTGACCACATAGGGGCAGCCATCTTGTGTGTTGGAGTGATGGTCAATCTGCATATTATTATTTTATTAGGTAGCATAGAGAAGAGACCTGGTGCATGGGTGGGGGCCAGCTGATTTGCCCTGAAGGGTGTCCTGGATCAGGGTGGGGGTTCCCTTGGGGCATGAGGTGGCCTGTGCGAGGGGCCTGTGATGATTTGCAGGCCAGCTATGAAACCCAGAGACCCAAGTGGAGGCCCTGGTACCTGGAATTTATTTATCTTCTACAATTGAAACTTTGTGGCCTAGAGCAGAGCCAAACTTCCTGCTTGCTCCCTAGTGGCAGCTGTTTCTGTTGGAATTTATGTTCTATAATTGAAACTTTGTAGCCTGGAGTGAAGGCTTGAGCTGGCCAAGGCTATAGAAGCTTGGCTTCCTCCATAGCCTGGGGGAATCCTAGCCTCTTGCTCTTCCAGCTCCATGGTGCTGCCATTTCTGCTGGAATTTATTTACCTTCTATAATTGAAACTTTGTATCCTTGAGTGGAGGCCTGGGCCAGCCAGAGTATGTGGAAAGCTTGGCTTCCTCCAGTGCCAGGGAAACCCAACCCTCCCTCCTACTCTCTCTGGCTGCAACCATCTTGGTTGGGGTTAATTTGCATACTCCCTCTGATTGGCTGGTGAGCTGACTGGTAGGCATGGCTTGTGGGTGAAAGTTAATTTGCATATTACTCTTTTATTAGATATCTTTGGAACAATTCAACTGTTTGATAGTTAAGCCACTTTTCTCAGCAATGATATAAAGGCTGACTGAAATGGTACAACCTTTTACCATCCTTTATTTTTTGTTTTAATGTAATGAAATGGCTAATATAAAGGGAAACTCCTTTTTCCCCTGTTCTTTTATTTTGTAGGAGACAAGGAGAAGGCCTCAGGATCTACTGGGGGAGCCTGCAGCAGCAGTCTCTATTGTCCCGTTGGAACCCATGGTCCACTGAGGTGCCTTATGCTACCTTCACAGAGCATCCTATGAGATATACCAGTGAGCAGTTCCTTGAAATTTGCAAGGTAAGAATTCGCTCTTGGGTTAGCTTTGTTGCTACAGTTTTGTGTTTCTAAAGCATGTACAGTAAAAAAATAGATAAGATAAGATACTAGGAGCCCAATGTACAAAGATTTGTGCTAGAATGGGCTTTCCTTTCCCTGACTGGCAGCACCACCTTACCACTTTGGCCCAGACCCTGTCCACTCAGGCTCCAAAGCTCCTCTTTCTGCTCTGGGAGTCCCACCTTCCCACATTGCCCAGATAACCTGAGAGACAGGGGTGGGGCAGAACACCACATTACTTGGTGCCTGTGAATGCAAATTAACTGCCATCTCTGTTGGGTTAATTTGCATATCACTCCTGATTGGCTGGTGGCATAGCAGAGGTACATTCAATTTGTGTTTGTCTATTATTAGATAAGTTTACTTGAGGTTTATATAGGTAAAAACTCAAAGAGGTTTATATAAGTTTTTAGTAAATGGAGATGTTTTATATATTTTAAAAATCTTACCAAATAATAGACAAACATGTAAATTGACCATACCTTTGCTACGCTTATAGTCAATCAGAGTGACTATGCAAATTAACCCAAAATATGGTGGTTAATTTGTATATATAGGTGCTCAGAATGGAACCCCTGTTATGGATCGCAGGGAGCTGGGATCTGCTCCAGCACCAGGCCGAAAACCTCTGCTGGAGGCTTTTTGTCTGGTGCCAGAGCAGACCCCCTGCAATTGATCACAGGGAGCTGGAGGTTGCTTCAGCCTGGTGCAGGAGTGAACCTCCTGCGATCGATCTCCTGGTGAGGAAGGTGGGGGTCTGCTTTCGGCCTGGGCAGGAATGGAGGGATTCACTCTTGCCCAAGAAGCTTTCGGCCTGGGCAGGCCTGGGTAGGGACAGAGCCAGTGATCAGAGGGAGCTGGTGGGACCCTGCCCAGGCCTAAAGCTTTGGCCAGAGGCTTTAGGCCTGGGCAGGGCCCAGCCCTCAATAGGTGTGAACTACAGAGGAAACACCTTCTCTGACTGCACATTGGCTAAGCTTCCTGTATGCCACTGGTAATATTCTTAGTAACTTGGGTAATAAGAATGCAAAATGGTAATCTAGGGTTTTTCCACCACACTTCTGGAGGAAAAAAAGTGAAGGTCTGCTGCTGGAGGGCTAAGAAATGTCATATCCTGTCCTAGCCAGTTTGACTTAGTGGATAATACCTCAGCCTGCAGACAGCAGGGTCTGGGTTCAATTCTGATCAAGGTCATGTACCTAGGTTGCAGGCTCCATCCTGGCTAGGGCCCAGATCAGGGCTCATGCAGGAGGCAACCAATCAAAATGTTCCTCTCACTTTGATGTTTCTCTCTGTCTTTCCTTTTCTCTTCCACATTCTCTAAAAGTCAATGGAAACATATCCTCAGGTGAGAATTAAAAAAAAGAAAGAAAGAAATGCATATCTTATGAAAGACACATCTTGAAAATGCCTAAAGAAAGTTGTCATTTTTTCTTGGTGAAGAGACTAGAGTCCGTGTTGATGAAAACACCTTGGTGGCTGGGTGGCAGTGGCTGCAGGGCAGGTGATAGGGCAGGTGGTTCCTTCTCCTGATCAGCCTGGTTGCCTCCCACAAAGGGAGGCCAGACTGCGGGGCTCAGGGGGTGTGGGCCTAAGCTGTCAGTAGGACATCCCCTGAGGGCTCCCAGTATGTGAGAGTGGGCAGGTTGGGCTGAGGGAACCCCCACCCCCAGTGCACAAATTTCATGTACCAGGCCCCTAGTATATGATATTTATATTATCCATACCATGCTATTTCTGTCTTGCTAATTTCTTAGCAGAAAATCATAATGTAATATTGTTTGAAAATTATAGTAGTTGTGTTTGTCTAACTACGCTTATTACCCATTGGATGCATGTAGTATTCTATACATAATTAAATTCTAATTATTTTATTCAGAGGAGTGTGGATAATGTGCACTATGAAGTATGCCTCTGTAGTCATATTTACATCAGTTTTTTCTCAGCACTTTGGTTGTCTTATCTCTAATTGGAAATAATGAACAGTGACCTTTTTCCCAAATTCATTGGATCATTATAAGGTTAAATGAGATGATGTGTTAAAAAAATGTTCTATAACCTTTAAAGCAATTCACAGTATTTTATGTCCATAAATCGCATCTCACCAAATAGATTATAAATTTATTGGTGGCAGGTGGATTCACTGTTACTATTCTTTCTTTTTCCCCAAGGAAACATAAGATAAAATATTCTAAATAAAAGAATTGAACCATGCATGCAGTGAAGATTAAACTTTACATTTTCAACAAAACCAGATAGACACATACAAGTTTATTAAATGCTTATACATTCTTGCCTTCCCTGTCCTTTCTATATTTACCTTCAGGTGCTGGCATTCACTTTAAATATCACAAGTCATTTTATATAAATTCAGAACATGACAACCTGCATGTAAAGTCTTCTGTGGCTAAATGGTATCCATTGCATTTCTTGCATTATTTTAAACCCACTTATTCATACAAGTTTATATGTATATCAAAAACAAATATTTTAAATCTATGCCCCTTATTCTAAAAAGGATATGAGGCAAAATGTATGATTAGAGACTAGATGGGGTTTTTAGCATCCTTTAAGTAGATTGGATTCCATTCTGCTCTCAGGAAAAGTCAGTGGTCCTCTCCAGATTTAGGCAATAATCTCAGGGATTTATGGTTTTAGGTTTATTCTGGCTCCAAGCTACGTATTACAAGCACCAAATTAGTTCATTGTATGGATAATGTTTCTACTCTTCCTTCTATAATCCTATTTCAATACCTCAACCCAAGCATCAACAGAATTCCCTAGACTGACTCTTTACCACCCAACATCAACAAAACAAAACAAAACAAACAAACAAAAAAAAGAAAACCAAAAGAACAACATAGCATTTATGCAAAGAAATTTATATGGAAGTAGACTCACTGAGGACATCAGAGAGAGAGTGTGGGAGTTTACATCATTATAACATCCCAAACTTCAAATGAAATATCAGATATCCATGGTTTTAAAAGACCTTATGGATAATAACACCCTAATGAATTGCGCCATAATCCTCTTTCCTCTTCTCTCTATCTTGCTCTTGCCACACCCTGAAATCTTGTTTTATTTTTTCTTATTAACAGCATACAGTAGTTTATCTGTTGTGTTTTTTTGTTTGTTTGTTTTTTCTTTTTGTTAATCCTCACCCAAGGATATTTTCCCATTGATTTTTAGAGAGTAGAATTCAGAGGGAGAGACAAAGAGAGAGAAAGACATCAATGTGAAAGAGACACATTGATTGGTTGCCCCTCATGCATGCTCCTACCAGGGCCTGATGGAACCTGCAAATGAAGTACCTGTCCTTGACTGAAATTGAATCCTGGGCTCTTCAGTGTGCAGGCTGATGCTCGATCCACTGAGCAAAACCAGCTAGGGCTAATTGTTTCTTTTTTAAAACTAGCTATTACAACTCAAGGACTTAATAATGTAACTTTCCAAAGCCATTCCCTACCTGTAAAGGGAATCTAGTTATTAAAATAATATATATTTTGAATGAATCGTAATTATAATTTATTGTATGTCAAAATAAATTAAACTTAATAAATAAATAACAGCAATAGCCATTGTTATTATATTAATCACTTCCTGGACCAAGTCTTCTTTTACTCCTCATACTTTGTGCATCAAGTACTTATTCTTTGAGTGTCCTTTGGTAGTAAAAATTTTGGGTAAAGGATTAAAAAACAAGCTCTATTAACTATTGAGAAATGCCACTGCATTACTCTAATTCCTATTAGTGCTTTGTTTTATTCTGTTAATGGGTAAACACAATCAAATCGTATAAGAAGTAAGTTGAAAACTAAAATATTGAAAGGGCCTAGAATAATTATCTCCCAAATACCCATGAATGTAATAAGTAAACTGGAACATTAAATTTTTCTCGGGCCTTTCTATTAGCCAAAGCTAAAAGGGAAATTTGATGTTGATATACCTCTTGTTGGATAGAAGTATGAACAGTAGTGTGTGTGTGTGTGTGTGTGTGTGTGTGTGTGTATGCATGCATGCACAGTCCCATACATGTGTGGACTTGAGCATAAGGAATGATTGGCTAGTTGGCTTGTTGGTTTTCAGTCAACCAAACTACTTTGTGGATCTGTTAGGTGCATTGCGTTTAAGGCTTTTCTTCATTATTTTTCCACCTTTTTTTTTTTTTTTTTTTTTTTTTTTTTTTTTTTAAATTCCTGGCAGCAGTCTGGTTATCTCTTTAGCCAAGCTATTTCTTAATTTAAAGACCACCCACCTCCCAAATCTGTAGTAAAACAAGTGATCTCCATCTGGGATGTGTGCTGATGAGTATTCTGATCCAGTTCTTAGAATCTTAGTTTTTCTTTTGTTGTTGGTTTTTATGTCACAATATTAATGTTTAGGACATTTTCCAAGACTGGCTTTGATTAAGACCCAATTATCTTAACATAAAAGAATAAATAATATAAAGATAATTCTGGGGATATAGAATACCTTCTATATGAATATTTTGGCATAACATAAGATATTAAAAGAATAATATAAACTAATTTTTCCATTTTCCTTATGAATGAAACAGTAAAAAGTAGAAGAATATGAGGAAAATTGCCTAACTGAATCAAATAGCTGAAATAATGAAGAAAAGAAAAAAACTAATATGGCACAGGAAAGGGAATCATAAAGAGCTGAGTTACATGCAGTAAAAATTTAAAAGTTATTTGTACTATAATGGGATAAATTATTATCCTTAAAAATCCAAATTTATTTTTCCTCAGAATCTTTTCTTCTAGGTTCTCTTTATTCAACAATTACTTTCTCACACCTACAAAGCACAGGCATTATGATTATTGTTAAGGATACAAAAATCAATGAGATAAGATTCTTCCCTTTGTGGAATGCATTGCTTAACTGAGGAAGCAGATAAAAAGACGAAGACTTTTAAATGAATACTAATTTACTTAAGCAGAAGTATGTATCAAATGAAGAGGAGTGGAGGCACACAAAGGTACAAGAAGTGTTCTTAGACACAGGATAATTCAGTTGAGCTTGAGTTTAATTTTATATATTTGCCACCACAATTTTCATAGCTTGAAAAATACAGGGTAGGGCCAAAGTAAGTATATAATTATTAATATGGAAAATAATACAATATTTAATAAGTAATAAATATAGGAATCAACTCTATTTTGAGTACTTACAACTATAAACCTACTTTTGCCTCATCCTATAGGTATGTGTGTTTAAATTAGGGTAAAAGTGGTAGGAATAAAGAGAAGATGAAGACATTTTGAGTTGTTCAGAATATAGACTCAATGGAAGAAGATAACTGGCAGGATATAATAGGTGAAGAAGAAGATTTCAAAGATTTCTGGCTGGATAGATGATGATTTCATTAATTTAAGTGGGGAAATCTAAAAGAAGAGTAGGTTTGGAGGTTCACTTTAGGACATGAATTTGAAATGTCCATGGAATATGGGATAGAACTGGTTGTCAATCAGTTAAAAATTTTGGTCTGAATCTCAGGAGAAAAAGCACACCAGTAACAGAGATTTCATTTAATACAATATTGGGTCAAAACTGACTCTTGGGGATGCTTGGTTAGGAAGTTACCCTAGCAAAAAACATTAATAGACATGATTTGAATTACCTCTTAGTCTCACTGACTAAAAAAATCATAATCACACTTATGCAATACTATGTCAAAATATGTTTTCTAAAATCCATCTCACTATAGTACTCTGCATCTGGCAAATATGATGGTCAAATGGTCTCTTTGCAGACATTATTGCTTATATCAGAACCTCACCAACACTTTCCAATCTGTCCAAATACTTTGCATTATTCATATAAAACAGTTGTGAGCCGAAGCCGGTTTGGCTCAGTGGTAGAGCATCGGTCTGTGGACTGAAAGGTCTCTGGTTTGATTCCGGTCAAGGGCATGTACCTTGGTTGCGGGCACATCCCTGGTAGGGGGTGTGCAAGAGGCAGCTGGTTGATGTTTCTCTCTCATCGATGTTTCTAGCTCTCTATCTTTCTCCCTTCTTCTCTGTAAAAAATCAATAAAATATATTTTAAAAATAATAATAAAAATAAATAAATAAATAAAACAGTTGTGAAAATAGGAAATAATAGTTTTAGGCATTGATCACATTATTCTAAGATATAAACATAATATAATGCAATATATATATGAGGCTAATATGCACATTGTCTCTGCGAGAGTTCGACTGGGAAACTGGGAGTTTGATCGCTCGCTAGCTAATTACCAGAGGTGGTGTGGAATGAATGAAGAAAGACTCCAGCCAGCAGCCAGAAGTCCCTGATCAGCCCTGATCACCAGCCAGGGAAAGGAAGTTGGTAAGGACCAGGCCTGCAAGAGAGGGCAGTTAGGGGCAACCAGGCCAACAGAGGAGAGAAGTTGGGGGCAACTGGACCTGTAGGAAAGGGCAGTTAAGGGGCACCAGGTTGGCAGAGGAGGGCAGTTAGGGGGGACCAGGCTTGCATGGGAGGGCAGTTAGGGGTGACCAGGCTGGCAGAGGAACAGTTAGACATCAATCAGGCTGGCAAGGAAGTAGTTAGGTGTTGATCAGGCTGGCAGGAAGAAGTGGTTAAGGGCAATCAGGAAGGCAGACAGGCAAGCATTTGTGAGCCAGCAGTTCTGCATTGTGAGAGGGGATGTCCAGTTCCCTTTTAGGCCTGATCCTACCAGGATCGGGTCTTAATGGGCAGTTGGACATCCCTCAAGGGGTCTCAGATTAGAGAGGGTACAGGCTAGGCTGTCTCAGATTGGAGAGGGTACAGGCTGGGCTGAGAGACACATTTCCCATGCCTGAATTTCATGCATCGGGCCTCTAGTATAATATAATATGATACTATACATTATGACAAGGCTAATATATCCTCCACTGTTTTATTAACTTAGCATTTGTAACTTGTAGTTTTATCTCCCCTCTTTTAACTATTGCCTTGCTGGGTTTTGATAGTGTGTAAAAAGTCTTGCTCTAAGTGACTAGTGAAAGCCCAGTGCTGGTGAATAATAGTGAATGTATCAGGGAAGCTCTACAGCCAAATTAAAGTGATTGCATTCTCTTTTTATTCTTTTCTGAAATCTTTACCTTTCATTGTAAGGAAATTATAAAAGTGAATCAATATTTTAGCAATTAAATGTGACTTTATATTCTTAGCCCCAATAAGAACAAAACAGATTTTGCCCTCCCAATACTTATATTAGAAAGGGAGAAGATTAAAAAAATGGAATTAACAAATTATAACTGAATGTGCAAAGTCTATTCATAGATGGATTCCCAAGGTATTATAGGAGCCCAGAAGAGGGAACAGGTAAATCCAAAAGTTAACAGGTGACATAACATTTGATATACATTTCAAGGTGGGTGATTTAAGCATCAAAGAAGGTGGGAAAAGTCATTTTAAGTAAAAAAAAATATGGTTAGAAGCTGCAAATTAGAAAGGTGTATGAATGGAATAGGATGAGTATGCAAATTAGAATGTGTAGAGACCTCACTTTTTTAGGAAAGGAACTTCTGCCTCATCCTCCTTTTCTCTCTACATAATTGAACATACTCATAGCTGCAGTATAAAGATAGCTCCAAATAAAATGTGCAAGGAAGATATAGACATGTTGTCCAGTGTGTAACTTCCCAAGTGATTTTCAGTGTTGTGTATTGGATGGACTTACTCTGTATCCCAGCATGCTTCACTTTCTACATAGGGAGACTGAAACTTATAGCTTGCAGGCTTGGAAAACCTGCTCAGCTGAGGAATGTGGCAGTGCAGGCATGAAACTAGGTCTCTTTACCCAGTGTAAACAGGAAGCAAGGGATGGTTGTAATAAGGAAAACTGAGACTCTGGGCAGTGGACTGCTGGCAGACAGCACCTGAAGCAAACCAGGTGCCCAGTTACTCAGCTGGTAAATAATAGTTGTAAAGTCAAAAATATTCGACACTCCCCAACCAACACACACACACACACACACACACACACTGCTATACCTTATCCTACCAAGTTCCTATGTAATTGGAGTTGTTAAAATTTGACCCCATGTTTTTAAGACTGGAATAAAAGAAGGAGGCAGGGGTGGGTGTATAAAAAGCTTTTAGAGAAAAGTATGTGGCTGGTGGCATTCATATCAGATGACACTGTGTTTTTGTCATACAGATTGAATTCAGGTGCTTGAAACACTCAAAACCCAGCTTGGGGACTTGTCCTTTTATCTGCCTCTGCTTCAACGTACTGCTTGTTCTGTCTTCCAGGCTCCTCCTCCTTTTAGAGGGTTCATAGAAATGACTACACATAAAGTGCATCTGGCTCTTTTTCAAGTTCACTGAGTATAAAATAGTGTCATCTCTTTCCTTATAGCACTTAGATTCTGAGGCCACAAAGAATTCTCATGCAATGAAGCTTATGATGAGGACTGGGGAGGCACTTAGTAATCTCATTTGACAAACATTTTTTTTTTAAATACATATTTTATTGATTTTTTTACACAGATGAAGGGATAGGGATAGAAAGTTAGAAACATCGATGAGAGAGAAACATCGATCAGTTGCCTCTTGCATACCCCCTGCTGAGGATGTGCCCGCAACCAATGTACATGCCGTTGACCGGAATCGAACCTGGGACCTTTCAGTCCGCAGGCCGACGCTCTATCCATTGAGCCAAACCGGTTTTGGCAGGAAATCATAATTTGATGATGATGATGATGATGATGACGACGATGACGATGATGACAGTGGTTAATTGACAATGTTTATTGATTATTAGTTGTAGGTTTCCTTTATGGCCCTTTGTAATATGATTCCAAATTCCAGCTTTATCCTATTTGACTTCCTCACCCTTTATTGAAATGCATGAGCACATGTGTACAAACACAAAGAGCTTATATACAAACTTTATTCAAGTTAGTTTAATCCTTACAAATTATGAGTTAGATCCTATTAGTAGCCTTACTTTATAGAAAATGTACTATAAAATTCAGAGAGGGGCTAGTGATTATCATATTTGCAACTTAAGACCAGATCTATTTGATTTCAATACTCACATTACATCATGCTATACTTTCTTTAGTTTAGTGGTTCTCAACAGGGGATGATTTTTTCCCCCAGGGGATATTGGACAATGTGTTTAGACAATTTTGGTTGTCATACCTGGGGTGTGGTGCTATTGGGATTTAGTGAGTGGAGGCTAAGGATGCTTCTTAACTTTCTAAAATAGTGTATCCTCTCCTTAAGCAAAGAATTATCTAGCCCTAAATAACAATGGTCTCAAAGTTGAGAAACCTTGGTTTAGATGTATAGAAAGACAGGCATGTTTGTTATTCTACTGCTTAGAAAACTGAATTAAAATATTTGAGTGGAGGTATAAGTGGAATATAATAGAATAAAAATAACTTTTGCCTTGACTATGTGGGAATGTATTGTGGGTGAGATAGCATTTAAGCTTGATTTTTATGATGAATAGAAATGTGGGCACTATAGATGTTGTGGATGGAATAGCCAGAGCTAGAGATTCCTAGTCAAGTTAGTACTCTTGTTTTCTTAAGAGACAAAAGCCATTTTAAAATAAAATCTTATTTAGACCCTAAATATATAAAACTAATAAAAATAGAGCAGGTTTAATTGATTCTATTGTAGGAACATAAGCAGGTTACCTGCTTGGCTTCTTTTCTTCCACACCCTCTCCCCAAATCCTCAGGAATTTCTGTCCCAACATTATTAATAAGAGAACTTCCTTTCTTCTAAAAATAATCCTGTTTTTATGATAAACTATATTGTCATCCTTTTTATGAGGGAATCCAGTATTCTAAGGAATGTGGTTTGAAAATTACTGAGTCTTATTTTTTCTCTCTACCTTTAGAAAATAAGAAACATAAATTATTGCCTAAACATTAGAATTTTATTACTCTTAATAACTGTTTTATATGAGAGGGGACTTTAGGACTTAATTTAGGTTACCTGAGTCCAAGACCTTGCTCAGCTGCTTTCTAACTATTTGACATTAGATGAATCTCTAGAACTCTTGGGCCCCAAGTTTACTGATTAGATTCCTCCTTGCACTGTACCCAGTGCTAAGCATATTTTCCAACAATAATTCATTGAATTTGTTTATTTATAACCCCTACCCTTTTTCTTATCTTGCATAGGCAACTAACTTCACTTAAAGATATATTGTTCTTGATTTCTGGATCTATAATTATTTCTATGGAATTTTTAACTATAGACATGGACTTTTCATCTGCATATGTCTTCATGCTCTAGGCTCAAGTATCCAGCTGGCTTTTGTAAATCTTTAAAAGGCTTACTTGTTAAACACTTCAAAAACACATTTAAAACAGAATCCTTGAGCCCTCACTACCTCTAACCCCTACTCCCAAAAGGCTTCTCCAACTTAGTAATGATAGTACTACCTACTCAACTGATGGGACCAAAATGCTAAATGTCATCTTTGATTCCTCTTCACCTCCTATATTCAATGATATCAGCAAGTACCATGGCTCTATCTTGAAGAATATTTCCAATTCAACCAGTTCTCATGTTCTCAACTGTTATCTGGTCCAAACCACTATCATCTCTTGCTTGGACTACAGAAGTGACCTCAAACTCATATTTCTGCTTCCATTCTTTAGTCTAATGGCAATTTGTTCAAACAGCAGCCAGAATTATTTTTTTATAAACACACATACATGCAACGTTAAACTTGTCGTTAGAATCACTTCAATCTGAAGTCCTTAATATGGCCCACAAGATTGTTCATGCCCAGTGCTCTTACCCCTTCTTTTGGTCACTGTAACCTAGTCTTACAGGACTTTTCTGTGTTCCTTAAGTGAACTAAACTTATTGCTACCTCACAGCCTTTGCAGCGCTGTTATTTTCTTCCTAGAACACCTTCTCTAAATAATCGCCTCTTTTTTATCATTTGGACCTCAGTTTAAGTTTTGCTGCCTCAGAAAGACTTGCCCTAAACATAATATGTAAAGTTTTCCTCAGTCACATTGCTATCTATCCTTTTATCACATTTTATTTTCCTCTTAAAATTTATGGAAATCATTTGTATCTACTTTTATTTTTTGTATCATACAACAAGAATATAAGTCCCATGAGAGCAGGACTCTTGGTTGTCTACTCACAGTACAGAGAACATGCCTGGAGTATAGTGTAAGCTCTTCATCAATATTTCTTGAATAATTTTAGATACCCTTTCAACTTGTAGTGGCACACAGAGTTAGTTTACAGTATGGATAGAAATAATTCATGTACAAACAAAATTAAAGCAACTAAAACAAAATGGCACTGGCTAAACTTACATACCTGGTAAGTAAACTGAAAAATAAACTTTTACATATTATTTTTTATAATATAAAATTAAATTACATATTATTTTTGACATTAAGAAGCAAAGTTGTGCCTGAGGAAAGTTAGTTCTAATAGAGTTGAACACAAAAGTGAGATAGCTAAAATCAAACTCAGGAAAGTAATATTAAAATAATATCAGAAGAAAACTTATGGTGACTAAATTTGAAATGGACAAAAATAAAGATCTTGTAAAAGTTACAAATAATTCATTCAGAGGAAATTTTTAGATGAAAGTATAAATTAAAATGGAAAAGTATCTAGAAAACGTTTCACTGATTTGGATGGAAAATTATTCATTGAACTCATTTCAATTGTCTGGGTTTATTCTGAAAAGCCACAGATATTGGTATACTCTAGCAACTATATATTGTCTTATCATTAGTGACTAACTTTTTTTTCTGATATTACCTTATAAAAATGGAACTTAATTCAAACTGAGGCTCTAAAACGGGAAGTGAAATTACAATCTGTCACATAGCTAGCAAATTACAAATTTCATTTACATAGCTTTTTTTTCTCACTCAGTTGTGAGGTCAACTAGTAAAAATAGGTACATCCTAAATTTTGGTGTGCTTTTTGTTTGTTTGTTTGTTTGATTGTTTTTTGTAAGAAAACTAAATCTAATATGTAGAAATGGTTTGTCCAAGAACAACTTGTTATAAAATTAAGAAATTTGGATAAAACCATATAAAAATTAGATTGTGGTGAGACTATCATAAGGATATAGACATATCCTTTTTTATTTCATCATCACTCCTATTTTAGTTCTTTAAAGCAAAGATTGACCTCTTGATGGAGAAATGGGAAAAACAATTTATATAGTATGCTTAATAATTTGAATTGATAATAGAACATACTCTAAGAATTTTAATATAGATTAGTGATCCAGTTACCTAGGAAATAAATTTGGGTTTCATTGTGAATAGATCCTATTAAAATAATTATATATATTTAACTATGACCCAGAAAGTGAATGACTTTGGCTAAGTCATTTTTCTATATAAGAATTGGTTTCTAATATAGAAATGATGATACTTTCTATTATGTATCTGACAGCTTCATATTGGCATCACATGCTGGATATAAAAAAGCTTATCAGAAATACAAAGATAAAAGCTTTCTCAATCCATTTTCTCTTTATATTTCTGTTTAGAATGCTCCCTGAATAACCCTTTTATTCACTCAACTGAACTTGGCTTGATCAAAGAAATCTTTTTTTTTTTTTCCCCACAATCATTTTACTAAAAGTTAATGGAAGTCTGACCTAGTAATTCAAATATCTTTGTTAAGAATTCATCTTGCTTGATGTCTTAGTTGTTTCACCTCTGTTTGCTTCATTCTTAGTTATGTTCTCACTATGTGTGGCAAAAATGGCCATCCATACCAATAGCTTATTATCTATCAGTTTCTCAGTCACATTGCTCATGTGGCCATACCTAAACTAAGCTTTGTAACTAGAGGAATGGATTCCTCTGAGAGACTGGGCCTGTCATTGCTAAAGTCAACCCCACCTAAACTACTTGCACTAAAGGGAAAAGAGTGGTTTGCCAAAGAAAATTGAAATATTCTTACTAGTATTAGAAGAAGAATCTCAAATGGTGGAAAGGATGCTGGGTTGAAAAAACAACAGCTGTCAGGTAGGCCCTCCCTAACATATTCCACTAATTGAAATCCTATTAACACTTAAAAGATTGTCTTAAGCATCACTTTTTTTTTTCAGTCTTTCCTGACTCTAACCAAATTCTCCCTCTTTTGTGTTTCTTTAGCATATTCTGCTTATTTTTTGTTATTTGTTTTTGTGAACCTTGTATAATAATTGCAAGTTTATTTTTTAGATTATTATTGTGTCACTTGTTTAGAGCAGATACTACTATAACTTCTTTTTTTTCTTTTTACATCTTGAGAAGCACCCAAGAGGTATCTGATTCATAATAGACTATCAAGCAAATATGGGTTAAATTGACTTCTTAATGTTGCACAAATTATCCTATATAATAAAAGGCTAATATGCAAATTGTCCTCTCAACTTGGAGTTCAACTGGGAGTTCAACTGGGAGTTCAACCAAAGGGCAGAGCCAGCCTGCCAACATCCCACAGTCCCTCCCCGCAGCTGGCCCTGCCCAATTGGCCCTGTTTGGGTCAGGCCTGCTGGACTCCACTGTATAAGAATTTGTGCACCGGACTTCTAGTGAATAATAAAAATAAACAAGATAAGGTAGATGATTTTATGTGCATAACTTACTAAGTGATGAATTACTTAGTGATAAATTAATGATTAATTTACTAAAAGACTAAGAAGCAACATTAACAATTCTGAGAAATGATTCTTGTTTAAGAAGTAAGAATCACTGTAGCTCCCAAGAGTGGCCGACTTTTATAAGAACTGTTTGGGGTGGGGGTTTGTGTAGACCTAATCTGCATTCACTAACTTTGTGCCTTCTTTTTCTCTTCAGCTGTCTGGGTTCATGTCTAAGCTTGTTCTAGCTATCCAGAATGCCCTCAAGAGTTCAAGTGGATCTGGAGGAGGAAAAGAACTGATGGTGTTAACTGAACCCATTTTGATTGAGACCTACATGGGACTGATGTCATTCATTGGAAACCGCAACAAACTTGGTTATTCCCTTGCTCGTGGGAGTATTGGTTTTTGAGACTCTTTTTGATGTATAAGTATTTCATTCATAGATATATCATTTTTAAAGGTTCTGGTTCAGCCCACCATATCTTTGAACTGAAATAATTAACTACTTTTAAATAGTATTACATGATTTTAAATATTTAGTATCTTAGAAAATCTAAAATCTTGATTAGACCGATAGAGGTGCCCTTCAGATCTTATGTAAGGATAATCATTTCCTAAAACCAGAAAATAAATTTTCCTAAACCCATTAAATAATGTTATCAAATGAATATCTGATCATAAACTTAGGGCAGACTCTCTGGGTCCTTGTTCCTCTATCCTCTAGGCATTTTCTAGGTCTTGGTCTTTAGCCCTCTGATCCGGATCTTCTCTCTCATTGGGATACTCTGTATTATATTAATTACCCTTCTTAGGGGAGTGATTTCCAAATCCACATTTGCACCCTTGAAGATTCAGTCTTGCATTTGTGTCTGCTGACATCTATATCACTGTTCCAATGGCATCTTTCACATTCAGCATCTTTAAATGCCTGGATTTCTCTGTGTCATTTTCATGGACCCAGTCATTATTCTTGAAATCCACGAGTTTTGATTTATTTAAACGACTTGTCAAATACATTCCATATAGAATCTGCCTTAGTCTGTTTGGGCCGCTATAACAAAAAACCACACATTTGGTGGCTTATAAACAACTAAAATTTATTTGTCACAGTTCTGGAAGCTGGAAGTCTGAGATCAAGATGTCGGCATGGTCAGTTGAGGGACTCTCCTGAGGTTGCAAATATATTCTCACATGGTGAAGGGGCAAATGTGTCCTCTTGTGCTTCTTTTATGAGAGCATTAATATCATTCACAAGGACTCTGCCCTCATGACCTAATCACTGCCTACTGGCCCCACTTCGGGCTTTAAGATTTCTACATATGAAATTTGGGGTGGGGGATGAGACACAAACATTCAGGCCATAAAAGTGCCACATCTGTATGTGGCTTAGCATTATACCCCAATTCCCAGATGTCAAACTGTTCATTATTCTTTAAAAATTGTACATATACTTCTCTTTTCCATTCCCACAGGTATATTTTTAGATCAACATTTTTACAATTTTAAATTCTCCTAACTTGGAGAATGGCCATAGTCTCTTTTTTTTTTATAGGTCATAGCCTTTTAATTGGGGTTCTCACTCCAAGGCTACTTCTCATTCAATCTGCTCTGGGTTGCCAGATTCTTAAAGCACAATTTGATCATAGCAGTCTCTGCTCAAGAATTTTCAATGGCTCATTTCTGTTTGCAGTTTTTTTGTTCAAACATTTTTTTTTAATAGCAGGGCCTTTTGTTCTAATGGCTGTCAACTATGTAAAACAGATAGAAGTAAGGCCAAGATGATTAAAGTTAGAAGCGGTAATGGCACTAGTCTCCTTCTTTTGGGATCTCAGAGGGGGTCACTGTGGAATGTTTATGGATCTCAAATGGTTTTGAGGTGCATCCTAATTAATTCAGTTTCCATTGTTCTTCTTCCTTTTGTTTCCTTTTTGTATTTCATTGATTTATGTCTCATTTTTAACAACCTGAGAGATTATCTCATCTTTTCTCAATTCTTCAAGTTTCTTGTATTTTTCAAAATTCCAATTTTTACCTTATTTTTAATTTATTTTGAATGTTAAGCACCATATACATTATTATATTCAGCTTTTTTCCTTCCCCAAGACTCAAAGTTGAGAAACCTTGGTAAATATTCAAAAAAAAAAAATCAGGCATATTTTGTGTGTGTGTTTTGCTTATGTGATATCTATTTTTATAAGTATTTGAAAAACTTCCTCAATTCCTAAGATTTGTCCTCTGAATCATTCACAAACATCAATTTGATGGAGGCATTCAGAACTCAAACCTTGAATAAACCTCATTTCATTTTATCTTTGTTTACTTCCATTAGTATTTCGCCCCCTCTTCTCTTCCTTCCCAGCATCCACTTTTCCCCCATGATAGCAAATATTGTTACAATCCCCAAGGCAGGGAACTTCTATTCAGACTGTAAAAGGAAATGTTGAAATTTTTAGCTGTCCTGTCAACAGTAGTGGAAAGAAAAGTCGTTGGATTGTTTTGGCAGTGGTTCTGAAGTCCTCATAATTGGCAAATTATTATAACACTATTGCCTGAAAATCCCCATTTGCCTCAAGATAGTGGCATTTGTTGGCAGAAGCATCTGAAATGTCCAGCCCTTTCCCTTCGGTTACCATTTAAGGATCAGCCTGACAATTGACTTCTCTCTGCATAGTTGTCCTCTTTGTAACCTAAGCTGGACTGTTCCCAAATGACCTTCTAAAGGACACATTGTAACATCATCAATGGAATGAAATCAGAAAACCTGAGAGGAGGTAGATGTCTCTGAGCCCTAAAGTCCAGTCTGTAACAATAGAATATACATGTAATCTTACTGAAGCTGTTCAGTATGGAGAAGTCAGAGATGATAACAGGAGAACTGTCTTCACATTCACAAAGACTCTCCTGAGATACATGCTATAAAATAACAAATGTGACCTAGAAAGCAGGATTATGATCAGAGGATGAGAGAATATAAGAACTTGGATAGTAATGTTAAACAAAAATAAACTTCTTAAAGTTAGAAATGTCCAATAATAGGATGGGTTGCTCTTAGAAAGAGTGAGACATCTATCCCTTGATATGTTCAAGTAGAGACCAATCAAGTGGATATTGTGAAAGGGATTGCTGAAGATACAATTGATGTAATCCTCCAGGCGTCTTCAAACTACGGCCCGTGGGCCACATGCGGCCTGCAGAGGAGTCTGATCCGGCCCGCCAGGTTTTTTGGGCAGTGAGCGCAGCCGAGGTGTTACAGTAGGAATTAGTAGTTCATATAGTCCGGCCCTCCAGCTCTCTGAGGGACCGTGATCTGGCCCCCACTTTAAAAAGTTTGAGGACCCCTGCTTATGATCCTCCAAATCATTGTTGCTATTGATTAGATGATTAAACTCCTTTATGTTGAAAAGAATTAAATCAGTCAGGTGAGACCTAGGAAAATTACTTTAACTTTCCTAAGGTTTAATTTTCTCATATGCAAAATAGAGGCAATAATACCTCTTTGCCTTTTTCATAAAGGACTTGTGAGGACTTAATGGAATGAGGTAAGTTCTTTTATTAAAGAAAAGGCATTGAATACTTGCTTGCAGAATGATGTGGCTTCTGCAGCAGAAAGTAGGGTAACATCCAAAAACACTAAATTCAGTTCTCCCTTAGAATGATTTCTTGGTCACGGTAGACACATTGGCCATCTTTTTCTATGGTAACAATTGATGTTCTCACTTGGAATCCTCAGCAAACACCCCCAAATAATAGAACCTTATGTACATATGGTCTTTTCCTTCAGACAATCATCTGGAATATACCAATGAAGTTTCCAAAAGGGGCATCATAGGTTTGTTGGGAATAGGTTTAGATACAAAAGTCATTTAACATGAAGCATATGATCATTTAAATGTCATAGTTGGCCACCTTCTTTATCTGATTTTTATCCCATTCAGGAATTCCCTCTAGAAAAATCCCAAAAAGTCTCCTTTCAGAAACCGCTTGAGCATCTCTATTGAAAGCTTACTCACAATCTTCCAATACATTTTGGCCAGTTCTGATGGTTAGAAAGTTATCTTTCTGTTTACTTAGATCATGTAATGTCCATCTGCCATCTCTTTTATTTAAAAACTAGAGGCCTGGTGCATGAATTTGTGCATGGGTGGGGTCCAGCTGCCTGCCCCTATGGGGGCTGATCAGGGTTGGGCCAGAGGGCAGGAGGGGACATGGGAGATTGGCCAGCTGGCTCTGCCCCCAATCGGGGGGGGGGGCAATTGGGGACCAGGCCATCCAGGGAGAGGAGCTGTGGAGGTAAGGAGGGGCCGATCGGGTTGGCCAGCACAGTGTGTGTCATAGCCACTGATCATTTCAGTCATTCTGGTCACTTGGCTTATATATATATATATATATATATATATATATATATATATATATATGAGATATTGTAGATAGATAGATGATAGATAGATAGATAGATAGATAGATAGATAGATGATAGATAGATATAGATATTCTTATGTGGAGTAGTCTCAGCTTGGATCTCCATATCAGGATGTGGGACATTGGGCAAAGAGTCAGGGCTGACTAATACTCTGCTATATATAACAAAGTAGATGGTCAAGCATCACTATCCCTTACCTACCATTAGGCAATAGGGCTTCTTTGGAGGCCTGACATTTGACCAGCTTAAAAAATAGGAAAAAAGGGACAATTTATGAGTTTGGGATCTTTTATCTTAAGGCCCATTCTCATTGCCTTTACTGAAGCATTATTAAGGAATACAATGCTCAGGGCTGTGGAGCAGAAGGAACATAGGAACCATCTAATCCAAAGCTTCCATTTCTCATAGCAAAGGCCTAGAAATTGTAAAGAAAATGCTCAAAAAGCAGGTGGTGAATTTTTGGCAATACTGGGATGAGAGTATAGAGCTTCCAGTTTCCTATTCCTGATCTACTGCCCTTTCCATATATCTCCATTCCCAGAGAAAGGCATGTCATCTAAATCAGTATATCCTAGTTGCTGGGTTAATTCAGAGGTGAGAGGAAAAATGGATCATTGTTGTGTAGAGGGAACTTCCAGAAATTGCCTGAGTTTTCTTGAAGGCTAAGGTCACTCATAGAGCTCTCTGATTTCCTCTCTGATCAAAAAGCCCAAACAAAACTGCGGAAGACAACACAGCCAGCAGATTTTTTTTTTTTAAGTAGGGTTTACCTCTGCCTGGTATGTTGTGGGGCAGGAGAGGGGAGGGCAAAAGTATTAAATTTAGCTTTAAAGGCTCCTCAGAAATTCTTTGCACATAAGAGACCAAGTTGAAGAAAAGAAGATGACTGTGCCAAGGGGAAGAATGAGAGAGGCTAATGCCTGTGGTTTTCAAAGGTTAACAGCAACAACAACAACAAAAAAAGCCCCAGTATTTGCACAGGGATGAATACTTACTGGCTCTTGGCCAACAATTATACAAGGGCTTGTGCCCACATCCTGTAGCTGTGGTTTAGGGACGCTGCTCTTGAGTGACTTCTTATGCTTGGTGGCAGGAAACTATAGTCACTCATGTGTAAATTCAACTTTGGTCTGCACCTCCCACCACGTGCTCCTAAGGCAGGTAGGGGGCCAGATCTCCTGATTTCCTTGGAAATACCAGTTCTTTAGACGTTCAGGAAGAACTCCATTTATGGCCTGAGGAGTGTCAGAGACTTGATCAATACTTATCTTATTCCACTTGATTGTAGCAGCTGCCCCTTAGTACAATTCTGTCACCACAAAGAGGAATTATGATATCCATCGCTAAACCCTTGCTTTAGCATCAAAACCCAAGACCAAAAACAAAACAAAAAAGTGAATTAAATTTATTTTTAGGGCTGCAGCCACTGTGAAATCTGAGAGGCAAATAAATCATGACTCGGCTCCTGAGTCTAGATCTTTTACCTGATGAACTATTTTATACTCAATTATAAAATGTTCTTAGCAAACATCTCACAAGTCTCCTTTTTAGTGAAGCCAACTAGAATTTTCAATAAACTGTTCAAAGAGCAGATGGTGAATACCTGAAAATATTGGGGTTATATTCTAAAACCCCCAATTTCCTATTTCTGTTCCACAGATCTTTCCATTCCCAGGGAAAGGCACACCATCAAAATCATTGTATCATAGCTGCTGAGTTAATGTGAGGTGAGAACATAATAGGTCCGGCTTAATTAACTCTTGTGTGTTTAGATATACATGAGCAATCCTGATACTACATTATGTATGGAACATATATTGGGATCAAGTTCTCTAAGTCACCACCTTCTTGCTGACATATAATGCTTACTACATACATTGCAGAAATTTCTTTCCTTCCCTTTAACATTTTCTGCTCACTCTTCATTTAAGTTTCATTTAAGTTGAGATTAGAAGGGACCCTAAAGGATACCTAGGTTAGCCTCCTACCTATTGTAGAAATCTAATCTACTCCACCAAAACACAGCCAAGGCAGACTCAGTTTATGCAAAAACATTCCAAGATCAGAGAATCTCTTGCTTAACTAATTCTACTGCTTTTTATTTGTTGGTACCAGTAGTATACTCAGGTTTATATCAACCATCCAAATCTATGTCATATTCTAGTCAATAGGGAATTGGACCAACACTCTGATCTACAGGTCTAATTCACTGATGATGTCATTTTGATTTAACCATGTGAACAGGAAAAGAAGGTATTCTAACAATTGTGTGACACCAGCATGGAAATATATCCTCCAAAATTCTGGAGCTTGTGTCACCAAAAGTCACACTGGAGACTTTTTTAGAGTTTCAGTGGCCTGGAATATGTCAAGGTATACCTTCTAAGGCAGCTGGAAAGTTTCTGCTCTTCTATTACTAAGAAGGAACCACAATGCCTAACAAAGTTCTTTAGATTTGGGAAGCAGCATATTCCTTATTTGAGTTTTTTATTTCAACCCATTGAACAAATAATTCAAAATATTGCTAATTTTGAGTGAGACACATAACAAGAGAAGGATCTGGAGCAGTTTTGTGTTGGTGTTCATGCTGCTTTATCACTTGGGCTACATATACCCAGCAGACCCAATGGTGCTTGGAGTATCTGTGGCAAAGAGAGGCCCTGCATGTAACCTTTGGCCAGCCGCTATAGGTGAATCACTGAGTAGACATTAGGATTTTAAGCAAATACATTCCATTCTCTTAGATAACACTTTATTATTATTATTATTATTATTATTATTATTATTATTATTATTATTTTATTGCTACAGGGCTCTAGTAAAGACTATGGCCACCACATAGTAATAGAGTCTAAGCTGTCCATACCTAGGGTTTCATGGAGAGTTCCCTATACTCAATGGATTGAGAAAATAACTTTGAACTTCATTTTCAAGTGATTCTGTGTGATATGCTGCATCACCTGAATGTGAAGAGTGAGGACACCTACTCCGTAGTTATTCTGAAAGACACTGGTGATGGAAATTCCTGCGAGTAGGTTGAATAAATGGAATGCCATTCTTAGGCCCTGTTTCAAGACTACTTCTCATTTTATAAGAAAGAAGATATGGGTGGTAATGTGACCCAGTTACTGTCACAAGTACCTCATGAAGACACCACAGCTTGCTAGTGGCAGAGACATGATGCCACTTCTTCCATTCTGTCTCTGTCAGGTTGGGTTCAGTTTCACATAATATAAACCACTCTACTATTTTAAACAGAAAGTGTTTAACATTTGGAATGAAGTACTTACAATGTTGTTAGAAAGGCTGGAGAACAAGCTTAAGGCTGTGACTCCAGAAGTAATTCCCTGGACAGCATTGCAAAATTAGCTCACCAAAAGTTTAGTTATCTCTTCCACACACAGGAAGCTAGGCAATCAGGAAGTTGCTATTCCCACAGCAGGTACCAGGATCACACCACACCTAAGCTACAATCTAAGTATCATGAACTACTGTCTCAGGAGCCACATTGCATCTGCTAGGTTTACAAGAGCAAACTGAATGTGACACATCCTTCCCCCTTCCTTCTTATTTATTCCGAAGTGGAAAGAACATTCCATTCTTCCTCTTAATAGTAACTGCAATTTTTTTGAGTGTTCATAGATACCAGACGGTATCCTAGGTCTTTGCATTCACTATATCAATGAATCAATCCTCAGATACCTCTGAAGAATACATTAATGTCACTGTCACAAACTCTATTTAAATAAAGGAAAGCTAAGTGGAAAGAGGCTATGAAACTTAGCTAAGATTGTGCACTCATGGGTAGAAGGCATGGATTAAGTTAGAATTTAATCACATCCAGACCCTAGCTAAAATGAAATCTGAGAATTATAAAAGTTTCCTAATTTGTGTAATAACAAAGACTTACTAGAACAAGATGAGAATAGATGTTAAGTCAATTTTTCTACTGGATCCACAATTTGACTTATGTTAAAGATAGTTGTTAAGCTATTTTCTCCCCTGATTAACTATAAACTTTTTTAAGTATTCCAATTTTTCCTATAACACAGACCTTTACACATTTTAGGCAATTGATATATAATGTATTTTATGAACCTGATGTCATAGTCATTTTTATTTCAACCCATTTTGTAGCATATGTTTAAGCTTCTATGAAACCACTGCCTTTTTGTGGTCTGGTTTTACAAAGTGGCAAACCAAGCTAAGTCTTCTCCCTAGCTTTAGAAAGAAATAGTATTTTGATTTACCAAAAGCCTTTTTATTCCCCAGACTTTGTTGTGGTTACATCAAAACACATAGCAACACTCAGAATATACCATAGTTACACAAAGTGAGGAATGACATTTTATTGGGGTTAAAGAAAATAATAAAGACAAATAGTTGAGTGATGCCCAGAGCATCAGTCAGAAGCTTGTCAGTTTTATAATGGAGTTTAGTTAGTAGAAGTGTAGGCCCCACCTTGAATAATCAAACATGATGATCTGGTAGGTGCCCTGGCCAGAAGTGGTGTGTCAGAAAGAAGTGATGAGTTGAGGCAACCATCATTGATATAGAGTTGGAATGTTTGTCTAGACTCGATAAAGGTCAGGTAGTCACCTAATAATGAGTGATAGGCAAAACTTCAACTGTGTATAGATTCCTTAGAGGGTACATGAGTTTTTGCAATAACGGAAAATTCCACAATTTTATGCTGTCCAACACAGTAGCCATTAACTATGAAATATGGCATTTGAGACTTTGGAACTTATTTTTTATATAATTTTGTTTTAATTAATGTAATTTCATAGAGCCACATGTCTAGTGGCTATTTTACTAGACAGTAAAGGTATAGAATAAAAAAATATATATATGACTAAAAATAAAATCCTTAGTAACAACAATCCTTAGTAACAATAATCTTTGATTATTAGCTCATCTCCTCTCTACAACAATATAGATATTGGTGAGATAACCCTTGCTGTTCTCCAGCAACTCTTATTTTTTTTCTTTTGTCAAATATGTATTTACTTCTATATTATCCAGATTGTAAACATTTACAAATCAAGTGTGTCCCACTTGTTTTCACTTAACAATTCTGAGGAGAGTAGGGATGAGATTATAGAAGAAGGAATGTGAGACAAATTACCAACCGGTTTGTTTTAGTTCTCCCTCTTAACTTCCTAGTGCAAAATAATAACTCATTGTGTATATATCCTCATACTTATCATATATTTTATTACTTTTATTTTATTATAAGCCCATAAATTATTACTATTCTTGTTTTGAAGATAAATTAAAATAGAAATATATAGAATTACTTGAGCAATGTTGACTAACTGGGAAGTAGATAAACTAAGAGTCAGGTTTTCTAATGACAGATCACCTCACAAATCTGTTCTCAATAAGTGTTCTTACCACTGAAATTTGCAAAAATGTTATAAGTTGGGCTTCTTGCTTCAAGTCTACAATCCATGGTTCATATTGAAGCAGAGAAATTTGAAGCTTGCGTACTGAGAACAAATGTCTTTCAAGAAACTGTAGAAATGTTTTCAGGCATCTGGATGTTTCATGAACCAAATTGGCAAATGTTTGCCATGGATAAAGAATCATCTTAACATTAAACTAACATTTGCCAAATACTCATATGCTAGTGTATAGGTTAGGATACTTAATATATATTATCTTATTTAATCTTCGTAGCAATTCTCTGAGTAGAGAGTATATTAGAGATGAAATTGATTAGTTCAAATTTTATAATTCATCAATATGATTGAGTTCTCTTCTTCTGTAAATATCCAGTCATATTTCACAAATATGCATATTTTTAAGATAAACTTAATTTGAAAAAAATCAAATGAGATTAAAGGTGTGGTTGCTTTGAGGATAGGCACTATACAAACATAACAGTGATGAGTAATAGCAAAGCATTATATAAGACATTGCTCTTGTTAACAGCAATGGAGATGACCCAAATGGATTGGCATTGGGGAACTGCTCTCTGTGTACCAAACAAAAGACTCTGAACACTTTCAAATTGCTAAATTTCAATAAAGATTGTGCTGGAGTGATTACACAGTAAGAATGGATTCTTGATTCACCAAACACATCTAGAACATATCATTCTCAGTAATGTTAGGATTAATATAAACTCATTAAAGAGGTATCTCAGGCAGGGACAGATTTAATTTTTATGTGACTTATATGACATGGGGAATCTCTTTATGAAAAATTAATATTATAAAAAATTAGACACACAAGCCGAAACCGGTTTGGCTCAGTGGTAGAGCGTCGGTCTGCGGACTGAAAGTTCCCAGGTTTGATTCCAGTCAAGGGCATGTACCTTGGTTGCTGGCACATCCCCGGTAGGGGGTGTGCAAGAGGCAACTGGTCGATGTTTCTCTCTCATCGACGTTTCTAGCTCTCTATTTTTCTCCCTTCCTCTCTGTAAAAAATCAATAAAAAAAATTAGACACACAAACCAATATTTTTTGAATGACAAAATACATCTCCATCAACTATAATACAAAAAATTACAGGTATTACAAATCAGACTAATACTACAATTTTTTTTAAATCCAGAAAAAAAAACCTCACCATAATACCTTTGTTAAGATACATATACAACACTTTATACCCATTATTTTTTTTAATATATTTTATTGATTTTGTACAGAGAGGAAGGGAGAGAGATAGAGAGTTAGAAACATCGATGAGAGAGAGTCATCAATCAGCTGCTCTTGCACACCCCCTACTGGGGATATGCCCGCAACCAAGGTACATGCCCTTGACCAGAATTGAACCCGGGACCCTTCAGTCCTCAAGCTGAAGCTCTATCCATTGAGCCAAACCGGTCCCAGCTATACCCATTATTGACTGTACTGTATATTGACTGATCACCACTCTTATGACAATATTTTAAAAATTATTTCTATAGAAAGAATAGATAATGCAATTTTTCTTCAATTGCTTGAAATATATTTTTTGAAAATTATTATTGATAGTTTAGAAAAATTTCATTCAGTTTTGCAATTCATTATCCATAATGGAAAATGTTGATCAAGTTTCTGTTACACATGAGATATGAGATTTGGAAGAATTTTGACAGATTACCTCCAGACTCTGCATATTTTAAACCTTGTTCTTCTCTGCTACCCTCATGTTTCCTGTGCAGGTGTCTTAGGGTCCTTTTGTATCTCCATAATGGACATAAACTTTGGCTCTGCCATTTCTTTGACTCTTGGTGCTGGTTGTAGATGTGTTCTTGAAACTTAGTCTAACATCAAGATAATCATTAATTTAACTTTTCCAAAGAGTGGGAACCAAATAAGAATATCTTAATAACCCAAACTAAATTAATAGTTAACCTACCTCAAATTCCCATTAGCCAGATCTCACGAATGCCCAAGGCCATTCTAACTCCCAACCTTAGGGGAAGAGTGAAGGGAAGGGAAAAAAAATGGAAAAAAAGAGAATTCTTAACAAATTGCCATTAAGATATTTTACTTTTGAATGTTAAAAAAAGAAAAAGTAAAAAGACCCCGAGGATGCATCCTCAAAGCCTTGAAAGGAACGATTAAAGGAGGTATTTTAACAAGTAATCTTCTTTAGTTCACTGTAAAATCCACCCTGATCCCTGGATTGTAGAAGGAGTAACAGAGTTGGAGTGGGAGACCTTGATTCTAGCCCTGGTTCTCTCACTGATCCAGAACCTGGAACTTGACAAATTACAAGGTTGTTTCTCCCTCTGACATTGAGTTGTATCAAATAGAACTGTTTGCAAAATCAAAATTCACAGATGGTGACCTTCATAGGCTCAGAGCACCATCACATCTAGGCTTAAATTCAAGAGACAGCATCAACCCTCACCATTTTCACTCCGATTTTGGAAGTGGCTGCCTTGCTTTTCAAGAATGCAGTCAGTCAGCTTTAAAAAAAAGTGTAGTTTTGTTTTGTTTTGTTTTGTTTTTTTTGTTTTGTTTTTCAGGGACTCTAGTCCCCTTTGCATCCCAGTCATTTTCTTGTGAGTCATTATGATTGATGAGGGGCTTGTTTCTATGGTGACCACTTCTGCCCTTCCCAGCAGCTGTGGAGCTTAACTGGACCCTGTCACAACTTCTTCAGTTGGGCTGGGCATCCACTTAAATGAAGCATTTGGGGCAGGACTTGACAGCTCTGTGCTTTGGGCCCTGGAAGGGATTCCAGAAGGAGATGGGTGGGAGCATGGTGAAACCACTCATCTGTGCTCTCATTTTTTTTCCATGGGTGAAGGTCTCAAGAGGTCATGGCCTTGCTAGAAAGGAAGGTTAGTGGCAAAGTAGTTTTGAGGGTCTCTCAAATGCTGAAAGAAACATGTCTTGTTGGGTGGGAGTGTCCAGTAAAACTTCCCATAACATTTGCTTGTGACCTTCACAGAGAAATCTGCTATTTTCTCTTGTCCATTGGGATAAGTTTGCTACATCTCAATTTCTTTTTTTTCTTTTTTTTAATATATTTTATTGATTTTTCTTACAGAGAGGAAAGGAGAGAGATAGAGAGTTAGAAACGTCGATGAGAGAGAAACATCGACCAGCCGCCTCTTGCACACCCCCTACCGGGGATGTGCCTGCAACCAATGTACATGCCTCTGACCGGAATCGAACCTGGGGCCTTTCAGTCCGCAGACCGATGCTCTACCGCTGAGCCAAACCGGCTTTGGCATCAATTTCTTTCTTTCTTTCTTTTTTTTTTTTTTTAAATATATTTTATTGATTTTTTACAGAGAGGAAGAGAGAAGGATAGAGAGTTAGAAACATCGAAGAGAAAGAATCATCGATCAGCTGCCTCTTGCACACTCCCTATTGGGGATGTTTTCCCACAACCAAGGTACATGTCCTTGACCAGAATTGAACCTGGGGCCCTTCAGTCCGCAGGCCGACACTCTATCCACTGAGTCAAACTGGTTTCGGCTACATCTCAATTTCAGTGAAGTCCACTTCTTTTGCTACCAATAAACTTCATGATGATTTCTAGGTCTGTCCTCCTCTAGCTGCCATTCCTATAGGTTTGTATATATAAGACCAATAGTCATTAGCTTGAATGGAGAGCCATTATAAAAGTTAACAGACAGTCACAGCTGTGTTAGAGGATCCAGGCCCAAGTACATTCTAAAATAGCTTTCAGCCACAGAGGGCATGGAAGCATGCCGGGCTCCATGCTGCCAGGGAATGCTGCCCTGAAGCTTGAATTTTTCACGCCTCAAACTCATTAAACCCCCAGCCTTCATTTCACACATCATGTCCCTCCAGAATCTCTGGCTTCCTTCCTTCAAACACAACACCCTCTTCTTCCTCAGGTGGCTTCAACTGGTCCTTTACCAATTTGTTATTAATAATACTATCATTCCAAAAATTTCCGAATGCCAAGGCTATAACAGTAGGGAACAGAATGTCTACGTGCAGAAAAAATTGCTCTAATCATTAGAATTATTGGACTATAGGCATGTAGAGCTGGAGAAGGTCCTAGAAATCATGTAATTCACCATTATAGTACTACAGTTTGAGCAAAACGAGGACCAAAGGTCACACAGTGAGTTTGGGTCATAACTAAGAAAATGGAAACTAACTCCCTGCCCCATATTTATTTCTATTAAACCATTTTAAAATTATTATTCTTAGCACCAAATAATTTTGTGAAAATATTTAAGATAAGTTTTATAGAAGTAGGTACCTAAAACAAACATCTAGCCAATTGCCTTAATCTTTTGGTTTAGTTTTAGAGTAGAGCCTGGCCTAGAAGTGCCCAATAAATTATCCCCGACATACACAAACATTCTGTATATCTGTTTCATCATCCAAATCTCCAGGTACAAACAGCATAGTTCATAATGAAATACATTGATACCTACCCATATTCATTCAACAAGCCACCTGAATTACCGATTGCATATACAGTGCCCCCCTCTGGTAAAGTCAGAGAGGAAATAGTTAAAGCCTAATTGGGTTCACAGAATAGCAAGATATTGAGGAACCATCCACTTCCCACTCCTGTACCTGTGACTCTAGAATAAGGCAGATTAGGATACCTATTTTGAAAGGGTAAATTATTTTTAGGGAAACAAGGTGAGCATGATTAAGTTAAACTAGGATGCCCATAGAAGGCTTTTAGGGAAGTAATATTTTAACTGGTTGTAAAGGATGGATAGGAGTTTTACATGGACAAAACTGTTGGGAAGCAATGATCTAAGTTAGTGATTTCCAACCTTTTTGATATCATGGTACATATATACTAATTACTAAAATTATGTGGCACACCACAAAATATATTTTTGTTATCTGACAAAAATAGGTATAAATTTGATTCATTCACACTGGATGGTTATTATTGTGTCAGCTGATGTCTTTTTTTTTTTCTTTTTTTTTTTTTTAATTTGGCAACCTAAGGGAAAAGAGGTCAGTGCCCCTAACTAACTAGTCAGGTATTGCATATTTTAAAAATTCTTGCTGCACACTCATTGAAACTCACTGACCTAAGTGGGAGAAACAGTGGGAGAAATATGGATATAGGGAGAGCACTGAAGAGAAAATTCTCAAATAGTTATACTTAAGTTTATTTATGTCTGAGTTCCCATATCTGAAAACAAAAACAACACAAAACAAAACACTAAACAGCTAGGCTTTTTATATTTTGGGACTTCCTAATTTTAGCTATTTTCCTACAAAGAAGTTTCAAATTCTGGCTTTTCACTTTCTGACCCTGTGATGTTAAGCAACTGACCCAATCTTCTGTGAGCCTCTGTTTTCTTATCTGTATACCTGAGCCAGGGTGTGTGTGAGAATTAAAACAAACAAACAAACAAACAAAAAACCATAAACCTTTATGATTTCTTGGTATAGTACTTGGAACATATTGATATTTAAGTTCTTCCTATGTGTTCAGTCTCCCAAGGGGGATAATGACAGATATGGCATTCCAAATGACCAGACATCTTCAGGGTTTAATTATTGACAAACAAAATAGTCAGTAATAGGATGATCAACTATCCAGGTATGTCCAGGACTGATGAATTACAAATTTCAGGAAATTTTTGCTAAAACTGGAACACTCCCAGGCAAATCAAGATGGTTGGCTAAGAGTGAGGTTTCTAGAGCCAAATAATCTAGGTTCAAATCTTAGTTTGCATACCATGTGCATAACCTTGAGCAAGTTACACAATACTCTGTGCTTTCGTTTCCTCATCTGTAAAATAAAGATTAAATAATAATGCTAATCTCATAAAGTTGTCATAAGGGTTAAATAAGTCAGTATATAATGTTATCTATTATTAGTAGTAGAAGATACCAAACTCTGTATTTTCCCAACCAACTATAACTTCCTTACACAATTATTAAAAAACTAGAGGCCTGGTGCACAAAATTCATGCATGGGGGAGGAGGGCAGGTTGTGTGTCCCTCAGAGCAGCCTGCACCCTCTCCAATCTGGGATCCCTCTCACAATCCAGGACTGCAGGCTCCCAACTGCTTGCCTGCCTGCCTGACTGCCTGTTGCCCCTAACCACTTCTGCCTGACAACCTGATCATCCCCTAAACACTCCCCTGACAGCCTAACTGTTCTTGCTCCCTTGCCAACCTGATTGCCCCTAACTGCCCTCCCCTGCAGGTCTAGTCACCCCTAACTACCCACCCCTGAAGGCCTGGTCCCTCTCAACTGCCCTCCCCTGCCAGCCATCTTGTGTCCACATGGGCATGGCCATCTTTAACCACATGGGAGCAGCCACATTGTGTATTGGAGTGATGGTTAATTTCCATATTACATCTTTATTATATAAGATAGCTTGTTGAAAGGAATCAAATTAATTTATACTTGTGTACTTTCATACTCTATCTTCAAAAGAGCTCTGATGTGAAATGAGACCCTTCTCTAGGTACCCCTATCATCATGTGTTACCCTTACACTTATTGCACTATGTGGCTTTGTCTTTTGCATCTCTGGATGCCACGGAAAACTAACAAGAGAATTTGGTTGAAAGATGTGGTTTATTTCACAGGTGGTCTTTTTCACCTCCCCTGCAGGTGGCAGTGTGGTCAGGTGGGAAGAGCAAAGGGCTATGAGTTTGAACACTGGGCTCTGTCATTGGTTTGAGTTTGGCCATGGCCTTCTCCTCTTTTGGGATCTCAGTTTCCTAATCCTTTAAATGAGGGTGTTGGATGGCATGATCCCCAAGATTCTTCTAGCCTGAGTGGAAACATTGCATGGACAGTTTCTTCTTTCCTGCTCCTTTTTCTCCAGCTCAGGAAACAGAGATGTGAGAAGCAGACAACAGTTTTCTTGAATCTCCCAAAATGTCTCCCAATCCTAAGGAGCAGAATTTTGAAACTCATGTAAAGATTATTGTAGTCTGCCCCCCTCTAATTATGTTCTATTAAGGCCCCAGTTCCCTCCTGTCTGTAAAATGTGCTATTTAACATTCTCTCTGGCTGTGCCTTAGCCAAAGACACAAGCCATCGCACTCACTTCTGTTGATGTTTATGCTGAGAAAGAAGATAATCCTCATTGCAGTGACAAGTTGATTGAAGCAAGTAAAACCCGAATAGGATTTAGAAGTCTAATTGCTGACAGATTCATAATGGTGTGTGAGCCTGGTGTCTGCCTGGCTGCCCTGCTGTTCAGAACAAAGTGTGAAGTTAAAGCATATATTGTTTCTGGTATGAGATTTTCCAACCCCAGAATTGTTTCTTTTCTGAATGGAAGTATAGGAGAGACATGTGGCTTTCTAAATATTATAAAGAAAAACATCCACAGCACTTAAAGTAGGAGAAGAAAGACAATCAGGTAGGAATTTTTAGTGAAAAGACAATATCCAGATGGGTGTTGGAGAGATGACTTTGGGTTCTTGTTGAATGTTGATACCATACCCACTGAGGCAAGTTACTTAACCTTCCTGACCTATCTGTTAAGCTGATGTGTTAGATCAATTGTTTATAATGTTGTTTTCTTATAGTAATTGTCTACTAAATATTTCTCGAAAGAATAATATACAATCAGATAAAAACCTGAATAGTTTTGATTGAAGGTCTCTAACCCCCAGCACTAATAGGAGTTATGTATTATAGATTGATATCTGTATTTGTATATGAAATTATACAAAGTACATTTCAAGGATTCACAGACACATTTCTAATACTAGCTGCCCCTGTGTTGATAAGGAGGAAAGTGAGACTAAGTGTTGGCAGAAAAGTTAATTCATCTGCATCTGCATAGTTTTATTTCTTATGTAAAAATGTTTGAAGTAAACATGACAAAATATGAGCAGTTGTCAATAGGTGGTGGGAAACACAGATATTATAACAGTTAAATACTTTTTTTGTACTTCTACTTCTTTAAATTAAAAATAAATTTGACTAAATATCTGTTGCCCCTTCAAATTATAATATTTTGTGATTTTTGTAAGATATCTCTTTGAACATAAACTTTTTAATTTATCAGATAATAAAGTAGGTCTTGGTGATTTCTAAAATCATTTTAATTCCTAAGTTTTATTTCTGGTAATAAAATAATTACACGATTGTTAATTGACAGAGCAGACAGAACCTATTATTTTAAGCCAGTATTGTGGAAGATTGTATTGAGACCCATTTGAAAAGAAATGTGATGATATTGTCTTCCTCCCAATTTCCAGTAATTATTTATAAATATATATAGTTCCCAAATGCTAATTTTAAAATCTAACATGCGAACCACCTCCAGCACTTCTCTATCTTTGCAGAAATTACCATTATGATTAAGAGGAAAGTGTTGATTATTTGAGAGGAAGAATGGACTCTTGGAATGAAGTATGATTTGGGAATGAGGAGATTCAGGATTTTAGTCCTGCCTCGGGTATTCTCTACCTGGATGGCTTGGGCAACTTACTTTAACCTCTAAGAGCCCTGGTTTCTTTATTCCTACAGTGAGTTAGTTGGATCAGGTAATCTTTAAAATATATTCTCTCAGGGGGGAAAAAAGTAAATGTTTACTTGCTATTAAAACAACTCTGGGGAGAAAGATCAAAGGCAAATAGCAAGAGATCAAGAACATCATAGGTAGATCTCAGAATGATTTAGTGATTATACTAGCTGTGGCCAATCTTCAGGTAATCCACAAGCCAAAGATACTTTTATTTTTAGTGGAGTCATCTTTTAGTCCTTCCTCTCTGGACTCTAATGCCACCTTCTATTTCACATGTGTCCTATATATTTTGGTCTCCTGTTATCATGGGTTCCCATATCCCTGAATCTTGAACATTATTATTATTTTTTGATGCTCTGATTGTTCTCCAGGAGTTTGTTTTTTTTTTTCTTTTCATTTTATTTATTTACTTACTTGCTTTTTTGTAGTTCATGATCTTTGTCTGGTTTCTTAATATCTTTGTTTTCAGAAGTACCTCTCAAATGTGCACTCTAAGTAACTTCCCAGAATTTTGGTGCTGAAAACCCTTTGGAATGGATTGGATAACTTCAAGTTTATCAGAAATAATACTTTTACTCAACTCATCAAATGTTATTGTTGGCTGGAGTTAACATGGTGTTATTCCACTTAAAGCAAAATATGGAATTATGGAATGTCTCTTTTCAGAAATAAACTTCAAGTTTGTTCTATGGTTGTTATATTACTTTGTCTTTTCGTATCTTAATCTCACATCAATCTGACTTTGTTAGAATTTTCTTTTGAATTTATACTACTCTCTCTCCAGTAAGATGGTGAAAAGCTTCAGGCACATTATGAGCTAATAAATTGACAGTTTCTAGATTAAAGCAAATGCAGAGACAGTGATTAAAGAGCTTCTACACCAGTAAAGTAAATAATAAGCACTCAGAGATTGTCCTTGGATAAAGGAACCCTGTGGGCATATTTCAAAGTCCATTCAGTGGCCAGAGGTTGGAGGGCTCTTCCAGAAGAAGAACATACCATAAATCACTTGCTCTTCAGATTTTTTTGTAAGGAGACAGAGACTTACAGCCATGACTCAAGCTTGCCAACACTAAACTTTTGGTTCCAGGAAGTCTAAGAATTCTGAAGCAGAGACCACTGAGTTATGTTTCCACTATCAAAAGCCAACTGGACATTGACACTCCTCTGGCAACCTGAGGGCACTAAAATGGATGGTTCTCTACCATTCTCTATCAAGCATGTCAAACTTGTGGCTGGCGGGCCACATGCATTGTTTATTGTATGATTTTGGCCAGCCACAACTCCCATTCTATATTATGAATAGCATTGTATATTCAAAGGCATGTGTTGGTCACTCCAAATCCAGTAAATACAATTTAGCCATTTTCAACATTGAATCCTTTTGTTAGTTTTTAAAACTTGCCTTTTCAGAGCTGTTGATTTTTCTTTAATGAAAAGTCTCACCTTGAACAGCTTAAAGTGTAGTGTACAGAAAATATACCCTGAATTATTATCACTGTCGATGGACCATAAAGAAGACAAAACCTGCTGACAGTGACATGTGCAAGCAGAAGTTCTGATGATATTGTATTTTCTGATCCACTTACAGTCAACACGTGTTTATGGATTAAACCTCAAGAAAGAAGACTGTGTTGGTGAGGGCACGGAGGAGAGATTTGGTATTATCTTTGACAGAATCCACAAATCCTTCACAGGGCCAACCTCTTGTAACTCTGCTCTGCCGGGCTGCACACATCCCTTTAGCCTGACAAATGTCTTCTCTAGCCTCTTTTCCTTGTGAATTTATTTTTTTTTCTTTAAATTGCTTAGCACTTAGATAGCCCTGAACAATCTGTACTTATTTTTGTCCTATCCCTTATGAAACACATTTAAATTTTTTCTTTTCCTTTCTGTCTAGACATAAGTCATTAGGCCAGAGACTATATGTGTGTTTTTGTTTTTCACTTTTTAATCACCAAATTCTAGAAATATGTCTGCCATGTGATAGCTGCTCAATACAGGGTTCATTTCTCCCTACACAAACAGTCCTGAAGGCTAAACATAATGAAAGCTTTTGTTCTACTCCTAGATGTCAGTAAATGGGAGCTGACAGGTCAGTATCAAAATCACTGAGGTAGCAGTTTCCCAAGAAGGACCCTTCCAAACCTCTGACTTCACATTAACAGGGTTTAAGAGAGAACATTGCTTTGTCCTGAGAGAGGCCTGGAATATCAACAATTAGGCCATGGGAAAGAGAGGAGAATAGTGATTAGTGAGGGACTCGAAGAAGTATGATTTCCATTGTTTATCTGGGTAATCCTCCCTTACATTTTCTCATGATTGCCTGCAATAAGACTTCTTAATTGTTTAAAGGGTTTAAAGTGTGATCCCTTGAATGTATAATTATCTCCATTATTCAAAACAAAGAAGACACGTGTTAGTCAGGGGGAAAAAAAAAAAAAAAAAAAAAGTAAAATGTAGCCTCCAGCAGAAAACTCAGCTCAACTCTATTCCTTACTCTGAGATTATTTCTCCCACCTCAGTTTCCAACCTCATATGAAGTGTTCCACATCCCTGTTTCTGTGGGCTCTTAAATTGCAGCAGGAATTAAAAAAACAAACAAACAAACAAACAAACAAAAAAACTACAAATAGCCTATGGGTACTCTGGCCAAAGAGCAGGCAGCATTCAGTTCAGACCAAAAAGTAACATGGTCCCATTACACACAGAAGGGCACATGCTGAACCAAAATGAGTTTGCCACATATGCCTTCATAATCAATTTGCATGTTAGCTTTGATTTTTCTTCTTCTCTCCCTAGAAAATATTATTTTTTATGTTTCTAAGATCCTCACATAGTGGCTCTGGTTCTGATGGTCTATCTGTTCAGTCATTGGCTTGCACCATACAGTCCCTGCAACTCCTGGGAAATATGTATAATGAGAAAAGATGCCAGGTGGGGTTCAGATGGCTGGGTTTCAGTGTTGTCTCTGCCTCATACCAGCTGTGTGGCATTGAGATGTTACTTCCTCTTGGATGTTAATTTCCTCATCTTAAAAATAAGGAATTGGTTTATACCAGGGATAAACAATTTATTTTTTGCCAAAGGTCAAATAATACATATGTCAGGCCTTGTAGGCCATCTGATCTGTGTTGTATATACTCTACTGCATAGTGCAAAATCAAAAACATAGACAATTTGAATGAATGAGGTGAGGCTCCAATAAAACTTCATTTGAAGACACTGAAATTGGAGTTTTATATAACTTTAACATATCACGAAGTGTTATTCTTTTGAATTTTTTTTCAACCTTTTAAGAATCACAAAACATTCTTAGCTAACCTGCCATATGAAGGCTTTTGCCAATTTCTAACCAACACATTAGCTCTCAAATGAGGATCTATAAAAGTCAAAGGGAGACCTATAGTATAAATACATTACAGCATACTTGTTCCATTGATTTGCTTTTTTGTAGCAGTATTAATTTACTTTTAAATTCAAATGCAAATAAATGTAGGTGTGTTTTTTTTTTTATCGAAGCGAGTTTGAAAAGACTAGAAAATCTTTTGATTTGATTATCTCCAAAACCTTCACTTTCACACTCTGTGAGACTCTGGAATGGGTAGCAGCTAATCTTCAGCTTCTAGGATGATTCTGGGCCACTGTGGACCACACAACACTTGTTAAATTTCATTTATTCATGGCCATGACAGAGAGCTGAGGCATGAATAATACAAAAGAGTGGATAAAAAGTCATTTATACTGAATTCAGCTTTAAAATACATCATGGATATTTTTTTCCTCTGAAGATTTACCATCCTAATCTCTTTTGCTGATATGAAAATGAGTTTGTATTACCTAAGCTCACAGTGGATTATGATAAAATTGGGATGGATTCAGAAGAGAGATGTGCTAGACATGCAATAAAAGCAATACCCCAGGTTAAATATTCCTCCTTGATGTCTCTTAACTTTCCCAGTAACTGAGATTTTTTTATTTTTCACCAGTTCCTCCATTGTACCCTCTCATCACAGCCATAAAGCAGTCTTTTCCACTCTGACCATGCACCCTGCCTGACTCCAGTCCTGGGATTTCCCTGGCATTTACCAGCTGCAACATACTCTCTTGCTCACCTTGATTTGAGACAATAACTTAAAAAAATTATCTAATTTGTGTAGTTTATCATTCCATAAGGAAATAATTAATAATTATGTATCAATGTTAATATTTTATTATTTATTAAACCACTTTTACAATGGATATCTTCTTTGGCTTACACATGATAGAGATGGAATAGCCTTCTATTCTGGTATGCATTTTTTCATAGCATCCCAATTTGCACCCAGGAGGACATCAACACTCTAATTTGGCAGAGCACCATGACAGATGAATGCATTCTAAACTTGTCTAGCTGCCCCTTTCCTCACCTTTCTGAGCCTGCCAGTATTCCTTCCTAGTGTGCATCTCTGGGAAGGCTTGATATCCTTTATGGTGAGATGATTCTGCACAGGGCACTATAATCACTACTTAAAAACCTAGGTGCCAAAAAGAGTTCTTGTGACTTGCACATGATTGGGCTATTTTCTTTAGCCTCATGCCCTCAGGATGAATTATAACCACAGAGGCTCCAGTGCAAGAAAGGAAATAGGTTTTCAAAGACCATGGCAGAGATGAAAACCTTGAGAGAAAATACTGTGGGACTTGTAAGAGCCTGGTTTTTTTAGAAATGTAAAATGAAGTTTCTGGCATGAGTTGGTATTGGCATAGCCACAATAAGCCTAGAATGGTTCTCATATTGAGCATGATAAGATTAAACTCTGGAGATGAAAATGACAGGTAAACAAACTTGTGAGAAGTTGAAGAATGTTTCTGAGGAAGTGACTCACACCATTCATCAGTAGTTAACTTGAAAGAGTTGAGAAATGAGTGGTTAAGTTTTACAATTCCTTGAAAAGAAGTGATTTGAGATTATGATGACCAAGAGGATGGATTCTGTCAAGTTCTAGGTACTTTATTCAGTACAGGAGAGCAGCACAGAACAAAGAATGGTACTGCATCATGTCTGGGCAGGAAAGACCAAAGACATGCCTCAGAAGTGTTTGCAGCTTCAGAATGGCATGGACAAGTATAACAAAATGTGCATGTATCTATTTGGAGAGCTCAGAGACAAGAGCTTATGGACTGTAAAAGCCTCATTGTCAGAAAAAGGCAATGTCAAAGCAGAATATGACGTGGAACATATGGTAAAAGACTTGTGGGATTTCAATGACAGACTATTGAGTTCTAATTGTGTGCCAGATAGTATTCTAGCAATTTGGAATACACTAATTAAAAGAAAAGAGAGAGAGAGATAAAAATCCCTGCCTTCATGAAGAATTTTGGTGATGAAAAGCAGAAAAGAGAAGAAGGAAAAATAAGAAAATCACTGAGGAGGTCAAAACTGGTATTGCTCAGCGTCAGCCTGCAGACTGAAAGGTCCCAAGTTCGATTCCGGTCAGGGGCATGTGCCTTGGTTGTGGGCACATCTCCAGTAGGGGCTGTGCAGGAGGCAGCTGGTCAGTGTTTCTCTCTTATGATGTTTCTAGCTTTCTATCCCTCTCTCTTCCTTTCTGTAAAAAATCAATAAAATATATTTTAAAAAAAAACTGAGGAAGTTGAAAAAAATCATGATGGAAAATGAAATTGAGTGGAGAGTGTTGGAGACAGGTGATCAAGTTTGAATATGGAAATCACTTATCAAAGACCAGAAGATGTTGAGAAAAAGAACCATGGAAGTACCTGGAAACACCCAGTGCAAAGCCTTTGAGGCAGGAATATATTTAAAGTGTTTGAAGAACCACGAAGGCCAACATTATGCAATGTGGTGAATTTATAGTTAGCAGTGGGCAGGGGAAATCAAGGTCAGACAAATCATGTGGAGCCATTCTCTTTGATGTAAGTTTTAGCTCTCACTTTAAGTGAGATGGGAAGCCTTTCACTATTTTCTGCAGAGGGTTTACATGGTCTGACTTATTTTTTAACAGGATCACCTTAGCTGTTCTGAGTAAAATAGTTTTTATCCAGAGGAAAGCAGAAACAGTAATAAGGAGACTCTTGCAATAATTCAGGTGAGCTATAATGGTGGCTTGAATCAGGAAGTGACAGTATATATTAATATAAGCGGTTGGATTCTTGATGTATTTGGAAGATAGAAGCACAACATTTTGTAATAGAATAAGTGTTGCTATGAGAAAGAGGAAAAAGTCAAAGATAAGTTCTTGGTTTTTGTCTTGTATAACAAAAAGGGGTAGAGTTGCCATTTCATGAATTTTAGAAGGCTGAAAGAAGAGAAGGTTTGGGGTTATGGATATCAGCAATTGATCTGGGATAAGTTAAGGGTGGATATCTTTTTACTTTTAGGAAGAAGTAGAATATAGCGTACAAGTGGAGGGGTTGGTGAGGAGAGAAGGCAATGGAATACATGGCATTGACATTGTTAGATAGAAATACAAACATATTGCAATTATATAGATTCAGCCTGATCTATTCCCATACATAGCCTTCTCAGACTTAGATGTATTTTTGCAAAGGTGACACAAAGGTGAATTGGCAAAGTTAAAATGCAAAATGACTAAGGTTCCCAGGATGACAAAAAATAAGTATTATTTTAGCCACCACACTGAATGGGACCATCAATAAATATTATATATAAATGCATTACACTTTATTTATCTGTTATCTGTGTTTTCTGTGTTGAGATATTCTGTGTGCTACACATTTTAGGAGCATTGGGAAAGGAAAGGTAATGTAATGAGTGTATGAGCTTAATATAAGAATACACTGAAAGTTAAATTTAGAAACAGAATGGAAAATATAAGACCAAGAAAAGAGATGTGGAGCTCAAGTCAATTGATGAAGGAGGCATATAGTGGTCTTTTTATTTTTAGTATATATTTTATTGATTTTTTACAGAGAGGAAGGGAGAGGGATAGAGAGTTAGAAACATCGATGGGAGAGATACATCGATCAGCTGCCTCCTGCACACCTCCTACTAGGAATATGCCTGCAACCTTAACCAGAATCAAACCTGGGACCCTTAAGTCTACAGGCTGATGCTCTATCGAATGAGCCAAACCGGTTAGGGCAAGTGGTCTTGATCATGCTGTTTCTTCAGAAAACATCTAGATGGCAGCTCTGGAATCTAGGGATCAGACTCTTGAGTGTCATTGATAATCAGAGGACTCTCCAGGGGCCATGACTGAAACTTGTTCCTATGAGAGAGTTACCTGCAGAAAACAATAGAATTGCCTTATCATCTTCACATATCTGGGGGGGGGAAATGGCATACAGAATGGATTATACTTGTGTCTGTGGCCCTAGGAGATAGATTAGGACTAATGTTATGGGAACTCTAGGCAAAATGATTTCAGAAGGTGAAAGCCAGTGTTGTTCAAAGACATGATGAGCTGCTTTTAGGAGTCGTTGAGTTCTCTGTTAAAAGTGTTTTCAAACAGATATTCCTCAGCCATTTGGCAAAGAACTTTATAGCAAAGATGCAACATCAAGGTCCCACTCAAACCTGAAATTCTATTAGCCAATAATGGCACCATGAAAATATCAACTGAAACAAATCCTGTCCATAAAGGCTCAGCAAGATATGGAAATTCCAAAAATAAGAACAAAATACATGAAGTCATTTTCTGTTTATATGCATTTGACAAAGAAAAATAGTGACTGGCCACACAGTCTAGCATACACTTTCATTGGCTGATTTGATAGAAGGAATTTATGTTTATTTTAAACAGAGACTTGACTATTGCCTAAATAAATACTGGATAATTTGGCTGGTAAAGCTAGTTTCAAAAGAGAATTCTTATTCTCACCTTTTGTAAACACACATAAGAAAAGAAAAAGAAAGTTTCTAAAGGAGGTTTTAAAGGATCAGGAGCTGGAATTGAACAAGGGGCCACAAAGCTCCATTTTATTGTGGGGTGTCACTTTTCAAATGGTTCCTAATCACATTCCCAAACTGTCTGGAGGGCTAAATTGTTAGTGTTCTTAGGAGCAAGGCAGCTAAGTGATGACTGTCTCATGCAAACACACCTTGGTTTCAGCTGACATCAACAGAGCAAAATTATAGTCTCTTTGTCCTTAAGTTGGCCTCATGTGTGTGTGTGTTTTTTTTAAAAAAAAAAACACAAAAGACTACAGTGATGCCACTAGGGCATATGTAGAACTTAGAATCAAGCTATAATCTCAGAGGCATGGCATCCTCCTTTGTGTCTACAACTCAGAGTTTAGAAGTGGAGCATCATCTTTTTGGTCCAGAAATTTCACATTTATTCCATTTATTCATTCAGCAAGTTCTATTTTAGTACTTACTATGTTTCAGTAGCTATGTTAGTTGTTGTGGGATTAGAAATTAATGTGGGCAATGTTCAGGCCTCAAGGAGCTTAATGGAAGTGGAAATCCAGAAAAACAATGAGAAGAGTGCCATGCTATGTGTTATATGATAATAGAAGTGGAAATGGTAGTGGTAGACTTCAGAAAGTTGATACAGGCCAACATTTAGAGGTAATCAGAAAGACTGTGTCTGGCAGAAAGAGTAACATGTATTAAGTCCTAGGAGCATGGCAGAGTACCTTATGCTGGTTGTTATATTATATTGGCTGGAGGAAAGTTTGGATAGATGTAGGGAATCTGTGGTTAGAGATGAGGCCATAGTCCCTACATGTAGAATGGAGCCAGATCCTAAATGACTTAGTGTGCTAACCAAAAAAGATATATTGTCATCCTAAAAATAATGGGAGACATTCCAGTTTTACAGGGATGTTGACGATTAAATAAGATAATACATGTGCACATGTTTCAAATTTGTAGGTGCTGTAGAGGGCAGTGTGAAAGTGGGAGTTCTTTGGAGGCACTGGGAAGGTCAGAAACCCATTATGGTCTCATTAACTGCTCTTACTTTTCCACATGCATCACACATATTTTCAAACTTTAAAAATATGTTTATTGATTTTTAGAGAGACGAATGGAGAAAGAGACAGGGACAGGAAGAGAGAGAGGTGTGAGAGAAACATCAATCGATTGCCTCCAGTATATACCCCAACTGCATACCAAACCTACAATCTAGATACATGCACTGACTCGGAATCAAACCCATGAGCTTTGGCTATCGGAAGATGCTCCAACCAACTGAGCTAAGTCAGCTAGGGCTCACATTCATTTTTTAATTTAAATATTTTATTGTTGACATTATTGCAAATGTCCCCCACTTCTCTCCCTGCCTTTGCCCACCTCTAGCCAGATCCCATCCCCCTCCCTTGGTTCTCACCAAACTATTGTCTGTATTCATGGGCTATGCTTATATGTTCTTTAGCTAATCCCTCCAATTTTCTTTATTTAATTCCCACCCCACCCCACCCCATCCCATCCAAGCCTTGTATACATGTATCAGTGTCTCTGGATTTATCATTAGATTCCACTTATAAGTGAGATTGTGTGATATTTATCTTTCTCTGACTGACTCTTTTCATTCAGCACAATACTCTCCAGGTCCATCCATACTGTCACAAAGGATTAAGAGTTCCTTCTTTTTTGCCCAGCTGCATAGAATTTCATTGTGTTTTCTTTAATCCTTACTTTGACTTCAGCTTGAAATGAATTCACCTTATCAAAACCTGCCTGTCCTTTAAGGTTTAAGTGCAATGGCACTGAATTCATGAAGGTATTCCTAAAACCTACAGCTAGAATTAATTGTTTGTGTATTCTCTGCATTTATCATCTGCCCCTCATAAACTGTATTTTGTTTTGCCTAATATCAGAGTTCACTTTTTAACCTATTTATCGTGTGTGTGTGTTTGTGTGTGTGTGTGTGTGTGTGTGTTATTTTTAGTACAAAATGTATGGTTCATCTCTTATGCTTAAGACAGAGCATGGAGTTGCTCATTGAAAAAATTAATGAATTAATTTGTCATTTTATTCAGAAGTTGGTATGCAATGGCCTGCCAAATTACTGAAAATTAAAGGTTTCCAGAAGGAGCTGTGCATGAAGTAGTTATATTTTTCTGAAACAATTACTATTTACTCATCTGTTTTCAGGTCAAGTGCTACTCCATCCTGGCATGTCCAGAAGAAGATTTTTCTTGGATCCAGCTTTCTTCCTTTACTCCATAACAGAAGAGCTAAGTTGAAGCAGGTTGTGCAAAAACAGTTGAGGTGACAAGACCGGGTCATAAACATCACAAAACATTTCTGGATTGTAACTTCCAAAACTCAGGAACTTCCTCATGGTCTGGTGTAAAAATATTCCTTTCTCAACAACAACCTTCTCTCATTACATAAATAATAAAACCACCCAGAATCTTCCCAGTTCTGGATTCTCAGTCAGGAAGACTCAGAAATCCCTGGAGTTGAAACATACAAGGCTTATACAACCACTTCATGATCCTGGATGAGGCTATTGTCATCTTTTTTTCTGATGTTTGCACACCATCTCAGAGAGGTTAATCCATTCGTTCAAGACCTCAGAGCTACTTATTAGGACATTTAAAACTAACTCCCTCAAATCACATGGAGCTAAAGTGAAGTTACCAGGCATTGACTATTATTTTAGAATTTCAATCATAATAATTTTCTCCTTTATTCTCACTCAAGAGATCTGAGAGAATCCATCTGAACTTTTAAAAGTGAATAAAGAAAAATTTTTATGAATCAAGGTGCTAAGATAATAAAAGAAGGCATCGTTTCTGGTTTCCCTATCCTGTTGGGTCAGGCTGGGTCCCATCCCAGCTAGAGTATTAAGTTAACTGCAAGGTGCTCAGAAACTTGTATCTATTTCAAGGTCACAACCTTGGTTGTGCCTTTATTTCTTTTCATTTCTTCTTCTTCTTTTTTTTTTAAATCTGAATTGTTGGATGGGAGAGGGGCCCAGGAGGTAGAAGAGAGCGGGGGTTATTTCAGGATTTGCTTCTCTAAGCTTCCAGTGTCTGAACTACAGAACAGACCTCCTTGTTGTGAAACACTGGACCAGTTGTTGCGGTCTGAAGATAAACAACATTCCAGTAGTTCTCCTAGAGGCTGCCTGAGGGCTTGTACTTTTTAACATTTCCCTGGCTCTCCAATGATGCAGGAACTGAGGGTTATTGAAGTACCTGCTGCAACACACATGCAGCCATACTGCTGTGGTCTCTTGTGTTCTTAAACTGGGTTGTGGTAATGAGCCCAGGGTGAGATCTCTATGCATCTGCCTGGTCATTAACCTGATGAAACACTAGCTTCTTTTGTGTAGCTTTGAATACCCCAGCTGTGCTGATTGGAGGTTGGTGTGCACAAGGGCACTTTGCCCTGATGTGTAAGCTTTCTGTCATTAAAGTTTGAGGCTGAATTAGGACTGACTTGGGTCATATGAGGGCAAGTTTGAAAATCAGATGCCAGTTGTTGACAAAATTAACCTGAGCTTATCATGAAAGAGTTGGATCTAAGGTTGCTATACTTAATAAACAATCATTTCAAATAAATTTCTCAAAAGTTCTTCATTCTTATATAGGTAGGTATGGCTTAAAATGGCATAAAAAATTGAAAGTATAGCTCAGACAAGCCTTTCATTTTATGGCAGAGGATTTGAGAGATGATACATGGACTGTGAATGCTAAGCCTGGTCCCTGGCTTAGGTCTACCTGCATACACCGTCAGGGCCAATGGATTCATGACACCACATTCTCTTCATTCTGGATCACTTTTTACAGCTCAACAATTGCACTTGTATCCATTGTTATCATTATTCTCTGCAGTCACCTAGAAGACATATGAAGTGTGTATTAACCTCATTTTAATGACAGGAAATGGAGACTCAGTGAGCTAAAATAACTTTCCTGAAATCTTACGGCTGCTCTCATTGTATAAATAACATAATTTTTAATTTTTGTTGTCATTAAGTGTTATTGTATCTTTTGTATATGTATATATGCATTGCTAATTCAGTATGTTTAGAATGGCTATGACAGGCAGAAAAATCTAAAGTGGAGCTTAGTGATTCCTGCCCCCTATATTCTTTATAGAAGGTATATATTTTTTGTTGTTCTTGTTGTGGCAACAACATTATTATCAGGTTCTGGAGAGTGCAGTATGAAATAGATTGAACAAATATTCTGATTAGAAGTTTTAATGTGATATTTTCAATAAAAGTTAAAAATCGTAATATAGAAAGATAAGTAAAAAGTATTTTTCAATAATTAAAAAATAAACACAATATTAAAACCTACATCTTTTTAATAAAGCTTGGAACCTGGCAATGCTCAATTGTTGAACCAGCGACATAATGGTAACAGATTACAGAAAACCGAGAAAATCAATAATAATGATAAATAGATTTACGCACCATCAGTTCATGTATTCCAATTAAAAGGCGAAAGATTTATGTGGTCTGAAGAGAAACCAGAGCATGTATTCCAATTAAAGAGAGCAACATCTTTAAGGTTAAAAAGAAAAGTAAATGTAATCATGGTAAAAATGCCTCCCCTGTATCAAATATAGTTTACAGAGCTGTTAAACATAAATTGTTCATTTAAATTTTTTTAATAAAAATTCTGTGGTATAATGAGAGAGGCAAAATGGAGACTATTATTTTCATTTTACAGGCATAAAAACTGAGGACCAGAGATGTTAAAAATCTTACTCAAGGTTATATAAATGAAAAAGAGAAGAGGTTGATAATCAATGCTTGCATTTGTAGCTTTTCATTTAGTGATCATGCATAAATAATTTAGCTTAGCATTACAAATTGTATGTTTACAAATGTATAAGTACACTTTTGGTAACCAATAAATATGGACAGATGGGAAAAAAAAGTAAAAGATGGACTCCAGATATTTTAATACAATAACAGAATAATTGCAAAATAATTTTACTTGCCATTAAAAATCAATGAAACAATTCAAGGACTGTGTTCATAAAAACCCTTCTTTTCTCTTTTGGTTTGTGTTTATTTTATTTTCAGGAAATAGAAGTTCAGCATCTGTAAAATATTTTTTACAAAAAAGGGACTTTTTATTGATTTAAAAGTCTATGTTATTTAAGGATAAATTTAACATTATTCATATTCTGTTTTTAAAACTTACTGTACTTTTTGCTTTGCTTTGCCTTCAGCAAAGAAAGCTAGAAGGGGTGTGGCATTCAGGGAACGAACAGTGAAGACAGCATGACCTTATAACTGAGGAAGCTGTGATAAAGGAGAAACAGGCATCCTCACTCTTCCCTTAAACTGGCTAACCTGGGCCAGTGGAATTAGCAGATGTAAGAGCTAAAGATCCCTCTGGGCCATATATAGACAGAAAAACAAAAAGCCCAGGAAAAAGAGATACTTGTAGATTGTTAGGAAGAATAGTCACTCTGTGATTTCCACTCTTGCCACCACCCCGCCGCCCCCCATATTTACAGGAATAGCTAGTGCCTCACTTGCTGTTACAATACATATGGGACACAGTGGTGAGAAGAGAGATAACTGAGTATTACTCTATGGCCCTGAGCACAGGGAATTAGCCCCATTCCTTTTTCCCAGGGGACAGGAGATTTTTCTATGACTTGGTCTGAGGCTTGATCGTAACACATCTCCATGACCCTAAAGGAAACTGCGGTGCATTAGGGCTCAGAAGTTCTGTTTCTAAACTTTTCACCTGTAAGGCCAGTTCCTCGCCCTTACATGGTCTCAGTTTTATCCTCCCTTACCCTTACATGGAGTTTAACAGTTCCTACCATGGTACTTTCCCACGTTTATGAGGTTTAAATAAGGTGGAGGTATTAAGATTTATAAACCTTGAAGGACAGCATAGGTATTAATGATTACCATCTGTTCAGAAGTGGAATATAGAATAGTGATTAAAAGCTCAGGATCTGAAATTACACCAAACTTGTTCAAATGTTGCTTTTGACACTTACAAGCTGTTTGAATTCAGGCCTATTCTGTGACCTTGCTAAGCTTCAGTTCCTCATTCTAAAATGGCATTAATACTATTTCCTACCTTCTTAATGGGTTATTTTGAGAGTTAAAATGGGCAGTCCCACAGTACTTGACACATTTTTCTATTACTGTTCCCCCCCACACCTAACTGTGACAACTGTTCTCAAAGTCTAAAATAGGGGTGTCGAACTCAATCAGAGAAGGGGCCAAAATCTAAAATCCAGCCTAAATCGTGGACCAAATGGTTTACTGAACAGTCATAAACTGTCATTGTGATGGAAACGCAGCGGAGTGCAGTGATGACAGCGCGGTGCGGGCCACATTGCAAGGCCTGGCGGGACGGATTTGGCCCGCGGGCCTTGTGTTTGACACATATGGTCTAAAATGACTTTTTTTTTTTAAGTCCACCCTAGAATTCCTGACACTGAAACAATTGCCTGGGTATTCTTTTGAGTCAATCCTTAACTATTGTTGAAAGTTTCATTATTCCCAAGGTTTAAAATGCATTTATTTTTATAGTGGGCAGCAGGAGTAAAAATAGTCAAAAATGTTATTTTTTAGTTTTTCTACATATTTTCTTTTGTGTCACCTCTAAAATTATCTGGGAGAATAATGAGCTTTTGGAGGGATCAGAACAGATTGGACATGTCACTGCATTGGGGGTCTATCTAATCCTGGGTCTACTCCTAAATCATTTTATCACCTGTCACCTTACATGTCTTTACTGAGGATTCCAGTTCCCCATTTGGCAAAATGAGAAGGTAAGACTAGATTTCTTCTATGAGTAAAATGGAATTGTAGTCATGTTAAAGCATCTAACGTAGTTTCTGGCACAGGATTAGTACTACATAGATAATTATTATTTCCCAATCTCCCTTTGAAGGACTTTCTAGTTCTGACATTCTGTAATTTTAGAATTGTGTCTTTTGGCAAAGTGAGACTTAATCTAGACATGCTGAGGTGTTTAATTCGAAGACAGAACCTAGTAGAAAAGTTCCCAGGGAAATACAGAGAAAGTTTCTTGAACTTACAAACTCTTTTCTAGGCTACCTCTAAGATAGCTTCTTTGATAATAATTTTGTGACTTCCGCCCAGTGGAGGCCAAAACACTATTGTGTACAAAGAAGTATGTACTTTAAGTCATTTCCCCCAAACTAGTGATCAATATCTTGGTGTCATGTAATGCAGAGTGAGCTATCAGAGTCCTTTGGAAACCAATGTGTATTAAAGATAAACTGATCTTCTTACTGATCTAGCCTTTCAAACCACGTAGAGAACTGAACTTACAACCATCACCTAATTAATTTCTGTAATTGGCTCTACAACCAGACAGCTCCACTACACAGGTATCGTTTAGAGCTGAAAATGGACCTTCAGTATCCTCTCCAATCAAGACCCTCATTATATAGGAGGGAAAACTCAGAATGAAAGAGTAAGAGTGATTAAAAAGGGTCAGAAATCTTAGAAGAGGTAGCACTGGAAGCTAGCTCTCTCTACTCTCAGACACTATATCACCAACACCTAAAAACAATGTCAAATGATAGAGAATAAGCTTTTCTTCATTATAAACTAAACTTTTTTCTACCAAATTTTCAAAATCTCCTCTACTTATTGATGTGCTTAAGTTCAGGAATTTATTGAAAAATGTCTTGCATTTCTTAAATGAAAGGCACTGAAGAAAGCTAATGAAAACGACTTTGAGCCAGAACCGGTTTGGCTCAGTGGATAAAGTGTCGGCCTATGGACTGTAAGGTCCCAGGTTTGATTTCGGTCAAGGGCATGTACCTTGGTTGCAGGCAAATCCCCAGTAGGAGGTGTGCAGGAGGCAGCTAATAGATGTTTCTCTCTTATCGATATTTTTACCTCTCTATCCTCTTCCTGTCTGTAAAAAAAAAAAAAAAAAATCAATAAAATGTATTTTTTAAAAGATTAAAAAGAAAAAGAAAAAAGAAAATGACCTTGAGACTAAGGCTAATAACCTTGCAAGTGTCAATCTCTGTTTGGGAGTGGGGGGGTGTTGGACACCATTTACTATCTGAAATCTCAATGCATAGATTTCAGGATTTTTGTCCTGTGTGTTTAGTTGGTCTGTTGCCCCAGGTGTTGGCAATGCATGCTGTACAATTTCTTGCCTTTATTGTCCCTGTGAGGAAACTAGTTCTTGGTAATATCATGGAAGGGTCCTTAAAAACCCATAGAGACCAAGGTGCAAGGTTGAGTGGAGGCATGTTGACTGAATGAAGATAATGGCATTATGGAGAATCCTAAGGAAGCTGAGCAGTATCATGCACATAGAACCCAGATGCTCAGTCATAACTATATATCAAAGTTGCCTGGAAGATTTATAAAAATACTGGTGTCAGTCTCTACCCCTAGAATTTCTGATTTAGTAGGTCTGATTGGGTCCAGAAAGTTTGCCTTTCTATCAGTTTCCTTAGTGGTGCTGATGCTACTAGTTTGGGGATCACACTTTGAGAGCCACTGGTGTACTGCATAGTGTATGGATGCACACAGCTGATACCCAGCAACACACAGCTGATATCTAGTAATTTGAATGGAATATAAAGAATCCTGGAGGCTCTCTCTGTAATGGGCTCGTTAGGCAAGGACTTCAGCTTTTTTCCTTTGGGTCAACTTGGGTCTTCTATGAGCTGGCCAGCATTTATCAAAGCATTTGATATTCTGGTTTTAATGTAAACACTTCCCACCTGCCCCAAGTATGTGTATCCTTTTCCAAGAGCCTCAACATTTCTGACATTGATAGAACCCTAATCTCTCCTCCCCTTCTCCCTCTCTCCTGTCCAGCATCTGTTCTTTTCACAGCTGTGGCTGTTTCATTCTGTCTGCCTCTTTCTCTTCTTGTCCTCAACCTCTCACTACCCCTCCCCCCATTAGGATCAAAATACTCTGTTTTTATTTATTTACACCACAGCTGTCAGTGTTGTGTCTGGGTCACTGCAGTGCAACTTGCAAGGAAATGTGATCCATTGAGAGTCCTTAAAACTGCAGATACTTGTAGTAACCAATGTACACACACTCAATAACAGACACCTTCCTTAGGCCCTGGGCTGATCTGGAAATGGCTAGCTTAGGGTTGTGTGTTGGGATGACTCCAGGAGGAATGAAGCCTTAGGGTGCTTGGAATTTACACCAGGCCATTTATTATTTATTTATTTATTTATTTATTTATTTATTTAATTTTTATTGTGCTTTATACAGAGAGGAAGGAAGAGAAATAGAGAGTTAGAAACATCTATGATAAAGAAATATCGATCAGCTGCCTCCTGCACACACCCCACTGGGGATGTGCCCACAACCAAGGTACATGCCCTTGACGGGAATGGAACCTGGGACCCTTCAGTCTGCAGGCCGATGCTCTATCCACTGAGCCAAACTGGTTAGGGCTTACACCAGGCCATTTAAAGATATTGAACAAACCGTAGCCCCAGAAAAGGAGATATAATTGTTCAGTGGAAAGAGCTCTAAATTAAGAATCTAAAAACTAAAATTCTAATTCTAATTCTGTCACTAATAAGTTGAGTGAAATAAACTTCCTCCATCCTTAAATTGAAAATAGTGGACTTGATAATCTCCAAAGTCGTATCCCAAGGGAGGTATAAGTTATAGACATATGGCAACTCCATTGAATAATTCCTAAATGGTGGTTCCACATACTAAGAGATCCCAGGTTGGTTTCTAAAGAATTTCCAATTTTTCACTGAGTTAACTGTAAAACCAGAAAGTATAAGGATTTAAGGCACAGTTACTGGGACACTAGAAGCAATGTTAATCAATAAACTTACCAATGAGAATTAATTCAGCAAGTGATATGTTTTAATGCAACTTGAGAGAAGCAACCTGACAGTTACTACTTTCACCAGTTAAGGAAAAAGAATAAAGATAATGATATGAGAGAAGAATTTATGTGATGTAAAATGAAAGTGACCAGACTCTGTGAGTCTGTGCTGTCGTCTATCCTTCATGTCCACGTTCCAAACTACACCACACTGAAAAATAAGTAGTACAGAGTCAAAGCCAATAGCAGGGGGAAATGACCTAAAGTATGAAATAAATGAACTGCCTGGTAAAAGCTTTATTTTAATTGCACTGATTTCTCTGATTTACTATTGTAGGCAATCATTCTGGCAAGTGGTCAGTATCATTTTGGTTAAAGAAAAAAATTATTTATCCTTACTTGAGGATATTTTTAATTGATTGGGAGAGAGAGAGAAATCAATTGGTTTCCTTCCAAATGCATCCCAACAAGAGATTAAATCTACAACCTATGCCCTGACCAGGAATTGAATCCATAACCTTTTGGTGCATGAGTCTTTGCTTCAACCAATTAAGTCACCTGGCCAGATCAAAATAATTTTCTTAATTTCCAACATACAGCCCTGTGTAAACCTAATTTATTTTTGTTCTTAGTGCCTTTATATTTTTGTTAATAAGTGATAACACCAAAAAAGATGAAAAATTGCATTGTATCATAATTCATTTTTAAAGTCAATTAAAATTATAATACACAATCACACCCTCTTTTTCCTCTTTTTCATTTGATTAATACAATACAACCAAATGGTGTGGAAGTAATCACTATTATTCTCATTCTTAACATTAGACTTAGGGAATCAGATTGGATAATGGATTTTGCTAAGTTTACACATATGTGTGTCACCCACTGTAATGAAAGATGTCACCAAAATACAGATCTTAATTTTAACTTAATTAATTTAAAAACACTTACTATGTCTAGGAAACAAACTTACCTGGGTATGTAAGATAAATGACATATGATTTCAGTCCTAAAAGATAAATTCAGCTGAAACCGGTTTGGCGCAGTGGATAGAGCGTCGGCCTGCGGGACTGAAGGGTCCCAGGTTCAATTCCTGTCAAGGACATGTACCTTGGTTGCGGGCATATCCCCAGTGGGGGGCGGGGTGTGTGTGCAAGAGGCAGCTGATCTATGACTCTCTCTCATCAATGTTTCTAGCTCTCTATCTTTCTCCCTTCCTCTCTGTACAAAATCAATAAAATATATATAAAAAAAGAAAAATAAAGATAAATTCAATGGAGGAGGTTAAGTGTGTAAACAAGTGGGTGCAATAATGAATTGCAGGTGCTGTGATAAAGGTACTTAATATAGGTGCACAAAATTGGAAACTTCAGGAGGGGAAGTCAGATTTTATTTTGTTAATCTCTAAATAGGAAAGGTTTCTGATATATAAAATTATTATAATTCTATTTTTTAATATCAAACAATTCAATATTTATGGTACATGCTCATAAGAATTTATGTGAATAAATGCCTTCCAGAAATATTGACTGTGATGCCCATTTTTGTGAAACAAATGCTACTCATTACTTCACATGAGTTATAAATCAAAGGTATTTCCATAGTGATAAACACCTTAAAATATGATTTTGAAAGCATTATACTGATGAAATAGTAAGGGTGTTGCCTGTTCAGGCTTCTGTGCAATATTAAGATTATTGGTCTATAGCATTCTTTCACAGGACCTTCACTATATTACAAAAACTTTTCAACTTAAGGGTTTCTCATAACATTTTAGTCCTTATCCCCCTTTTATTGCTTACTCTTCATTTTGTGATTTCCATGTTGGTAAAATCCCAGCCTAAGAATTCTGCTGTGAATAGAGACCACTTCAATAGGAGTTACTTGCTTTTAATATTATTTTTTTAAGTTTTTTACTTCTTTCAGAACTAAATGTGCATAATTGTTATTCTAGAGCATTAGAGAATTACCTCACAAAAGTTATATAGAGTCTAGTGTTTTGTTTTGTTTTTTGTAAAATAAATCAATAAGCCTGGCTAACATTTCCTCATTAATTTCTTAGAACGAAAGATTTGTCCTAAACCTTATATGATGAAAGAATCTTTCACTGAGCATATATGCAAAATTCCTTTAATAAATACTGATTGAGTAAAAACAGCTACGCTGGGTAAACTACTGAGTTCTCACAGAGGACTCAGGAATGATTAATTAAATCCCTTTATTTTAGAGAAATTCAGTAGTTACCATAACTCACCCTACAATCCCTAAGCAGAGATGGCACTAATACACCGATGATTTCCCTACTTAGAGACTAGTTTTCTATAACTGACAGAAGGTCAATGGCATTTTCAAGCAGGTAATTTTTCTAAATACAAACATTTTACCACAGATATAGTTTAATCATTGGTGTGTTTTTTTAAAAAAATATGTTTTTATTGATTTTTAAGAAGGGAAAAAAGGAGAAGAAAGACAGAAACATCATTAAGAGAGAAACATCGATCCATTACCTTCTGCATGCTTCTATAGGAGATTGAGTCCACAGCCTGGGCTTGTGCTCTAATTGGGGATTGAACCAGTGACCTCTTGGTGCATTGGATGAAGCTCAACCAACTGAGTTACACCAGCCAAGTGTCATAATTCTTATAGAAACTTCTAATTCACCTGATGTTGTATCAAGTCCTGCTGAAGCTCCTAGGTAACAATGCTACTTATGAACTTCAATCAGCTATTTGTGGAGTTCCTAAGAAGTACATTTTTCTATAATTGTTAGTCATTCCTCATTAGTTTGATGCTGATAATGTAGATCAAGTTTCTATACACATATATCTATAGCACAAAAATCCCTGGTTATAGATTGGTGAAAAATCCTACAAAAATTTTTCTAGGAACCCTTAAGCAAAGTCCCTCAATTTCTCTAGGTCCTCATTTTATCGATCGTAAAATTATGAAACTAATTTAAGGATCAATTATTCTTGATATTTTGATCCTATAGCTCAAATGTGGCTATTGTATAGATATTCAGGATAATAATGATAAGATGAATCACATTTATCTTAAAGGGTATTTCCTGTCATACATATTTTAAATAGATGTATCTCACTATTTATAGATTTAAGAGCTTTATATTGAATTATTGCTTTGTTTTAACATCTATAATAGTAAAAGTATAATATACTACTTAGACAAGACGTCTTTCTGGACCTCCTTCTGGAGCTGCTGCTGTGAGGGCTGGAATGGCAGCTGGGGCTGCTGCTTTGGTCCTTGGAGCCCCTTGCACGAATTTTGTGCATTGGACCTTTAGTGTTTATATATTCTCATGTATAATATATATGATGACTTAGGATTTTTGTTTACCAAAATCACAGGACATTTCATTTCAAAATGTCCTGTGAAAGAAAATGACAATAGAAAGTAGTCTTTTTAATGAGAAGCCAATCCATTTAAATCTAACTATGTATAGACTGTCAACACCTCTATGTTTTTGCTTATGACACTGATAGAAATTTTGCCTTGACAGAAAATCAGCTCAACAAAAAGGGAGAGGAATGTGGTGGCCTACACCAACCTTGGAGAACAAACTAAAAATTCTTAAGTGGCCTGAAGCTGGAATGGATTGCTTTGTGAATTCTTTCCATATCCAATTCTCATGATTGTACAATAACTCTACTTCCTGAACATAAAAATAGGCTGCTAGCAGAGCATGGAATGATGACTCCCTTTCACTGCAAGAAGGGTGATTCTCTGTGAGATGAGGAGCCCACAAAGCTTGACAAGGTCAATTTTCCAATTGGATTTACCTTTTTTCAACCCAAGTGAAACACCACCATCTAACTTAAAAAAAAAATCATAAAATAGTTGAGGGACTGATATGCGAATACTGGGATATAGTGGACACATTCTTGGAAGTGAAAGGTAATCTAAAAATACAAATATCACTGACCTGGCATCAAGAGGCTCTTGCTCCATCCCTTCCTTCCCCTCCCCCTGCAGTCTATCTTCAGTAAAAGTAGCATCCAAATATAAAGTAGATGGGTCGTGTCCCATTCCATGGGATCTTGAAATGTCTGTACTTAAAAAGGGATAAAGCTAAAGCTGTGTTTTAAGTGTCCTAAACTAGGGCACCAAAAGCAGCTGCTCTTATTTCCAGCTGGATCTCTCAGCCTGGCAGTGAGGAAGAGCAAAACAAAAGTTACCATGACAAATTCTCATTTCCAGGCGTTTAAAGATTCATCTGTGTACATTGCTGAAGGCAAAAAGCAGACAAGTTCAAAGCAAAACAAAACAAAACAGGAGCAAGAATAAGAACAGTAATAACAAAAATCATTCCAACATGATTCATTTTGTAAAGGAAATAATCCATTTAAAAGTGTGAGTAATAACATAGTACTATTTGTACTATTCAAAAATGACAATTTTTATAGCTTATTCAACTCTGCTGCTCCTGAATTTTATAGTGTTTTATATTCAGAATGAGGAGACATGCAGGAAAACCTTTGCAGGTAGATTTTTGTTGACTATATTCAGGAACTAGGTACATATATCTCTATAGAGGATTGATCCAAAATATCTGCCTTTATGTAATGAGAAATTGCTGATGTTAGGGGAAAAAATCATCATTTTCTTTATTATTAGTACCTACCATTTATTAAGATTATACTTTATATCAGATATTATACTAAAATCTTTGCTTATGTTATTTCATTTTTACCACAAGCATGGAAATAAGGCAGGATTAGTGTCATTTTATAAACGTGGGAAACAAAACTCAGAAACTTTAAATTAATTAAGTTTACACAACTAAATAGTGCTAAATCAAGAATCCAAACTCAATCCAACGATACTATAAGTCTGTCTTAAAAAATTGCATGCAGAAAAATAAATTGAAATTATAGCTGATTTTTTTTTCCTCAACCCTAGTACTTCCTTTAATACTATGATGCTACCCAGCCAAAGTAGGCGCATCTTAATTTATTAATTAAAGAAAGAGATAACAGAACAACATGAGCAAAAAATACTATTATTTTGATTTTTGAACTTCAAAATTATAATCCTTGAAGAGTGGCAGACACTAGCTGATTGTACTAACCCCATTCCCTCTTCATCCTAGTACACAGTCCAATGTTACTTCCCAGACTTCTTTGCAGTTAGGTATTGCCTATAAGTGAAAGTGATGTGCAGCATATCCAGGCTGGGGCATTGAAGAAATAAACACCTCACATGAGATAACCCATGCTCCATTTCCTTCCCAGCTGATTGGCTGACTGGAATGAGTAGACTTGCTTGACAAATTCAAAGGTACAGGATAGAGACACCGTAGAGCCATAGAGCCACAAAGATAAAGATCCTTATACCTGTCTCTGTCTCTCAGGTCTCTGAATCATTGTATGGAAGAAAGCAGTAGGTCTCTGAATCATTGTATGGAAGAAAGCCACTGTTCAAAGTATCACTAATTTAAAACTTTACTTGAAGAAGAAGTTTTTTCTTCTAGAGTCCCAGTGCATGCAATTCATGCCGGGAGGAGGGGGTGTGGTTCCTCAGCCCAGCCTTCACCTCTCCAATCTGGGACCCCTCGGGGGATGTCTGACTGCTGGTTTCAGTCCGATCCCTGGGATCGGACTGAAACCAGCAGTCAGACATCTTTCACACAATCCAGGACTGCTCGCTCTTAACCACTCACCTGCCTGACTACCTGATCACCCCTAACTGCCCCCATGCCAGCCTGGTCATCCCCAACTGCCCCTCTGCCAGCCTGGTCACCCCTTACTGCCCCGCTGCTGGCCTGGTCATCCTCAACAGTCCCTCACCAGCTTTGTCGCCCCTTACTGCCCCCTTCCCAATTTGGTCACCCCACGCAGCCTGCTGTTTGGTTGTCAGTCTGGCCATTTACGTTTTGACAGCCCCTGGATTTTTATATATTAGGATTGTGTTAAGCCACTCCTGTTTGGGTCTTATGTGTTGGGCATTAATTAATGTGAGGACAGTAGAATGAAGTTTGAACAATAGATTTAGGAGGATATCTGATGTATGTGTATATGTATGGAAAGGAGGAGGGAAGGAAGAAGTTTCCCCACCTGGGGTTTACATAAAGATTTCCTGAAAATCTGCATGACAAATGACCTGATTTCTTTAAGATGTTAAGGATTTTAATTTTATTTTTGGTTTTGTATTTTGTAGTGGGGACCTATGTAGATTGAGGGAGCAATTATCTATAGATAAACATGGCTTTATAATACATATCAATCAATAACAATGAATCCATCCTATTTGGATCCTAATTCAAACAAATTATTGAAAAGCAAAATATTTATTAGACATTTCAAGTGTATAATGTGTATATACTAACTAGATCTTTTGGTGTTTAAAAAATTATTTTTTTATACTCTTCATACTATTATATTCTGCTTTTTAAGAGAATTTGTATAATTTAGAGATCACCTAAATGTTCACAAATGAAGTAATATAATTTTTGAGATTTTCTTCAAAATAACATTGGTAGAGAATGGGCAGGAGTATAATTTTTTTTTTTAAATTGGTTTTGGGTATATTATTGCTGAAGTTGGGTAGTGGATATATGAGTTAGTTAAACTTTCTTTACTTTTATATACATATGTTTAAAATGTTCTATAATTAAAAAGTTTTATTTTTAATTTTTAAAAATATGTTTTTTATTGATTTCAGAGAGGAAGGGAGAGACAAAAACATCAATGATGAGAGAGAATCATTGATCATCAGCTTTACCCCTCTCTCCCCCGAGGATCAAGCTCATAACCAGGACATGTGCCCTGACCTGAAATTAAACCATGACCTCTAGGTTCATAAGCTGATGCTCAACCACTGAGCCACACTGACTGGACATAAATTCAAAGTTTTTTTTGTGGTGTTTTTTTTGTTTGTTTGTTTTGTTTTGTTTTGGTTTTTTTTGAAGAATTTCCTAGGTTGGGGAGAGAACTGAGTCACAATGCAATATAAGTATATGTAGATATTATCAGACCCTAAAAAGATTGTGCTGCCACTTTTTCTACCCCAGACCAAAACATTGGAGAAGATAATAAAATACTCACGTAGATTTATAGAACTGGAGAGTTGAGAGGCCTGTGCCTTGCTTCCCAAGAAAGTATGGAGAAAAACAAACAAACAAACAAACAAACAAGAAAAACAAAATCCATTGTGGAAATGACTCCATGGTGCATGCAAATAAGGTCTTGTCCTCACAGAGTCCCTATGTGTCCTGGGGACAAAGGAGATACTCAGAGAGACCCAACCTCTTGGTTATGAGAATGAGCGATCATTGAGCAGGACCTGTGTGGATCTAGGGAAATAAATCACATTTCTGTGGATATCTCAGTGAATGGTCAAATGACAGAAGACCAGATGCTTCTTGGTACCATAGCATAAATTCAATCTCTAGCACTTGATAAAATCCAGGAATTAGAAGAGGCATGCTAAATTGACTAAGATTAAGTTTCCACCAACTAGAACAGGAATTCAGTATATATTGTACAATACGCTAAATTATCTATATTAATAATAGATTAGGGCTATCATGACCAGACAGATGACAGGTCCAGGTGGGTGCTCTGCTCAGGCTCACTGGACTACATACAGCCTGGCTGGGAAAGCAGAATCTGGGAGGGATCAGCCCGAGTGCATGTGGCCGGTGGCCTCAGGGGCCATGCAGATGGACAGACCGTGCTGAATGGTGCCAGCAGGCTGCATGGAGGGCTGCAGAGGTATGGAGCTGTTAGAGTGGTGGCCCGCAGGGTCAGTGAGGCTGGGTGCCAGGTAGGCCCCAGATCCTCGGGCACCACTGGGGGAGTGTGACCATCCAGAGTAGGAGAAAAAGCCCTTCATTCTGGAAAAACACGGATGGTTTAAATGTGCATAGAGAAACTTTGGCTGTCCCAACATGACTATGACAGTTCCCCAAGCTGCCTGTCCGTTCCTGACCACAGGCTTCACTGTGGGGCGGAAGCCTGGACATTGGCCAGGACCTGGCCTTGGCAGCCGGACTCATCCCCAGCATCGTCTCAGCGTCATGACTTCATGGCATCACCCGCAAGTGGCCATCGCTGCTGGTCTGTGGGCCTGGGTGATCCGGCACTGTGTTTCCATTGAAAGGACGCCAACTGAGGTCAGATAGGTGCCACTGTCTTCTTGTTTCAGCTCCAGTGTGTGATGGGTGCTGTTGATTCCTTAAGGTTGAAATGGGGCAGCCTGGACTTGCTTACGATGTGATCTTTTATTTGTATTTCACCACACAGTCTTCTCGGGCTCAGGGAACTGGCAGCCACTGGAGCACCAGCTTGGCCATCACGCATAGTCAGAGGCCACCAGGAAGCACAGAAATGCCAAAGCCCCAATGGGACCCATCAGGAAACAGACCCCAGTTCACATACTGGAGTGAAAACAAGAAGACAGTGGCACCTGTTGGACCTCAGCTGGGACTGTGCCTGCGGGTCGTCTACAGGGTTCCTGTACCCTAGCCATAACCCAAATGACTGAGGAAGCTCTGTAAGCCTTGATTCTGGAGTTACAGATCTTAGCAATTAGGCAGATGCACAAAGGTGGAGTCAAAAATAACAAGGTTAAACTGTTTGTGAGTGTGTACATTTATATACATATATGCCCATTTTCCCCAATCTTTTTCTGAGCTGTTTGAGAGCATGCTCTACACATGACAGGGTGCCTGGATACTCCCCTGTGTATTTCTCAAAAGCAGACATAACAATTCTCTACCCAACCATCTGAGTAAATCTCCATTCATATGGTATCAAGGTTCAATCCACAGACCCCATTTGAATTCTGACAACTATATCAACAATATTCCCCACTTCCCACCCCCAGGATCCCATCCACCTAGGATGAGTCCTTTGTCATTCCTGTCTCTGACAGTTTTTCAGTTTTAATTAAAAATCATGGACTATTGCCCTAAAATAAATTAAATAAATAAAGAGAAAGAAAGACCCGCTGGTGCTCCAAGTTAAGAACTAGCAGTCCCAAACATGAGGGGTCCCAGATTGGAGAGGGTGCAGGCTGGATTGAGGAACACCCCGCCTTCCACCATCACAAATTTCATGCACCAGGCCACTAGTATAAAAATAAAGAAAACTGAAAATTCTGCCCATCTGCAGGTTTGAATTACAATTTACATGCAGTACTGTACAATTATAGTGCCTTTCAAAAACCCAATGATTACTTCCACTACATATAAATACCCCAAATGAAACTCTAAACACACTCCTTGTTTCTTTATTTTTCCTCTTCATTACCTTCAACTCAACCATTTAAGTCAGCTAAGTATTGAAATTCTTAATTCCTATGGAAAATGCTCTTCCTGAGAGATGAGAACTAACTCTGTGTTCTGCTAGAGACAATTTGTGTGACAGGCTGAAATAATTTACCTCTCTTAACCTAAGTTACTTCTTCAGTGAAAAGAGGCTTTGGCTCTAAATCTACATTCACATTTTTTTAAGACTGCAATTTGTTGTTGTTGTTGTTGTTGTTTTGTTTTGTTTTGTTTAGGGGGGTAGTGGTGTTATTTGCTTATTTTGTGTGTGTTTTTGTTTGTTTGTTGGTTTGTTTTTATCCTCCAGGTTGCCCAGAATGGCAGACTGTATAGTATGGATTAACTAGTTGACACCATATAGTGAGGTTGAATGGAATATAGTCTCAGAACTTCTCAAGTTGGATTAGGGGTTGGGACAGAAGTTATCAGTATTTTATATCTATAATTTACTGGGAAAGCCAGAGAGTGATAAATTTTAAATATTAGAAGTAATCTCATCTAACACATTCTCCTTTGACTCAAAGAGACAAAGTTATTTGTCTGGCCTTACAAGAGACAGTGGTAGATCCAGGCTTTAAACCCAAGATTTTGGGTTTCTGGTTCAGATATCTTTTTACTAGTCCTTCCCCTCAAATATAAAGCTGTAGGTTTCAGCACATCTATTTTGTTATTCTCTTACAGAACATATATACAAAGCACTATTAAAGCTTCTGTACAGACTATGTGAACTACTAAAAGGGAGTGCAGTTCCTATTTGGGGGAAGGGAAGGACACCCATGTTAGTTAATTATACCAAATAATGCAATTATAAGTGAGTTTTGATCAGAGCTTTCTTAGAGTCTTTTAAAAAAGTGTTTGAACGTGAAGTAAAAAAAATAATAATAATAATAACACAATTCTGGGAGAATAGGGTATTTGAGTTGTGCCTTTAGTTTGGGTAAAAATTTGTGAAATAGGATGGGAAGAATTGGGAGAAATAAACAATGGAGGAGAGGGTTCCCTCAGGAAAATCTGAGAGAAAAAAAATGTAGAGTATTTTAAGGGAAATCTCCATTCCACCAATAGAGCCAGGACCATGGAAAGGCTAAAGATTAGACCCAGTGTTTGGACTTGCCCATGGAATAGGCAATCTGAGTAATCAGTAAACTGCTAAAGGAAGCAGGCAATTATATTATATGAGTTAGCTCTGTGGACACAATTTCTTACAGTACATTTTTTTTTAAAGAGAATTGCAGTGGACAAAGTTTTCTGTGTCCAAGTTTGGAAAAACATGTATGTTGTTTGCATGTTTCCGTGCAGCACACCTAAGCCTGGGAAAGTTATAGGGAGTAGCTTTCTCTTAGTCCCTAAACTTAGCTTAGCTTCATTGGAAACATGAAGTATAAAATTTGAATTCAACTGGGGACCAATTTAAAACTAGGAAGATGCTGTCTTCAGGCCAGAACTCAGAAATATGATGGTAAATTAGTGCAAAGTGGTTTAAATAGTTTTAAATAAAAACACTTGCCCATAAGAGTTCCAGGGCTCTGTAAGGCCTGAAATAATTCACAGGTTTGCATTTCTCTAGTGACAGAAGCAGCTGACATTGTCTATTCTGCTTTTTCTCCTGAGGGCTCATTTTAAAACTGTCTTATTTTCACAGCCTTTAAAGTTTAGCTTTTCATAAGAAAAACCAATGCTCAATTCTAAAGAAAAGGAGAATAGGTTCACCAGGCTGTAGGGTTTTTGTCAGTTCCCATCTGGATTGCCTGGCCTTTACATGTGATGGTACAAATAACTATTATCCTAGGGGAATCATTTAGGTCAAGGAAATATAAAAATAAATGAAGTCTGTATGCTTTCTGGTGATAGCAGCTGATTCTGTAAAAGTTTCCTCCATATGCTGTCACTTAAAATACAAAGTTTTTAAGAGATCTCGCTCTGGAGCTTAATACCTAGATGCTAGTGCCTTTTCTACTACTTTCTAGACCTTGGCAAACTTTTACCTTTTCTGGAATTTTATTTCCTTCATCTATTATATGGAGATAATAATAGCTACATCATAAATTTGCTTTAAGACTTAAATGATTTCTTATATTGAAGAAATTAAACTGACAGTAAGCATCTAGTGTCTTATATATGTGTTCAATATAATAATTATTAATGAATGTATTTGCATTAAACACACTTTTATCCTTGCTCCTTATACTGCAGCTACACTGATTATAACCTCCTTTCTTCTTCCTAAACTACCCAGGCATGTCCCCAATATATATATCTATATATCTATATATCTATATATCTATATATCTATCTATATATCTATCTATCTATATATCTATATATCTATATATCTATATATCTATATATCTACATATCTACATATCTACATATCTACATATCTACATATCTATATTTCTACATATATCTATATATCTATATATCTATATACTTTAAAATCTATTCTTATTGATTTTAGAGAGAGAGGAAGGGAGAGGAATAGAGAGATGTAAATGTCAATGAGAGAGAGAAACATTAATAAGCTATCTTTTGCATGACCCCTAATGTGGATGGAGCCCAATACACTGTGTATGTGCCCTGACCAGGATTAGAACCAGGGCTTCCTGGTTCATGGGTTGATGCTTAACCACTGAGCCACATCAACCAGGCATGTTCCTATCTCTTCTGCTTGAATAGATTATTCTGATGAAACAAAATTCCCTCATTTAACCTCTTGTTGAACTGTTTTCATTATTTTTTTATTTTCCTATTAATCCTCACTTGAGGATATTTTCCATTGATTTTTCAGAGAGTATGAAAAGGTGGGGGAGAGACAGAGAGAGAGAGAAACATTGATGATGTGATAAAGACACACCCATTGGTTGTCCCCCCGCACACACCCATTCTGACTAAGGCTGGGATGGAGCATGAAACTGAGGTACCTTTCCTTGAACAGAATAGAATCTGGGACCCTTCTGTATATGGGCTGACACTCTATCCACTGAGCCAAACTGGCTAGGACAGAGATGTACTCATTTTTTAAACTTTGGTTCCTGTGACATTTTATTTATGAAGTTCTCTCACACAAAGCCCTCTCCTAACAAACCCTACCAGAATTAACTACAATTTCCTCACATAACATTTTTATGCATTGTATCATCCTTATTTGTCTTCACTACTTCAGTGTGAGCTTCTTAAGTCACAAAATTGTGTCTTTAGTCTCCTCTTTCTGGAGCCTTAGGGAGGATTCTGCTTTAAAAATATACTCTATATATAGTCATTGAGTTAATTAATTAGTTATCATTGTGCATATGGATATCAGAATAAGTAAAATCATCAGAAATCATAAGAATTTCTAAATCATAAATGAGTTAACATATGTACTTTTGACCAGGAATTGAACATATAATCCTGTGGTGCTCTGGCCAATGCACTAACTATTGAGAACATCAGCCAGGGCTCTTTTCATTTCTTAATGTTTTATAGTTTCTAGCAACAAATGCCCTTTATTAAATCTCCAAATGTTGAGGTGCTTATTTCAGGAGAGAAGGAAAAGATTTATGGGACATTAGAGAGGAGAGAAACATGGCCATACACCTGAAGAATATGAAAGGGTTTACTGAAGTAAAGGAAGGAGAGATGGCTATGCGAATTGAGGGTTGAGAGGTGTCCCTGAAGAATTAGTTCTAGAAGTGATTCTCTGCTCTGCACTTTCTGGGTCCTCAATGCCTCTTGGTCACATTCTTTGCATTCTTACTCCCTGTCCTCCTGACCCTGTCAGTAGGATCTTAAGTCTCCATCTCCTACATCAGGAGGGTAAAGGTGAGATTTTTCCAAGCATTCCAAATTGAAACACATTTCCCCACACAAACTTGTTTGTACTTGACAGTCTGTTACTGTAATTATTTTTTTTAAATATGTTTTTATTAATTTAGAGGGAAAAGAGAGGAATAGAGATAGAAATATCAATGAGAGAAACATCAAACTCACTGGGGATTGAACCAGCAATCTTGGCATGTGCCCTAATAGGAAACCCAACAGTGATCTCTTGGTTCATGGGTAGATGTTCCACTACTGTACCACACAGGCTGTGCAGTTACTGGAAGTATTTTGATGCAGTGTTATAGTTGCATTACAAATTAGCATTTTGTGGGATAAACTTGGGTTCTTAACCAACATATATGCCATGATTTCCTTAAGACAATGATATCTCAGTTGCAAATTACTGCTCAGTCTTTCCATTGAGGAAGACTGGAAAATAATTTTATTCAAATATGCCCTTTCAAATCTAAAATAAGAGACAGACAAATAATGAAAGTCCAACCTAATCTGTTTTGGTACTTGATATCTCCTGAGTCTTAATGGCTTAATCTCCCAGCTTCAGTTTGCCCAAAAGCAATGGGAGATGGAATATTTCTCCAATGAGTTGACGGGGACATGCCAACATCTTCTAATAATTCTTATGTTTGATTCTGAACTCAGGCCATGTTGAATTACCAGTTCTCCAAGAGAGTCATGCTGTCTCACACCTCTGTTGATATACTCCCTCTGTATCTTTAAAATTTTAGCTCAAACCCGTTTTCATGAAAACCTTCCTAAGTAACATGCACAAGAGTACCCCTGGAGCTTTCACGTGCCTTGTCCTTACCACCATTACAGCACATATCTCACTCATTACATAACATGCACCGATTTACTTGACATCTCCCACTTTCTGAGAAAAGGAGTGTTGTTAGTTGCTGTTGTACACTTGAACATTTGCACACCTCCTGGCATATGGTATGTGGTATTAATAAATATGTCTTGCATAAATTAATGTAAAAACAATAATAAATTTAGGATTTTTTTTTCTGCAAAAGCAACTCTCTTTTTTCCCCCCCTGATCATGTAAAGTGATGTTCAGCTTACCTGGGCCAAGCATACCTTGAGCTGGGTGAGTAATCAAAGCTGCTCCATGTCCCAGAACTCATTAGCAAGAACCCTGCAGGGTGAGACCATACTCCTCCCTCCGCCTCTCCCTGTAGTCATGTTGACAGAACTTGGGAGCTATGGGGAAGCGCCCAGAGCCCACACCCTTCTTTCAGACTGCTGCTCACCCCTTAGGCACAAAGTGTTCCGATGTCTGAGTCAGCCACCCCTGCCCATCCGCATGCCTGGTTACTGTCCAAGACTTCGATAAGAAACCACCCAGGTGCTCAGCCTCAGAAGGCTAACAGAGACCAAATTAACTAATTGCAGAATAGAGTGGGAAGCAAGCCCTCACTGAGAATCAGGAGACCCTGCAGAGTTTCTCCACCCATAAACTGTACAGCCTTTGGCAAGTCACCTCTCTTTGGCACTAGTCTCATCATCTGGGGAATAAATGGGTTAGGGCTAAATGATCTCTAGGTTCTTGTCCAATTCTCAAATTCTATGATCTGAAATAAAGGGCGAGTTAAGCATTTACAATACCTGAAAAGATATTGCTACTTGTCTGCAGCAACCCTATCTCCATGGGCAGGTCCAAAAAGGATAAGTCTTTGGGCTGGTGTGGCTCAGAGGCTGAGTATCAACCTATGAACCAAGAATTCACATTTCCATTCCTGGTCAGAGTATATGCCTGAATTTCAAAATCCATACCCAGGAGAAGGTATGAAGGAGGCAGCAGATAAATGATTCTCTATCATCGTTGTTTCTATTTCTCTCTCTCTCTCTCTGAAATTAAAGAACAACTCAGACTCACTGCTGATAAAGGGTCAAATGCACTCAGAGGATTGCTTTTAAGGAAACTTAGACTCACTGTATCAAGTCCTATTTATTAGCAATGGATACTTGTAATGCTGTACTAACACCAAGCAAGAGCCATGAACTGGGCTACTTAAACAAGTAATGCAATACTACATCCTGCACACCATGTGTGATTGCACCATCCCCTCTGCACAGACTGCCTGCATAGTTCCCAACAAGCACTGCATTTGTACCCTGTAAAAAAGAGAAAGATCAAATACTGATTTTTTGGAATTAATCAATAAAACTAGTACTAACAACAATAATACAGTAGTTTTACCAAGGCTGTAATTTTTACTCCAATTTTAGTACTTCCAAGACTTGTGTCATAAAGTCCACGTGTTTACTCATTTTGTTTTTATACCCATCTGCTAAGGCACTGTTTTTATCCTCATGATACAAAAGAGGAAAATGAAGTTTACTGTTAATGCAATTCAGACAAAATGTATAAACTGGCTGAGAAAATTTAGATGACAATTAAATTCCCTGACATTCAATATTTGCATAGCATTTCAAGCTCACAAAGAATCTTTTACATCATTCTATTTAATTTTACCTATGATGTAGTGGCTGAGTCATGACTGTTTCCACTTTAAGGAATAGAAACTTGAAGTGAAGTGAGGTAAGGTAGTTCATGAAACCACTAATTTGTGCTGGAATTCAAAATCTATAAAGAGGGGCCAAGAGACAGTTTTTTTGGAAACTGGCTTGTGTTAAGACATAGTGTATGAAGTTGAATTTCCAGAGCTTAGTTGAGATTGTAGATGAGATCAAGCTATGAACAAATGTGGAAATGAAAGGAGGAATGATCTCTCTGTTCATAGTAGCTTGGGCCATACACAAATAAAGTCAACAAGGTATAGTCATATCTGTGCTTAACTCATATTCAACAGCACAAAGTAAGACCCCAGAGTGCAATAAGAAGAGAGATCATTCTGGGTGGAAATGTTTTAGTTTCCGTTGGGGCTTTTGGTACGTATTGAACTTGAAACTTCTTAAGTAACTCATTATGTGAGGAATAGCAGGTGTTTCAGTCAACATATTTTGCTGACCTCACCTTTATCTGTGGCAATTTCTTCTCTGCTTTTCTTTTACTTACTGTCAGATTATTAGTCAGACAGGGTGAATCATGCACAATATTTAGAAAGGGAATACGATGAGTCTGAGTCCTTATGACCAGAAAAATTGACATCTCTGTTTCCAGGTAAAAGTAGAATTGCCAAAATTTTTGGTGGTCATTCTGTCATTTGATGAAAGTCAAAGCTTAGAAAATTTAAGGTTATTCTTTTTAAAAATATCATATATATTTTATTGATTTTTTTACAAAGAGGAAGAGAGAGGGATAGAGAGCTAGAAACATTGATGAGAGAGAGACATCAGCCAGCTGCCTCCTGCACACCCCCTACTGGGGACGTGCCCGCAACCAAGGTACATGCCCTTGACAGGAATTGAACCTGGGACCTTTCAGTCAACAGACCGATGCTCTATCCACTGAGCCAAACCTGTTTTGGCAAGGTTATTCTTGTTTTGTCAAAGCTTAATTCACAAAAGATATGTGTGTGAAATTCTCATTTGGAAACTATTGGTTGCATTTATGCTTTGGTTTCTCTTATTTTAGTTCTAGAAGACTATAAGTGGAAGGATGATCAAAGTCATGCTTTAGCAATGTATGTTTATCTCCCCATCTGTTCCACATTCTCTGAATCAGTCTCTCTTTTGCAGTCCCTGCTCATTAAACAGTTTGCTCACTTCTATTAGTTCTACCTGCTAATGCTCTCAGATTCACTTTTCAATCCTACTTCTATGTCTTTAGTTTTGGTTCATGTCATATTTCCTGTAAACTATTACAATAGCCTTTTATTCATCAAACTCCAAATTAGGCCAGATCAGCAATACTTTACAAAGACATTACCCAATGTGTGAAATCTTCCATCGCTCTGAAACCTCAGGATAAATCTCCAAATTCTGCAATCCTGTCCCTGAGTCTTATTGCCCATCTATCTACTGCCTATTTATTATATGTAGTCATATGGAATTGCTTGCAGTTCCTTGAATGTGCTGTAATCTTTAAAACCACTATGTCTGATTTTGATGATCCTTTATTTAGAATGTGTTTTCTCTCCTTGCCCCACAACCAGTTTATCACACATCCTCCTTTCTTCTTCTTGCATTCTCATTTGACTGCCCTCTTCTCTGGCCCCCCACAACCTATTAATACAGTGGTAATTTACACAGTATTCTCAATTCTGATATAACAGTACTTTTAGTTACTATCATAAGCATTTATTTACTCCACTAAGCTGAATTTTTCAAATGCAATAGCTATGCTTTCACAAATCTTTTCTTCCTATAGGAAGAATCAACAAATATTATTAGAATAAATATTTAATAACATATTTAGTTTTTTCCCCACAACAAACAGGGAAGTCATTCGTCTTCTTTTTAAAAATTATTTTTGAGTAATACAGGAAAAGCCTACCTACTGATTATTTTATTTTCTAAGAATAATCCTTGTATAATAAGAAAGACTTACTCCTTCAAAAAAATTTTAACTCAAAGCTCCATACTGCTGGAATGAATGAAAGACAGGAGGTCATGATTTGATTCCCAGTCAAGGCACATGCCCGGGTTGCAGGCTTAATCCCAATATGGGGCGTGCAGGAGGCAGCCAATCAATGAATCTCTGTTATCATTGATGTTGCTGTATCCTTCTTTATAGTGAAATGTTAGCTCATTGATGTTATACCCTTTCCCCCTTAATATAGGCATTTAAAATGATAAATAAATTGTTCTCTTTTTCCTTTATCTCTTCTCTTCCAGAATGTTTTGGTGCAAGGCAATTTTGTTTTCCATTTTGAAAAGAGGAGAAAATTACGGTGGCCCAGAGTGAGATTTCACAGCCCAAGTAATGTAAGAGAGGTGTACAAGTGCATGTTTTAGAATCCAGAACAGGGTATTGCAGCCCAAGGAGTGTAGAGATTTTCTGTGTTGTGGGATTGGGGGGTTGGGGGGGTGGTTAATCAAATCAGCAAAACCAGTAAGTTTAATGGTAGTTAAGTGTTTCATTGTTAGTGGTTTAAATAGATGTGTTTGAGTACATTCTCTATTTCATTGCTTGGAAGCAGTGATACATTCATATCAATAAGCATAATTATCACTTAGATTTTGGTTTTGAAATTAAATTCTCAACTGAAAGGAGCCAGGGATTCTTGAGGAAATGGCTGCTTTCAGGGCTTGGGCAGGGAAAGCCCAAGAAGAGCCTGGGACATTTTGTAATGCTTGAAAGTAAGGAGCTACTCATAGAACAATTATGACACATCAGAAAACAACAACAACAAACAAGCAAAACAAAAAACAAAAAAACACACTGAGAAACCGACTTAAAGGGGACCCTTCTAGACAAATCTGAGATTCTATAAGTGCCCATAAAGTACACATTTTAAAAAAGGTAAAATGTGCTAAGGCACATGTTATAAATGTTATATTATCAAAGTTGTGGTAAAGAAATATGTATTGGTAAATCATTGAATTCCCTTTAATTATACTTTAAATATCTTAGATCTAAACTTCATTTATTTAGTAAGTAGTCTTTATAATAAATTATAATTAATATTTTAAATGTTTTCTATCAGTCTACCTACATATTTATTTATCTTGATTATCTATCTATCTAGAGAAATCAGAAATGATTTTAAATAATGTATAAACAATGGTTATTTCTGAATACTAGTAATTTTTTTAGCTTTACTTTTCCAACTTTTCTGTATTAAAATTATTGAGTTTCTTTGTAGTCATCTATGTGTTGTCCGATGCAACTTTATAACATGTCAAGATTCCCATATAAGTGAATATCTGTACTGGTGTTTTATGTGCTCTGCTAACTCCACTACCCACCATTCTCCATCCTACACTGTGACCTGGGAGGCTGGATGTCACTGTCCAGATCCCATGTCCTGTATCGTCCAAATGGGTTTGACCAATGATATCAACAGTAGATTAAAGTAGGGGAGAGTATTTGTCCCACTGGATAGCTCTGTTGGGTGATGGCTGCACAATGGCTCCCATCTATGGCTATAACTCCTATCAGCCCCACTTCTTGTGATTAACCTTTCCATACAGCTATAGGGCACTCCTAGAACTGCTAATTGCTTCTTTCCCCAACCCCTGATAGAATCTGAGTATTTATCATCTTGTCTTGTTTAAATAAGCATGTGCTTTGTAAATTAATTTTTATTCAACACTCTTTAACAACAGTGTGACATCTATTTTCTGCTCAGAATCCAACTGACATAGTACCTAAGGACTTCCTCTTATAAAAATTATACTCCCTGTCAACACTGTCTCACAGATTTATGAATTATAATTTTTGTTGTTCTGCTAGATACTTTTATAATTCTAAGTAATAGATTGCAATTCATATTTCTTATATTATACATTTTATATATCCATTGAATTGACTTTCCAATAGGAAATATGAATAATGTAATTCCGTTCCTTTTCCTAAGGAAAGGAATTTATCAGCCAAAAAGAAGTTGTGCATTCTTACAATTATTAATAGAAAAATAATTGCTTTAAGAAGATTTTAAAATAAAGTATCAATAAGCTAGGTAGTTTTAGAAGGATTGGAAAGTTTTAACATGTTAAAATGTTTTTGACCTTAGTTGTTTAATCACTAAATCTTCCATGCTAGATTTTTTTTCTCCTTCTGATTATGTTTGAAAGTCTATAATATTAAAAACACACACTCAGTATTTTAGATATGATTTCCAATACATAATAATCATTTCTCTTCCTACAAGTATAAAATGTATTAAATAATAAAATAGTTAAGAAATGCAAGTATCCCATAAAAGAGTCTATCACTTAGATAACTGTGACCTACTTTTCTCCAGGTAATCTTATTTGGAGATAAAGAACTTTCTTATAAATAAACTTTTATAGTATTGATATATCTTGAGCAGCCACATACTCATGTATGTTAGGCCTGAGCTAAGTAATAGATTGCACAGAATTCTAACTCCTTCAAATTTCTAGGCTTTCTCTGTTAAAGGTGCTCAATGAGCTGGGGCAAATTCCTGCTGGTGGAGTATGTACCGCGCACCTGCTTCCCCCACAGGCTTTTCTAACTCACATGATGGAAATGGCATTCTTCCAGACATTCAGCCTAAATACCTTGAAGTTATTTCTGACACCTCTTCTTCTCTTACCTTTAAGTTTTGTCTTTTAAGAAATTCCGTTGGCCTTTTATTTTTAAATGTATACCCAATGACAAGAAAGGTTGATATTGTTTCAGTTTTATTTTAAGAATGGGTGGAATGAAGAAGTTTAAGTGATGAAACCAAATTCACACAACAAAATGTATTTGAAAAAATTGGAAGATGTAAACATGAAAATAGCCACACAGTTCCTCCCTGCCATGCAAATTCTCTGCTGTGTTGACACATCAAAAACATCTATTAAAATGTTATTCTTCATGCTGATAAAGGCACATTCTTATTCAGAAAACAATAGTATTCTCTTTTTCTGATCACAACTCTTATGGTGTCAGGAGCCAAGTTTATGGTGCTTGAACCTGTTTCTGAGTTTCACTGTTGGCACTTCAGTTGTTCTGTTACTGTACTTTCACCAAGATATAATACTCAGAGTTTTGTGTTTTGTCCTTAAGTTTGTTTATATGAATTATAAAAGGGTAGGGTTTAATTTTCAAAAAAAATCTTTATAAAAGTACATTAGCATCAGCTTATGATAGCTATTATAAAATTCAAGTGACTGGTTTGAGAATATGTTTCAGGTGTGTCTATGATAAAAGCCATTCTCAATGTCCTTCTTTTGTTCTGTGTGTTTTACTAGTATTGTGGTGTCTTTGTGATTGAGATTATTTAGGTAAAAATTCCATTATTACCTCTGAATCACTCCTGCATTTGTTTATTTTTATCTTTTCAACTTGTGTAACTAAAGGAAGTGATCAGGAAATGACTCTTTATTTTAGTAATAGGTAGTAAATTCTGAGAAAGCAACCAGTTTTCTTTTTTATTCACTTTTTCTCTTAATTAAGATATGAACAAATAAAAATGAGCAAATACCAAGTAAGTAGAATTGTGGGAGTACAGTAAAGCAAAATCATTGCTTTGAGATTTTAAAATAATGTATCAATAGTGAGGTAGTTTAAAAGGCATTAAGGATTTTATAAAAGGCCTTATGGAAATAAGGAACCTATTGACAGGAACATATTGGGGCAGTCAGATCTGTCTCTTATAATTTGTATTTTGTTCATGTGGAGTAAGTCTAAAGAGTTATACAAGGCCATTTGCAGGACATCTGCTAGTTGATATAGGATGTAGTAAGAAGGCAGAGAAAGAGTCTGGATTACTTTTAAGTTAGAGATTTATGTTTCTTAACTGTTAAATTACAAATGTGATGGAGAGTTTAATGGGACACAGTTTAGACACCTGAGTTTAGGCTGCTAAACCTCACACTGTAAGGGCCAACTCTGATATCTTGAAAAAGTAATTTCCCCTATTATAGGACTGTTTTCTTGTATAAAAAAATACTAGACATTTAAACCATGTTTTATATTCTCCTTTACAGCTGACAACTATTCTGATTAGCTGAATTGTTTGAACTAAATGTCAGAAAATCCTGTATGGGAATGTTTCAATGATTCTAATTTCAGTCATACTCTTTAGAAGTGAATTATAGAGGTTCAAAAGTATTTTGGTTCAATTTTGCTTGATAGGGGATATTCTAGCCTTCAAAATAGCATATTATTCCATGTTATATATAATCTCGCTATCATCTTTTGCCTACACAATTATATAATAATATCCTATATAATAAAGCTGTGATATGCAAATTGACCATCACACCCTCTCACAAGATGGCTGCCCCTATGTGGTCACAAGATGGCTGGCAGAGGAGGGCAGTTGTAGGTGATCAGGCAGCAGAGGAGGGTAGTTAGGAATGACTGGGCTGGCAGGGGAGGGCAGTTAGGGGCAATTGGGCTGGCAGGAGAGCAGTTAGGTATTGATCAGACTGGCAGGGGAGTGGTTAGGGGGTGATCAGGCTAGTAGGCAGAAGTGGTTAGGGGCAATCAAGCAGGCAGGCAGGCAAACAGTTGGAAGCCAGCAATCCCAGATTGGAGAGGGTGCAGGCAGGACTGAGGGACAAACCCCCCTCAGTGCACAGATTTTGTGCACTGGGCCTCTACTCTAGTATAACTATAAATATAAAATTATAGCATTTTGCTATATACTGTAGCTATGAATTGTTAAGCATCTAGTATGTGACAAGAATTTCAATACTTTAGATAGTTGATTATAACCAATTTACAAAGTTGAATGTTATCCTCTCTTACAGATTATTCTTACAGATGTTTAATAATTGTCAAGGATCACACATGTTAATACATAACAAAATTTATTAATTTAATATTCTAATTTTTAAATCCCTTTCAGTTATGAATTAGAATATAAATTAGAAGTAAAGACTGTATTCTTTTCTGTAATCTGAATTGATAAGAGTAAGTGTCCAAAAATCCCATTTCTCCCAAATAACTTACAGTGTCACTTGAGCAAGTCACTTTCTTTCTTTGGATCATAATTATCTCTCACAATAAATGGAACAATAAGCAAGGTGATCTCTGTTTGCCTCCATAGTCTTAAAATAACAAGCTACTAATGGGCTTCTCTGAGCTCAATCACTTTTTCCTCTTTCCATGCATGTACAAGTTATCACAATGTGATATTACAATGTGATATTTACTCCTAATGTTTTCTCTTCAACTCCACCATTAATCCAAGTAGACATTCATTGTTTTGATTCAAAGAAGGAATGACATTGCAGAATTAAAATAAAAAATAGAGTTGTTCTATGACTTTTCAGTTTTGAAAGTCTTAATTTCAGAGGAGTTGGGTAAGATTCACGTGCTTAAAATCAGATTAGAAAGAATATGGCTAGAAGGAAGACAAATGCTTTCCATTTGGATACTTGAACAGAACCCTTGAGTGGTGCAGAAAAAGAGAGACTATGTTGATGTGATGAGCAGAGAGACAGTAGGTCCTGGGAAGAGAGGGATTGCACTTTAGTGGCACAGAAAGTAGCAGCACCAGCAGCCATAGACCTTCGCACACATTCCAGACAAGGCCTTTCTTTGCTGGCCTGGGCTCAGAAGCCACATGGGAATAAAATCAGAGCCATAGCCACTCACTAGATATTTGTTACAATGAGGAACATACATTGTCCAGCTAGAAGAATTTTCTCACCTATCTTTCTTCTTGGCTTCTAGCTGACAAGACAGCAGCCAGCAACTTGCCCCACAGGTAGTTCAACAGAAGTCTTTTTCTGTCCTGACATTTTGCTCAGTCACCATCTAACTTGCCCCATGTTTGGACACTTATTTTAACATGACAGAATATTATAAGCACTCTCAACTGAGAGTTAGTCAGGACAATTAGAAAGAAAGAAAAATCAATTTGGAAGGCGACATTCCTACCCTCCCCAACCAAACACCCATATTTGTATGTGGGTAGGATTGAACACAACAGGTCTTGTTTTCCTTGACACACTAGTTCAGTAGGAAAAAACAAAACAAAACAAAAACACCTTATAAAACATAAGTCCTGCATGTTAAACTAGACTATATTAAGAATCTCAAATATGAGAGAGATCCTTTTTAAGGAAGACAAAATATTACAAGTGTATTCTTCCATTAAGAAAAAAAAAATATTTTGAATGGTGAGAAAATATCCAGGGTACTGTTAACTATCCAGATAAGTACATTCAAGTTGAAGTTATTTTTATACTTTTAATTAAGCTTACTGGTATCTCAAAACCCTGAAATTTATTTGTCCTCAGGATTAATTAACTTCTTCCTCTACCCAGGATTGTGTGTGGTTAAAAAATAAGGATTTTAACTCTTATTTATATAAGAAGATATAATCAGATAAAAATATAGGATTAGTTTTATCATTCTGCCATGGATTTTAAAAGAGATGTCTATGTGTATCTAGGTGTCATAGTTTTACCTGAGCACATCTTTTAAACAGCCTTTTATTACATAAGTGTATGAATGTTGTTGTTTTTTTCCTGGAAATATCCCATGGTTCATTATTCCTAGGTGCCATTTGTTATTGTTAATAGATTGACATCTCAGATAAACATAAATACTAGTATATGCATACCAAACACAAGCAACACCAACAAGTATCAGAGAACTTATAGTTATAAGTGCTCCTTATATAATGAATAATTCTTGCTGATAATGAGTTCTTATTTTATCCTAGAAGGAATAGGAAGAGATGTTTTTACTAGTAAAAACTTAGTGTCTTTATTAATACTCTTGGATTAAAATGTTGACATTTAAAGATATTTGAATGCCAACTCCTAGTACAATCCATTGTACAGATAATGAGTTTTTATCCAAGGTCACTGTTCCAAGTGGTTACTTGAGGGTTTTGGCAATAAGCCACACTAACTTTTATTTTCCAATGAAGAAATATTACTATTATATTTTTGCTTCTGTAAACAAATGGTCTCTATCTTTATATAAATTTATACCCATTATTCCATTATTCATCAATCATTTATTGAATATCAAGGAGAGTTATCTTTTTATACAATATTTAGGACCAATGCTGTTAGGTTTTGAAGTGAATACATGGTCTCTGTATCTGTGAGTCAGGGATTCTGAGTAATATGGTGCATAATAACCAAATCAACAAGTGACTTTATATACATGATATTTTTTCTTATAATAATGGATATTTCTAGTAGTAAAATCTATCAAAATATAAACATTGACAGTTGTATTCAAAAAATATTTGTGATGATCTATCATGTGCCAAGTGTTATGCTAAGTGTTAGAGAGACAGGCAAAATTAAATAAACTGAGCCCTTATTGAACTAGCAGTCTGGTAGTTAAATAAATCACTAACAATGTGCCCAAACTAGGTATAATGCCCAAAGAGGATTTCTAAATACATTTTTTAATAGTAGCATATCTGAAAATATCTAAGAAGACTATTCTGAATAGACAAAAAGTGAATCTACATTTATTTGCATATGTAATTTCTAACTTTAAAATATATAAAAACTACAGCATGGTGCAAAAAACACTATCCTTGAAATCTTGAGATCTGGTTTCTGTGTGATTTTGGGGAATGCTTTTACCCAGTCCAGGCCTTTGATTTCTGTGTTGTATAATTAAGAAATTTAACAGATTAGGATCTAATGACTGGGCCAATCCAGTGACCATAACTGTATAGAAATTGCAGACTTGACTTACTCTATTGTCTATCTTCAAGGTCAATGATAAAAAAACAAAAACAAAAACTGACTATGATGGTTTAAAATGACAGGGCCAGCTATATTAAGAGCTTCATAAAATGAACTGAGACATGAACTTAGAAACCAGAGGGACTTCCCAGTGAGCTGGTGAAAATCCTTCTTTCCCAGAGCCCAGTTTCTAGCTTCCATTTCAGATGTAACAGTTTTAATGAATAGTAGTCTCTTGACATGAGCCTGTTTGTGATGACAAATACATTCTTTAAGGTCCAGGACATTCTAATCCCTTGACCTGAAGTTGTACTGAATAGGGGGATTAGGGTATTTGGTGTGAAAGGTGAGATGTCCCGAGGTGATATCACTAACTTGGCCTCTTACTTATGAGACCTCAAGCATGTTCTATGCCAATGCAGAGATCTCCTTATTTTGTTTGTGATAAGTACTGGGCAATCACAGCATTTCTTATAAAAAAACAAACAAGGAGAAAACAAACAGCTATTTGTTTGCCTATTGCAGAAGGAATGGTACAAACACAAATGATGCCATTTCTACCAGGGTTATTGGGGTGACTTATAGTCCTCAAAGATGAATTGTCTTCTATATGGTTTATCTTACTTCTCAAACTATTTATTTGGAATTAACCTTGGCTATTATTAATTTCTTTTATAAATGTATGTTATTGGCTTAAAATTTGTATTCCTGATATTTTTATTTCCTTGGTATTAAATATACTCAAAGCTGCTTCAACCAGAACCTGTTTTGTGGGAATGACACACAGAATGAATATAATTTTTTTTTCACTGGAGATTATCCTATCATATATTTTTGTGAGACTTTGGTTGACAGTTAATCTAGTGCATTATATTTACAGGGAAAATTTCTGAATATTTGATCCTCAGATGCACACAGAAAAATTCCTCGTGAGTGTTAGTTCTCTCAATGCAAAGTGGAGTACATTATAAACTTTGCTACTTCAATAAAGAGAATGAGAGACTGTTCTTTGAATTATTAAAGATCTATAATATTATCATTTTATTTATATCTTGTTGTCAAATAATATTTTTATGTGCCACCAAAAGCTTTGCATTATGCAAAGGTTATAATCACTAGAGGGAGATGTAATCACAAAGTCTGTGTAATCGGTTGGAATCCATGGGACAGATGGAAAGGCAAAGTAGCCAGGAAATGACATGGTCCTATATCCTGCCAGATATCTCGATGGTAAGAGAGCACCAATGGGTATCTTATGTGTAGCTCACTCGCTGATATTTTGATACCAGAAAGCAGCCCATCCATCCAAACCTGCAAGGACATCTCTTCAGAAAATTTGGCAGCCTTAAGAGACCACAATTTCCATCTGTGTTTGAGTAAACACCTGTTAGTGTTAGATGTCATAGGTTGTTAAAAATCTATGGTACATAATATTATCATGCAACACAAATAGTTTAAATGATTTTATGGACCCTGTAATTTTTTTTTTTTTAATTAGAGAGTATGGAATATCAAAAAAGGTAGGAAACTTAACAGGACATTTAATCCCCTTTTCTCCATTTGCAGAATAAATGATTGAGTCTTAGAAGAAATTTATTCAAATTTTTTACTTTCTGAATTAGAACCAAGGTCTCCTCACTCCTAACTTAATGTTCACTTCACCACCATCATTTCTACATTTCTTAAGCATGTATTATTTGCTGGATCCAAATGGGGATACAAAAATGAATGAGATCTGTCCATACCTAAAGGGGCATATAACTCAGTGAAGGAAGTAGACATTAAGTAACAATTGCTAGGAAGATTATATAAGTTTCCACAATGAAGGGGCACATAGAGACCATTAAAAAAATTGCTAATTGATTACTTGTTTTGGGTTGCATATTTTACAAATTCATACTGCAAAGGAAAAATTTTTATACAAATTCCCTAGCTAAACTTTGAATTTCTGGATTCTCCAGTCTCAAACCCTTCTTTTTGTGAATTACTATATATTTTTTAATATTGATATTCAATTAAATATGTATAAAATATAGGTCATGTATCATCTCACTTATATAACAAAAGAATATGCATACAGAAATAAAACTAGAATATAATAAATATTAACAATTCTTTGTTTCTGGGGGCTAAAATGATGCTGCTTTTTTTTTTTTTTTTTTTTTTGTCCCTTTGAAAGTGGTATTAATCATAGAAATAAGAAATAAAAATATTTTATAAAAATTTAATATAAAATTCAGAACTTTAAAAAATTAGAAAAAAATAGAATATATTAATAATATGAGAATTTGGAAGAATATCATAACCCCCTGAAAGCATAAACTATGAAATAATAATATTGGTAACATTGACTACATAAAACTTTTTTTTAATTGAGGTATATTGACATATACTATATTAGTTTCAGATGTAAAATGTAATGATATGACACAAATATACACTGTGAAATGATCACCATCTATCATCGTAAAAATTGCAAAAAGTTAATTTTTCTTGTGATGAAAACTTTCAAGATCTACTCTCCCAGAAACCTTCAAATGTGCTCTACAATACCATTGACTTTAGTCACCATGCCACACACATGTACATGCCTTATTCATTCCACAATTGGAAGTCTGTTATCTCCTGATGTTCTTGACCCATTTTCCCCTTCCTTCAACCCCTCTCCACACTTTTCTCTATGCCCATGACTTTAAAAATAATTGGTGCCGGCACCGGTTTGGCTCAGTGGATAGAGCGTCGGCTTGTGGACTGAAAGGTCCCGGGTTCGATTCCAGTCAAGGGCATGTACCTTGGTTGCGGGCACATCCCCAGTAGGGGGTGTGCAAGAGGCAGCTGGTCGATGACTCTCTCTCATCGATGTTTCTAACTCTCTATCCCTCTCTCTTCCTCTCTGTGAAAAATCAATAAAATATATATTTTTTTAAATAATAATAATTGGTTTGTTTTTAGATTCCATATATGAGTACATCTGTACGAGACTTGATCTGTCTGACTTATTTCACGTGTTATCATACTCTTTTTATGACAGGACACTGAATTTAAGAGCAAGTAAAAACCTGGAAAAAGATTCTTGCAACTCAAATAAATAAAAAATTACTAATAAAACTTTTTCCAGAATTTATAAAGAACACCTAAATTTATAAGGAAATCTAATATAACTCAATAGAAACTTAAATAGATGTTAATTACTGGAATTTTGAAGAAAGGGAAATCTGAGAGGCCAATAAATACTATATGAATCCCTCAATCAATAAGAAAAATAGTCATTAAAATCACAAGCATCAGACTAGCACAGTGGTCAGCAAAGTGCGGCTCACAAGCCACATGCAGCACTTTGGCCCCTTGAGTGTGACTCTTCCATAAAACACCACTTGCGGGCACTCACCTACAGTGCAAATGAAACTTCGTAGGCTTTGCGCAGAAGTCGGTTTTAGGCCTGGAAGAGTCTATTTTAAAGAAGTGGCATTAGAACACTAGTTATAACTAGATGCCCAGTGCACAAAATTTGTGCATGGTGTGTGTGTGTGTGTCCCTCAGCCCATCCTGCACCCTCTTCAATCTGGGACCCGTTGAGAGATGTCCACCTGCCTGTCAAGGCCCAATCCCACCAACATTCCTCTCACAATCCAGGACTGCTGGCTCCCAACTGCTTGCCTGCTTGTCTGCCTGATTGCCCTAACTGCTTCTGTCTGCCAGCCTGATTACCCCCTACTCACTCCCCTAACAGCCTGATTGATGCTTAGCTGCTTCCCTGTAGGCCTGATTGCCCTTAACTGTCCTCCCCTGATGGCCTGGTTGCCCCAAACCAGGCGTCTTCAAACTACGGCCCGCGGGCCACATGCGTCCCGCAGAGGAGTCTGATCCGGCCCGCCAGGTTTTTTGGGCAGTGAGCGCAGCCGAGGTGTTACAGTAGGAATTAGTAGTTCATATAGTCCGGCCCTCCAGCTCTCTGAGGGACCGTGATCTGGCCCCCACTTTAAAAAGTTTTATGACCCCTGCCCCAAACTGTCCTCTCCTGAAGGCCTGGTTACCCCAAACTGCCCTCCCCTGCTGGCATAGTCACCCCTAATTGCCCTCCCTTGCCAACATGGTCACCTGTAACTACACTCCCCTGCAGGCCTGGTCACCCCTCACTGCCCTCCCCTGCTAGTCTGGTTGCCCCCAACTGCCCTTCCCTGCAGGCCTGGTCCTCCCAACCGTCCTCCCTTTCAGACTTGGTCCCTCCAAACTGCCCTTTCCTGCTGGCTTGATTGCCCACAACTGCCCTTCCCTACTGGCCATCTTGTGTCCATCTTTTTTTAAGAGAGAAAGTGAATGGGAAGGAGGAGGGGAGGAGAGAGAGAAACATCAATGTGAGAAAGACACATCAATTGGTGGCCTTCCACAGGTGCCCTAACTGGGGCTGCGGATCAAGCTTTGTGACCAAGGTACATGACCTTGACTTGACTGTTTTTGGTGTATTTTAAATATTTTATGACCCAAATTACAACATGCAAATTAATAATATGCAAATTAACCCTCACACCCTCACAAGATGGCTGCCTATGACCAGGCTGGCAAGGAGATTAGTGAAGGACAACCCAAATGACTGAACAAGCAGGCTACATGGGTGAACAGGCCAGAAGGGGGGTTAGTGAGGGATGACCAAATGACTGAACTGCAGGCTGCGTAAAGTGATCAGGCCAGCAGGGAGGCTATGAGGATGACCAGGCTGGCAGGTGGGCAGTTGGGGGTGACCAGGCCAGCAGGGGTGGCGTGGCAGTAAGAAGCAACCAGGCTGGCAGTGGGGAGTTAGGCTGGCAGGGGCTGCACTGATGAGCAACTAGGCTGGTGGGAGACAATTAAGAACAACCAGGCCAGCAAGGGGGGGGGCAGTTAGGGGTGACCAGGCTGGAAGAGGGGGCAATTTGAGATGACCAGGCCAGCATGGAGGGCATTAAGGGGTGACCAGGCCAGCAGGAGTGGGAAGTTAGGAACGACAGGCCAGTGGGGGTGGGGAGTTAGGAGCAATCAGGCCAGTGGGAAGGGGGTAGTTGGGGGCAATCTGGCTGGCAGAGGAGGCAGTTAGGGTGATCAGGCTAGAAGAGGGGGCAGTTCAGGGTGACCAGGCCAGCATGGGGGGCATTAAGGGGTGACCAGGCCAGCGGGGGTGGGGAGTTAGGAGCAATCAGGCCAGTGGGGAGTGGGTAGTTGGGGACAGTTTGGCTGGCAGAGGGGGCAGTTAGGGGTGACCAGGCAGGCAGGCAGGTAAGTGAGTAAGAGCCAACAGTCCAGGATTGTGAGAGAGATGTCTGACTGATGATTTAGGCATTTCCCTGAGAATTGGGTCTAAACTGGCAGTTGGACATTCCCCAAGGGTTCCTGGATTTTAGAGGGCACAGGCTGGGCTGAGAGGACTCCCCTGCCCCCAATGCACTAATTTTGTGCTCCGGGCCTCTAGTGTTAACATAATCTTCCCTTACAACTTGAAATTATAATTCTGTAGTTCCTTTGATATTTTGTTACCATTATTTCTTTTCTTTCATTTAAATTATTTATTATTTAAAGTATTACATAAGTCTCATTTCCCCCATTGACCTCTCCTTGGCTGCCCCCACCCCCAGAACATGCCCTCACCCCCATCTCCCCATCTGTGTCCATTGGTTATGCTCATGTGCATGCATACAAGTCCTTTCTTTTCTCTTTCTAAAAATTATTTGGAGGATATAATATATCCTGATTGTTTTGCTATGTCACTAGTATTTTCTATCTCTAATTCTTTACTTTTGCATCTTGATATTTTTTTCTCAAAATATTCTTCAAATACTTTTATTAAGCTTGAATTCCCACAAGTAAATTTTAAATTTGTTTGATTGTTGACTTATTTTTTTTTGCCTTCATTCTTATTTCATAGATTAAAATATCTTCTCAGATCACTCTGACAATATAGTTGTAATATAAAAATTGAACTTATTTTCTATGTCAGTTTTGTTCATCTTTGACGTTTATTTGATGGTGTTTCCCATAGGTATTGTGCTTTATTTTTTTATTTTTTTCATAAACATGAAGGATTCAATTAGCATTCACTTGGTTATTCGGGTATATGGAATTCTCCTGCTTTTGTGAACATGGGTTCTTTTCCTGACAGGTTTCTCTCTAAATAGGAGACCAAGAGAAAGTCCAGTGTATTGAAAATGTTTATAAGTTGCAAATCTTACATTCAGGTAGTAGGTCAGAAGTATGCCTTTTAACTGAGAATTTCCAAATGCAGAAATAAAGAATCTCTTACTCTGGGTTAAATAGCACTCATTTTTGGAGGCTGTAGCTATTTCAAGTATTCATTTCCTTAGGGGAATTGCTCTCAAATTTTCAGCTAAGATTCATACTCAAATAGTTAATAAAAGTTTTTATCTCTTGCCAAAACCGGTTTGGCTCAGTGGATAGAGCGTCGGCCTGCAGACTGAAAGGTCCCTGGTTCGATTCTGGTCAAGGGCATGTACCTTGGATGCAGGTACATCCCCAGTAGGGGGTGTGCAAGAGGCAGCTGATCAATAATTTTCTCTCATCGATGTTTCTGGCTCTCTGTCCTTCTCTCTTTCTTTCTGTAAGAAATCAATAAAAAAATATATTTAAAAAAAAAGTTTTTATCTCTGAAATTTCTGGTCTAGAACATTCTAGCTTCTCCCAGGGAAACCATCTCCCATGTGGTCAGAGTTTTGTCTGCTTTTTATCCATCCACTAATAAGAAATTTATTAAAATAACCCATCCCTCAGCATTTGTCTTGCTATTGTGACTCTATCATTTCTTTTCATTGCTGTGTTATAATTGTACAGAATCTCCAGAGAAAGAGAGATGTGCAAGTGTCCTGGTTACTGTTGAACAGGAAGCTGAATTAGACTACCAGAGGCTTTTGGTATCCTTTTATGGTGCTATTTGTAGGATGAGGAGTAGAGATGGTACTATTTCATGTTTGTAATATTTGATATTAAAAAATCAGACTACTGCCGAAACCAGTTTGGCTCAGTGGATACAGCATCGGCCTGCAGACTGAAAGGTCCCAGGTTCGATTCCGGTCAAGGGCATGTACCTTGGTTGCAGGCACATTCCCAATAGGGAGTGTGCAGGAGTCAGCTGATCGATGATTCTCTCTCATCGATGTTTCTAACTCTATTCCTCTCTCTTCCTCTCTGTAAAAAAATTTAATAAAATATATAATAGTTTAAAAAAATCAGACTACTTAAAATAAATTTTCTGTTTAATAAATAAATACACACTTATTTATTTGTGTAGTTATACTGAGACTGATCCTGAAAATGTGATTCAGAACATATATATAGTTCAAGTGTTTTTATTTTTTTCCTCCAGTCTTATTGAAAACTAATAGACATGTATTTTTCCTTTAAGCTTTGCCACTTACAGTTGAGAGCAGTCCACTGTTATCTTTTCCCAACCTGATGGAAATTTTTCTTCATGTGGGTCTGATGAACATTACTTAATGCATCAACAGACTTCATATAATGAAAAAGTCTCTTCACATTATAAAGTCATTTCTGTAAATAAGAAATTCCTAAATGCAATGTAGTATCCTAAGCTGGAGTTGGAACAGAACATGGATATGAATGTATAATCCAATAATGTCATAAGTGTAGCTGATGGTAATGTATTAAATGTTGGTTTTCAGTTTTGACAAATATGTAAGATATTAACATTAGGAGAATCTAGGTGAGAGGTATATGGCAACTCTATACTATTGTTGCAATTTCTCTTTAAATCTAAAATTACTTTATCAACATTAAGTTTCACACACACACACACACACACACACACACACACATACACACCACACACACACACAAACGTATTTCAATTTCCTTTGTTTTATTCCTGGAGCCTGGACATTTTATCAGTATTGTCAACTCCTTCCACAAATATTTGTGAAGCATTTACTATCCATACATGGTAGTAGATACTTAAAGATATGAGGAATAATATGTTTTAATTTACATCTAGAGATAGTTACATTTTTAAAAAGGCAAGAAAGTCTTTTATAATTTCCAATTTACATCTGCTAAATTGGTAGGCTTACCTTTGCAGAATGGAATAAATGAAACAGCCCACCTTCTAGGTGAAAACTAAAACTTACATCTTACCTTTGAAATCTTACCTAGCTGAGTAGTTAGTTACTCATAGAGGATAAACACAAAAGGTGAAAATGATGCTGTATCTGTGAGGGTAAGGACAGTCTGTAATTCTGCTTGTGTCCAGCAGTGTTGTAGGTATAGTAGGTCTTTGAAGATATTGAGTGGGAAATCAGTTTATTTATTCAATAATTAAGTATTGCATGCCTACCTTATGTTAGGCATAGTTTTCACATTTGAAGGAGATATTTGCATGTCAAAGACAAAAGTGATCTACCCAGGGTAAATGTTGAGGGCAAATGTGCAGCAAATATACTGATGTAGAAAATGCCTGGGATCTAGATTTAGCAAACTTAGTTTTTTTAACTGGCTCTGTCAATCATTTTCTACACCTCAGATCTTTCTTGTGTCAAATGGGATTTATATTTCCTTCAAAATTTTTAAATAAAACAATAATATCTTAAAGCATTTTGGAAATTTAAAAAATGTTAAAATAGACATATTAATATGTATAGATCCCAAATAAAGTAAATACAAGTCATCTCCATTCCACTGATTTTCTTCAATAATTTTGTTTTTTCAGAAAATCATTCATAAAGATATTTAAAACATATTTTAAAATATTTTCAACAAACTGGTAGGCAACTTTCAAATTTTTCTAATGCTATGTAGAATGAGTCTAAAAAGGTCCAATTTTGCTAAGAAAAATGTTGACAATTATTTCATTTCAAAGAAAAAGCAACTTCTGCTATTTTAATTGCTATACATACTTATCATAGTTGTTATTTATATTTTAGAGTATACTTTACATTGACATATAACACCAAAGTGTGGGCTTTGACAGTTCTCTCATAAAGGATTTGGAAACAAAGTAATCAATAATCCCTTCTAGCTCATAAGGTTCAATGTTCAAAAATTTCCGCTCACTTCTTTTAGTGAAGGGGTATTCCTGGGTGGGTCTTTTCTAAGTGACTACTCTGCTTTCCTTTCCTTAAACAATTCAGTTCACTCTTTGCAAGGCATGTTTCTTTCCTAAATAGTGATTAGGAGCCTGAAACATAATAAAGACAGACAATAGCAAATCATTTAAAAACTACTTCTTGAAAACCTTCAACGTTCAAGGTCCCCCAATAAATAGTTATGTAATGCTTCAGAATCCAATATAGCAAAAAAAAAAAAAAAAAAAAAAAAATCTCAATGAAAACTCAGAAAAATCCTAAATGTTAATAGATGGAGATTAATAGCATTTCACAAAGGTGGATACTTCTTTTGCAATATCTCCTAAGTTTTACATCATAAAACCAGGATTTAAAGTCAAAGTTCTTGAGGGGAAATTCCTGTATTCTTGGTTGATAACACAACTGACTCCAAAGATAGCTGCTGTGATAAAGCAGAGATAGTGAGACACAGATTTTATCCTTAAGATGTCTGCAAGATATGACCTAAACTATGACCACATAGAGTAGAAATTAAAAGCTATAGAAATACAAATATAATAAAAGATATGAAGTGCAATCAAAAGAGGGAGGGAAAATATCAGTGAAGTAAGGAAGGATTCAATGAAACAGGAAATAATTAATTTGGGCTTTTAAGATAAGAAAAATTTGGGGAGGCATTTTGTCCCACTTGTGTACACTTTTTAAATTAAAATGTTATTATGCATACAAAGACTATAAACATTTTATAACTGAAAGAATATCAATATAACTAATACTCATTTATCTATTATATAATCAATACCCTTGAAATTTCCCCAGAATTATTCCTCTATAAAATAATCTCATTCCTCCACTCTCAGAGGTAACCAATATCCTGAATTTTAATTAAATTCTTTATTCTCTGGCTTTTCTTATAGCTTGCATAGATATATGTATTCCTAATCATATATTGATTAGTTTTGACTCTTTTGACTTTAAATAAATGAAATCACATTATACATGGTTTTCTTTGACTGCTTTTCTTTATTTTTATAATTTCTATTTTTATTTTTAAATTTTTATTATTGACAATGTTATAGACGTTCTCCATTTTCTTCCCTTTGTCTCCCTTCACTAACCCCCACCCCATCCCAAATCTTCACCACAGTATCATTGTCTATGTCCATGGACTATGCATATATGCATATATGTTCTTTGGTTATTCTCTTCCCGTCCCCCCACTCCTCCATTCTGATATCTGTCAGTCTGTTCCAAGTATCCATGCCTCTGCACCCATTTTGTGATCTGTTTATTTTGTTCCTTAGATTCCACATAGAAGTGAGATCATTTGTCTTTCTCTGACTGGCTTTATTTTGCTTAATTTAATAATTTCCAGGTCCTGTGACTTATTTACCACTCAACAATATGATGTTAAAATTCACTAGTATTGATCTACACAGCTGTAGTTCATTCATATGTATGTTTGGGTGTTTCTATTCATTTCTATTACAAGCAATACTGCTATGAAGTTGCTTGTATGTGAATGCTAGTCGCATACATGCAATACTTAGATGTGTTTAAAAACTTCATTTAGGCGTGGATACTAAAAAAATGCAATCACATCTTAAGTGTACCAATTAAGCAAACTGTTTACAAAATGGGTATGCCAACTTATTCTCCCACAGCAGCCATGTGACAATGTCCATTACTTCATATCTTTGAAAATAGAAGCCATTTTATTTAGTTATGTGTCCTTATTCCATGGCACAACACTTGACATATGGTGGGTCCTCTGTAACAGTAATTCATACAGATGAATGAATGAGGAGATCTTATGCTAAAGCAAATCTAGAGACAAAGGATGCAGATTTTTTTTTTAGGGGTTTCTATAGAATACACATACTTTTTCTTTCAATGGGAGGAGACAGATGAACTTATTAATAAAGAATGCCTTCAGAGGCAAAATTACATTTTAAACCAAATATGATAAATGCTGAGTCAATGTCTGGCTTGTGCTCTGCCTCTTGCTACCATCATTTTTTCCTTTACTCCTGACTTGGACAATACACTCTTCTTTAATCATTAGTAAGTAAGGGATTTATGTTTTTAAAAGATGAATAATAAACTGTAGTAAATGATATATTTTTTTAAATTATCAGATATAAAAAGTTAAAATCCATATGATTTCACTAGCATGTGGGATAGAAAACTGAAAGCAACAAATGAACAAACAAGAAAAACAAACAAAAACTCAGAGACATAGACAACAGTATAGTGGTTATCAAAGGGAAAATGGTGAAGGGACTAAAAGGTAAAGGGGGTCAAGTATATGATAAAGGAAGGTGATTTTAGTTTGTTTGGTGGGAACACAATGCAATATGAAGGTCAGGTGTCATATAAATGTACACTTCAAACCTGTATAATCTTATTTAAAACTAGAGACCTGGTGCACAAAATTGGTGCACTGGGTGGAGGTGTCTCTCAGTGCACCCTCTCCAATCTGGGACCCCTTGGGGGATGTCTGACTGCCTGTATAGGTCCGACCCCAAGGGGATCCATCCTAAACAGGCAGTCGGACATTCCTTTCATAATCTGAGACTGCTGGCTCCTAATTGCTTGCCTGCTTGCCAGTCTGATCATCCCCTAACCACTCCCCTGCCAGCCTGATCGACACCTAACTGCACTCCTGCCAGCCCGATCATCCCTATCTACTCTCCCCTGACAACCTGGTCATCCCCAAATGCCCTCCCCTGCATATTACCTCTTTATTAGATAGGGTTTTTTCTTTAACATATTGGACAGCCTTAACCGGTTTGACTCAGTGGATGGAGCATTGGCCTGCAGACTCAAGGATCCCAGGTTCAACCTTGTGGGGAGTGTGCAGGAAGCAGCTAATGGTTGTTTCTTATATTTATGTTTCTAACTCTCTATCCCTTTCCCTTCCTGTCTGTAAAAAGTCAATAAAATATATATTTTTAAGAAGAAACATTTAAGATTCCTTCATATCTGCCTGGCTGGTGTGACTCAGTGGTTGAGATCTCAGACTGCATCCGCTGGGAGGGGGATCACACCATAGGGGATGCATGCCACTCCCAGGGAGAGACCCAGCCCAGGCTGCTGCCACTGGAGGGGATCTCGCCATGGACAGTGAATTTGTTTTTGTTTTTCATAAAGGGTCAGGAGGGCCTCTGGGCAGCATTCTGCCTGGCTGTTTACTCTGTCGGCTCTCAGTGGTAGGACTCCCTGAGACCTGAGGACTCTGGCAGGGCTGAGAGGACTGTGCATCGTCATCTTGTGGCTATGGGCACCATCATTTTATCATGGAGTGATGGTTAATCTGCATATTACTCTTTAATTAGATAGGCTGTCACCCCAATAAATTTAATAAAAAAATATCATCTGAATTTGTTCCATTATGAAATAACCACTATAAGCATTTTATGGCTGTACCAAAATCTATCTATTACTGAGATAATTTTGATGTCATTGACATCAATCATGGAGGAAGCACCTTTTTTTGGGGGGTGCTTATTCAGACAGAACGAATATGTAATAACACAACTATTTTTGGTTTTAAAATTAATCAGACATTCCTGGCAGCAGCATGGATTTTCAAAATATCAGTTCAACGAAAGAATTTCAGAATATTTAAACAATTCCCTCATCTATACTAATAAAAGGGTAATAAGCTAATTAGACAGGACATCTTCCAGACATCCTTCCAGAAGTCTTCCTGGATGTCCTTTCAAAGCCACAGCAGCAGCAAGGGTCGAGGGCCTGCAGCTGGGCAGCTGTAAGAACTGGTCCAGTGCTGTGGTCCCAATGCAGCGGCCGATGGAGAAAGCATTGCAAGAGAAGACAGAAAGGAGGAGGCTGGCACCCCGCGAGAAGGAAGAAGGTGAGAAAGGCGGTACCCATGCAAGAAAGCAGAAGGGAGAAGGCCAGCACAGCGGGAGAAGGTAGAAGGAAGAAGGTGGCAATTAGGCAGTTAGGGGGATCAGGCTGGCAGAAGAGAGCAGTTAGGCAGTTTGTGGGATCACACCAGCAGGGGAGAGTAGTTAGAGGCATCAGGCAGGCAGGCAGGTGAGCAGTTAGCATCTGGTAGTTCTGGATTGCAAGAGGGATCCTGGATTAGAGAGGGTGCAGGCCTGGCTGAGAGAATCCCCTCCCTGTGCACAAATTTTGTGCATCAGGCCTCTAGTCTATATATATAAAAGCCTAAGCAATCAAACAACCAGTCGACCAGTCACTATGATGTGCACTGACCACTGGGAACAGACACTTAAAGCAGGAGCTATCCCTGGTGGTCAGTGTGTCCCACAGCGGGAGTGCTGCTCAGCTGACAGACCCATCCAGATGGCCCACCAGCTTGGTGGCAACCAATTCACTCCCTCAGTAGTTCTGTAGGTCCAATCTCTAGAGAATTGGCTAGGCACTGACAGATTGTCACTATTAGCACTAACCTAACAGTGCTGCCAGCCTCCTGGAAGTCAGCCTTGGCCCACTTCCCCTCCCCCTTCCCTAGAGGCTCCACAAGGAAGAAATGATATAAAAGTGGCCACAAGGTGGCTCCCTACAACTGACTCGAATATCAGTGGGATGGCTCCATATCCCAGGCCAGCTAGGGCATCCCACTACCTGCCAGGAGGGCTGATCTCATCCTCCCCCTTTTAACCCCCTTGAGATGGTCATCAGATACAGGGCTCATGGCTGGTGATCACCGCTGTGGTGGAGTGTGCCTCTCCTGATCAGGACTGATTGGGGGCAAAAAGTGGCAGGTGCAATGTGGCCAGATGAACAGGAGCAGCAGGCAGGATGTTGGACTGCTGGTTTCAACCCAATCCCCACAGGCCATGCTGATGAACCCCCCACCTGTGCACAAATTTGTGCACTGGGCCTCTAGTTTTCTATAAGAGGAAACAGAGCCAAGAATATGATCCCCAACTCTGATAGTATGGCCTTCTCTTGGTCTGAAACCTGAGATCATTCCTAATGAGTTGAAAGGTCCAAGTCCTCAGTTGGACATGCTTAAACTTCTTAGTATAGTGTTTGTTCCAGTGTACCAGATTCAGAATCAATAAAAAGTTTGCTACTCACCTTAGCTGGTTTTGCTCAATGGATAGAGCATTGGCCTGCAGACTGAAGTGTCCAGGGTTTGATTTTAGTCAAGGGCATATATCTGGATTATGGGCTCAATCCTCAGTGGGGGGAGGAGGTGCAGAAGGCAGCTGATCAATGATTCTTTATCATCATTAATGTTTCTATATATCTCTCCCACTCTCTTCCTTTCAGAATTCAATTATTAGGTCTAGTAATAATTGATGTCGTTCTCTAATACTTTTTTAAATCGAATTTATTTAAACAATACAACAAAATTTAATCAACAATATAGTTGCCGTTGTTTTCTACTACTTGTGCCCAACGCTCAGGAAGCATTTTAATCCCTCTGTTGTAAAATTCTTGTGATTTTGATGCAAAAAATTTGGTCAATGCATTTTTGAGGCATTCTTCATTATTAAATTTTTTTCCAAGAAGAAAGTTTTGCAAAGAACGAAACAAATGGTAATCGGAAGGGGCAATATCAGGAGAATATGCAGGTTGAGGGAGAACTTCCCATTCCAACTGGCGCAGTTTTTCAGCAGTATGCGGTTGTGCGTTATCGTGGTGAAGAATTACGCCCTTCCGATTAATCAGCGTGGGTTCTTTTTCTCTTAAAGCTTGGGCTAACCTTTCCAATTGGGCACTATACATTGCACTTGTAATGGTTTGGTTAGATGGTAAAAGTTCATAATGAAGAATTCCTTTAAAATTCCACCAAACACACAACATCACTTTTTTCGCATGCAAGTCAGGTTTTGGCGTGGGCTGCGGAGCCTCATTTTTGTCCAACCATTGAGGCCGCCTTTTCAAATTAACATACAGTACCAATTCTTCATCTCTGGTAACAATTTGCTCTAAAAACTGCAAACGGTTTTGACGAGAGAGGAGCGAACTGCAAATTGTGACTCTTTGATTACAGTTGTTGTCGGTCAACTCATGAGGAACCCTTTTTCCAAACTTTTGGACTTTGCCAAGTGCACGCAATTGATTGGAAATTGTTTTCTGTGAACAATTTAAAGTTGTCACAAGCTCTTGTTGGGTAATTTGAGGATTTTGCACCAAAAGAGCTTGAAGAGCTTCTTGATCAAAATTGGACACAAGGCCTCGACCACTCTTGTCATCTAACGAAAAATTTCCCTCGTGAAATTTCTCAGACCAACCCTGGCATTTTCTGGCGCTAACTGCATCTTGACCAAGAGCACTACAGGTGTTTTTTGCAGCCTCACTTGCTTTTCTTCCTAATTGGAACTCGTAAAGCATGCAGTGCCGAATATGCTCTTCATCCGCCATCTTCTTAGCCCTAGTTTTGCAACAAAAACCAAACCAAACACAAACTTTTTCAAGCAAAACTTGTTGATTGCACTTCACACATTCTGTAGATACCACGTGTTTGAAGGTTATGTCAATACAAGTCAACGCCAAGCAAGATTTTAAACGAATGTTTGAAAACGACATTAATTATTACTAGACCCACGGAGCCTAGTAAATAAAGTTTGCTACTCACTATGTGTCAAGCTCTGTCAGAAACTTTTTTTTTACTTTACCTAATGACAACTGTGATGTAGTTGTTTATTGCTGCCACCAAATAACAACCTATTTTACAAATGAAGAAACAGGCTAAATATTCATCTTTTCTTTTTTTTTTTTCCCCAAAGTCTCAGAAAAAAACACTACATGTTTGGTTAATTCTCTTCTAGGCAGTATCAATCACACATCACGTTCTATTTCATGAAACCAAGGGCAAGTGACACCTTAAGTTTCTATGTGGCATTATTTTTACCCATTAAGTTTGTCTGATCTCTTCAGTCCCCTGTCTCTCCTGGATGACTTTGAATATATATATCCCACTGGGTATTGAACTGGCAACCAGGGCATATACCCTTGACCAGAATCAAACCATGACCTCTTGGTTCATAGGTTGACACTCAACCCCTGAGCCATGCAGGCTGGGCAGCTTTGATGTCTTACCTTCAGCTTGTGCTCAACCTTGCATGTGGCTATGACACATGAGTGAAAAAACAATAGGAGCAGAGATGGGTAGAATATGTGGAATGTGATTTGGGGAATGAAAAGCCCTGGAGAAAATAACAGACCATCCATCTAACTGGGTGCTGTCTTTTCCTGGGATAATATTGTCTAGTTAAGATCCAAGATGCTGTCCCTCTCTTGTTGCTGTGTACTCTTTGCTTTGTAACTCAGAAGTGTTTATCACTACAAGCTGTGAGCAGATGGACTGGATGGGGAAGAGAAATTTGATCCAAAAAGATGTCACCTAAACAGCTGAGGCTAGTATTTCACCAGATGTCCAAGCATTTAACCCACTAAGGACTCTAGGAAGATCAGCAACAATGCTTTTACTTGCTGAAATATTAGCTTTTCTGACTTAGTTAATGGCACTATTTGCCCATTTTAAAGCATAGTGTGTATTTAGAATTCCACTTAATGCATTTATCAATCTAGAAAGATAATCATGATGAATATTATTACTCTTAGTTTATAGATGAGGCAATTAAAGCACAACATGTTAAAAATCACAAGAGCTCAGATCACTAAAGGAGATAGGAAGTTTGAAGGCACCTCAATAATTACTTACTCTAAAGCTCAACAGATGAGAGAACTGAGGCTTAAAGTCCTAAGTGATTTCCCAAGGCTCCCCCAGTGCATCCTGAATTTATATGGGACTTGAACCCAAGTCCCCATCTTGCAGCCCCAGAGTTTTCCCTACCAAACTTTTAGTTCCTGCCTCTACGCTGTCTCAACATGCCTGCCTCACTAACTGGCAAAGGAGTAATCCAATGTTTTGGCTGGAGATGAAGGGGGAAAAGGGACTGCCATGTTCTACCCAGTCATCCTGTACAGTGTGCCGAGCTTCAAAAGCCCTCCTGCTTCTTAATAAGTAAATGGGTTACCTAAAAAGATTGAAATCAAACATTCCTAGTAATTTTGAGGATTGCTTAATGTTCAGCGTTGTTTGTTTCTTTCTAAAAGTTCATCTCTTTGATTTAATCACCTAATCACCCTGCCAATCTTTGAAGGGAATGAAAAGGGGAAAAATTTCTTATTTTAAATTCTCCCTAAGGGAAAATAGAGAATTGTGAAAACTAGTGGGGAGTGAAGGAAAGAATAATGGATCAGCAGTCAAATAACTAGGATCTGAACTTCAGATATGTCTTCCCCTGTTACTTTGATTCTCTGAGCCTCAATTTCTTCTTATGTAAAATAAGAATTAATAACAGTTTTATCTGTTTCCTGGGACTATGGTGAAAATCTGTGGCTAATCACTGTGAATGCTTTATGTAAATTTAAAATGATGCTATACTTGTGTAAAGTTGTATAAAATATAAATATTGATTTTGTATCTCTCTCTTGGTACGGTGAGAGAATTAGGTGAGCTTAGCAGCTCAAAGAACAGATTTTAGAGTTGTATTATCTGGGTTTGAATTAGAGTTTTGGCACTTATATCTGAGTGTCCCTGGACAAGGTACTAAACGCATCAGTGAAATGTGGGTAATAACAGAATATCTTTCACTGGTTTGTTATGAAGTTTAAATGCATTAATGTGTATAGCTTTCTTAGAGCAATGTCTTTTGCATACTAAATGCTGGACAAATGGTTATTAAATAAATTATTTTCAAGAAGATATTGATTACTTCATGGCAAATCTATCTTCTGGACAATAAGGGTGTTCTGTTGAGGTTCCATTTTAGTTGTATTCCTGTCTCAATTTGTAGCCACAGACCTTTGTTTATATAAATAACATTTTACCTTCAGGGAGTTTGGGTAGATTCACACCCAAACTCCCTGGACAGCTACAATCAGAGATGACCTTTATTTTGTTCCCTGGAGGGACCAGGGTGCTTGGTTTTCCCAGGCCTATGGTCACCAGATGTCCTTCCAAGAATCTGCAGAACAGGGCTCATGCCACTGTGAACACTGCCTAAGGATATGCAGAACAGGGTCCATGTCACTGTGAACACTACCTCAGCAGCAGGGGTATGATGCCCTGGGAAGGCTGAATCTCCTTTAGTTTGAGACTGATGGCCCACTTATGGAGCAAGGGCAGACAACATCTGCTCCAGGGTGAAACCTTATTTTGGCATTCCTGATGGATTTGCTAATGCTTAGACTTCTCTGACCTACCAGTGTCCTGACACTGGCTTAGGAATTTAGTATGTTCTAATTCAATTTTAACTCTGGCATGTTGATGTAGTTCCAATGCCATTTCCAGTTTTAATATCTTTAAAATGAAGCAAAGAAATTATAAAACACTTGCAAAACACACTTGTAAAAAATAAGGTGAGCCCCCAAGTTCAGGGGTCCTGGTAGAATGCAAAGCATACTTGGGAGCCAGGCAGCAAGCAAATATCTTTACTTCTGTAGAAGGGAGCATGAGCGCATGGTCTGGGAGCATACACACACCAATCAGGTGGTCTGCTCAGCTTTTTAATCTTGATGCATGTGACCTGTCCCTTACCCTTGATTGGAGCGCAGGCTCACAGACTTTTGTGATTGGATAATTCAAAGAGAGGGGTTGGCCTTTGCCCTTTCAAGATCATGGACCCCAGGGGAGCTACAAGTTAAGTGGCCAACATGGCAGCTGTCTAAACTGTTCTTTGACAGAAAAGATGACTTATTTATTCTTACACACTGAATACAGAAGTTAAAGAGTTTTACAATTTTCTCTTCCCAACATCTATCTTTCACATTCTCACCTGAACACAATTAGTTTGACAGCATTTTTTAATTACTTAATCCTTACCCAAGGATATATTTATTTGAGAGACAAACGTCAATGTGAGTGATAAACATCAATCAATTGTCTCCTGTATGCACCCCTACCAGGGATTGAATCCACAACCTAGGTATGTGCCCTGATTGGGAATTGAACCCACGAGTTTTTGGTGTATGGAATGACACTCCAACCAACTGAGCCACTGGTAGGATGACTATTTTAAAAAGCAACCAACACTCCTTATGGGATTTTACAAAATATCTTACTTAGCTTTTGAAGGAAAATAGAACAAATCCTTATTTGCATTTGAGTATTGTTAGGTACCTAATATTTTACTAAATTACATTAAAGAGAATAAAAAACAGATCTGTGAGAGAACATCATCATCTTGATAGATCCGTGGAGGGAACTCTGCTGTGTTAGAATTGTGGGTCTCAAAGTGTGGTCCTCAGACCAGCAGACCAGCCTCATCCAAGGACATGGACTCGTGGGAAGTACAAATGACTGAGCCCTTTACAGATCTACTGAACCAGGAATTCTGAGGTGAGACTCAGAGTCTATAATTAATTTGAATTTTTACATTTCGACAAGCTTATATTTTGCATTGTGTTGTTTAACATTATCTCTTTTTATTTCTGCCTTTTAAAACTTATTAAACTTATTGCTGTGGGTTATGGGGAATTATCCGTCTCCCATGTAGTTGTGATGCACACTAAGTCTGAGCACCACTTGGACCAAGCAGCACTTCGTCCAGCAACCAGGAGACAGAGCCTGTGGCACAGGAACAGAGTCTGTTTCCAGTCTCCTGCTTTACCTCCAAATCCTTTCAATTCCATTGAGAGTTGGCTGTGTCCCTTTCACTGGCTGATCTGGGAGGCCTACTCACAGGCATGTGTTTAGCACAATTCTCAGCACCTAATAGACATTCACAAAACATTCGTTCCTTTTCGGACTATGGGATGCTTTTTCAGGCCTCCAGGGAAAAGGAAACACTTCTTGCCAGAGGTCAGTGTATGAAGAAAGGCGGGTGGGGTAGCAGTTCTGAGCTTTTTGCTGCTCTTCACAGGGTTTTACCCCCACACATGAAGTGAAGGATTGGCTCCTTACTCTGATTCTCATAGTCCTTTCTCAGGTTAATAAAACTTTGCTGAGGTGGACATGCCCCTCTCTATCTATTCTAATGCCTTCAACAGGCTGACTAAGGAGCCTCTCACCTAACTCTATGAGCTGTGAGCTAGGTCAGTGTGAAGAGCTGTACACTGAAGCCTTATATCTCTTTTATTCTGAAGCCTTATATCTCTTTTATTCTGCACTGTTTTCCTAGGATGCAGTAGGAGTGGCTTGGTTTAAGGCTGTGGTTATCTCCTATGCTTAGATATTTGAATCACTTGGGAAGGCTTTAGGGGAAATACCAATGCTCTCGTCCATTAAATCAGAATCTCTGAAGATGGGACCTATGAAAGGTCTTTTTTAAAAAAAAAAAGTCTCCAAGTCATTCTAATGTCTGGGGTGGACCGAAGATAATTTGTTCAAGGAACATAAATCACTTCATCAGAGGCCTTGTATCGCAGATTCATAGATGAGCAAACTGAGACCCATTGAGGTTCCATTGGCTCTGGCCATTGGCATTGCAAAGTCCCTCTAACTAAAATTTCATGTTTCATATAATTTACAGAAGAGTCAATTATTAATGTATTCACAACTCCATGCAGTAAGACACAAACACATATTGTCTTTGAAAAAGTGCTACGTGAGCACCAAGACAGGAACAATTTATGATAACTATAAAAGTCAAGTCCAAAGGGAAGTAGGTGCAGGTAGAGAAGAATACATATTCAGTGGAACAAGATTTTTAATGCATCCTGGACTTTAAATCTGAAGTCTTTCTTAATGGCTGCCCAAATCAAGTCCTTTTAACTGAAAACTCATTACCAAGTACATTCAGCAATCCAATTTATTTCATTTTTTTTCTGAGAGTTATGTCTTAGCAAAACATTGCCCCTGATTTAACTAATATGCGATTCTGTACAGAACTAAAACACAGTGTTCCGGCTTAGGATGATTTCTTTAGAGTGCTTCTTTGTCCCTTTTTCTAAATGGATATTCTGTTTCCCAAGACAATTCATCATTGAAGTAAATTATACCCTCTGCCTCTATAATCAGGGCCTGGTTTTTCAAAAATCTAAAGTTATCTCCTTTCCCCACAAAAAAAATAAAACACACACACACTCAAAAAGTGAAGGGGTGTGTGTGTGTGTGTGTGTTTTCTTTCTTTCTCTCTCCCAAAAGAACAGTTGGCTATGAACTTGGAATATTACACTGAAATTTTTCCAGAAGGCTATAAGTTTTCGGAAGATATGAACTTGTTGACAAAAGGAGGATTTTTCTTTTCTGAATGGGCTGAGGACAAGGTACACAAGAATGGATGTCCTAAGTTTAATTTGCTCAGTACACATGGAATAGCCTCATTCTCCAGATTAAAACCCTTTGATGACTTCCTCCTACCCCCAGGCATCTGTGGCATTAAAGGCTTCTGCTTTGTTTTCTGTCTGCCACTGCAGCCTGACCTTCTGGCACATTCCTTTCCTTCTGAAATTCCATTCCACTTACTGGAATTAGAAGTCTGTACATCACCTAGTCTTCATGTAAAATTCTATGCCTTTTGCCTAAATGATTTTCACCCACACATATGCCTGATTAACTGCTTTTTTTTTCTGTAAAATCCAATTCCATCACTACTACTCCCTGAAAATATTCTCTGCCATTCCTAATTCTCTTTGAATTCTTATCTCATCCTTGACCACAAAAACAAACAAACAAACAAACAAACAAATAAATAAAACTTCTATTTGATGTAGGAGCCTCTTCATGCTTTCATAACTACACTGCTATATTATTAACACACTGTGAGAGATGGTATCTTCTGTGTCTAACATTTCCATCATATAGCAACTTGTCGGACACCAAACAGAATCTCTAGACTTACAGAGATTAATGCTGCAGAGACATAAAGTACAAATTCCCCAAGTGTGCCACTGACAGTGATACTGAATGCGATCGCTCTTTTTCCACTCCTTGGTTCCTATACTGTGTATGCTACCTACTGGAGGCAGTACCATGTAATGATAACTTATTTAGGTGTACTACTTCCTGAAGGATTCCATCCCAACTTTAAACATACCATCTCTAAGTTGATCTATCAGCCATGTCTTCAAAACACTGTTTCATTATTCCATCATGCCATTAGTGTTTGAGTCATGCAGTATGTCATAGGAGCATTGACCATGTGCCCATTGCTGCACTCTATTTGCTACAAATATATATCCTTGGGTCCTTAATAATTTGATGCTATGAGGGATCCTGTATCAATGAATTGGATGCTTTGTAAGCCCTTAGTTAGTGATGCTGGTTTAAAAAAAAAAAAAGCAAACAACATATCCTTGTACATATATCCATTTCAACCAATATGAAATTGACTTTTCCAAATGAATCACCACTAAGTGATGACTTGGCCTCCTGAAGGGATGCAGTTATATTTAGAGTTCAGCTTTAATTGGCCGTGGTGCAGAAGAGACCATACTAGTGGAAGTCTATCTATTGGTTTCAAGACTACTTCCATTTTTGTTTTTGTTTTATTGTTTTCTAATAACCCATTGTGCAGGGTCAGGAAGGGTCAATGAATGACCCTGACTGACATCAACTGGCCAGGTGATTTTTATCTACCATATTTTTTTCATGTATAAGGCACTATTTTTTTCTAAAATTATTAGACTGAAAATCCAGGGTTATCTTATACATGGAAATCAATCGAGGAGGGAGCCAAATGGGTGCCCATACCTTGTTAAATAGGCTTCCTCCAATCACAAGCCTTATTGATACTGATTTCAGATGATGCTGTAATTGGAGTTGGAGGTGGAGATTGCACAGATGCAACAGGGACCAGAGCATTCTGAGCCCATGAATATGTCAAAAAATAAAAAGATAAATACCAGTGATAGTCTTACTCTGCAAAATTCAAACTGAATGTAATCAGCTATGCAAAAGAGCATAGACATAGAGCTGCAGAGAGACAATTTGAACCTCCTTCCACCGAGTAGATGATCAAACAGTGGAAAAAATAGAAAAAACAACTCCTTAAGATAAAAAAAAAAAAAAAAAAAAAAAAAAAAAAAAAAAAAAGGCCTAAAAAGGAAAATCAGAAAAATATTTAAAATATTGATTTCTTAATTTTGGGTTGGAAAAATAGGGGACATCTTATACATAGGGGCATCTTATACAAGGAAAAATGCAGTACTTGGTTGTTACTGACTGTTCTATAATAGGTGCTCTCTAGTGGGTATTAATATGCAATGTAAAGTTTTTTCCCATAGGTCCAGCCACAGCTTCTTCCTCAGACATGCCTTTTATCTTCAACTATAGGCTGGTGCACAGATTTGTGCATTGGTGGGGGATGTGGCCTGCGGAGATCATCCAACTGTGGGTCTGCTCATCCCAATCAACTGAGTTGTGAGACAACTGATCAATGTTCCTCTCTCATATAGATGTTTCTCTTTCTCTCTCTCTCCCCCTTCATTCTCTAGAGAATACTCATGCTTGAAGAGAAAAAAGACATAGATATAACAAAAATTAAAGAAGAAATTTAATGGAAAATACAAAATATTTTTACCTAAGCAAATAAAATAGCATAACGAAGCAAAACTTGTGGGATGCAGCTAAAGCAGTATTTATAAGGAAAATTTTATCCTTAAAATGTTTATATTAAAGAGGGAGAAAGACTAAAATTAATGAAGTAAATGTATGCTTTCCAGTTGATGTACCAGATAAATCCAAATGATAAGTAAGTTAATAAAATTCAATCCTCACTTAAGTGACAGTGCAGCGTGATCAGCTCTTATGTGGTGGAAAACAATGTGGCATTTAGCTAACTAGGCTTCCCTCATCTTGTAGTTTGCTTTCCTGTAGGTTCTCAGAGTCTTCTCCATTTAGTAAATAGTATAGGGGCGGAAGGAAATGAAGAATAACGTGTAATTATTTGATAGATAAGTACTAGAAGTATTATGCATCTCTCCCAAATTCCATTGATAAGGATTTAGTTATATATATCCACCTGCAATTTCAAAAAGAAGCTTGAAAATGTCTAAAATGTGGCCAGAGGAATTCTAGATATCAAAATTTCTATTCAATATTTTACAAGAAGTGTAATTAGTAAAGTAAGCAACAAAGGATAGAAATAAAAGGTAAAAGAATAGGAAAGAAACAAAAGAGATTGCATTATTGTGTACATTTCAAATTAAAAAATATTATATTGATAAGTGAGAAAAATAAGTAAGAAAATTTAATAATGTTATAGATACAAACTAAATATACAGAAATAAATTAAACACTATCTACCAGAAATAAGTAGTTAGGAATTAAATATGCCATTCATGATACTATAAAATAATATGATGTACCTAGAAATAAAGCTAGCAAAATATGTACAAGTTATAGAAAATGCTAAAATTTTTGAGTGACATGAAAAAAAAAAACATGAAGAAGTGAAAAGAGTGCTTTATATTCTTAGCTTAGAAGATTCAATATTATAGAGACATAAATTCTCTAAAATCGATCTGATGTTTCAATGAAATACAAACAAAATCATAAGTTTGTGTTTATAATTTAAAAATCAGCTTCTAGCCCCTTCTCCCCAGCTGTTAGTGCTGAGAGTGCGGAGTGTGTGCTCCGGGCTCGGAACACATTTATTATTAAAAACAAAACAAAAACAAAACAAAAACAAAAACAAAAAAATCTAAAAAAAATCTTTTAAAAAACACACAAAAAAGAAATTTTACAGAAAAGCCCGCGTCTCCCTCCCCCCCACCGGAGACTTTTTTTTTTTCTTCCTTTTTTATAAAAATAACCCGGTGAAGCAGCCGAGACCGACCCGCCTGCGGCCCCGCAAGCAGCAGCAGCAGCAGCAGCAGCAGCTCCAAGAAGGAACCCAGAGACCGAGGCCTTCTTCACTGTTGGCGGCTGTTGAGTAGTTTTCTCGATTCCGCTTGATTTTTGTCCCTCCGCGCTCACCCCCACTCCTCCTCTCCTGGCCTCGCATTCGCTCTCCTTCTTCCTCTCAACAGGAAAAAGGTCGCGGCCTGTGGCCCCAAGGACAGCCGTGCGGAGATGAACCCCAGCGCCCCCAGCTACCCAATGGCCTTGCTCTACATGGGGGACCTGCACCCTGATGTGACCGAGGCGATGCTCTACAAGAAGTTCAGCCTGGCCTGGCCCATCCTCTCCATCTGGTCTGCAGGGATATGATCACCCGCCGCTCCCAAGGCTATGCCTATGTGAACTTCCAGCAGCCGGCGGACCGGAGCATACTTGGACACCATGAATTTGATGTTATAAAGGGCAAGCCAGTTCGCATCATGTGGTCTCAGCGTGATCCATCACTTCCAAAAGTGGAGTCAGCAACTTATTCATTAAAAATTTGGACAAATCTATCTTTTGGTTCTTCAGTTTATAATGTTCTTTATCATCCATAAATAAGTGAGGTCATGTAGTGTCTCTCTTTCATTGACTGGCTTGTTTCACTCAGCATGATGTTCTCCAATTCCATCCAGGTTGCTGCAAACGATAAGAATTTTTTCTTTTTTATGGCTGCGTAATATTCCATTGTGTAAATGTACCATAGTTTTTGGATCCAATTATCTGCTGATGGGCACCTAGGCTGTTTCCAAATCGTAGCTATTGTAAGTTGTGCTGCTGTGAACATAGGGGTGCATATATTCTTTCTGATTGATGTTTCTAGCTTCTTGGGATATATTCCTAGGAGTGGGATTACTGGGACAGTAAATCAACAAGCAGACTGTCAAATTATAGCGGGGAGTTTGGGGAGATCTGGGGGAGATAAGAGATCAACCAAAGGACTTGTATACATGCATATAAGTACAACCAATGGATGCAAAACTCTGGGGAGGGAGGGTATGTACGGGAAGTGGGGGGCATTGGTATATGTACAAAAATAATAATTTAATAAAAATATATTATAAAAAAATTTGGACAAATCCATTGATAATAAAGAACTGTATGATACATTTTCTGCTTTTGGTAACATCCTTTCATGTAAGGTGGTTTGTGATGAAAATGGTTCCAAGGGTTATGGGTTTGTACATTTTGAGACACAGTGTGGGAACCCTTAACAAGACCCGCATGATTAGGGCCCACTCAGGGTCTGGTTTCTGGAGGAGGCCACACACTAAAATGAAGAGAGAGACTAGAAAAGAGTTAATTTGGGACAAATGGGGGGCCAGGCGGGAGTGAACCTCTAGTGGGAAAACTCTCTAGGGCTAGGCTCTGGCCTTGCTATCCCTTTTATTGAGGCTGCTATGGGATATACCCATTACCCTTAAGCAGCTTTGGGAAACACCCAGTACCCTTAAGCAGCTTTGGGAAACACCCATAGCCCTTAGGCAGGTAATAAGCGGATTATCATATAGTAAGGATTTACATGATTACAAGATGGGAAAGTTGCCACAGTTACTATTGTCACAATTAGATAGGGTGTGGTTGGCTCTGACCTTTCAGAGCTTCAAGGTTGACCAGCCTCTTTCTATTAGTGAGACAATGCTTGGTTTCCAGCAACACAGGAAGCAGCTGAAAGAGCTGTTGAAAAAATGAAGGGGATGCTTCTAAATGATCATAAAGTATTTGTTGGGCGATTTAAGTCTCATAAAGAACAAGAAGCAGAACTTGGAGCTAGGGCAAAAGAGTTCACCAATGTTTACATCAAGAATTTTGGAGGAGACATGGATGATGAGTGCCTTAAGGATCTCTTTGGCAAGTTTGGACCTGCTTTAAGTGTGAAAGTAATGACAGATGAAAGTAGAAAATCCAAAGGTTTTGGATTTGTAAGCTTTGAAGGGCATGAAGATGCACAGAAAGCTGTGGATGAGATGAATGGAAAGGAGCTCAATGCAAAACAAATTTACGTTGGCCGAGCTCAGAAAAAACTGGAACGGCAGACGGAACTTAAGCATAAATTTGAACAGATGAAGCAAGATAGGATCACCAGATACCAGGGTGTTAACCTTTATGTAAAGAATCTTGATGATGGTATTGATGATGAACGTCTCCAGAAAGAGTTCTCTCCATTTGGTACAATCACTAGCGCAAAGGTTATGATGGAAGGTGGTCGCAGCAAAGGGTTTGGTTTTGTATGTTTCTCCTCCCCAGAAGAAGCCACTAAAGCAGTTACAGAAATGAATGGTAGAATTGTGGCTACCAAACCATTGTACGTGGCTTTAGCTCAGCGCAAAGAAGAGCGTCAGGCTCACCTCACTAACCAGTATATGCAGAGAATGGCAAGTGTGAGAGCTGTGCCCAACCCCGTAATCAACCCCTACCAACCAGCCCCTCCTTCAGGTTACTTCATGGCAGCTATCCCGCAGACTCAGAACCGTGCTGCATACTATCCTCCTAGCCAAATTGCTCAACTAAGATCAAGTCCTCGCTGGACTGCTCAGGGTGCCAGACCTCAACCATTCCAAAATATGCCCAGTGCTTTCCGCCCAGCCGCTCCTAGACCACCATTTAGTACTATGAGACCAGCTTCTTCACAGGTTCCACAAGTCATGTCCACACAGCATGTTGCTAACACGTCAACACAGACAATGGGTCCTCGTCCTGCAGCAGCTGCTGCTGCAGCTACTCCTGCTGTCTGCACCGTTCCACAGTATAAATGCCCTGCAGGAGTTCGCAATCCTTAACAATATCTTAATGCACAGCCAAAAGTCACCATGCAGCAGCTTGCTATTCATATAGAAGGTCAGGAGCCTTTGACTGCTTCAAGTTGGCATCTGCCCTCCTCAAGAGCAAAAGCAAATGTTGGATGAAAGGCTGTTTCCTCTCATTCAAGCCATGCATCCTACTCTTGCTGGTAAAATCACTGGCATGCTGATGGAGATCGATAATTCAGAACTTCTTCATATGCTTTAGTCTCCGGAATCTCTTCGTTCTAAAGTTGATGAAGCTGTAGCCGTACTGCGAGCCCACCAAGCTAAAGAGGCTGCCCAGAAAGCAGTTAACAGTGCCACCCGTGTTCCAACTGTTTAAAATTGATCAGGGACCACGAAAAGAAACTCATGCTTCACCGAAGAAAAATATCTAAACATAGAAAAACAATATTATGGGGGGAAAAAACAAACATTGCAAAATATAAAATAAATTAAAAAAAAGGAAAGGAAATTTTGGACCTTGTGTACCGAGGAAATGCCAGGTTTAGCAAAAATAATGCTAGTCCTAGATTACTTATTGATTTAAAAACAAAAACAAAAACAAAAACTACAAAAAAATCATAAAATATAAAAATAAATTAATGTTTTATAGACCCTGGGAAAAAGAATTTTTAGCAAAGTACAAAAATTTAAAGCATTCCTTTCTTTAATTTTGTAATTCTCTACTGTGGAATAGCTCATAATGTCACTTCTGTTTTAAATAACAGAATTGATAACTGAGCAAGAAAACATAATTTGGATCATAAAATTCTTGCTTTAATAAAAAGTCTTTAAACAGTAAAAAAATAAAAAAATAAATAAAAATTAGCTTCTAAAATTTACAATATAAAGACTTGAAATAGATGAGAATGCCTAAGACTGTCTTGGGGGGAAAAATAAAGTGGAAGAGCATATCCTACCAAATATTAAGACTCATCATAAAGTTATAGTAATTAAAACAGAATGAAATTGGTACCTGGTTAGACAAATAGACAAAAAAAAAAAAAAAGATGTTTTAAAAAGTCCCCACAAAGGTAGGAAAAGATTGATTATTTGTTAGTCATGGTCACAAGTCATTGTCTGAATCAGTTTTAAGCTTCTTAAATAAGGAACAATAGCTTGTGGTAGGGAACACACTTTTGTAAGCCAAAAATCAGTATCACCCACTTCTTCTGAAAATCAGCCAATCCGTGACAGATTGAACCCACTAATGACCCACTTCTCAATGTCAATCAGTAACAGTCTTATCTGAGTTAACCACAAGTCTAGATTATGCCAGTTCCATTAGATTTCTGAAAATACACGCTTCCCCAGAACCTTAAATATGATCAGCTATCTTTCTCCTCAGATACTGTTCTTAGTGTGCAATCCTCTCCCTTACTCTGGTAAACAATAATACAGCTTTGTGTTTTTACTTTATATTGAGTGATCATCCTTTATAATTTGAATAAATATGTGATAAATTTAGAAACAGGTTGCCACAGAAGTGGACACTTGATTTATTCTTGTGATGGAATCGTAGGTGAGTGAGGAATGAATTTGCTGAGGCAAAAGGCTGACCTTTATCATCTAGGATGCAAATATGAATTTCATGTGAATTAAAAATTTACTTGTAAAAATCAAAGTTTTAAAGTTTTTCTAAGTTAATGTAAAACATCTTCATGACCTAAAAGTAGTACCATAACAAAATGATATATTTGTTGGTATTAATATTTTAAACATCATTCAAATACTGTAAAGAAATGAAAGGAAGTTACTAATGTTGGAAGAAGACATTGATTCCACAGTATCTGGAACTAGTACCTAGAATATATAATGCACTCCAACAAATAAACTTTAAAAATCTGGCAACACGCCAAAACCGGTTTGGCTTCGTGGATAGAGTGTCGGCCTATGGACTGAAAGGTCCCGGGTTTGATTCCAGTCAAGGGCATGTACTTTGGTTGAGGGCACATTCCCAGTAGGGGACATGTAAGAGGCAGCTGATCGATGATTCTCTCTCATCAATGTTTTTAACTATCCCTCTCTCTTCCTCTCTGTAAAAAATCAATAAAATTAAAAAAAATTAAAATAAAATAAAATAAAATAAAAATCTGGCAACACAATAAAGAAATGGGCAAAATATTTGTACAGGTAAATCTCAGTAGAACATAGCTATTGGGCCTAACAAACATATTAAAGGGTCCTCAATTAGCAATCATAAAAATGCAACTTAAAAACACAATGAGATTAAGTTCTCAATTGTTTAGCAAAAGTTAAAAAGTTGGATAACACCAGAATTTTTTATCATGAGTAATCTCCTATACTTCTGCTGGGAATACAAATACTAAAAATAAAAAATAAAAAAATAAAAAATATTTGGCATTATATGATAAATTTGAAAATATGTACATCCTATGATATAGAAATTTTTCTTTAGGTGTATAACCTAGATAATATCTTGGAGGTAGGTACCAAGATATCAATATAAGGATGTGTATGCCATAATTTTTGTTCTTTGTCCCAGAAAAAAACAACAACCAAATACCAATATCATGTATAAATAAATACTGACATATTTATGCAATGCAATAGTATAAAACAAACAAAAAAAATGGAAGCTTTGCACAGCAAACTGATAGAAGTCACATGGAAATTGACAAAGAAGCTAGACAAAAAATAATACATAGACAACGATTCCATTTATATACAGTTCAAAAGCAGGCAAAGCTAAATTATATTATTTAGGGATGCATATTTAGGAGGTGAAGCTGTTTTTAAAAAGGCAGGAAGATGTTTATGACAAAATTCTGAAAAGTAATTATCTCTAGAGGGACAGGGGAGAGTTGTGGTTATGAAGAGTTCCTTGTGTGGGATACTGTCAATATTTTTAAAATATATTTTATTGACTTTTTACAGAGAGGAAGGGAGAGGGATAGAGAGCTAGAAACATCAATGAGAGAGAAACATCGATCAGTTGCCTCCTGCACACCCCCTGCCGGGAATGTACCGCAACCAATGTACATGCCCTTGACAGGAATCAAACCTGAGACCCTTCAGTCCACAGACCAATGCTCTATCCGCTGAGCCAAATCAGTTTTGGCCTGTCAAATGTTTTATTACTTAATGTAAGTGATTATTTGTATTGAACTTATAATTATTATGCTGTCTTCTGTGTGTATATTATAAGAAAAAAGAAAACTAAATGAAATAAGTGTTTGGAGATCTATGTCATTGCAGTGGATCCAGGGAGTGTACATGGTGACATGGCTCATAGGCTACAGTATCAACTCAGTCAATTTGGATAAAAATAATCCAAAGAAGTTGAGTCAAATTGCCTTAAACAATAAGGAAGTACATTCTCCAATGTAGTAGCAGTCTTGGCTACAGCTAGAGACAGGGTTGTGTCTTGTTCTCTGGTTTTGTTCTCTTATTTTTCCATGTGTGGTTTTTGTCATCCCCAGGGTTGAAGCAGGATGAATGTAATGCTTGCAAGGGTCGTACATGGCTTCTCTTCCTCTTTGATTTATGAAGATCTAGAAAGCCTTCTCCCATACTTACCTTCACATTGCCTTGGCTAGTTTGGCATCACATGCATATTTGTAAAGCAATCTTTCTCAAATAGGAATGAGATTAAATTAATTCTCTTTGATGGAAAGAGTCTTGTGAATAAGGTACCATAATCACTGCCAAGAGCTGGGAAAAGTGAGATTTTACTTGCAAGATAACACGTTTGCCTGCCCCAGTGTATGGCTGTTGGTAGAAGACATAAGACTATTAGTAGGTCAGCAACTAAAAGAAGCAGCCTGAGGGTGAGCAAGTTTGCACTGGTTCCCTAAGGCCTGATTTCCAAAGGACAGCAAAAATAGTGCCAAGAGACATCTGCACACACTCAGATACATTACAGGAAAGAAACCCTAAATTTAGGAAATCTGGATATTTGATAATAGCCATAAGCCTATCTTTTTGTTGAAAAAGAGGCACTATCACAATCTTCCAGGGCCCTTTGCCACATGAACATTCTGGAATAAAGGGTAATTACTGTCTCAGTTCAGAGGAAGTACAGAAATGCGGGGGACCCATGGTAATTGTCTCTTAACAACCACTGCAACTTTTCTATCTTGAAATTATCTCTGAATAAATAGAGCAAGTGAGGGCAAGTTGGAAATGCGTCATTTGGTTTAGAGGCAGGCTCTTTTCCTAAACATAGCCAAGATATCCATCTTCCAAGGGCAAATGCTTAGAGGAAGCTGGAAGAAATCTACAGCAATCTGAATTCAGAAGCCTGGATATTTCTAAAATATATATTTACAGATTTAAAGTTTAAAGATTTTTTATTGTTATGCATTTTTTCTCTAAGAGATAACTTACCCTGAGAGAGTATATTTTTAGAGCATAAAACTAATTCTAGAAATCTAGAATTGCCTAGTGAATTAGTTGATATGTACACACTCACAGGATAAATATCAAAACATAAAACAAAAATTATTTAAAAAGTCACTGTCCTAAAGATTTCTGAACTCAAAAAAATATCAGTATGGCTAATTTTTAGTTAGCTAAACTATGTGAAAGTTTAATATGACACACATCTTACTTTATAGTTTTGTTTTTTTAAATGGGCTTCCTTTATTATTCATACAGTGAGAATATGAAACTAAGTCATCTCTAAAGCCATTAGAGTCCTGAACTGAATGGCTGTTACCTAACTTCCCATTTCCAACACTTAACACTCTTTTCATTTTACCTACAAAAATATACCCTCCCATTTAACATGCATGACCTTCTATAAAGACTGCAAATAGAATCACTTTGAATTTCTCAATCCTCCTGTGAGGTAGACAAAAGTGATCACCACTTAAAAAATTTATTGCCCAGAGGGACTAAGTTGCCATTTATTAGATCAAAGATGTACTTAGTAAGTTACAAAGGTAGTACTCAGCTTAAAGATTCTGAGCCTGAATCCTTGATTTTGCCATCCTCCTATGTGACTTTTTTCCCCAAGAATTCTCAAATTTTTTCCTGCAACCCCCAAGAAAAACAATCATCAAGGAAAGTCAACTCCTTGGTTGCTGTGTAAGTAGAAGATGTCCCAGAGCAGATTTCTGCATGAGAATATAGTTGACTTCAGTAATGACCCATTAACTACAAAACTAAGTGAAAATATTTTTTCTCTATAATTTACTCAATTAAATCAAAGCTTTCATAAGCTTCTTACAGTTAACTTCTCTCCAAAAGGACAAAGTAAATGCAAATGAAATGTAATGGGTAATACTTACCTGGCAGGGGAGTTATGATGATCAAGAAGGTGGTTTCCCCAGGGTGAGGTTTACCCATTGCACTCTGAGTATGCTGACCCTTGCAATTTTCCCAAATGTGGGAAACTCAACTGCATAATTTGTGGTAGTGGGGGGCTGTGTCCGTGCTCTCCCCTGGTGATAAAAAAGAAAAGAAATGCAATGAGTAAATCATTATCTTTTATCTTCTGTGATAGACCTTCTTTAATTAAAAGTTTTCTATGTGAAGTCTGTCTTTGTTTGAACTTTTCTACAATTAATTTGCTCCTATAGAGGATGGTTGTGTGTGAGCAGAAGCACACACATGCACACAAACATACACTATGAGGAAAATAGGAACATGTTTATTTAACTCATAATTGAGAGAGTAATTAGCGATAATTATGAGTTAGTATTATTAAACAGATGTTGTAATTCTTAAAGCGAGGATCATCGTCTCATCCATCTTTATAGCAACAACTGTAAGCATATATCTTTGCATTTGGTTGGTTTCAACAAATGGTGGTTAAATAATCATGCACATGAATTTTCCAGTCCAAGCTTCTCATTTTGTAGATGAGAAATATGAGGCCCAGAAAGATGACAATTCTATTCTTACAACTAGTTAGAAGCAAAGCCATGTACAAAATTTAAGTTTTGACTGTTACAGTGTACTTTCTAATAACCCAAGTCTCTTTATACCATTTTCAAATTATACAAGAAATGCTTCTCTAAAACACCATCTCCTATGAGAGTGAGGTTATATTAAACTAGAGGCCCAATGCACAAAATCTATGCACTGGTGGATGACACTCAGCCTGGCCTGCACCCTCCCACAGTTCAGGACCCTTCATCAGACATCCCTCTCACAATCTGGGATCTCTCACTCCTTACTGCCCACCTGATCGCTCCTCACTGTGTGGCTCATTGTTCCTTAGCGCTGATGTGCAGGCAGGAAGGGCTCCCTCCTCCGCTGCTGTACTTGCCAGCTGTAAGCCTGGATTCTGGCTGAATGGTGTCCCCCCTGTGGGAGCACACCGACAACCAGGGGGCAACTCTGCGTTGAGAATCTGCCCCTGGTGGTCAGTGTGCATCATAGCAACTGGTCAGTTGGTTGATTAGCAGTAAAGGTCACTTAGGCTTTTATTATATAGTAATATATAGTAAAATATATTTATAGTATTTTAATTTCTATCAGACATTAATAAAAGTATATATTTAATATTAAATAACTCAGAAGCAACAAACAATAGGATTTTATAATATAGTAATACATATATTTTATTATAGATAATATAAATAAATACTGTATAATAATACACTTTATATATTTTGATAATATCAAAATAATAGATTAAAGCTTATTTAAAGTTATTAATGTTGAAAACTTAAAATGAAGGTTTTAATACAAAATGTAATAAAAATACATGGACAATTATGCAGAGCTGACTAATGAGTTAGGCCAAGTCCTTGACTCTTAGTAAATGTCACAGAAAGCAGATAATTTATTCCCAGATGCTGGGATCTCTGTTACCCAACTGTTGGAGAAATACATTTCTAAAATATCTAAGAAATCAACTATGAAAATGATCAGTGCAATTACTAAGCTGAAGAACTAGTCATGAATGATCAGACCTAACACTAATTTTATTTGTGGAAAAACATTCTGCAGCAGGAGCTGTAGTATAGAATAAATAAAGTGGTTTGCAACCCTGTATAATTTAGAGCAAGAAACAAACTATGACTCAGTTTTTTGTTTTATTTTGTGTTTTTGTATATTTTTTTGGTGTGGTATGCTTCCTATTTATGGGTAAGAGAAAGACAGTAATATCAACCCTACAGTTTTTTGTTTTCTTTTGTTCGAGCTGAAATTATAATGTGAATAAACTTTTGAATCTGAAGTATAATGCAAAAGTAGTTATCTTTCTCTCACTATAACTTGGCTATAATTCTATGTCTTATGAATATTTATATCACTGGAATTTGACATGTTTTCTCACTCATCATAGATACTCAAGAAATATTTATGAAGTAAGAAGACTATGTGAAGTCTAAGTTCATTGTATTATGTGGGGTTACCTCAAGATTATTCTTGCAACTGTAATTTTATATCCCCTAGAAAATCTATTTGAACTACATACAAAGAAGAAAAAATCCTTCAATGTATAGTTCGCTCCTATGTGCCTTCTTCTTCTTCTTCTTCTTTTTTTTTTTTTAAATATATTTTATTAATTTGTACAGAGAGGAAGGGAGAGAGATAGAGAGTTAGAAACATTGATGAGAGAGAGTCATCGATCAGCTGCCTCTTGCACACCCCCCACTGGGAAAATGCCCGCAACCAAGGTACATACCCTTGTCCGGAATCGAACCCGGGACCCTTCAGTCCCCAAGCCGACACTCTATCCATTGAGCCAAACTGGTCCTGGCTATGTGCCTTCTTGATATCCTCCCAGGCCATCCCTCTTTCTCTTTTAAAATGTTAATTCTTTTTGCTTATATAATTCCTTTAATAACTGCTTATTCACCATTTCATGTATAAGTCTATCATTTCTCTAACAGAATTCCTGTAGGTTAGACTCAGGAATTTAAATGTGTTTGCACCCTCGAAAGGGATTTTCTTGCTCATATTAGTAAATATCGAATAACTGAATATTTATGATATTCAAGATCTGGGACTCATCCCCATACTGATTTGAATCAACAGAAACAACCAGTAACCAATCTTCCATGTCTTTATATAAAGAAAAACCTGTCCTCATGTCAGATAGTTCAGTTCACTATTTGCTAGCCTCCCCAACTAGTACTACTTCTGAATAGCAAAGGCTTTTTTTTTTTTTCTTCAAGTCATATTCCCTCTAGGAACTAATACAGTTTCTGGTTCATCTACTTTTAGAGAATATTTGAGGAATGATGATGTTACAAGCAAAAATTGCTAACATTCAGTTTTCACCCTAGTTCACCAAATAGAACCCTCTACTTTCTTTCCCATTTTCCTGTTCTGATGAAGAAAGATTCTTCTTGCTAAGAAGGAGATTAAGTTGTTAAAGGGCCAAAGAGAGTGGTGTCATATTAATTGCAAGATTAAGAAAAGCCACCAAAATTTGGTTAAATGTTTATATGGCTAGGTTTTTTGGGCCCCTTTTAAAAGTGCATATGTTAGCATAGGTAGCTAGATATTAATAAAGGAAGGGAGCAAAAAGAACTAGGCATTAAAGAGCCTAGTAAACTGGGAAATGAATCTAATGTTGAGTCTGCTTCACTAAGAAGCTACAGCTTCACCCACTTCCCAGGCCATGGCTGCATTGCCCAGCAAAGGGGATTAACACACCTCTCTCCCCAGAGGAACTGCTGGCTGGTGAGAGAAAGAGAAGGGGAAATTCCTCTGCTGGTGCATGCCCAGTAGAAGTCAAGATAGTGCATAGGGAGATGCTTTGACTATGAGGTATGCAGAATGGAAACCAATATGGTGACCACAAAAATCTGGTAGTCTAGTCTGGACAAAGGATCTAATTGGATAAGGGACACAAAACCAGAAAGATCTAGGAAATCTATTAATTAAGGGGAAGATCTAGTACAAGGAAGATCTGAACGTTGGTTGGTTATTTTTTAAATTGACGTTAGAGAGGGAGGAAAGGAGAGAAAAGAAAGATAAGGAGAAACATCCATGTGAGAGAAACACATTGAATGGCTACCTCCCACATGCACCCAATCAGGGATCAAACCCACAACCTAAGTATGTGCCCTGACTGGAAATCAAAACCATGACCTTCCACTGCACTGAACAGTGCAACAACCAACTGAGCCAAACCTAGGGTGATTTGTTATTTTGAAAGAGTACCTGGTCTTTCCCAAGCCCAAGATTATTATATAAGCCAACCTTAACAAAGCACTCTCTCTATCTCCACACTCTCTATGCTCACCCATTCGTTTACCTGTTTTCTCTTCATAGCTACCATGAGTCCCTAGCAGCCATCCTGGCCAGGCAGACCTCAAAGGCCTGGGTACTGCACCAGTCAGAGTGCAGCAGAGAAACAGACCTAGCCAGCCAGATGGGGACAGACAAAGATTGAACTAAGCTGTAACATGGACTGGACCAAGGGTGCAAAATATCAGGACACCACTGGCCCTATTTCTGAGGCTGGTTAAAACAAAGTTGGACCTTTTCCATGGCAGGGCAGATGGAGATTAGACACTGGGAACCCAGGGCCAGTCCTTTTATTTTGCTTCTATAGTGAATCTTATCATGAAACCTCAACCTCCCATTCATGAGTCTCCTGAAATGCTTTTATTTTTATGATTCTCTAAAAGAACATCATTTCCACCAGCAATACATATACAGTGAAAAGTAAGGGTTGAAATCCCTTTTATTACTTTCACCTGTTGAACTCTACTGGGGAAACATGACATGGCTCATGTGCTGAGCTGCTTGGGTCTCTATGTGCTGCGGGCTGGTAATTAAAGGGATGAGTGAAACTATAGATCAATTAAAGTCTGAGAGAATCTTGGGGCAGGCTGTTTAGTAAGAAGGAATTTTGGCAACAGAAAACTGTGGGCTGTAATAAGCCCAGAGAACTGACAATTGCAGATTCAGTTCTTTATTTTTTCACTCTCCCTGTGCTTTCCAAACCTTCCATAATCCAGGATTGGATCTGCTGGCTAAATTTAAGGAAGAAGATCAGTTCCTTATCTCACACAATAAAAAGAGAATTCATTCTAAGAAAACCATAGAAATACGCACAACAGAAGATTTTGTACAAGACATGTATCAGTGGGCTGTATACAGTAATCAAGAAATAAACCCTAATATCCAACAGTATAGGACTAAATAAATTTTGTGATAGCTTTATAATATAGTACTATGTGACCAAGTAATCATGCTGTGAATCAAAATTTACTAACATGAAAAAATGTTTGAATGTGTATTTATTTTAAAAATTGCTTAAATAGATTGCTTACATTAAGGATCCATTAAATGCAGGTATATTTATGTATATGCATACATATACACATATATAATAAAATTTCTGAGATTTCTACAGTGAGCATATTACTTTTATGTCACAAAAACACACACCACACAAACATTTTTTAAACGGAGGGGGGGGGTTCATATGAAGAATACCTATTTCTAAAGATCTACTGCTGAGAACTCAGTATTGAAGAGAAATGTATGTGAATTGAAATTAAATCTAGAGACTCTGTTAACATCTGATTTATAACCTCCCTCAAGAAAAGAAAACAATTCTTGTCGAGGGCCAGGAGAAAGAGGGAAGGAGGAGGCTGAGGACCGCTCATATGTCCTGTTAAATGGAATCTGCCTGAGCATGCTGTGCTTAAGCTGCCAACATCGTTACTCAAAGAAATATTGAGGAGCTGCTGATGAAATCAACCTGACCCATTCTTTTTGTCTGCCTTCCTCCTCCGCCTCTAGTGCATTGTGCAAGAGAAAGTTTAAACCATCTTCCTGTCAGGTGGAATGAGGGGATCAGCACCAGGTGGCCATGTGCCTGGTCCTCCGGTTCAGGGTGCAGCTGCTGGGGTAGAAGGCCAGGCCCTGGCCAAGGCACACACTGTCCCTGTGCAGAGGGCTGGCTATGCACAGCGTGATCATTTTGTGTCTACTAGCCAGAGTTTTAAGGTTGAAGAGCCAGATTCTTGTGCTGTGGGGTTGAATGATTATTAGGAATGCGTGGAGCAAATTAACTATTTTGCAAGAGGAATTTTACCTGGCAAGTTCATGTTGGAGACCTTGTAGTGAATATAGTAAAAACTGGGATGGCGCCCTAACCGGTTTGGCTTAGTGGATAGAGGAGCGTCGGCCTGCAGACTGAAGGGTCCCAGATTTGATTCTGGTCAAGGGCATATACCTTGGTTGCGGGCATATCCCTGGTGGAGGGTGTGCAAGAGGCAGCTGATCGATGTTTCTCTCTCATCAATGTTTCTGACTATCTCTCTCCCTTCCCCCAAAAAAACCTATTATATATATATATATATAAACTGGGATGGAAAAGAACTATGGAATAGCAGAAGATTATTTACATTAGTTCAATTGATCATTGATTATTTAATAAGACAAAGCACCTTCTAGGTGCTATAAGGTAAAAATAGGTGAGTCAGAAGGGCTCTGTCCTTCAGGACCTTCCAGTTTCTGCCTGGGAGCCAGACATACAAATAAGCCTCAGATGATTTGACAACAGTGAAGGGAGGCTAGGGTGAGCTTTCTGGATTCAGTCACCCATTGTTCCAAAGATATACTAGTTAATACAGACACTCTGGCCTGCATTCTTATGTAGATAACCAGTAAGAAGATAAATAGAAAAGGGAACATATATAATACTTTCAACAATAAATATATTTTTAAAAGAAGGTAACTAGAAGAAAAATAGATACATGTTACCCTAAACACTAAGGTAAATGGTCCAAATTCTGGGTTAGCTGCTAAGTTTGTCCTGAGGGGTTGATATTCCCTTGCACTGAATTTCATTTTTTCTTAAACTCTAATCAGTTCTTACTTTTTTCTGATTGTCAGGAAAGCAGCATTTTTGTGAAAGTCGGTGTAAGGTAGCCATGTTATAACTGTCTTCCCAGCTGAAATCATAGAATAAATCATAGATAAAAGACCATGATGGCCCTTGAATTCTTTCCTCTCTTTCTTGTTCCTTTTCTTTTTGATTCCTCACTGCAACTGCATTCAATCTAAGCTGTATTAAGCTCTTTTCTTTGTCAAGTTCCCCAGCAAAGCTCACTGACATACAGCCTGGAAGAACAAAATTAATTCTGGAAGTGTGCTCCCACAAGTACACCAAGAACTCAGAAGCTGGCTTGACAAAGCTATTTGCCCTTTGATTTTCTGTCCCATTTCCTCCTGCTTGACTCTGTGCCATTCATTAGATTTGGTTCTGGTCCAGCCCAATTCACTCTCATTCACCTTGGAACATGCTGGCGAGTGAAGTGCAAGCCTTGCCTGCTGGTTACTGAAAGTCTAGCTTAAGAACAGTGTAATGGGAGAGGGCTCATTCAAGCTTCACTATAGACAATGGAATAATGTTTTAATAAGATTGGAGTGAAGAAATAGGGCAGGGCATACTGAACAACTTAATATTACAAAGGTATATGCACAGTGCGGTGGGTAGGGTGCGGAGACATGCAGTTTACTGAATGGTAGGACATGCAACAGGAGCCGCTGATTGTGCCAGATCATGAAAGGCCTTGGACATCAAAGTTAAAAAAAAAAAGGCTTGAACAGTAGGCAATAGAAAATCTCTAAATGTTTCTCATTATAGGCATGACATAGTGAAATAGCTCAGAAGAATACTTTAAACAGTTAAGTATTTGTCTTAAGTATAAGCCATTAACATAGCAGTAGATATTGCAATGGAGAATATCTGCTGGGCTCAGTCAGTGATTAGCAACAGAGATCCAAGAAAAGAAATCAGAGCTAAATTGGAAATTCTGAGTCAAGTTAACAAGTAGATGTTGCAAGAGCCAGAGAGGTCAGGAAGACATGCATTTATGATGAAAGATAATAAAGGTGGAGTAGATTACACTGGCTTCAAGCACATAGTAAAGGCCTTGTTAGTTAATTAGTTAGTTAGTTAGTTAGTTAGTTAGTTAGTTATAAAAGTGGGTTACAAGCTGAGACCTTAATTCAGGTTATAACTCCTGAATTGGTAGTTATTATTGTTAGGTGGTGATTGAAACTCTGAGTGTGCATGAGAGATAGATTCCTCTTGCCTGAAGCCTTCCTTGAGCTCTGGTTGGTGGTCTGGCCAGCACGTGTAGAAGCATAGATTTGTGGGTTTCTTGGATACAGTGACACAAGTGAGTAGGCCATTCCAAAGCTCCAACAGTTGGTTTGGATCAGAGCGTGACCACAGGAATCTACTCTCAGCTAGAGTAAGCTCTAGAGGTCAACTCTACTTCAGAGACAGCATGGAGTAAAGGACTCCTCAGCTCAACTTGTCTTCTCTTCACCATAGGAAGGTTCTAATTATAGGCTGCCATATTGAAAGCATTTTTTATATATGAGAATGATGCATCTATAAGTGATTTTCAAATTGTAAATTATTATACCATTATTCATGTTACAAATGGTGTAAGAAATAACCATAATTAAAATGAAGATTACTCAAAATAAACAGTCTTGGCAATAAATCCATTCAGCCTTCTTGTTTGTCCATCAAGGACATTGAGGCTCAGAGAGGGGAACAGCTTGCTTGAGGTGAGATAGAGCCAAGGGCAGAGCTCAGACCGCTGGGCTTCTAGTCAAGGCCTCTTTTGTTGTCTCATCCAAGTTAATTCTTCCCACCCTGGCTTTCTTTGCAATTTATTTAACACAATGCAAGACTTAGTTGAAAAAGATCTCATTTCTTTCCTTTCCATTGTAATTCTGAGTTTGAGTCCTTACAAGTTGGAAAATGTGGAAGAGTTTAAGAAATTTCAGCAGGTTCATTTCAATTGAACTGAACTTGATTATTTAATACAATAAAGCTTTCCTAGTGCTATGGGTGGTAGAGTGGCGGGGAGGGGGATGACTCTGTCCTCCAGCATCTCACAATCCTTATGGGGGAGACAGACATGCAAACAGCTTACTGGTAAGCATCAGAATGAGATGGAATTGCCTTAGGAAAAGAAATAAATTTCATATTTTTTGTTTTATTCACTTCCTGAATGAGTAGAAAACTGACATTTATGATGTTTGGTACTTCCCAACATACTAGGTAAGGAAAGAGAAAACCTTTAAGCAGGCTACTTTTTAATAGTTCCAGGTATTCTCAGAACATTTAGTTTAAAAGTTAAATAAAACTTTTTCCACCTGCCTTTATACACTCCCAGACTTCAGTAGCCTTAACAGTAGACTCAGGGAGAGGCAGTGGAAGCGTCCTAGGACCCAGCACACCCAGGACAGAAGGCCACAGGGCTTCTGGAGCATTGCCAAGCTGGGAGATGAACCTGATAGGGTTCTTAAATAACAGCATGGCCTCAGCCTCGGGCCTGACTTCATGCTATTCCAGTCGTGTGACCTGTCTCCTCCACTGATCTAAGATAACAGTTACCACAGTCTGCCTTGGAGTCAAGTTACTTGTGTGTGTGTGCCTGCTTCCGCCACTTGACAAGAGAGCAGTGACCATGCCTTACTCAACCCTGTCCCCCAGAGCACTTGGCACAGGTCCTGGCACTCAATAGGTGCCCAGTAAGTGTGCAGGGCTGGCTGGGATTTTGGCAGGCCTCTTTATTTTTCATTGGTTAAGACTATGGTTCTTTTTGCTCACTTTGAGGAGGATAGAATGCATGTTGTGTTGAAAGCCTTGGATCTGATTTTAGAATAGAAAAGATATGCAGACCCTCAATTTACTCCCTGAGGAACTCTGATCAAGCCTTTCGCCTTCCACACCTGTGTTTCTGTAGACAGAGGGGTTAATACATGTTGTTCTTGCTTTTTATGATTCTATTATTTCGTAAGGTAAATTTAAATGTAAACATTTGCCAAAACAGGTTTGGCTCAGTGGACAGAGCATCGGCCCGCGGACTGAAGGGTCCCAGGTTTGATTCTGGTCAAGGGCATGTACGTTGGTTGTGGGAACATCCCCAGTGGGGGATGTAAGGAGGCAGCTGGTCAATGTTTCCCTCTCATCGATGTTTCTAGCTCTCTATCCCTCTCCCTTCCTCTCTGTAAAAAAATCAATAAAAAATATTTTAAAAAATAAATGTAAAATAGCTGTTGATTTAATTTCTCTTTTTTAAAACATCTGCTGGTCCTGCCGTTATTGTTCTAAATTTTTATTTATCTTTTTCAAAGAGTAGAATATAAGAGAAAAAAAAGCACTGGACTCTTGTGCAGTGATTATTCATTGAGAATAATAATTTATTAACTGGCTGTTACCTTCCAAACTTTGAATGAAAAGTTCCTTATAAATATTGAGATATTAATTTAATTAATTGATTGATTGATTGTAGAGAAATAGAGGGAGAGAGCAAAACATTAATTTCTTGTTCCACTTATTTGTGCATTCATTGATTGCTCCTTGTATATACCCTGACTGGAGATTGAACCCAAAACCTTGGTATATAGGGGCATTGTTCTAACCAAAAGAGCTACCAGGCCAAGTACTAATTTCTTATTACATATCTGAAGTGAACTTTGCTAATTTTGAATAGTAGACAAGGAAACAGCTCAGGGGTGTTAGGAAATGCTTCATCATAACAGAACCAGTCAGTGATAGAATCAGAATTCTAATACAGAGTGACCTTCTACTACACCTCTCTGCTCTTTCCATCCACTTTGAACAAATAACTTAAAATCTCTGGGTCTCAGTTTGGCTGTAAAATGGAATTAATAATACTTTATAGCATTCATGAAAAATTAAAGTTACAAATATAAAACAGCTTTGGAAATGTGGAACAATGAGCTAAGTATATCTAAATTATTATTACATTACTAAATAGCCAGACTAGTAGGCCAGGTAACCAAATTCTGCTTTCAAATAAAAGTGAAATTTGAAAGTTGTTGATCTCAGTAACAAAAATCTCTCCATCCTGATTTTGTACAACACCTTGTTACTTGACAGCCTTAGATCAAGTTATTAAGTTGCCTCTCTCATAAATTCAAGTTTACTTGCCATGTGACATTAGAGAAGTTACAATAAAAATTAAAACTAACAAAATATGAACATTATTCCTTGATTATTCTTTGATGATTAAGTTAGCAATCATTTCAAGTGAAACCAGTGCCCTCATATAGCATTTGTGGCAGTAGCGAATTCTTTGTAATTCAACTTGTCAATGTTAGCAGATGACAATGTTCTTCCAGACATACTTCTGATCCACTAATTGTTTCTTTAGTTATGTATTGTAAGAAAAAGTGGTCATTTTGGAAATATTAATATACATATCTCATATATATTTTTGCATCCTCATTCATTTACCTGACTTCTACCCACATCAGTCTGAAGCACTCACTTATGCTCTAGGGCAGTGGTCGGCAAACCGTGGCTCTCGAGCCACAGGCATCTCTTTGGCCCCTTGACCTTGGCTCGCATTATAACCACTTCTTCAAAATAGACTCGCCCATGCAAAAAAAACGACTTCTGCACATGGGCTACGGTTTCAAATACCATGTATGAACGTGCTCACCCATAGGTGGTATTTTGAGGAAGAGCCACACTCAGGAGCCAGGGTTTGCCGACCACTGCTCTAAGGGGATACAAAGTGGAGAAGTACAGAGAGTAATCATGACTAGCATAATAGGAATGCAAAGAGAAAAAGTTAATATTCAGTTTCTGGCAACCGAAATAGGAATTGTATGTCCACAGAATTATAATGAGATTTAAAGCAAAGCTTGTTAAGAAAGAGAAAGATATTTTTTTTTCCTGAATTTCCCATATCCTAATTTAATTTTAAAGCCTGAAAATCTCTGTCATGGCTCATTATTTTAAAGAGGGTACTGGTCATGTGGAAAGCAAAAGCTGAGACAGCTCATTCATGTCAGTCCGATGTTTGTGAGAAGAGGAAGTGAAATTGAGATCAGGTACCAGGTTTTACTTCCCCTGGTACCAGCTCTATTGATGTGTGCAGAGATGGGATATTTTAGAAATAGCCAACTGAGCGTGGGGAAACCCAAAGACTACTGGGACAATGGCCTCCTTTCATATTCATAGCATGCTGAAACCTAAAGTGCTAAATTCCAGCCTTCAGCTCAGTGCCACCTTCAAGATTGTGCAAGCAATGAAGATAAAATGGGAACACAGATCTGTCCATTGCCACAATGCTCCCATAGCCTCCAGGTCAAATAATAAAGGGATGTTTATAAATTAAAATACCCACTCTTGACAGAGAATTTTGTGAGTAAATCGATATCGAATATAACAAATATAGTAGCATGATAATCGGAGCTACTATCATTCATTGATTTTTTACAAAATTTGAATCTTTAAGATCTATTTTGTAAACAAACCTGTGTCCTGCAATTACATTAAACTTTTTATAAATGAGGCTCACGCATTTTGTTTCCATTTCATTCCAAATAAATTGGAAGTTTTTAATTTAAGTATCCAGTAAATAGCACAATAAAAATGTTAACTTCAAATTTTTAGGAAATGTTATTATTGAAAATAAAGCTTACAAACAGGAAGATATTATTATTTTTCCTTCTAAAACCAAAAGAGGAACAAAATAAATTAAATGAAGAAAGTTCACTGTGTCAGAATTTAGTTGTGTTTTGGAATATGTAGACTTGTGGAAAAAGATTTTTAGTGAAACTCTTCTCTATATTCCATAAATTTATATTTTGTTCTTGAATGATAGAAAATATAAAAGAACTTTTATTTTGTAGTGCCTATGTTTGGTGAAACTTTAAAATAAATATAAAACCAAACAACTATTTAAATGAGTTTTCACTTATTAAAATATTTATTACGGAAAGATATCCTAAAAAGAGGCAGAAGACAGTATCATGACAATATTCGAGCTGAAATATTTGCACATTTTTATATAAAAATGGAATAGAAAATATTTTATATTTATAAATTGAGCTTATTAAATATTTCAACTGCCAAGAAGAGAATATTTTCTCAATAAAATTAGTTTATAGAGAAAATTCAACTAAAAATGTCAATAATTTCAAATTTATTAACTGTAATATTCAACTTTGAGTTTGTCAATTATCTGAAAAACTGAATTAAAAAACATAATATTAGAAAGAAATGCAACTTCTAAAATTAGTAAACTTTAAAAATTTATATACTGATTACTCAGGTAGATTGTTGAGTTCAGAGAATTAATATAAAAAAATTAAAACTTCAAATGTAACTTTAAATGTTTTAATGAAAGTAGATATGTTATGTAAATTTTTGTGAATCTTATTTTTAAAAATAGATTTTGAAGAGTACTATTTTACATCAATATTGTATGCCTCAGTGTCATCTAAACAATTTACCAGTCAGTAAATAAAACTTTCAGAATTTTGTATAGTAAACTTTTGCTCCCCTCTTATTCTCAAAATTATTCTGGATTGAACATATTATATAAACCCCTTAGTTACAGCATGAGTATTTTCTCATATTGCTATTTATCATCCAGAACAAGAGTTCTAGCAGGTTTGGCCCAGTGGAAGGAACATTAGCCTGTGGACTGATGGGTCCTGGGTTTGATTCTGGTCAAGAGCACATGCCCAGGTTGCAGGCTCCATCCCCATTTGGGAGCATGCAGGAGGTAGCCAATCAATTATTCTCTCTCATAATTGATGTTTCTATCTCTCTCTCCCTTCCCTTCCACTCTGAAGTCAATAGAAACTATTTTTTAAAATATTAAAACCCAGAACAAGCAGCAGAGACAAAACATAATTGAACATTTAAAAGTATAGTGAAAATACTTTAAATAAGTTTTGAGGTGCTAAAATAATTGTAGTAGGTAGTACAAATTAGTATTTCCTTTTTCTTCTTTAGTTTCCATTTAAAAAATTGAGATCAGCCGAAACCGGTTTGGCTCAGCGGATAGAGCGTCAGCCTGAAGACTGAAGGGTCCCAGGTTCAATTCTGGTCAAGGGCATGTATTTTGGTTGCAGACACATCCCCAGTAGGAGCTATGCAGGAGGCAGCTGATTGATGTTTCTCTCTCATTGATCTTTCTTCCTTCCTCTCTGTAAAAAAAACAATAAAATATATTTAAAAAATTAGATCATGTTATTTTTACAAAGAACAATTATGCTAGAGAAAAAGACAAGAACAGAAAGTGTTTGGGACAACCTGGAGAGAGATGCCACATGAGTCAGAAAGGCTTCATCAACTTCCACACTAAGAGGGCATCAAAGGTCAAGATGCAGGAAAGCATGCCAGCTCTCACCACATCTCCAGCATATGCTTCTCCTGCATCTGTCAAAGCTTCAGCTGGTCAAGATGTTCTCTCCTTGTCCTCCAGACCCAGCCAAGGTAGCATCGACAAATAAGGTCAGATTTGGGGGCTGAGGTGAATGAAGCATTTTATATTTATATCCACCGACACATACTCTTGTGTATGTTCCAGTGACTTCAGGGGACTTTCCACAGCCATGGGTGTCCTGTGTCTGGTGTGAAGTAACTCTGCTTGGCCCACTGTGTTCTCTGAACACAAATCATTTGGTGAAGGGATAGGTTACAGGGTTTATGGATTGAGGTGCCAATCTTTCTTAATATTATTCATCTCTATTTTGTATTGTCTGTTCAGTAAGATAGGAACATGTATGCAGGGTTTTTAGTAGGGTGTTTTGTTTTCTTCTGTGATAGTTAGCTCCAAATTTAAGGATGCATGGAATATAGAAACTTCATGATTTCCAACTTGGACATGGCTAGGGCTTTTCTGGATGACTGTTATGACAAATTTAACAAAATGGAGTGTGCTTGCCACAAAATCAATGCTAGATAAGGATTGGTTATTTGACATTTTATGAATAAACAAAGCTTTCTGTCTAAAAGAGATAATTGCAGAGGAGACACACTTGGGGCAGGGGCTAATTGAAGATGACAAATAGCAAGTTTAACAATTTAGAAGACATGTTGACTGCATATTATTTGTAAGGTACTGCCTGTGACTCCATGAATAAATGGTGAAAAAAACAGACTAAATTTCTGGCATCAAAGAATTTACAATCAAGGGATAAAATTTAACTGAGCACAATGTGAGTATATCTGCTATTTTCATGCCAATCCTAGCCAAAATAGTATGTATAAAATACAAACTGGTATATGTGTTCATAAGAGCTAAAGAAAGTGAACAATATTCAAGTGGTTGATATCCTCTCATTAGCATATTTAGTGGGGGAACATCTGCATCCCAGGACTATTCTTCCACCTGACATCATCTAGCGCAAAGGAAAGGTTCACATGAAGAAGGGGCGCATTACAGTTGTGGTAGAAGACACTGCTAGATTCCCCATCCACCAGCCATTTCCATTTATTTTTTATTAACATAATTTATAATTTCTTCGTTGTTTTGGCATGCAACCCTGTTCTGGCTAATGGAAAGTGAGGGGGAAAGCGTTGGGGAATTTCAGATGAAAGAGCTGGAGACTTAATGTAATATGAAAAATAAATTTGACATCTACATGGAGAAAATAACTTTTTATGTAAGCTTTGAGGTTGCCATTGTATTTATCTTTCTTGGTCTGTTTTTCCATTGTGCTAATCATTCTTGCATTGTCTAATTAACAGAATTATTGTTAGTATTATAGAATTATGGGTGCTAACATGATTTCTAAATTGTAAGTGCCTATTATATGAAGATGATTATTATTAATTGAAAATTAGTCTAAAATACTTAGATTAAAATAGATATGTACTAAATCAGTGGTACCATGAGAATATGCACTAACATGACAATCCTAGGAAAATTTGCTTCTTATTTAAAGAAACTTAAGATAAATATAATAACGTATAAAATTATTTCCATGCATTTATTTATGTGTACTTATTTAATTTTCATTGTTATAATTGATTTATCTAAAAAATCCATGTGTAATTTTATAAGGCTCAGTGCACTCATGTTTATAAAGAAAAATTTTGAGATCTTCTCTGCTCTTTGAGAGCATAATGACAAATGCAGTAAGTACAGACTCGAATTTTTATTCTGGGCTCCCAATAAAACATTTATTTATTTCACAAAATTGTTAAAATTTACCCAAAATAACATAATAATCCCAAACACCAACAGTGCTTATTTAACAAAGATTATTTGCCATATTTTAACTATAATTTTTAGAATAAAATAATACAAATACATTTAAAGTCCCTTTGTACACTTCCCAAATCACATTTTGTGGTGGGTGTATAAATTTCCAGATCATATTTTATGCTTTTCTTATCTCAGGTGGCATGATGTAAGGTATTAACTATGCTTTTTTAATCAGGAATTGTCACAACACAGTGGCTCAAATGAAGTTGGGCTTTATTTCTATCTCACATAGCAGTTCCTAAGGAGATGGAGGGCCTGTTCTGTGATCCATGAGATTTTGTTGTTTCACTATCTTTTAAGGCAGGAGTTTTTAGTATATGATCTGAGAGCTTCCAGGATCTTAGGGATTCTTTCAATGTGCCTGTAGTTTCCTCCTTTTTTCTTTCTTTTTTAGTATGTTTTTATTGATTTCACAGAGAGAAGGAGAGAGACAGTTAGAAACATCAATGACGAGAGATAATTATTGATCAACTGCCACCTATACACCACACAGTAGGATCAAGCCTGCAATCTGAGCATGTGTCTCGATTGAAATTTGAACAGTGACCTCCTGGTTCATAGGTAAACACTCAACCACTGAGCCATGCCAGCCAGGCTAGCCTCTCCCTTTTCCCAACTATTATATATATCTATGTGAGGCCAATTTTTCTTCATGAGCACCACCAACAAAAATTAAAGTACTGTGAAAGCAGAAATAGAAGATTCTATTTGTCTTAAATAAAATCAAACATTAAAAATATATTTTTTTTAATGTAAGAATATTATACTTTTTTATTTTTATTGACTTTTTGCAGAAAGAAAGGGAGAGGGACAAAGAGTTAGAAACATTGATGAGAGAAAGACATCAATCAGCTGCCTCCTGCACACTTCCCACTGGGTATGTGTCAGCAGCCAAGGTACATGCCCCTGACCAGAATCGAACCTGGGACCTCTCAGTCTCAGTCTGCAGACAGATGCTCTATCCACTGAGCCAAACCAGTTAGGGCAGAATGTTACACTTTTACTAAATTTATTTTTAAGTTATTTTTCATAAAATAATGTTAATCAAACATTATGTTTTTAATGAAAAATATATTTAATGTTTTAATTTCAAATATGATAAATATCAATAAGTATTCCAATGTAAATAAGAGCTTTTTGAGATTCTAAATAGTAAACATTTAAAAAATTTAATGTCTATTGGTGGTCATACCAGCTAAAATTATTTTTACTGTGAAGTAGGAAGAATAAATTTGGGGAAAAACTAGCAATTCAATGTTATCTGTATGACCATAAATTATCCTATCTAATAAAGAGGGAATATGCTAATTTACCCTCACATCATTGCAAAGATGTTGGTGCCCACAGCCAATAAGGAGGAAATATACTAATTGATTGCCACTCCCTCAAAGATGGCAGCACCCATAGCCACAACATTATGACACCCAGTCCCGTCAGCCCTGCCTGGGTGCCTGCCTCTGGAGTCCTCAGTCTCCTCAGCCCCCCAACTTCCCAGGGCCAGCTGAAAGTGCAGGCAAGCCTTGAATGGCAGCTGCCCAGCTGCCCAGGGCGGCCTGAGGCTCAGGTAATCAGGGCTGGCCAATGTTTGCACTGCCAGCAGTGGCAGCAGCAGAGGTGTGATGGGGGCATCGCCTCCCAACCCTGAGGTCTCACAGATTATGAGAGGGGCCAGGCCAGGCTGAGGGACCTCCTGTTCCAGTGCATGAATTTTCATGCACCAGGCCTCTAGTCTACACTCATAAAAGAGAAACATGCAAATTAACCATCTCTCAGCTACATCCACAAGCCAATCTGGAGTGAGTTTGCAAATTAACCCAACAATTATGATAGTTAATTTGCATATACAGGCTTGAAGTGAAGACTAAAAACAGCCTAGAAGGAAGTAAAATGCTACAGAAGGAGGTGAAGAGTCAGAGAAGGGAGTGAGCCAGCAAAGAAAGGAGGGAGCAAGGCAGCAGAGACAGATGAGAGCAAGGCAGTAGAGAAGGGTGGGAGCCAGGCAGCAAAGACAGGTGGGAGTTAGGTAGTGGAGAAAGGAGGGAGCTAGGCAGCAGAGACAGATGGGAGCGAGGCAGTGGAGAAGGGAGCAAAGCCCACTGAGGTGTGCTTCACTACCTTCTCTGCTTTGCTCAGGCCCCAGGAAGCCCTCTTCTTGCAGGAATCTTCCTGCAACGGGCTTCAAGTATATAAAAAATATGTGCTTTAAGAATTTAAATTAATGCATGGTATCTTTCTACATGGATCTTTCTGTATTACTTTTTGTAACTCAAAATTAGTTTTTAAGATTTACCTATGCTGACACATATAGATTTAGTTCATTTATTTTAACTATTGATATTTTAACTATCATACTGTAGGACTATGCCAGAATTTACTTAAACGTTTCTTTTACTTGTGGATATTTAAAAGGTTTCCAATTTTTTAATCTTAAGCAAATTACTGTAATAAACATCCTTTTGCATAAATATACATATTTCCTTATAGAACTGAGGGTTAACCTTTATGTTTTAGTACATACATGACTATAAACTTTATTAAATGTTGTTAAGTGATTCTTCAAAATGATTGTGCCAATTTGCAAACCCACTTATGCAGCATAAGAATCCATTTACCCTTTCTGCTTCACTTTTGGCATTATCAACTTTTTAATTTTGTCAATATAATGGTAGGGGAATTAAAAGTAATTGATGTTTAATTTGCAGTTCTCTTTTTAGAAATTAGAATAGTAAAATATAGGTTTGATGGAAATCAAAAGAATTCTTTATAACAGTAATTACATAATTGAGGCTTATTTTTCTCATGAGAAGTGTGAAGTTTTGAGTTTTAATTTCTAGCATTGTTTTTACAAATCATCAATGTAACCAAGAAACTTGATTCAGTAATTTTTCTGTTGTATTATCCTAGGTATGTTGTCTTTTCTGCCTATTTTATCATCTTATGGTTGCAAATTGCCTGTCACTATATCACTTAAATGTTTACTAGAAAAAGGGGAGGCAAGAAGACAGGTCATACACTCTCCTCTTGGATTTGTTCCCTTTTATCAGAAAGCAAAAGATCCTCAGTCGCTAGTCCAGTAGACCCCTCATTATTGGGCATTTGTTGTTGCTGTCTTTGTTAGTATATACAATTAGTTATGTTTGTATTGAGAAACCTGACTAATATATCTCCTTTTCACTATTTTATAGATATTCTACCTGTTTTCATTACTCAAGACCCTGGGTTCCAAGTAATATGTTACTTAAAATGTCTCTCTTGGCCATCATTCACATTCTGAGGGCAATGATACATGTGTGCAGGTAGGTATCACCAAAGAGAAGAGACAGTATTCTGAATTTGATGAATATTCCCATTCATTTCCCTGGCCATTGCCAATATTTAGCAAACAATACGACTTTGCCATAGTTACCAGGGAATCAGTTCCTGTGCACATCCATTTTAGGCTGCAGTGTCTATACCTGAGCATGCATGTGCCAAAAGATGCTTTGATGCTTGCAACCTGCAGCATTTCCTGGAACAGCCAAGTCATGTGAGATCATTTTTAATTACTCCCTAAACTTCTTCAAGAGAAAGCCAGAGAAGTAAAAGGCTGTCAGCCAGAAAACTTTTTTTTTTCTCCCTAATAGAATTCAAGCAGAATGAACCCATGAGTAAATTACTTTAGGGTAGTTTAAATAGGCCAGCCTGCCTTTGCAGTGTTTTCAGTGCACCACCTCTTTCCATTCCCTGGACTCCTGCCCTTTGCTCAGGTTCTCATTTCCACTTCTTATACTGTTAGCAGCAAATCTTTCTATAATTGCTTAAGGTCTGCATAGACATTAGTCTTTTCAATAAGCCTCTAGTGTAAGTGCTATTTCCCCCATTTTGCCAAAGATGAAATTAAAAATAAGAGAGATTAAATTTTTTTTTTGTTTTTTTGTTTTTGTTTTTTTTCTCCTAGGTTGTAGTATTACTTTCAGAGTTTTGATTTCCCACTAATGCACTTGATATGCTTCTGGTTTGCACAGTAGTTTGACTCTGATGCTACCATTTGAATTCAGTTGAATTAGTCATTGTGGGCTAAGTAGTGCAACAACAACCTCTAAATCTCACAGATTAACAGAATAGAAACTGCTAGATTATCTACCTTTTATCCAGATTGCAGGCTAGGGAAAAAAGGAAAAAAAGAAAAAGAAAAATAAGGGTATTTTCCCAAATGTCTGTCTGTCTCCCCTTTATGGAAAATTCCAATAAATCCTTTTCAACATCTCTTACTTATATGTCACTAGAGGCCCGATGGACAAAATTTGTGAAAAAGTAGGTCTTTGGAACTGTGGCTGCCTCAATCCCTCTCTCTGAGGCCCAGGCGGCTGCCTGGATTCTGCAGCTGCATCCCTGGCTTAGTCCTGGAAGGACATCCGGAAGGATGACTGGTCTAGTTATCATATTACACTTTTATTATTATAGATTGCTAAAAGTTATTCAGATAGCCACTCTAGCTGTTGTAGAAATTAAAAAAAAAGTTTTGTCTTTTGACTGAGTATTTGATATATCATTAAGAAAGGAAAGCACTGTAAATTAGAAATGCAGATAGCTGTCTCCATTACCTCCTGCCTCCATAACTCAGACTTATTCCCTTTCTGGTTCTTATACTTAGGCTACTATCAGAGCTTGGCTGGAACAAAATATATTGTACATATTATTTGGTAATCAAGACTAGGATTTTAGGTTTTGATTAACTCTCCTTCCTAGGATTGCTCAAAAGAGCTGTATCAGTATGTCCTACTAAACAACTCAGATTGCCACAGATTATTACCTTCTCTCCTTCTCAATTGTTTTCCTTATTTTCTTACTTTCTTTTATATGTATTCTTTGAAAACTATTCTATACTGCCTACTCATTGGTGGTGAGCAAAACCTTTATGGTTTCTGCTTTTGTGAAGTTCATAGTCTTTGTCTTCCAATATATCAAACACCTTTCTAAAAACACCTTTTTAGGTTAATCTTCCTAAAGGGTGCAGTTGCATAATTATCTCTCACTGAAACATATAATATTTAGAAGTGCTGTATTCATAGTGGTTGAAAACAGACAGACTTGCATTTGACTTTCAACTCCATAATTTGCTAACTGAATGACCTTGAAGATGTATTTAATATTTTCTTATCTCAAACTTTTCAGTGTTCAAATAATACTTTAGTTAATTGATGTATAGTTATATGTAGAAAAAAATCAAAGCTTTTTTTTTTTTTATCCCAAGGCATTACACTGTAGGGAAGATAGACAACCTATGCAAATCTAAACTGACATAGAAACAACATAATTTAGTATCAAATTCATTAATCAATTATCAAAAATAGAACTTAAAATGTAAAGCTATCATGTGTTTTACATGATTGATAATATCTATGCATGAAGCATATAATAAATAAATTTACTTGAAGTATAATTCTCCTTTATTGTTTATTATAGCTTTTGCGAGGATTAGTTGAAATAATATATTTAAGATTCTTAACAGTGTCCTTGAATGATGGACCCTTTCTGAGACATCCCACCATGATCCTTGACCCTAGTGTTCATGCCTTTAGGTAATCCCATCTCCTTGAGTGTGTGGATAAGATAGGTGACTCCCACCTAGCTTCTCTCCCAAATGACATTTGGATGTGTGGAGGAGAAATAATTACTTACATAATTCCGTGGCTGTAAAAGAGGTTCAACTAGATATTCATGAAATGGTCAATGAAGTCAGATGGTTTGCACTGCTCTTTGGACTGGTGATACTTGAAGTATAACTTTTCCTGTTTATTTTGTTTTTCAATGGGGATACATGGTGGTATCTAAGGATCAGGCCATTATCTATTTAATTTCCTCTTGATACCTCTGGGTCTCATTTCCAAGGTAGGTAAACTCTTCCCTCAGAGATTGAAGAAGCAAGAACCTTGCTCAGGATCTATTTTCTTTAAAATACTGGAGAGTCCCTCCATGCCATTGGTCCTATACTTATAAGTACAATATTGAAGGGATGCTTAGCTGACGGCTTGTGTACTTTTAGGAATCTTTACCCACTCCATGTTCTTTGAAGGCATATTGGAGAAGCTTTCCTATTCTTAGGCTCTTCCATCTTCCTGGGATGTTCCTAAGACTTTTAATGATTACTACTAAATTTTAAGTTCTTAAAGTAATGTGAAAAACAAAACAAAACAAACAAATAAAAAATAAACATTGGTTCTTGACTTCATATCTCTTACTTCCTTTCTTCTTCACAAAATTCCTTTGGTTGAGAGTGTTTCTCTCTCTCTCTCTCTCTCTCTCTCTCTCTCTCTCTCTCTCTCTCTTTCTCTCTCTCTTTCTCTCTCTCTTTCTCTCTTTAATATAGCACTAAACCTCAAGACATATGCAAAAGATTACTTTATCAATACTTGACTTTATGACTATTGTCTTGCCACAAAAATTCTATTTTGGAGATTTTTTTTTCCAGCTTCAAAGAAGTGATTAGCATATTTGCCTCTATTTTCATAATCAACTATAAAACAAAACAAAATACATGAAACAATTAATTTAGATCACAGAAATCATAGGAATGTGACCCTGAGAGAGAGAAAACAAATATGATAATCCATGGTAAGGCTATATGAAACCATTGTTCCAGGGTGAGAAGACCTAAATAGAGAATAATCTTACTGAGTTGAGAAAAACATTGGAGTTCTGGAGCACTGATGTATCTAGAATATGTGTATCAGATTACTAGGTAGGATTAATTTATCCCAAAAACAACAATAACAAAAACACTCTATCCCTAGCCGGTCTGGCTCAATGAGCTTTGGCTTGTGGACCAAAGAGTTTCGGGTTTGATTCCAGTCAACATACCTTGGTTGCAGGCTCTTCCTCAGCAAGGGCCCTGGTGGAGGCTCGTTCAGGAGTCAACTAATAGATGTGTTTCTCTCTGTCTTTCCTCTCTTCCACTCTTCCTAAAAATCAATGAGAAAATATCCTTGAAGAAGAATTAACAAAACAAACAAACAAACAACAACAACAACAACAAAAAACAACAAAAAAGGGGGGGAGCACTCTAGAAATATTCATTAGAATCTTCTTAAAGTCTGCAGCTTTACATTTGTAGGGTGAAACCCCTTGGGGCTTGAAAAAGCTTATTCAGGCTCTGTGAGGGAAAAATCAGGAAAGCTAAGAGTTGTTCAATATCCAGCCAGCCAAAGTGAACACTTTGGCCATTTATCAGAGATCACAAAAATGTCATGCCTTAGTAGTAAAATTAAACTAGCACCAGAATAAAGGATACTCTAGAATTGTCCTAAAAATGCTTTTAAATAATTCTTAAAAGGATCAAAATGATTCACAAGTAAGTTAACTGAATTCCAAACACACTTTAGCTCTCTTTAAAGATCATAAAATTCAAACATTCATGCATATAATATTTATAATGTTTGAGATTAAAGTAGAAATTAATAGACATATAAAGATGGAAAGGAATGTAAGCAATCACCACATGAATAAATCAATCAATAAAAAAAGACACCCACATGACAGAGATTATGGAATTATTAGTAAGTATCTTAAAACATCTGTTATACTAGTATATATGTATTTATATGTATATATCTTTATATATATAATAGATGCTTTAAGATACTTATCATAAATATTCAAGAATTTATAAAATAAAAACATGAGTACAATGAGGAAAGAAATGGAAGAACAAAAAGTCAAATTAAAATTGCAGAGCTGAAAAGTACAATAGCTGTTTAAGGTACTGCAGAAGAAAAGATCAATGAACTTAAGGACAAAGCAATATAAATTATCTAAGGTGGAGCATTAAAATAAATGATTTGAAGAAAATTAGAGCATTAGTGATTTATGAGGCATATAAATAAAACAAAAACACATGTGACTGCAATGCCAAATGAGCAAGTGTGTGTCGGGGGGAGGTGGTACACAAAATACTTGAAGAAAGAATGGCTAAAAGGTTCTAAAATTTTATGAAATCTGTAAAGCTCCAGGTTTAATAAAATCAATAAGCACCCAAGCATCATTAAAAAAAGAAAACCACACCAAGAATCATCAAAATTAAATTGCTAAAAAAATGAAAAAAAGGAAAATTCCAAAAAGTGAAAGGAAAAAATATATTTATATACAAAAATATATTTATATACAATAGCTGTTTAAGGTACTGCAGAAGAAAAGATCAATGAACTTAAGGACAAAGCAATATAAATTATCTAAGGTGGAGCATTAAAATAAATGATTTGAAGAAAATTTCTACGAAAGTAATGGAGCTCACCTGGGAAGGCTCAGTGGTTGAGCATTGACTTATGAACCAGGAGGTCAGGGTTCAACTCCTATCATTTGCTATAGCATGGATGGACCTGCAGAGCATTATACTAAGTGAAATAAGTCAGAGGAAGATAAATATCACATGATCTCATTCATTTGTGGAATATAATGAACAAAATAAACTTATGAACAAAAACAGATCCACAGCCACAGAAGCATCGCATTGATCAGTTCTTCAAACTTCAGAGGAAAGTCAGGGAAGGGTGAGTAAAAGTGAGAGAGATCAACCAAAGAACTTGTATGCATGCACATAAACATAAGGACAGACACCAGGGGGGTGAGGGCACCAGGGGTGTTGAGGGAAGGCAACAGGGGGTAAGGATAGATATGTAATACTTTAATCAATAAAGAAAAAAAATCCACCTTAAAAATTGTATGTTGAAATCCCAGAGCAACTATTAAAATAAACAAACAAGCAAAACAAAGTATACCTAATAGATCAATAATACAAATAAGAAGAAAGACAATTAATCTATAGGGAGGTAGAAAAATAAAAATATGAGAAAAAATAGACCACCACAAATAGCAAGGTAATAGACTTAAAATCCATCAATTAATAATAATATTTAAACAAATGGTATAAATACTCCTATTAAAGAGCAAAGATTATCTGTCCAGATTTAAAAATGTGAAAACCAAATGAATGCTGCCTATAAGACATATACCTTAAAATAAAGATACATATAGGTTAAAAATAGGAACACAATAAATAGATACACATGTATACACAAGAGCAGTATATATGCATATATTTTTTTTTTAGCAATATAGCTATTGAGATGTCCTAGAACCAGTGTAAACCAGTAATAATAGGCACATCTTGCATTCTGGTCTTGGCTTCTAAATAAACTTTCTATTTTAGTTATGTATGTAAAGAGCTTAGAAGTTATCACTCCACCATCACAGCAACAACAAAAACTGTGAAAACTAAAAATTAATAGCTTTTCTTGGACCCATCAACAGGACAATCCACCACTCTGATATTTGAAGGCTGGTATAGCCAGAGAGAAGCAGCTAAGATCCATTTACCTGGAGCAGAAGCCCATGGATCCATATACTTTTAGGAACCATTAACTGTTCAATGTGATGGACTTCTGTAGGTTGACTGTGGAATAGCATTAAAGTAAGAAACTCTTGGGCCTTTCTATCCTAAGGGGACCTAAACACTTTTGTGAGATTTATATCCAAAAACTAAAATAGATACTCATCGTGAAGATTCTAGAAAGGCCCTTTCATGGGTTTGTCAAGGGAATTGTGAGAGCAATTGTATTAGTTTTCTAGGGCCATAACAAAGTACCACATGTGAGTACGGCTTAAAACAACTGAAATTATTCTCTCAGAATTATGGAGGCTAGGGGTATAAAACAAGGTGTCCACAAGGTCATTCTCCCTCTGAAACCTAGAGAGAAGATTTTTCTGCCCCTTCCTAGCTTCTGATACTGGCATCAATCCTTGGTGTCCTTGACTTGTGGCTACATTGCTCCAGTCTCTGCCTCTGGCATCACATGGTATTCTGTCTCTTGTCTGTGATTAAATTTTTATTTTCTTAAGGATACTGATCTTAATAGATTAAGACCCACCTTAATGATCTCATGTTAACTTTATTAAATATGCAAAGAACATTTTTCCAAAAGGCACCATTAATAGGTACCAGAGGTTAGGAAGTCAACGCATTCCTTTAGAGAAACACAATTCACTTGTAACAGTAATAATTGTGAAACAGGCCCCAAGCCCTAATAAAAAAAGTTTACTATTCAGAAGAAAGGAATTTTCCAGAGCCATATTCTAACCTAGATAAGGGAATTCTTTCCACTAGCCCTTCTTAGGCTTCTGTTTCACTTAAAGAGATAAGTAATAAAATATGTTCAGTAAAGAGAATGGCTTTATGAGAATAGTTTGAAAATGCTATGGTCAAGGATGTCAGTAGGGGAAACAGGGGGAAAACAATACCACTGGGGAAACCTTTCTGAAAGTCACAGTTCCACTAAAAGACTAAAATTTTAATCAGAGAATTATCAAACATTCCCCCCACCCCCAACCACATACTGTATTACCACACCATAGGCCTCAGTATAATAACAGTGGATTACAACTTAAAAAGCCGTAAGACACAGACACTCTCTTAAGAGGAATACTTAAGGAAGCCCAACATCAAGAAAGGAGACAAAAACAAGGATACTAAAGGAATTTGAATCTTCTGGCACTTATAGATACTGCAAACATTAAACACAACCCAACTCCTAGGCAGATTAACATAAATCCTCATACTAAAGGCCCATTTATCTCAGTCTCTATTACCCAATAAAACATATTCAGCTTTCAAAGCATGCCAAAAGGCAAGAAAAAACACAATCTGAAGAGACAAATCATCTTCAGAACTATCCTCAGATATGACACAATGACATTATCACATAAAAATATAAAATAATTATGAGTAATATGCTAAGGGCTCTTAGGAAAAAAGCAGACAACATGCAAAGACAGATGGAAAATGCAAGCAGAGAGGTACACACATTAAGAATTAAAAGGAATTTTTAGAAATGAAAGAACACTGTACCAAGAATTTTTTTTTAAAATGCCTTTGATGGCTTTTTAGTAAATTGACATTGCTCACAAATCAATGAACTTCAAGACAGGCAATAATAAAAACTTCCCAAACTGAAATTCAAAGGGAAAGAAAAATATGGAAGGAAGAAATGGATGAAGGAAGAAAGGATGGAAGGAAGGAAGGAAGGAAGGAAGGAAGGAAGGAAGGAAGGAAGGAAAAAAGGAAGGAAGGAAAGAAGGAAGACAATAATTGAATAATCACTAACTGTGGGATACTATGTGAAATACTAGAGAAAAATAACAGAGAATAGAAAATAAAACATGATGTAATAACAATGACTGAAAACATTCAAAAATTAATGACAGGCATACCAAACTGTAGACTAAGAAACTTCAGAAAATCCCAAAAAGGATAAAAAAAATAAAGGAACATACAAACATGTATCAAAACACATCTCTAAGCATATTATATTCAAATTCAGAAAAACAAAGGAAAAGAGAAAACCTTGAAAGAACCAAAAGATGGTGGTAGGGAAACCTTTATCAAGGAACAAGGCAACATAGATGGACCTGAAAAATATTATGCTAAGTGAAATAAGCCAATTTAAGAAAGATGAATATAACATGATATCACTTATTTGTGGAATCTAATGAGCAGAATGAATTTACCAATAAAATAAGACCTGGAGAATGGAGACATTGAACTGACTAACATACCTCAATGTGGAGTTGGTGGGACGAGAAAAGATAAACCAAAATACTTATATGCTTATAGGCATAGCCCCTGGCCAGGGGCAATAGGGTAGTGAAGATATGAGAGGGGGAGGGAGGGGCTTGGAGAAAGGGAGTAAAGGGGGGAGAAAAAGGGGAACTATTGTTGTAATACTATCAATAATAAGTAAATTTTAAAAAAATTACAGCAGATTTTCTATCAGAAAAATTTAAGCTAGAAAAGAATGGAATGGTATTTTTTGTATTGAAAAGAAAAACAAAAAATCCCCAACCTAATATTCTATATATGGATAAATTATGCTTTGAATATGAGGAAGAAATCAAGATTTTTCTTGGACAAATAACTAGGCAGATATTCCTTTTGGGAGAGGAAAAAAAAAAAAAAAAAAAAGAAAGAAAGAAAAAAAAAAAAAAGAAAAAAAAAACATTTAAGGCAAAGGGAAAATGATAAAATCAGAAACTTGTACCTACATGAAGCCAAAGTTCCTAACCAAATTGTTAATTTTAGACCTAATGCAGGGAAAACAAAAATAAACATAGATCATCTTGCAGTGTCAGGAGGTAATGACAAAAGATGGTGACTGTCAGAAGGACATAGCAGTCAACTTGAAAAACCCTTCTATGGTTACATTTGACATAATTTGAGCAAAAAGACAAATAATACAGTAGAGGAATATAATGTGTAAAATAAATATCTACACGGTATAGTTGTTTAATCCTACATATCTTATTATTTTTGGTACAATGGTAAATAGGCCTGGTGCATGGATGGGGGCCAGCTGGTTTGCCCTGAAGGTTGTCCTGGATCAGGGTGAGGGTTCGTTCCCTTGAGGCATGGGGTGGCCTGGGCGAGGGACCTCTGGTGGTTTGCAGGCCAGCCGTACCCTCCAGTGACCCAAATGGAGGCCCTTATCATCTGGGATTTATTTATCTTCAATAATTGAAACTTTGTAGCCTTGACTAGAGGCCTGGGCCTGCCAGCTGAAAGTTGGCTCCCTCCATTGCCAGGGACAACTCAAGCCTTCTGCTCTCTCCAACTCCATGGCTGCCGCCATTTTTGTTGGGATTTATTTATCATCTATAATTGAAACTTTGTAGCCTTGACTGGAGGCCTGGGCCTGCAGGGTGTGTGGAAAGCTTGGCTTCCTCCATTGCCAGGAAAACCCAAGTCTCTTGCTCACTCCATGTCTGCAGCCATCTTGGTTGGGTTAATTTGCATACTGGCTCCTGATTGGCTGGTGGGCATGACTTGTGGGTGGAGCAGAGTGGTGGTTAATTTGCATAGTACTCTCTTATTAGAATGAATAGGAAATAAAGATATAAAATTACATTCAAAACTAAGGGTGAATCACAAGCAGGTTATTGAGTGAAAGAAGCCAGACTCAAGAAGGCATATTTGTGTATTCTTTATAAGTTTAGTACAAAAGACAAGAATATTTATCTTTATTGTGAGGCTGTGGTTATCATTGGGATAAGAGGGTAATGGCTGAAAAAGAAAAGTAGATTTCTGGAATTCTGGTAATATTCTGTCCCTTGTTCTATATCTGAATATTTATTGTGTTACTGGAGGCCCAGTACACAAAATTTGTGCATAACAATAGGGGACCTCAGCCAGGCCTGTATCCTCTTGCAATCAGGGACCTCTCAGGGATGTCCCACTTCTGGTTTAGGCCCAATCCCACAGGTATCTCTGCTAGATCAGGCCTAAACAGGCAGTTGGATATCCCTCTCATAATCAGGATCACTGGCTCCTAACTGCTCTCCTTCATACAAACCTGATCACTCCCAACCATTTGCCTGCCTGCCTTGTCACCCCTAACCACTCGCCTGCCTGCCTGTTGCCCCTAACAACTCTGCCTGCCTGCCTAATTGCCCCCAACCAATCACCTGTCTGCCTGATTGCCTCTAACCTCACTGCCTGCTTTACTGATGTCCCTAACCACTCGCCTGCCTGCCCTATCACCCCTAATTGCCTCTGCCTCGGCCCCTGCCTCTGTGTTTTTGTCCAGAAGGACATCCAGAATGATGTCTGGAAGGTTGTTCGGCTGTCTGGTCTAATTAACATATGATGCTATTATTATTATTGATAATTCAATAATACATTCTATACAATATTTTAAAACATTTCAAAAAAGTGCTTCTAAACACAGGATTTCACTTGAGTCTCATAATAACCTATTGGAACTATTGATTCAGAGACCATTATCATTGTAGAATGAAGAAAAGTGAATGAAGTTTTGAAAATCAGCTCAATTAATTTCAACTAATATTTTTTAAGCACCTAATGTATCATGAGAAGAGAAGACATACTATATAGTATGGTATTAAAAGTCCTTACAATTAAAGAAAGAAAGAAAGAAAGAAAGAAAGAAAGAAAGAAAGAAAGAAAGAAAGAAAGAATTTACTTCAAAATACGTGGCTTAAAAGGATCATAGAATTTAGGACATAGAAGGGACCATGGACACCATGATCACTCTCCTTATTTAGATGAGGGTGAGGTCAAGAGTATGCACTTTGTGGTGGCCATGCTTTGAATTTGATTTCTAGTTTCAATACTCAATCCCTGGGGGACCCTGGGCAAGTTGCCTGGCCTCTCAATACCTCAGTTCCATGATCTAAACTGCATGGCTCTGAGGTCAATTTAAAAAATCTGGAAGCACCCAGCAACTTGTAGTTACAAGATGAGTTACTACCCCTTCAATTCGGGTGATTTGAGGTGAATGGTTCAAAATCCAGCATCCTTCCTAGCATGTTTTCTGCTTCTCTAAATATCTACAAGAAAAATATGAGTGTTAGGTACACTGGAGTTGTGAGGGACATTCCACACAGGCCCTGTCTGCTTTCCAGGGAATCTGTCTGTGGAGTTTCTGTGTTTCATAACCTGTGAGTCTGGAGATCCTGTGGTTCAGCAGGGTGGCAGATGCTTTCCCTGGTATTGAGAGTACAGATGAGTCATCCTTTCTGGGAGGAAAGCAGATCCAGCAGCCTGGAAAGCACACTTTTGAGGAGGCTGAGAATGAGCTTAGATGAGCAAAGACCACCTTCCTGGGTGTGTGATGCAAAGGCTAGGGAATGTGTCCGAATCCAATCCCTTGGCCTTTCCATCACGTACTGTAGCCCTCTGAGCCTTGGCAGCTGTCACTGTGACTGGTGTGTGTCACCCTGATCTTTGCTGACAATGTCATTCCTTCTTGTCTTTTACCCACTGCTGTCCCCATTCCACATACCCACTGATGGCAAATAGTACAATGGAACTGCTTGTGGGAAAATTATCCTCTATGATCCTTGTCTTAGGACTGCAATGACTCACCTGTTCAGTAAAATGCTGAATTCAGTAAAACACTGCTTGCCTTTCTGTAAGAGGCCCACCTATACCAGCCATTTTCTTTGTGCCTTTAAAAGAGGGCCAGGTTCTTCAGACTATATTTCCCACCAATGAGGAAACTCACTTATAAAGCACCTTCCTATCCAGAGCTTTATTGGCTCCTCATGGCAGCCTTCTGAGGGAGGTAGTCAAGGACATTCTTTTTATTTTTACTGATGAAGGAAATCAGGTTTAGAGCCCTGAATTGCCCAAGATTACACAGCAAAATAAGTCAGAATTAGATTTTAATTCTACTGAAAACCAGCCCATTGCTACCTCTTGGACTCTACAGATAAATTTCTTCAGCTCCTACTGCTTAACATTCTGTTCGTTTCTAAATTGTTGTTGTGGCATAGAGGCCTTTAGCAAAAAGAATTCTCTCCTGTACACACCACACACTATTAGATGAGGAAATGGGTGAATGGATCAAATAATCAATTGGAGGTAGCTTTGAAAATCAGTTTGCATGTCATCTCTAATATCTTTGATCTGGGATTGCTCCCTCTTCCCCATATGTTCTCTGAACCTTCTGCACATATTTTCATGTATCTAAATAATCTATTTATGCATCATTCAGGGACTATGTCTTACTCATCCTTATGTTTTCTGGTACCTGAACGTGGTAAACAGAAATATTTGATTGGATGCGTGATTGATTGAATGTGAAATAATGTAGTCAGTGTTACTAGAATCAAAGCTATCTAAAGATAATGTACCTTGACCCTCTTCTTACTGAAGAAGGCACTGAAGCTTAGAGTGTGAAGAAGACATATTCAAGGTCAGAAAAAGTGACATGCAGGAGCAGAACCAGTTCTCCAAAGGCTCGTCTGCCCTGGTAAACTGCCCTGGATTTCTACTGTAATACTCAAGTTCTCTATCCTTTTAAATCATTCATTTGGTTATATCTAAAGGTAATAAAGGATGCCTAATCTACATTGTTGAGGAAGTCTCCCCCTCTAGAAATACTTCGGAGCATTCTTTAGAAAAATTTGCATGTGGTAATTATCCAAATGGTGGCTACAGCCAACTCTTGATTTCATGTATGCAGACTCCTAGCCACATTGATGGACTACTTGTCCTCTCCCCCTGTTGATACCCCTAATTATAGATGTGCCTCTTCTGGCAGTCCCCAAGCATTAAACATGGGGCTCAAAATATTTACCGAAGAAGTGAAGACAGCAACAGGGAATTACAAAGCCAGGATGGAAAATTAAATATTGGATATTAGACAATACTTTCTGGAGCCTACCTGCCAAATCACATCAAAGGACTTCTATGACTGGCCTGTATCCCTCTTCAATGCCTGGCCTTCCATCACACTGTGAGGACCTACTCTTCAGAGCTATTTCTACCAGATCCTTTCCCTGGATATCAGTCCCTTACTCTCTGATCTTTAGTCCTTCAAGAAGAAATAGAAAAGAAATTATTAATGTAAAAAAGAAAAAAAAATCTTTGAGAAGATAACCACCCCCACCATTCATGATTCATTAAGTTAAGCCTGTAAAAGCAGGTCTAAGAAATTTGCATTCAGATTCCTTTGCCAGTACTGAAAAGACGAAAGAGTAGGTATTTATGTGCATAACCAGAACACTCCACAGAGTGAACTTTCCCAGAAGAGAGAGTTGCTGCCTTAAAACAAAAACAAAACAAACAAGCAAGGAAACAAACAAACAAACAAAACCCCCACATTATTTATTTATTGAACCACAAGGAGAAAATTCACAGTAAACTTATATCTGGTTTCTGTCAATAAAATATTTAGGTGTCCAGCCCCAGAGCAATTTTCCAAAAACCTGGGAGATAATTGCTTAGGTACAGTTAGCCAGTAGTAAATATTTGGGGCCCATGCATATTAACAATAATTAATATTTATTGAGTTGGTCCTATATGCCAGAGACTGTGCTTAGCTCTTTACATGCATTCTCTTTTTTAATCCTTCCAAAGTCCTATAAAATGGCACCAGGATGCATTCTGGGTGTGGTTTAGGGTGCGGCTGGTGTGGTGCCTAAATCTTACCATTTATCCCTTCTCTTCTCAATAGTTCCCAGCCAAACAGCATATTCACCGAGGAATCAGCAGCCAAATGGGAAGGAAAGTGCTGATTTTATTAATGTTTGGGAAAGCTCACAAAGGATAACTCTTATGAAATAGAAATGAAGAACATAGCTATGCCTGAGGCTTAGGAGAAACACACCCAATGTTGACTCACCTAGCCTTCAGCTTAATGAGAAGCTAGAACAAAGCACAGAGTGTGATCATCTTCCTAAAGGGATTTCAAGAGTGGGGAAAAGGGTCTTGAAATCTGACTTTGAGTTGTAATTCTTCCCAGTGACCTCCTCAGATAAACAACCCCTTCTCCTTAGGAAGGCTCCAGTGAGGTCAGACAACAAACTGTGAAGCAAGGTTGGAAATGAAGCTGCCCACAGTATGGGCCAGGCAAATTAGTGAACCCAGAGAACAGAGACATATACAGCGTATGTGTCCCCTTCCCTCATTTTACAGAGGAGAAAAGACCACAGCTTAATAAGGTGAAATATTTATTCTAATACCACATGGCCAGGAAGCATTTTTCAAAGTCAGTCCCTTTGGCTCCAAATCATTAACTTTTAACAGAAGCCTAATGATACCACCGCTAATCATTGACTCTTGCTATTTCCAGTATATATGATTTTTCCAGAGTTCTCCCCCATTAATTCTGGGAACCTCCCAGGACAATTTCTTGCTTGTGTTCATGAACATGGCTGGCCTTCATCACAACATACCTGTCACTGTTTTTTGTTTTGTTTTTTCCCCTGTTCTAGCACCATTGAAGTTGTTACTACCCATTAAGCTGTTAACATATTCCTTTGCACAGTCTCTGGAGACCTTTAGGGTTTCCCTAGAATTTATCTTACCCTCTGCCATCACTTATCCATCACTGATACCATGGAACTTAGGGGTCTGGAGTCTCTTGTACTAAATTCATGTTGATTCTATGTAGAAGTTCCCAGACTTTTAGAAAAATATGTTCCTTTAATATCTGCAAACATACTGTGAGACAGATCAGGATGACCAATGCAGTATGCTACTCAGCCATTCCTTTCCATTTTGATGTGTGATAATTTTAATCAAATGCCTTTGTAATTTATTTTTTGTGCTGACTCTCAAGATTTCAAAATTTTATAAGATATATTTGAATTCCAAGATCAGAACTGCTTTAATTCAACTGTGGAGTCTTACAGAAAACTGTTCCACTAATCTTTTTCTTTTTTTAATTGTTGACACTATTACAGATGTCCCCCATTTTTCTCCCTTTTAACCCCCTGTACTCAGTTTCTCCCCTCTTTCCCACCCAAGGGCCTTCACCACATTATTGTCTGTATTTATAGGCTATGCATATTTATAATAATAAAAGGGTAATATGCTAATTAGACTGGCCATCTTCCAGATGTCCTTCCTGATGAAGCCAGGGCCAGAGGAAAGCCAGCCCTAGCCCAGGTCCTGAGTGCCTGTGGACAGCTGGAGGGAAGCCAGCCTGGGTCCCAGGTGCCTGCCGGCAGCCAGAGAACGGAAGCCAGGGTGATCAGGGCTCAAATCAGGCTGGTTGGCTGCTGCAGTGCTGATAATTCCACTGTTCTAGTTGCTGGGTTTTTATATACATAGATTTTTCTATGCATGTTAATTATTGTCTTAATTTTAAAAAATGGAAAAGTATAAAGACACAGAAAGAAACAAAATACAGGTATAATACCATCATTTAGAGTTAAATACCAATAAGTCTCCTTGAACTATTTTAAGCATTAAAAACACATTAAACATTGAGATAATACTGCATAAAATGGTTTATAACTTTTTCGTGTGATAAGAATCATTTAGAAGCATTTTAAGAGTTGCATAATATTACATCATGCATATATATCATCATTTATTTATATCTGACAATAACTATATTAATTTATTCACGATTCAGAGCCAAAATTACAATAAAAGGCAGATCATTTATAATGTTTGACTGTAAATCAAGAAAGTAACCAAAGAAATTAAAAGGATGTCTATAAAGTGAACTTAAAAAGTATTGGGAAGGATTAAACAAAGATAAAGTCAAATACCAATGGAATGGGGAACAGAAAAAAAATCAACTTAGTAAATAGAATTGGTAACATTGCTTTTTGAAATTAACAACTTTTGATCTTCAGTCTTAAATGGCATGGATTGTCCTTGCTCCAATGAAAACTGTCTTGAGAGAATATCCTCAGAAAAGCCTAACTTCTGGCTTCCCTTCCCTCTCACCATATCAGTGATTTATTTTTTTAATTTTGCTCATCAGTTTATTTTGTTCATTAGATTCCACAGATGAGTGAGAACATGATATTTGCTTAACATAATACTCTGCAGGTCCATCCATGCTGTTGCAAATTGTAAGAGTTCTTTTTATTTTTAACAGCCATGTAGTATTCTATTGTATAAATGTACCACTTTTGTTATCAACTCATCTGCTGACAGACACTTGGGCTGTTTCCAAATCTTAGCTATTGTAAATTGCACTGCTATGATTTACACAGGGGTGCACATATTCTTTCTGATTGGTGTTTCATATTTTTAGGATATATTCCTGAAAGTGGGATTGTTGGATCAAATAGAAGTTCCATTTTTAATTTTTTGAGGAAACTCCATACTGTTTTCTGTAGTTTTAGCACTAGGGGTTTCTACCAGCAGTGCACTAGGGGTTATCTTTTCTCACATCTTTTTCAACTCTTGTTTGTTGATGATAGCTATTTTGACAAGTGTAAGGTGATACTCATTGTTGGTTTACACTACAGCTCTTCGATGATTAATGACTTTGAGCATTTTTTCATATGCTTTTTGGACTTCTATATATCAACTTTGGAGCAATGTCTATTTAGGCCTTTTTTAAAAAAATATATTTTATTGATTTTTTACAGAGGAAGGGAGAGAGATAGAGAGCTAGAAACATCGATGAGAGAGAAACATTGACCAGCTGCCTCTTGCACACCCCCTACCGGGGATATGCCTGCAACCAATGTACATGTCCTTGACTAGAATCGAACATGGGACCTTTCAGTCAGCAGACCGACGCTCTACCACTGAGCCAAACTGGGTCAGCTATTTAGGTCTTTTGCCCATTTTTAATTGGATTGTTTGTCTTCCTTTTGTTAAGTTGTATTAGTTACTTATATGTTTTGAAAGTTAACTTTTATTGGATGTATCATTGGCAAATATATTTTCTCATATAATGGGCTTTCTTTTCTTGATGGTTTCTTTTGTTGTGAAGATGCTTTTTATTTTGATGTAGTCCCATTTATTTATTTTCTCCTTTATTTCCTTTACCCTAGAAGATGTATCAGTAAACATATTGCAATGAGAGACATCTGAGATTTCGCTGCCTATGAGTTCTAAGATTTTTATGGTTTCACAGCTTATAAGTAGGTCTTTTATCCTTTGAGTTTATTCTTGTATGGTGTAAGTTGGTGGTCTAGTTTCTTTTTTTCTTTTTTTCATGTACCTGTCCAGTTTTTCCAGCACCATTTATTGAGGGGTCTGTCTTGACTCCATTTTACGCCCTTTCCTTTTTTGTCAAATATTAATTGAACATAATGGCTTGGGTCAATTTCTGGGGTCTCTGTTCTGTTTCATTGACCTATATGCCTGTTCGTGTGCCAGTACCAGGCTGTTTTCAATACATTGGCTTTACAGTGTAATTTGATATCTGGTATTGTGATTCCTACAATTTTGTTCTTCTTTCTCAAGATTGTTGCAGATATTCAGAGTCTTTCTTGGTTCCACATAAATTTTTGGAATGTTTGTTCTAGACCTATGAAATATGCCACTGGTATTTTAATAGGAATTTCATTGCATAAAGTATAGATTGCCTTGTGTAGTATAGACATTTTCATGATGTAGATTATATATCAATTCAATCCATAAGCATAGTATTTTCTTCTACTTTTTATATATTCCTCTACCTTTTTTTTCTTCAATGTCCTATAATTTTCTAAGTATGGTTGTTTTGCCTCCTTGGTTGAGTTTATTCCTAAGTTGTTGTTGTTGTTGTTATTGTTTTGTTAGTTTGTTTTTGTTGTTGCTGTTTAAATTGTTACAATGGTAAATGGTTTTTTTGTTTTGTTTTGTTTTTGTATTTGTTTTTGTTTTTTGTTTCTTTCGCTGAGAGTTATTGGTGTATATAAAAATACCATTGATTTTTTGGGTGTATAATGACAGTTTTACTTCCTCTTTTCCACTTTGGATGCCTTTTATTTTTTCTTCTTGTCTTATCACTGAAGGTAGTAGTTTCAGTACTATATTGAATAATAGTGTCAATAGCAGACATCCCTATCATGTTTCTGTTCTTAGGGAAAATGATTTTAGTGTTTCTCCATTGAGGTTTGTCATAAATGAACTTTAATATGTTGAGGTATGATCTCTCTAGTCTCATTTTACAGAGAGTTTTTATCAAAAAAATGGTGTTGGATTTTGTCAAATACTTTTTCTGTGTCAATTGATATGATCATGTGATTTCTGTCTTCCAGTTTGTTTATGTGATGTATCACATTTATTGATTTGCAAATATTGTACCAGCCTTTATTCCCTGGAATAAATCCCACCAGATCATGATGTATTGTATAATCTTCTTTATTGCTGGATTAGATTTCATAATATTTTGTTGAGGATTTTAGCATCTATGTTCATTGGGGATATTGGACTGAAATTATCTTCCTTCGTAGTGTCTTTATCTCATTTTGGAATTAGCTAATCCTACCTCATAAAAGGAGCATAGAAGTATTCCTTCCTCTTGGATTTTTTGGAATAGTTTGAGGAAGATAGTTGTTAATTTTTCATATCATTGGTTTTTAAAAATAACCTATAAATATTCAATTCCTTTGATGGAGAGTAAATAAATATAATGAGCTATTGCAAAATTGGGATATTGTTACTTATTGGTAAAAAAAAAAAAAATGAGCTCAAGTTAAAATACATCTTGAAGAAGGCAGATTTCACAGAGACAAAATGTTATCCCAAAACCCAAGAATACATTTCAGAATTATAGGCCCTTGCACAAGCTGTAAGATTGATTTTAACAGTCTTAGATTACTTATGTCAGGAGCAAAGGAAACAGATAAATAATCTTGTTTCACAGAAGAGGCAGCTGGAAGAGTAGTATAGTCAAGACATCATAATATAAATTCAATGTCAAACTCCAATGTCAAACTCCTATTTTCATATTGTTTATCTACCCCTTACTTACTGTCCCATGGGCTTGGATAAGCTAATTTCTCTGCACCTCTTTCTTAAACTGTAACCTGAAATGCTGAGAATGCTATGTTTCCAAAATATTTTGAGAAATAGAAAGAGAAAGTACCATTTTTAAAAGCATTTTAACAGCAACCTCTTTTATTGACATCACTTCCCAAGTTCATCTTTTCTTTATATCCTGTTATTTTTCAATCTTTAGAAGATTTGCCTGCTGAATTTCTAAAATTAGATTTGGACAGGACACCAAGAACCAGCAGAGTACAAACTACATTTGGAACCATAAAGGTGGTCAATTGGAATGATATGATTTCTTTCTTCTTAATGTTTGTAGCTCCATGATATTTCTCCTCCACCTGAATAAAATCTTCATTTTAAGACTATACTTTTGATCAGAAATTTTTCTATGAGAAAAGGACAATTATGCTTAAGTCTTTCCTATGTTTAACTGCAAAAAACTTATTTGTTTTTTAGCCACATTCAGTAATAAAAAATTTATATTTGATTAGCCAGTTCATAATGATTTACAAGATACAAAAATAAATAAAATAGAGTTTCTGCTCTTGTAGGATAGGAGAGGGCATTCCAGATTGAAGTGAGGTAAGTCTTGAACCCTTGTTGTATTAATACTATTCTGGATGGCAGAAGTGTTTTAGATTCGTATGAAAATTTATAACATGATACAAACTGTGTTTTAGGAGTGTTATTTTGGCCCTAAAGTGACAAAGAATATATTGGAAGATTATGATGGGAGCAGTTCTCTCTCTATTAGAGAGGAGTGACATTGTAGAGGGGAACTGAGACTTGTGGGTCTCTGTATTTAACACATGCTCCAAGAGAAAGCCTTCTCTTTCTCTAATGCCATCTCAGAGGTGCATAACACAGCTTGCTAGCATTGATTCCCTGGTATTTACCGTCTTTAAAATAGTTTGTAGGTTCTCTGCAAATTTTATCTTCTTGGCATGTTAAATTGCTGAGACATTTTCTTTCCTCAATGGATAAATAAGCACATCTTACTAAAACTGGAAGTCTTGTTGCATGACTGCAGTAATGCTTTCCACAAAAGCCTTAGATGGGCCATGTGCTTGTATCTTGCTAATCATCATCCTTGTTGTAATAAACTAAAAATGTGGCACTCACTCTGGAGCACACCCAAGCCTCTGCCTCGCTGTGAGTTTATGTGAGAAATCATCACCACCTATCCTCACAGAAAAACTGGAAGTTTCATTTTGCTCCAAGATTGGAAGCTGATTCTTGTTTGAGCAATTGAGACACCATGGCTATTTTTAACCACAATATCAGTAGAAATTGGAATTTTAGAAACTTACAAGAAAATGATTGCATTTTATTTTAGGAGTAATCAGTTTTGTCATGAGTTGTATAACATTTCTGAATACAAATTAGTTATTTTTAAAACTTGAGCTCTGCTCTTTTGTAAGTGTTCTTTCTGCGTAAGTGTTCTTTCACAGCTTACTACCGTGGAGTGTTTAGTCATTGATTTTGCTATACAATTATCAGATCTAAATATATTAAATGAGCATAATACAGATAAAATAATTTTTTGATTATTTATGCATTCATTTATTCCAAAAGACATTTAATGAATACCTACAGAAATTCAGGTACTAAATGCCAGGAATGGGGTTAATATGGCCCTGGACCTCCAGGAACTTACATTTTCTAGGAGTGTAAGGCATGTACACAAATGTCTCTACTATTATCCATAAAGTTATACATGTCTATAAGCAAAATTATGGAGCAAAGAGAAGAGAATATTCCATTAGCAGAATATAAAAAATATTCATAAGTGATCTGACATTTTAGATAGGTCTCAGGAATGAGTGGGTTTCTAACTGGTAGAAATGGAAAGAACATTTCAGAATGGAAAGAGAGTATGTGTGAAGAAGAGAAATTATAAGCGGTCTTTGGGAAAGCAGTATAGGCAAGTGGAGAGAACATGAAGATGCAAGACACCTGAGTTTGAGCTGCTCACCCTCTGATAGCTGAGAAACCTTGCACAAGTTTTCAACCTCTCTTGAAAATTAAGATAATACCTATCTTGAAGTGTATTAATTAAATAAAATAATGTATATATAATAAAAGCACCTGGCACTTTGATAATTTCAGTAAATATTGTCTGATGTTGTTCTAGACTAGAGAAACAGATGTTTCCTTGGGGTAGGGTATAGGGTATGTGGATGAGAGTAGAGAGGGAGCTGTTCCCAACCCCCAGCATGTGCCCTTACCCACCTACTATGTGTCCATGGGTTATGCTTATATGCATGCATATAAGTCCTTTGGCTGATCTATTACTCCACTCAACCCCTGCCTCCCCTCTGAGGTTGGACAGTCTTTTTGATATTTCTATGTATCTGGACCTATTTTTGTTCATCAGTTTATGCTATTCATTATATTCCACAAATGAATGAGATAATGTAATATTTATCTTTCTATAACTGGCTTATTTCATTTAGCATAATGCTCTCCAGGTCCATTTATGATGTTGCAAATGGTAAGAGTTTCTTCTTTTTTACAGCAGCATAGTATTCTATTATGTACTAATAGATGTACCACTGTTTTTTAATCCACTCATCTGCTGATGGGCATTTAGGCTGTTTGCAAATCTTACCTATTGTAAATTGTTCTGCTATGAATATAGTTGTGAATATATCCTTTCTGATTGGTGTTTCTGATTTCTTGGAATATATTCTTAGAAGTGGGATTACTGGGTCAAATGGGAGTTCCGTTTTTAATTTTTTGAGGAAACTCCTTACTAGACCACGAACTTACACCATACATAAAAATAAACTCAAAATGGACTTAAATGTAATACAGGGAACCATAAAAATCTTAAAAGAGTCCATAGACAGCAAAATATCAGATATATTAGTAGCAATATATTTACTGATACAGCTCCTATGACAATGGAAATTAAAGAGAAAATAAACAAATGGGACTATATCAAAATAAAAAGCTTCTGCATAGCCAAAGAAAGCATCATCAAAACAACAAGAAAGCCCATTGTATGAGAGAACATATTTGCCAATGTTATACCTGATAAGGGTTTACTAATAAGCTCCAAAATTTATAGGGAACTCATACAACTTAACTAATGGAAAATAAACAATCCAATAAAAAAATGGGCAAAGGATCTAAATAGATACTTTTCAAAAGTGGACATACAGAAGGCTAAGAGACATATGAAAACATGCTCAAAGCCACTAATCATCTGAGAGATGCAAATCCAAATGACAATGAGGTATCATCTCACACCTGTCATCTACAAATCCACAAAGGACAAGTGAGGATGTGGAGAAAAAAAGGAATCCTCGTGCACTGCTGGTGAAAATGCAGACTGGTGCAGCCACTGTGAAGAACAGTATGAAATTTCCCCCCCAAAATTAAAAATGTGATCTGATTTTGTTCTAGGAAGATTAACTTAGGACAAGAAGTAGCTACAGGGAGAGGACGGCTAAGTATGGATCAGAAGGTTATTGCAGTTATTCAGATCAGAGAGACTGAAGATTTGAATTCTGCTTTGGCTGAGCGTGAGAAAGAGAAAGTAGACCACCACAAGGATGTAATGCACAAGCAAACTGGCAGGGTTTAGGAAATACTCAAATATGGAAGTGAAATATTTTAAGTTATATCTCCATGAAACATGGAGAAAAACAGAAAACTTATTTTTTTTTTTTTTAGCAGCACAGATACATCTGCTTGCTTGCCCAGCTGTTTGGAGCTGGAAGAAGCTAAATCCACATGGAGAGGAACTTGTCTATTTTCTGTTGCTAAGTCATTCACAGGTGTGTGGGAGTGTAGAAGGAATTTAATTGTGCCATCTCCTAAACCAGTGGTCAGCAAACTCATTAGTCAACAGAGCCAAATATCAACAGTACAACTATTAAAATTTCTTTTGAGAGCCAAAGTTTTTAAACTTCTTCTAACGCCACTTCTTCAAAATAGACTCACCCAGGATGTGGTATTTTATGGAACAGCCACACTCAAGGGGCCAAAGAGCTGCATTTGGCTTGCGAGCCACAGTTTGATGACCACTGTCCTAAATGCTTTGGTGCTCATTGAAAGATCCATGACTTACCGAGAAAGTTGAATAATTTAGTAGATTCTACTTCATTTTACAGATTAAGAAACTGAACTCAGAAACTGGTAGTGACTTAAGAATCAGTGAGTATGCAAAGCGCCAGAGCAGACTCAAACCCAGGTTCTTCATTCTTAGACCATTGCACTCTTTTTACTTCTTTAATATAAGTTGCAGAGAATGCAAGCAGACATCATGAATAGTCTAGGAGTGAGCATTAATTTTGTTTACTTTCACCTACACAGAAATGAGATGAATTGTTTAGTTTTCCTTTTAAGGCTTAAATGCCAGTTGAAGGTCAATCAAATGGAGCAAAAACATTTGTAATTTATATGTAAATTGACAGTAAAAATTAAATGACTTAAGAAAAAATATACAAAGTTATAGGGGCATATTGTTGAAGTAAAGTCAAGCAAAATCGTTTTTAGTTTTCTTAGTTTTGATAACAAATTCAAGGGGACTTGTTTATCAAATGATTAACGACAGTCTACTAATCAGAATTAGCTCAAGCATCATTTTCCATGAATAGAAAATATTAATTTCCCCAAATTTGAAATATACTTGCAAGAGGACTATTATTAAAAATATCTTTAAGGCCAAAACCAGTTTGGCTCAGTGAATAGAGTGTCAGCCTGTGGACTGAAAGGTCCCAGGTTCGATTCTGGTCAAGGGCATGTACAGTGGTTGTGGGCACATCCCCGGTAAGTGGTGTGTAGGAGGCAACTGGTCGATGTTTCTTTCTCATCGATGTTTCTAGCTCTCTATCCCTCTTTCTTCCTCTCTGTAAAAAATCAATAAAGTATATTAAAACACACACACACACACACACACACACACACACACCCCTTAAAGATTAACATCCTCTGCCCTTTACAGCAACGTATTTTTTTTTCAGATTTTAAAATTTGATTTTATAAAGAGAAAAGAAAGGAGAGGGAGAGAGGTATAGATGTGAATGTGTAACATGACCAGCTGCCTCCAGTATACCCCTTACCTAAGATCAAACCCATAACTTGAACATGTGCCTTGACTGGAAATCAAACTGGCAAACTTTCAGAGCATAGAACAATGCCCAACCAATTGAGCAATACAGGCCAGGGAGGGCTCATCATTTTTCTTTTCTTTCTTTCTTTTTTAACACAACATTGCATAGGACATAGTTATAAATTATTAATACTTACCTTTTAAATGGTTATTTAAAATTATTTTGTATACAGATCATTTTACCTATGTCCCTGCTATTTTAAACAGTATCTTTGGGAACTGGGTTGGAATCATCATTAGGACTATAAAAAAAATCACAGAGCTTTTGATCTGGAAGGGTCTTCACTACGATTTACTATCTGTGATCCCCTGTGTGGTGAAATATATATGTAATATGCTCATGAGACATTCCATTAAGATAAAGCAGAATGAATACAAATCTACCTGGGCCTCCAGCCTAAAAGTGAAGGCATATGTCTTATCCTCAGGGGAAGACAGTATTTAATGTAGGAGAAAGTTTTAAAAATGGACCAATGCCCTACCCAGTTTGGCTCAGTGGATAGAGAGTTGGCCAGTGGACTGAAAGGTACATGGTTTGGTTCTGGTCAAGGGCATGTACCTTGATTGCAGACTTGATGTCTGACCCTGGGCATGGTATATGCGGGAGGCAACCAATTGATGTATTTCTTTAAAAAAAAATTGTTGGTTTTTCATCTCTCACTCTTCCTTTCCCAGTCTAAAAATTAATCGAGAGAAGAATATATATCCTCTGAGGAGGATTAAAAATGGGCCTAATGTCTTGGGAAGAGCGCATCACGGAGGGGAATATATGGGGGGAGAAGTGGAACATTTGTAAAACTTTCACCAATAAAGATAAAATTTTTTAAAATGGGCCAAATGCCAAGTGCAATAGACATTGCTATCTGGGGCAGGGAAGAAGGTGATAGACTGGGGCGGGGCAGGGGGGGAGAGAAAGAGATCTGAGTTCAACTGGGTTCAAATTTTATTCTTTCACTGCCCTGGGTTACATCTCCCTGACCAGTGTTGGCAATGATGCTTTTTGTTTGCTTCTTGCCTCATTTGTAATCAGGTGATCACAATGAATGCCCCTTTCAGGTCTGACCTATGATGGTGTGATTCTTCCACTGAGAGTGGGTTACTTTAAGCAGAGTTCAGGAAAGACCAAGTGGTGAATGGCCCAATTGAAGGCAGAATATCAAAAATTCTAACTTATTCTCATTTCAACCTACTTTTTTATTTCAAAGTGATATTTAATGTGCACTTAATAAGTGCATGTTTGCAGAGCACATTAAATTTGTTCGCACATTAAATCTTTCAACTCTATGAAGTAGGAACTATTTGGTCTTAGCAACTTCACATCATGGGATATTTTTGTCATGTATCTAATAGGAAACTTAAGCAGCCTTTCTAGTGTTACTGTAAGCAGGATGTGAATCCAAGACAGCTATCTGAAAGCATTACCAGAGCATCTCTCTTGATTAGAGAGAGCTCATTGGCCAACCATGTTCCAGCCCTGACCAATGATATAAGCTCCTGCCCAAAGTTACCAGTATCACTAGGTTGGCAACAGTCTTAGGAAGTTTACATCATCTCTATATTTTTGAAGTTACTAAATGTGAAAAATATTATGACCTCAGTGTTCCCTTGCCGAGCCAGATTCATAGCATTACCACCACCTGCTCTTCCAAAGGTTTCTATTTAATGCAGGTTTAAAAATAAGGACTCTGAGCTCTCACTTGTTTTCTTTAGAGAAAAGGTGTAAGTTTGGTTGGAGAGTTTAAGAAATTCCACAGTGATGCTGTGGAAAGAACTTGTCTCAGCTCTGCCACATGACCTTGGGCAAGTCCACTGTACAGGTTCGCAGTTTCTCCATCTCTAAAACAGAGTGCTCGAAGAAGACAGTTTGTTGGAGAAGGGACCTGGATTGGATTATGCATCAGTTTATTGATTCTTTAAAAAATTTGTTTTAATTCACTTCAGAGAGCAGAAGAGAGAGGGAAAGAGACAGAATCATCAATAATGAGAGAAAATCATTGACAGGCTGCCTCCTGCACAACCTCCATTAGGGATTGAACTCAACACCATTGAGCAACACCAGCCAGGCAGGTTTATTGATTTTTAAAATCCAAACAAAACATTTAAAAATTAAAATGCACAATACTTGATAAAACATGTACTGTCTAATGAAAAGCTTAAAGCAGGTAGTTTAAAACCTTTTCACAATTCTTTGTATATTTTTCCCTCCCTTCATCCCTCATTCTATTCCCTCCCTTTCTCCATATTCCCTTCTCTCACTCCCTTCCTCATTCTCTCTCCTTCCTTTCTTCCTTCTCCTCCCTCTTCCCATCCATGCATTACTTTAGGTGCTAGAAATGTAGTTGTATTGAATAGAATGGACATGCTTCTATCATGAGCACACATTCTGTTGCTGGGGGGAAAATGATAGTAACAAGAAGCCTGATAAATAAAGTAATTTAAAGTGGTAATGGGCACCATTAAGAAAATACAATGAGAAAGTGTCTTCTTCAGACATTTTAATTAATTAATTAATTAATTTATTTATTTATTTATTATTTTGCATGACATCAATCTGCCTAATAAATCAGGAGAGAATAGTGTTAAGGGAACTAAATGAAAAATGAGATTTTGGGGTGGAAAATTTGACAGGAAAATGCTGTGGAGGAATAAAATAATTTAAAACTGAATGTTTTTACACTGAGTATATTGATAGGTGATCATCTGTGACCTTCCAAAAAACAGTGAGAAAGAAAGAAAGATAATACAGGAGGCCAACAAAGGAACTGGGGATCATAAGTTCTGATGAGTTTTCCAGGATTTTTTACCCTAAGGAGAAATGTGAGTTTAAAAATGTGATTTTAATAGCCACTCATGACAACAAGGAAAGGCCTTCTAGGAAGGCCTTGCAGGAGAAGAGAAGACTGGATGATCACTACATATATATATATATATATATATATATATATATATATATATACACACACACACACACACACACACACTCACACCCTATGTAATAAGGAGGGAGTATGCTAATTGACCCTCATGTTGTCACAAAGATGGCAGTGCACACAGCCAATAAGGAGGGAATATGCTAATTGACTGCCAGGTCCCCTCAGCCACCCAGCTTCCCTAAGGCACAGGTAAATCTTGGATGGAGGCTGCCCAGCTTCCCAGGTTTGCACTGCTGCCAGTGGCAGCAGAGATGTGATGGGGGATCACCTTCCCCTGTTGCACAGTTGCCTCCTATCCCTGAGGGCTCCCAGACTCCAGACTGTGAGAGGGAGCAGGCTGGGGCTGAGGGACCCCCCCTCCAGCGCATGAATTTTCATGCACTGGGCATCTATCTAGTGTGTATGTGTATGTGTGTGTGTGTGTGTGTGTGTGTGTGTGTGTGTGTGTGTATATATATATATATATATAAAATGCTAATTAGACCAAACAACTGGACAACCTTCTGGACAAAGCCATGGCTGGGAGGGCCAAGACTCTTGTAAGAATTTTATGCATTGTACCTCTATTGTGTGTTTGTGTGTGTGTGAGTGTGTGTGTGTGTGTGTGTGTGTGTACACTCTAGAGGCCCAGTGCATGAAATAATGCACTGGGGGGGGGGGGATTGTCCCTCAGCCCAGTCTGCATCCTCTCCAATTTGGGATCCCTCAGGGGATGTCCGACTACCAGTTTAGGCCCAACTGCTCGCTTGCCTGCCTGCCTGCCTGATCACCCCCTAACCATTCCCCTGTCATCCTGATGGATGCCTAACTGCTCCCCTCCAGCCCGATTGCCCCCAACTTCCCTCCTCTGCAGGCCTTGTCACCCCCAACTGCCTTCCTTGTTGGCCTGGTCACCCCCACTGCCCTGCCCTTGCAAGCCATCTTCTGGAATCCATATTTGACCACATGGGGGTGGCCATTTTGGGGTGTGAGGATCAATTGACATGTTACCTCTTTATTATATAGGATTTTTTTTCCAGTCCTTTAGTGTATATATATATAAAATCTTAGGGATCAAAAATAGCAGGACAGGAGCCCTAAAGAGAAGTGTGTGTCTATCTGTTGTTTATAAATAGAAAAGGTATCTCCTTTGAGAGCCTCAGAAAGAATTCTGTTCTTCCAAGGCAGTGCTTCCCAGTCTTAGCTGTGTATAAGAATCACCTGAGAGATTTAAAAAGCCAATGCCCAGCCCTACCCCAGCTCCTCTTGTAATCTCTCAGGAGTGAAGCCTGGTGGTCAGTCTGTTTCTAAAGCTCCACAGGTGGATTCTAATATGCAGCCTGGGTTAATGATCCTGCAGAAAATTATCCAAAGTGGAAATGATCATAAAATGCCAAATATTTGTGAGCATAATAACTAATAATTGCCATATTTATAAGAAACTTTATGTATACCAAAAACTCCTATACAATCCCCCCCCCCAAAAAAACACTTATGTTTATTTGTTTTTTAGTAGGTCTTTCTGATCACAAAAAAAATGTTTAAAAGAGAATATGACAAAATAACATATGTGTTAGATAATTGTATATAGGTGTGTTTTTTCCTGTTCCTTTATATTTTTTTGTTTTTTCTAAGGCATATTTAGAATGTGCTAATTTTGTAATCAGAAGATATAAATAAGACACAAAGCGAAAATCTACATAATGAACCACTTTATCTACACTATGTAGAAATACACCTGCAATTACATTATAATCTGAGAAATATTCACATAAGAAAATATCCTTCAAACATAATAGCATTTAAATTTTAAAAAAATGTCACCACTGACTTTAAATATTTGCCTTTGTTAATAAGAAATCTGTTCACATAGTTACCATATGCTATTGATTACTGGGTATTTTGTATTAATCTTTTCACTCATACATCCTAGAGGTTGGTACTTTTATTAGCCCATCTTACAAGTGATTAAATAAAGGCACAGGTGGGTTAATGAGTTTGTCCAATATCAAGAGATTATAAAATGGCAGAGGTAGGATTTTATCTCAATCTTGCTCTATAACCCAGACAGCGTGCTATACTAATGGGTGCTGATGTGCCCATGTGATTTTGGGAAGCCTTCAGAAGTCACATACATCTGGGAGGTCAGCTCTCATTTCATCAGGAAGGCTTGCCAATTTATTTAAATGTCCAGAGAGGTTCACCAAAGCTATGCTGGTTACCAAGTACGAAGCAAAACTCCTCCTCCAATAGAACCCTAAAGAGAACTTCAAATGTACAATAGCTAATGAATCTTAAACCAATCACACATTGGATATTCAATGTAGAGAGTTGAGGGCTATTTTCCCTTTAAATAAACAACAATCTCAGAAGGTGGTGTTTATGGGTACTCATTAGTCCTCACTTTAATTTAATAGACATTAGTGACAGCAGAGATAAGTTTTATAGGTGCTAATTGACCTCACAGGAAGCCTTTGAAGCTCTCCCACTAGCTTAGGACTTCTTTGAAGTTTCTTGCAGCCAACGTACCTGGTCAAAGACCTGGGAAAAATACACATCAGAGAAATAAATGCAGGTACCAAACTTTGCACTGTAAGAGTAATTATAGAACTGTGATTTAGTGACTATGACCAAAACAAACCTGAATAGTACTTGACAGGAAAGGGATCCCCAAATTGCTCTATTCCACCCCCCCTCCCCCATGAGGTATTTAAGAAGATTTTGCATATGTTACTAAATTCTGTTCTCATAACATTAGAATGAAGGAGAAAGCAGCCTACTACTTATGATGCTGTACAGTTTTCACAACTCATTTGATAGACATTAAAAACCCCATGAGTGCCGAAACCGGTTTGGCTCAGTGGATATAATATTGGCCTGCAGACTGAAAGGTCCCAGGTTCAATTCTGGTCAAGGGCATGTACCTTGGTTACAGGCACATCCATGTAGGAGGTGTGCAGGAGGCAGCTGATCGATGACTCTCTCTCATCAATGTTTCTAACTCTCTATCCCTCTGTCTTCCTCTCTGTAAAAAAATCAATAAAATATATTTTTTTAAAAATGAGTGAATGGGAAGCTCAGAGTAGTAAAGCAGCTTGCCCAATTGTTACAGGGAAACCCTCCGTTGGGCTTGGGCTGCCTGTCGCTGTGTCCAATAATGAAGGAAGGTTGAATCATATTAAGTGTTTATTGAGAAGGCTAGACAACCAAGAAGACAGAGTGCTTACAAGCATCAAATCCTGCCTTCCAGCAAGGTGCAGAGAACAGGATTATAAAGGGGAAGGGGCTGGAGTAAGGAATGAAGCTACGTGCAGGCCTGGGGTTCTGCAGATGTCAGCTATTGTAATTAGTCATCAGGGATGAGATGATGTTTTGATTCCTGGTGGATCTGCCTGACCATACTTATCGATTCTACTTGCTGGATTCACAGCAGAGTCACCTCCCCAATCACTTCACTTAGGCCTTGAAAAGGTAACTAAAAACAAAATAAAACAAAACAAAACAAAATAAACAAACAAACAAACAAAAAACCTTAACCCCCAATTCATACATAAAAAATTCAACCTCCTATTCAAATAAGTATATGTGATCTAAGATTTAAAATAATATGATTACTTTTCAGATTAATACAGGTGCTCTAACTATTAGATTATAGGTCCCCCCTATTACAACATCATTTATGCTAATAGAGAAATTGAAACTCATTCAGACAAGAAATGCAGAATATCTTTCTGAATACCATAGCTGCCTTGATACTTCAGTTGGCAGAGTTGAGTTAGAACAAGTAGGAAAAGGAGACCCAAGGAAAAGGAGACCCAACTCTAATTGAGAGAGATATAAAAAAGTTGAAAAATTAAAAAAAAAATCACTGGCCATAAGAGTTAACATGCTAGTCAAACTCCACATAGACTAACAGCCATCAAAAGGCCAGGCACAATGACAACAGAGTGAAAGCATATGCAAGAATTTGCAATTTGACTCAAAAATTACTCCAGTCTTGCTCCCATCCATCCATTTGCTTCCTCCCTCTATGATCACCAGTTCTATATGGTCTCCACGTCATTTTAGAAGGCATTGAAATTGGAAGATGACAAAAGAAGACAGAATTCTAGAGAGGTTGGTATGCTAAGCAAGTTACAAATAATGTAAATCAGACACAAGCTCTCTGACAGGGACTTAAGTATGGTGGTGACTATTGAGAACCAGACAAAAAGAGAGTTATTAGTCCAAGGCCACAACGTGAGGGTTAAGTTGGCATTGGGTATCCCTTGAGGTAAAACTCTGGGGGATTGAAGTAGACCTAAATCAACCACATGGCTAGGGATCAGACAGATGCCAGAGCTTGGAACAGGGATGACTCTGTACACTGTAGGAAGAGGTGAGCATTGCAGAAGCTGGTGACAAAAGGGGCAAACATATGAGAGAGAAACCATCCAAACAACCTTACTGAGGAGATCTTGACTTTTTAACGCCCCTGGATTTTAAATGACAAAATAATCCTCCATAATATGGAAAAGTGGGATTCTTTTCTAAAATTTTCTTGTAAGTATTCTGAATATAATTTTATATTTCAATTTAGCATTCTTAAAACTCAAAAAAGTGGAACTGCCTGAAGAAAATAAAGGGGAATAATTAATATTTTCTAACTGGGGAGAGTGATCAGCTCTCTGCATTTCTATAGATGTCAGAGCAGGTCATGTGGCCTTCAACACTATGGTCAGAAATACCATATAGGTATAGGTATATATTTTAAATATCATGGTTTTCTGAATATTGTCATATTTCTAGGAGAAGAAAGATATTATTCCCTAGAGTCAAAAGAGTACTCTCTTTAGTGGGAAAATGGACATTTTGGTTAAAATGGAACAAAGAACCCAAGTAGGTGGGAAGAATGGAGAGAAGTGGCCAGCTTAAGAGTGGTTAACCTGCCTCAAGTAGTGTATTGGCATTTGAATGCTTTGATAGGAGAGACTGCTTGAAAATTACATCCCAGCAGAATGAGCCATAGAGAAAAATAGAGTGGATGGAAAGGTGATCCCCCGGAATAGTGTAGAATTTACTTTTCCAGGGAAGGAAAGAAATGGCTTGGTTTTGTTATAATTATGCCTGAAACCAGAAGAATGGAGTAGCTAGCCCCTCATAGTCACTTCTGCCTGTCTGATTTTATGTGCAGAATGCCTCCTCCATTATCCCTCAGAACACTGGAGAACTTTCAAAAGACAAATACTCTTAGCACATTCTGTCTTGAGAATTGTGGATGAAAGGGACTATAAATTTCAGTTATTATTACTTATGCGCAATAATTTTAGTTGGATTTCCTTGACACACCTCTTCTTTGTAATGTATTTCAGGGAGTGTGTGTGTGTGTGTGTGTGTGTGTGTGTGTGTGTGTGTATGAGAGAGAGAGAGAGAGAGAGAGAGAGAGAGAGAGAGAGAGAGAGAGAGAGAGAGAGAGAGAGAGAGTGTGTGTGTGTGTGTCTAAGTGGCTTTGACCCTAGGGCTCTCTTTGATTTATAGGCAGCTCTATAAGTTATGCTGGGGTGGTTTCAGAGCCTGTTTGTTCTGGCATCCCAATAAAGCCTAGCTTCCCATGGCAACTCCTACCTATGAAGCAAGGCCTAAGGGAAAACACAGTCTTGTTGCCAGAATGAGGCAATGGCACTTTTAGGGTGCTATTTTGCTGGGAGGTATTTCTTGAAAAACCTCACTAATGAAAAACTAAAATACTTCATGTTCTGACTATTATCATGGAAAGCAGCATTGTTTCTCCCCAAACAAGTTTAATAATCTTACCAGATTATAATTAGTTTTTGTGTTTTTAAATTTGCCATTTGCGTGGGGCATGGCCTCAATGAGTAGGCCCAACATATGCATGTTCCCTTCCAAATATACTTCCCTTTTATATTGTATAGTTTAAAGTTTAGCACAAGGTCCCCAAGATTGTTTCTTGCCTGTGATTGGTGCCCACCCTCTCTTGTGATCAGAAAGAACCTGTGTCTCTCAGTGTTGGCTATAGAGCAGAATCTCGTGGGGAGCTTTCAATAAATACCAGTGCCTAAAGCTCCCAAACCAGAGATTTTTACTTGCTGGGTTTGGTGTCAGGGGTTGGGCATCAATAGTTTACAAAGGTCCCCAGGGGATTCTATCTGGTTCAATCCTTTTGAGACCCTGAGAGGGGAATGACCTCTAGAAGTCATTACATAAATACACACATGTTGATTTGTGGTTGATGAAAATACCTATGTGTGGTTAATTGTCCTCTATTATTATCTAAATAATTCCCAGGCTAGTCACATTGTAATCCAGGTAATCTATGCAGTCATGTCCTAAAATACAGGGTGCTGACTTCCATTGCTCTCTGTACCACATTGGAATGTGCCACTTTGTCATAAGGAATGTGACTATGGCTAGGGGAGAAGCAAAAACAGTGCAGAAGTTCAGCCTTACCCTACTGCCTAAAGAACATCTCCTGACCATATGTGTCTTCCTTTCTGGAAAGTGACTTATTTCAGAGGTGAAGAGTATTACTGGATATTTTAATCAATTGATGTATGGCTTGGTGACAAAATTTTCTTCTTTAGGGCTCTGTACTCACTTTCTGGTGGCTTAGGTAGGTGTGTCACAAAATGTGTGACTTGTGGCAATTTTCTAAGCAAACTAATTTACACCAGAGCTGAAGAGCTCTCAGCTTTTAGGTGTGTATTTGTATTTGAAGTCAGAAACCAGGACACTTTTTTTTATTGTTGCTTCTATTAGTATATGATGTTCATTAAGAAAAAGAGTCATTTTTGGCAATGCATTCTTTTACGTTTTCAATGTATTTTAAAATTTCTTTAAAAACTCTGTATAACTACAATTCAGTGTCTAGATGTCAGTTATATACCAGCCTTTGAATTTTCTTCTTTATTAAAATCAATAAATTATTTAGCAAATGTTACTACTAACATATGTAGATGCATTTTTTTAAAAAAATTAAGAGTTTGGTTTGTAAGGTTTAAGAGTTTGTAAGTTATTGCTAGACCTCATAAGAATATGGCTTTCTAGTGCAATAATTTTGTTCATATGAGGAATAACTATGACTGTTCCAGGGCTCTTTGCTTCTAAATGGAACCAAATTAAAAGTATAGGAAGGGTAAAGATGAATGCTCAAAAAGAGAAGATTCACATTAACACTTGGCTTCTTTTTTTTATTTATTTTATTTTTCCCATCACCATTTATCCCCTCTCCTACCTTCTCCTCTCCCCCTGCAATAACCATACAATTTCCCATGTCCATGAATTCTCTTCCTATTTTTTTAACCTCCATTCATGCTGTTCCTGCGCCCCTTTACCAACAAAGGAGAGAACTCCTTGGAACTTCTATGGTTAGTGCATTGTCTCTAAGTTGTTGTTGTTGTTGTTTTTTAACCCCATCCTTTGCTTTTTATGTCTAAATGCTCCAGATATTTCCAAATATGAATATATGCATATTTAGAGAGTTATGTCAGATTTCTAGCTCACTGTATAGTAGAACTAGTATAATTCTTAGAGAAATGTAGTATAAAATTTGTCCTGTTTTTCTACGCTACTATGTGTTCCCATTTCACAGACGGAGTCATTGATGCTCATTGAAGTTAAATACCCACAGTCATACATAAAATTATATAGTAAAGCTGAGGTGATAAGCCAGGAGATAAAATTCCAAGTCAATGATACCTACTCATTTAAGCCTACATAGTGGAATAAATCATAATATAAAAATAATTAAAGGTTAAGACAATAGTTCCAGTATGCTCTTAGGGGTCATTTAATGTACTTAATACATGTATACAAATTGTGTGTGCATAAATACACCTGTTTAATTTGTTTGACTCTAGAAGATGAGATCCAATCTAGTTTAACATTTTAACTTTTGTTTACCATACTACTAGATGCAACAATCAGTTTGATAATTGTCAGTCATTGAGAATACAACAGAGAACATTAAACCTTGAAGGCACATTCAATATCCCTACTGAATCACTTCTATTAACAGAGACTTCTCAAGATCGCCCACATAGTAAGGAAGATTTGCATAATACTGTGAGCAATTAATCCTACTTTATTTTGGACTTAGTATTTTTAGAATTCATGATCAATAACATTTATCGAATAATATTGTAAATACCAGTATAACACAAGAGAAAAAGGGAAAACTTCTAACAAAAAAATCAAAGGAATGTGATATAAACTTTCTTAGTGATATCAGACAAATGTCTTTCTCTCTCTGGTCAACTCTAACCAAGGTCAAATGGGGCATTAGAGCAGAAGATCTTCTTTTATATGGAACTAGTAGCTTGAAGACAAAGCAGTTGACTGTGATTACAAAATGGTTGCAAGAGAAAATTCTTATTAAGCCATACTCAATCTCTGAGGCTTTTTTTTCCCCCCCAGTTGAAAAAAACTGTAAAAAAAAAAAAAAAAAAAAAAGGCAATTAAAAAACAAAAATTTAAGACAGGTCCATAGAAATGGGAGGGGTTTTCTCCTTTGCTTCTCTAGATAGAAGTTATATGAGTCTCAAAAGTGCAGTTAAGCAAAATAAAGAACAAGGGAAGCTGCTGAGGTTTTTTAAAAAAATATGCACACATTAATTTTATGGTGAATATGTTGTTTCCTCAAAAGGAAAGAGTCCTAGGTGAGGCCTCTGTGCAAAGAGGCTCTTTGAAAGAAAAGGCTGACATGAATGCACAAAGTTTCTAAGTGGTAAATAACCTAGACATTGTGTTCTCCCAAGCTCACCTTACCCAGGGTATGGAGGAAATATTTCCTAATTTTCATCCTATGGGTGATGTGGACCCAGCACTCTTGAGAAAGTTAGGTAGGTATAACCAGGTGAGTGGCTTTTTGTGGGGTTTTAAGTGGCTCCAGAGAAGAAAGTGCAAATGGCAGCAGCCCCACCCATAGTGTCTGGGCTCACTCAGAGCTTGCCCTTCCCAGTGGATTCTCTGGAAGACAGGGCCCTCCAGGTGACATGCAGAACAGTTTTGAGTGTCAAAATGTCCCTATCATGCTGCTGGCTACCTTTTCTGGAACAAACGAAAATGCACTTTTAACACTGAATACTAATCAAATACCCCTGCATCAGGTCCTCAGTCATCCTATCAATTCCAAGGAATGGCATTTTGATGTCCTGAGTACCGAGGATAGGAAAAATCATTGTTCTTTTCTCCCAAGCATTGGAAGAGTTTTTGACTCAGGAAGCCAAATTTGTCTCCCCATTGTAGACGAGGGGCTGAGTATAGGTGTTTGCTTTACGTTAAGATGACAAGCTGTGCATACCTTTCTGAGGTGAGGCCTGGGTGTACTAGGGTGTGTCCTAGAGGAAGTCAGTGTTCAGAGCTTTATTTTTTGTGTGTGAGCTTTCAGTTTAATTATACCCATGCTGCTAGCTCACTTTTTATTATTACTCTTATTCATTTTAATATCCACTTCCCTTGGCTAAGCATAGAGGAAAAAATGCATTTATTATTTGAACAGCTTCACATTTATGATGTATTATTAGTTTGCCAAACTGAAGACTACACTGTAAACGTGCTGTAATAATACACAGAGAAGATGAGCTTGAGGCAAAGGAGCCTCACAATTACTCATTGCTCAGAATTTGAAAGTACTTCAATGACATGAGATAGGGAAAGTATAAAACAGGCAAGATGGGGGATCTGGGGACCAGGAGCAAGTTCAGAGGAATGAGATTGACAGTGCATATGTCTCTGTTCAGTTTTAAGTTTGGAAGGAGAGTAACAGATTATACATTGACATCCTGAGAACAGCAACTGTCAAAACTGTCAGTCAGTGGGAGATTGGGTCCTTTCAACTACTTGTTAAACCAAGAAGTTAAGAGACAAAAGGAGAGGCCATCAAACTTATTCCAATTCCTCTATTTTAGCAAACTTACTTATAAAATCAGCATCTGGGGGCAAAATAAAAGTATACTATTTTGTGTTCACATAATACTAAAGATGGGGAAGAACAACATCTATCCCATTCATGCCATTATTTAATTCATTTATTCAAAAATCTACCTTCCATCCCGTCCTGACCCCTAGCACTTACTCTGAGCCAGGCCAGGTGCTCAGTTAGATACAAAGATATGTTAAATGTTAAATGCTGGTCATTCAAAATTGGTATGATTCAATCCCTGTCTTCAAGGAGCCATGTTCTGTGAGAATCAGATACAAGAGCCAATGACGCAAATGCATTGTGATGGCTGCACACAGGGGTAGGGTGTGGGCCAAGTACTAATGTGAAATAAAAGAGGGTACAGTGATCATAACTCCTTACAGTATTCAGAGGAGCCTCCCTTTCCTAAGGTAGAGCTGCTGAACTAGATCTTGGAGGTAGAGGAGGAACAAACTTCCTGTCCCTTTCTCAGGAGTGCCAAAGGCTTCTCATCACCTTCAGGCCAAAAGGCACAGAATAAGCAACATCTCATGTCCTCATTATTTTAGAGTTGGAAGCATCTTGGAGAAACAATCCAACTTCATCATAATCATCTGATAAAATGGAGGAAATATACATTGCAGGGCTCTCATCTTTCAGGTTCTATAGTAGATCCAGAGGGGATTTCAAGGACCCATACTTTTATGCAGTTCAGAAAGGTCACATTTGGGAATTTGTCAAGCAATTATTCTCAAAATGGGGTCCAGGAACAGCATCACTGTAATCTGGAAACTTGTTAGAAATGAAAATTCTTGGGCCGAATTTCAGACCCACTAAATCAGAGACCCTAGGGTAAAGTTCAGTAATCTGAGGTTTAGCAATCCCTCAGATGATTCCCACACAGGTTAAAGGTTCAGAACTCCTGCTCTGGGGCCACAGACCAGCCCATCAGATGGAACTCCCACATAGTAACTGAAGAATGTTTACTGAACGGACTGTTTGATAGGTGTGGCCAATTTTAAGAAGACTGATGAGGGATGAAGCAGCCTGGGATTAGCAACATTTGAAGTGGTTACCACCCCAGGCACAGAAGGCAAAGGGGAGGAATGATGTTATAGGGATCTGAAAAGAGCTGGAGAATGTAAGAGGGTTGATGTAACAAAACTTGGCCTGTCTGACCCTCACTGATGTAAAAATGTAATAGCAGGAATGGAATAAATACACTCTTCTCCCCCCCCCCCCCCCCCCCCCCCCCCAGTCTTTAACCTGCATCTTCTACTTTGCAAACCCACCCTGAAGTTGAAGGGCAATTATAACCAGTGAATGCAGTGAATGGAGTCTTCGGGAGACAATTTCACAGAGCACAAAACAGGGTAGAGAACTGCAGAGAATGAATTAGGCGTGGCAGCAGAAAACAAAGTGAAACCATCATATAACCAACCCTCTAGATTTTCCAGTCCTCCAACTCAATTTCCAGCATTATCTTCTCAACATTTTATGTCACATTTTTGTGTCTACCTCCTCAAATATCTTAGTGTATGCAAATATTGGTGACAGGAAACTCACTTTTGCAGGAGAGGAGTAAAAGGCCTTTCTTTTTGTTATTAGTTTCTATTGTTCCACATTCTCCTTCTAAATGTAAGAACCTCAGCTCTTCAGCTATTTGAAGAAGCACATCTTTTTCCACCAATATTGTTTACTCTTTGGATGAAGCACCTACTACTAGTATTTCTTTTAGTGTCCCTCTTTTGACAGGTTTGGGGTATCTTCGCATTTGGTTTCCCTGTTCACAGTCTAATTTGCCATGCTCTTCCAGTTAGAACAAACAGCTGTTTTGCTTTATATCTCACAGAAATCTGCACAGACCAATCTGATTCAATAAGCATTTACTCATCACCTACTATGTATCAGGCTGTATGATTAAGCAAATGAGGGAGCTTCAAAGGCCCTGACTTCAGTTTTCTCTCTATAAGACCTGTACATGTGAAATATTTCTAAACTGTGTCTTGCTACTCAGGAACTAGAAAAAATTTTCTTTGCATTATTTCATGTATCTTTGTAATATTCTAGGGAAGAAGAAACCAGTAACTAATATTTTACCTAGCTGCTGCCAATACTATTTTTGCCAAAGTCATTAAGTAAAGGATAGAATACCCCAGAGTTCCAGACCTGGTGAGTCTCTGTTTTGCTCAACTGTAGTTGTATAACTTAAGTCGCAGAAAAGAAAGGATAGTGTATGCTATTGTCTGTAAAAAGATATCACGGTGCCGAAACCAGTTTGGCTCAATGGATAGAGCATCAGCTTGGGGACTGAAAGGTCCCAGGTTCGATTCCGGTCAAGGGCATGTACCTTGGTTGCGGGCACATCCCCAGTGGGGGGTGTGCGAGAGGCAGCTGATCAATGACTCTCTCTCATCGATGTTTCTAACTTGCTATCTCTCTCCCTTCCTCTCTGTACAAAATCAATAAAATATATTTAAAAAAAAAAAAGATATCACGGTGCTCCCTCACCTCTCACTTCAGTTTCTAGAAACTTATACTTTGATTTCTCTGTCACAAAAATAGAGAAAATTAACACCTACTTTCTTTATAGAACTTGAAAATTAACTTGTATGTATTTTGAAGAACTCAAAATATCCTTAAAATTTTCTGAAAAGATACAATTCATCATGCCACTAACATGATAGATTCAGAATCTTAGGGCTGAAAGGCCTTAAGAGAAGTTTTGACCCAGTTATCCTCAATTTTTAGCATTTATCAGAGTCTCCTGAGGGCTTACATAACTCTATTGCAGGCCTCATTCCCAGCATTTCTGATTCAGTAGGTAAAGGGCGGGGCCTGAGAATTTCCAACAAATTCCCAGGTGGTTCTGAGAACCAATGATCTAGTTGATCCCTTTATTTTAAAAGTGAGATCACTGAATCTCAGAGTAATAGGAAACTTTCAAAAGGACACAAGGCTACGTACAAAAGCTGAGTCTTTCTTCTGCTATTTCAAGGTTTCCTCCATTATAAAACTGCTTCCCTCTGCTGAATGGCCATTTCCTTATGCTTATTCATATCAGTTTTATATCATCAAGGCACTGCCTTCCCCCAAACCTAACCCAAATAAACATACAATCTATTGAAAACTGGTTTTACTACACAAAAATGGCTTCAAGATAAGTCTTCTGCCTGCCTTTTAATGAGATCTCGGCCAACAAGCACCTCCTAAAGAGAAAAACCAGAGCCAATGCTCTTTCCTTCTTACAGCTTTAATAAAGAACTAGTGTGCCTCAGTTTACTCCTATCCAATGACAGATGTCTGAACGCTGAGTGGAAACTTAGAGAAATTCATTTACTCTCTTTCTCTCTCTGTTGTTTCTATTCTCTCCATCTGTAAAACGGGGTCAGCTGTATTGTGCCTCATGTGCAAATCTGTGTGCTGCGAGGTTTAGCGGGTAAGTGACTGCACAACGTGTTACAGATGGATGTGTTATGGAGGAATGCTTAATATCAAAGTGAGATGTCATTTTCTTTCATTCTGCATCTGTAGTTTGTAAAACAAATGCTTCTAAATTCACAGTGTTTTTCTCACATGTACTATTTTTTTCCTGAGTGATATTTTCCCAGAGACTCATGCTGACTTAAGCTTCTGGAACCTTGTGGGTGGATCTGCTAAATTAAAGACTCATATTTAAATTTTCTGCATAACACTCGTGGGTTGAATGCATCACAGTAACTGTGGAAAATAAAAAAGATTTCTAGTCCTGAGGGGCATGGATAGAACTCTGGGGTGAGGGGTCTGTGAATCCAAACAGACAAGAAACCATTTCTCTACCAAAATCACTGGTACCTCAAATGTAGTAAAATATAAAGCTAACTAGCAATATGATAGAGGAATAAAAGGATAAATAGATAGAAGGATTGATAGATAGATGATAGATAGATGGATAGATACAGATAATATATAGATGATACAGATATAGATGATGTAGACATAGACATAAACATGAATATAAATATGGATATATTTATAGATAATTATCAGGACCACAATTACTTTTTAAAAATAATATGGTTAAAATTATATAGGATTCTTGCTGTGATTATCTGGATCTTAGTTCTGGCTGGATATAACGTTCTATATGAATATGGGTTTCAGTTTACTTATGTTTAAAATGGGTTAATGGCATCTAGCTTGCTTACTGATTGGTCTATTATAAAGAACAAATGAAATAATGAAACTGAAACCTCTTTGTAAAGTGCTATCCATATGTAAGGTATACTTGTTATCAATCTTCTGCATTCTTTACCCTACTTCCATTTTTTATACTGAGAGAAAACTTAATATTTTCATATTTTTAATATTTTATGTCCACTTATACTATTTTTAAGGTAATAAAGGTGATCAAAACTCAGGAGTAAACTAAAATATGAATATATATATATATATGTATGTATATATATATGTGGGTAAGCATATGTGTGCATGTGTTTGTGTATGCATATGGGTAGTTTTAATTCAAAAGTTATTTCTAGTCGTAGAAATATTTATGATCTTACATGAAGAAATAAATAAAACAAAACAAACAAAAACAATGGCCTATTCAGGGAGAAATAGCTGGTAGGTACATCCAGAGAGATGCTGCCTCTACCTATAACACATGTCTGAGTTATTCAAATTCCGACCCTGGGTTTGTTTTCTATAGTTCAGGACTAAAAGTTTAAAGGTTAACATTTTAAGTAAAAGAACATAGTTTTTTGTTGATTCCTATTAATAAACATGAGCTTTCAATTCATTACTTCAAGGCAGCCTCAGTCATTTGTATAATTTGTTTAACTCTGGGTTATCTACCATTGAGTTATACTATATACTCTAGTCCAGAAATTTCACTGTCATTCTGAAATATATACTCACACAGAAATATACAACTCTTTACAAGAGCTGGATTACATTGAAACAACCAAAACAATGTGGTAATACTGAGATCCAGTAGTTGAAAAACTGCAAGTGATCTTGTATGCATTTATATTACTTTATAACTGACTATAATTCTTCAGTTCAAAATCCAGGAACAGCAGATAAAGACCTGAGAAATGCAATAGTTGGTCTAGCAGTGAGAACAGACGTCCCTTGGTCTGATAAATTCTCTTAGACTCAAATTCCTCATCTAAAACCTGAGGGTAATAATGCCCATCTCAAGTGTTATCAAGAGAGTGAAATGACCAAAATACATTTAAGAAACCTGAAAGAAAAAGAAAAGAAAAGAAAAAAGCATGGTCAAGCATAGCATCTCTTCTTCCTTTGATGAGTTTGTTCTAAAGTATTCCATTCAGAACTGTGAGATTGTTCTCTGTCAGAATAATTATATATATGGGAGTTTAGATATAAAACAAGAGATAAATTGAAGTGGTCTACCAGTAGATGGTAAAAATGAATCTGCAGAGAAAGAAAGACTTCATTTTTTGCTAAAAGGATTGTGGTAATGTAGGTTTTTTTTGTTGTTTTTTGTTTTTTTGTTTGTTTGTTTGTTTTTGTTTTGTTTTGTTTTGTTTTGTTTTTGTGTGTGTGTGTGTGTGCGTGTGTGTGTTTTCCCCCTATTTGTTTTTATTCCCAGGAACATATAGGTGACAAGAAAGAAAGGCACACTTTTTTTTTTTTTTTTTTTAATCAATGAATGACCTTAGTATTCAAAACTATTAAACCTTCCACTTTGGGGCCTGAAGCTCTTCTGTGGAGTCATTTACAAGGCAATTCTTACATAGTGTAAGAATTTCCAGCTGAAACCGGTTTGGCTCAGTGGTAGAACGTAAGTCTGCGGACTGAAAGGTCCCAGATTTGATTCAGGTCAGGGCATGTACGTTGGTTGAGGGCACATCCCTGGTAGGGGGTGTGCAAGAGGCAGCTGGTCGATGTTTCTCTCTCATCGATGCTTCTAGCTCTCTATCTCTCTCCTTTCCTCTCTGTAAAAAAATCAATAAAATATATTAAAAAAAAAAAGAATTTCCAAGCACACTGGCAAATACAATCAGTAACTTTCCTCTACTCATTACTGTAATTTTCTTTGATAAACAACTAAACTTCAGAAAGGCCAAATAATTTGTAACACATTTTTTCAAAATCAAAATTATATAGATAGGGACTCAATTATTTGACTGAGGCTCTGCACACCCAAGGGGTTTCTGGTAAGAATTGCTTCCCAAAGTGACAACTGTGTGCCAATCCTGGAACTTAACTATGGTGATGATTACTATTAGGAGAAATAATAAAGGAATAATATAGCAGTAGTATTATTAATTATGGCTCATGAAATCACAAAGGCTTAGTAGTACTGCATTAAAAAAGTATGACACTGGGTTCATTCAGAATACCTATAGCCTACCTTAGTACTATCATTGGTCTCAGAAGCCTATACTTGGAACTCAGTCTAATAGAAAAGAAAAAAGTTGAGCCAGCTTCCTTGCCTAATTCTCAAGCCTGCTTCATTATACATCTTCCTTTTACATCTTCCTTCTGAGTCAGAAAATTAATTTGCCTTAAGTAACATATTAGAATGGAGTACTAACACTTTTTAGGATACAAAATATTTTTTTTACAAAACGAATCTTTAGAGAACTTCCAATATATCAAAGTTTAAAATGGTTTGTTTGTTTGTGTTTTGGGGGTGAGTGGGGAGTGATGTGTCCTAAAATAGGATCAGATTATTCAGTACAGAAGGAAATCAGGCTGTGAGGACTCTCAAGCAAAACCCACAGATAAAGACAATGGTTTTGTGGTGTAGCTAAAAATATTGTAAGCAAATACAGAGACTGAGGACTTCTTAAGACATTTCATCTCTTTTTCTTCTTGAATTATTGGTAGTTGCAGAAGAATTAGTGCTTGAATTATTGTTTTAGTCCCTAAGAACAGCAATACATATCTATATTTCCAGTGGTAGTTTACTGTCATATATATATATATATATATATATATATATATATATATATATAGTAAATTTCTAGATCCATTTAATAAAAAAAATTATACATATCTATCTGCCTATAATATAAAACATGGCTAAGATGAAATCCCATAATTTCTATTCCAGGGGTTTAGATAAATTATTTTAGTATTTGTTTTTTGTAGGAGTTATTACCTTTTCATACCTATTGAATGAGAAACTCAAACTTGGAGACTGAAAGTTTATTCCTTGTCATAATTTTTGCCATAATAAGAGTCATGCACTGAATATTTTAGGTATTTATAATAATAAAAGCATAAAATGCTAATTAGACTGGATAGCCGAACCACCTTCTTGATGAAGCCACAGCAGCGGGGGCTGAAGCATAGGCAGTTAGGGGTAATCAGGCAGGCAGGCAGAGCAGTTAGGGTGATGAGACAGGCAGGCAGAGGGACTAAGGGTGATGAGGCAGGCAGGCAGGCAGGTGAGTGATTAGGAGCCAGCAATCCCGAATTATAAGACGGATATCCAGCTGCCAGTTTAGGTGTGATCCCACAGGGTATCCCTGTAGGATTGGGCCTAACCTGGCAATTGAATATCCCCCAAAGGGTCTTAGATTGCAAGAGGGTGCAGGCCTGGCTGAGGGACCACCCCCTATGCATGAATTTTGTGCACTAGGACTCTAGGGTAATATAATCATATGCCTTATCTTCTTAAAGTAAGGCATATTTTTACTAGCTTTGGCCAGTAGAATATGATCATATTGATGTATGATATATGTCATTTCCAGGAAAAAGCCTTTTCAAATTGGCAACTGACTCATCATGTTTCTTTCTGCTTACCATGGTAATTAAGGACACTCCAGACAACAAAGGCTCTGTCAGTTTGCATACCTGAGTCAGAATGATATATCCACAGTGGACTTGCTTTATGAATGAGAAATAATCTTTTGCTGTTTGAAATTACTGAATTTTGGAATTATTTGACTATCAGCACAACCTAGCTTATCCTGTAAATCAGAAGAGTTATTTGCACTATGGCATCAGTGTGGTTATTCACATTACCAAGTTTGTTGAACTTCTGTGGGGTCCTTTTTAGTCATGATTGTTGTCAAGTGGGTAAAAACAAATAAGACAGAGCCTGATCCCTCCCGGTCTTATAGAGAATGTGGGGCATGTACTAAAAGCTATCAAACGATACAGTGTTTATTATGGGCCCTAGGGGGGAAAAATAAGGGAATTTTGAATATATGATGATTACTTCCTGTTCAAATGTCATAGAGCTTCCAAAAAAAAATGTGACAATGGAGTGAGATTTAAAGGATGAGTAGGATTTTGATGTACAGAGATGATAGTTTTGGAGTCCCCACAGTGTAACATAGGGTGAACAGTTCCAAAACAAGTAAATGAAGGACATGCTCCAGAAAGGCGAATGTGATGGCCTAGCCTAATGAAGTAATATATCCACTGACACCTTGAGACTGGATTCTCAAGATATTAGGAGACAATCTCACTTTTGGGATAAGGAGAACGGCTTCTTGAAACAAATCAAGTTCTGCTACTTCCTGAGAGACAGAATCACCGCATATATGGGTCTGTCTTCCTCTGTAGGTGGGTGAGACATTTAAGACAGTGACACAAAGCCAAGGCAATTAGTTTCAAACAAGTAGACTGAAAACAATTTTTTTTTTCTTTTAAGAACTACACCCAAGCTCAGTTAGTTTCCTTTTCATCCGTTTTCTCTAGTATTTTTTAAATTTCTTATTATAAACTAGAGGTCTGGTGCACAAAATTTGTGCAAGGGGGGGAGGGGTCCCTGAGCCTGGCCTGCACCCTCTCTAATCCAGGACCCCTCAGTGGATATCCAACTGCCTCTCACAATCTGGGACCACTGGCTCCTAACTGCTTGCTTGACTGCTTGCCTGATCACTTCTAACCACCTTTGCCTGTCTGCCTGATTGCCTCTAACTGCTCCCCTGCTGGCCTGATCACCCCTAAACACCTCTGCCTTACCCCACACCTGGGAACCAGGATTCCCTCCTTCAGCTGGTTGTAGGCACCTGGGACCCAGGCTTCCTTCCCTTTGGCCATCAGCAGGCACCCAGGACCCAAGCCAGCTTCGCCTGGGCTAGCTGCAGCCGCAGGTTCCCTGGGACCACAGGTCGGGTAGCTTGTTCTTCTCCTGTGCCACAGTTATGGTGTGAAGGCCATTTGCATATTAGTTCTTTATTATATAGGAGTCCCTGACACTTTCCCTTCCAAAGCCAGAACTAAGCATATTTATATGTTTTATTTTATTCCTTCCTTCCTTCTTTCTTACATTTACTAATAGTGCACTAGCACCAGTTATTATGCTTTATTAATAAATTGTGTATTTTTTTTTCTATTTCTTACTTCACTTAATAGTTCCTACTTTGTTTCATGCCTAGCCTAGAGGATGATATTCATGTCTTATTCACCTTTGTATTTCTTTTCTTTTCGATCCCCACCCAACATAGAAATTTCCGGTGTGTAATAGGTATTTGCTAAATGAAAGTTTTTTCCTCTTGTTTTCTTTGGCTATTCTTTGCTCAGGCACAGGCTCTCCCTACCCCACCCTGGGTCTGCCCAAAGGCATATTTGACCACTTTTGACCACAGTGACCACCCAATCATTACAGATTTTTGCTTCCTATTTCAGCTGCGTAAACTAGGAGTCAGATCACAGGCCACTGGGATATTTGTGGTTAAACCACTCAACCTCCTTGGGATTGTGTTAAATCTCTGTCATGGTTTTCCGGAGTTTGTGTGGGTTGTGATTGATTTACTTAGCCTTTGATTTTATTTATTTATTTTTTTAAGAGCTGTAACAGGATAGCGTGCTTCAAGTTCACTTTGTTAAAATGAAGCCAGCAGCTCTGAGAAATCATTTTGTTTGCTTACTACCACTGTTTGATATAAAACTGGTGTCTAAATAAGGTGAAGGGCCATGGAGGTATTCTACTTGAAGAGGCAACTTCCTTTCTGGCATTTAGGCTGAATGTAATCTGAAGAGTCCTTGACATAATCAATAGTAAGGAGAGGGAGGAGCTGACTTCTCTTTAATTACATATTTGCCCCAGGATATGAATGTTTCCTGTTAGAAGTAACTCTAGTGGAAAGAGTATAGTGGCCACATAAAAGATTTATCTGGAATCTAGCTGCAGTCAGTAGGTTCTAAATTCTCAACAGCACCTTCAGTCTCAGGTTTAACTCTATTGACTCAGTCTTGTTATGAAACTGAATTATGTCTCTCTTTTGCCTATGACATTGTCTTCTTTTAATTGAGAAAAGATATACATATGCTATTTTTTACATGGGAAGCTGATGATCTGCTATTGTGGGTACCTTCCAGCAGTGTAATAGATGCATATTTAACCAACTACAAGCTCTTAGTTTGTAAGACAAATGACTAAAATTAGGCATAGTGGAACAGAGTTAGAAAATGACAAATCCTAGAAATTTTAAGACTAGAAAGGTCTTTAGAAGTCCCAGTGTTCAACCCCTTTACAACTGACATTCTAGTTGGAGAATTTACCCTTCTAAGGCACACAACTATTTAATGCCAAATCCAAAAGACATAGATGAAAACTGTGCTTACCTTCATAAATGTCAAGTGTAGCCAAGTCAAAGAAAGACTGAGGAACTGCAATTGGGTGAAAAGTAATTGGGGCCTCAGCATTAGATGGTCATAATGAATCAATGTTGATTTCTCAATTTTAATGACTGCATTATAGTTATGCAAGAACGTCTTTGTCAGAGTTACATGCCAAAGTATTCAGCAATGGTATGGCCTCATGTGAGCAATATTCCTTCTAATGTTTCAAGGAAACATTTGCACTATTCTTGCAACTTTCCTTTAAGATGAAAATTATTCTCAAAACATAACAAAAAGGTAAAGAAAGAAATAAAAGAATTTTTAAAGATTAATTATTGTTCCTTTGAACAATAGAAAAAGATTTTTCAAGACACCTGGGGTGGGTACCATATCTGGGCCCTTTGCAGTATCCTACTTGCACCTTTCCATCAATAGCAGTTACGGAATCAAAGTATATTTTTTTTCAAAATAATAAGCTCAGTCTGGGCCCTTCTCTCTTTTATTCTCTTTGGCATCTCTCATCTACAATGAAATAACAGCACCAACCCACTCCCGCACCCACCTTGGCCTTCGCTGCCTGCATCTGCCACCACCCATCCCTGGTTTCCCTGTTCTGTGGAGCCCCGTGATGATTGCCCCACAGAGGGTGAACTGGGCCTCCCTCTTTTGGTCATTGGCGGAGCTCCCCCACTCCCCATTGATTGGCCAGCTGGCAGGTGGCCTCGGCCTCCCTCTGGAATGATCTTGGGTCAATGGCAGGCCCCCTATTAATCACATCGCACCAGCCTTGGCTGGCCTGGCACCAGTGCATGTCATAGTGTGGTCCTCTGGAAGTTTGTTTGGAAGGTTGTCTGGAAGGTCATTCTGCTGTTTGGTCATTCAGTTGATTTGCATATTACGCTTTTATTATTATACAATAGATGAGGGGAAAAGAGTTGAATAATTGAAGTATATTCTATTTCTATCAGCTCTTATGTCATTGAGAATCAGGATTCTCTTATTGAAAGAAAGGTGGTACAAACAATACAGAAGAGGATAAATTAAAGGTCTGTAATCCCGAGTTTGAATTGCAAGTATCAGTATGATCTCATGAGGTAATTACTTTAAGTATATGTGTATTTCCCAGTTCTTTCCATTGAAGAGGACTAGAAACAAAGTGAAGTGAAGTAGTATTGAACATTTCTAGTACCCAGATGGCGATACTGAAATATCATTTTCCAATGGGAAAAACAAAACAAAAAACAACAAACAAAAAACTAGAGTTTTTGAAAGAAAGGGTAATTCAGGTCTGTAGAAGATAAGCCTGGAACATTCTGTTATTACAAACAAGCCATATTATGCCAAAATTGGGGATATAATTGGGTCTAATAACTCGGTTCTCTAAGCATCTTCCATGGACCATATTTAGCCACTACATTGGAACCATAAACTTTGTTCATAAGATTTGCCTAGATTACACCCAAGTTTTGTTTAGATGCTTTTTCAGATTCTAACCACTCTGGTTCATAGCTATGGCTATTTTATGGCAAGGACACCTGTTCCTTGGGATATAAACTCTAATCCATTATAAGCTCCCTTCATATTGGCAGCAATAATGCCCAGCCTCTATCTACTTGGGATGGATCCAAGCAGGTGTCTTAGAGGCAAAAGTCCCCTTATCACATTACAAAATGCTTTGCTATGTGGTAATGTCCATTAATGAAATCCTTTTGAATTGGTGCATAATAGATGTCAAGAAATAGGTTTTATAATAGGAGACTTGAAAAATCATTTCTGTTTCTTTAAGCTTCATGCATTAATCACTCAATTAATTAATTTAATAAGCTTGGTTTGTTAAATTACCATGAACCACGTACTGTGTTAGCCTCTAAAAAGAGAGCAAAAATTAAAACATATTGGAGCCCTATTTTTAGAAGTTGAACATCTCTTTCCCCTGAGCATCTTTTTCCTGGATATCCCAGGGAAACTCATAAGGTGAATAAGTTTATCCATTGCTGATGATCTGCTATGTAGGACACAATCTATTATGAGTTTGGAATTGCAGGCCAATAGTTATCTCCTTGAAAGGGTCTAAAAGATATTATTTTCTAAAGGAATGTTACCCTCTCTGCCCCCTCACATACTAAGGCATGGAGTAAACAACATTGGAGAGAACCAGTTGCTCATTGAACACATTTTTAATTCTTTCATTATATTTAAAGATACACTAGACAAAATCAATATATTTAGCACAATGTGTCTCAAATTTCTATAAATCAAGTTGTATTTTAATAGACTTTGAACAACTGCCATGCTCATTCCACATTGATGCCTTCACTGTGGCTGGATCCCTCATATGTGGTCATTTGATGTCCTCTCCGTCTGTCCTAATCCCAGTTTCCTCATAGAGTGAGCTCTAGCAGTTTGAACCCTCCACTTAGATCTGATGTTCTCTATATTTTAATTTTGTCTCTTCAATTAAAAGTCATAACATAAAGCATGTATGTGTTGATGGAGCTGGACAGATTATAAATGAAAAAAAAAATATTTAAGTAATGCTCAATACATTAAAGAAGGCTTTTTAGACATAATCTTACTTTAAGTCTTTCTATAATGTAATTTGTTAAAGTATAAATATTTCTTTCATTAGTTAACATTTAATTTTATGTCATGCTTGCTTAAAATGAGGAGCACCAATTCCTTTATTCAAATTGTAAACACAAAACTTATAATCTGCCTGTGGCCCAGAAGCATCATTCACATAACTCATTATCCATCTATGGCACCAAAGTATCACTGCTTCCTACCTTTCTTTCTTTGTTTTCATGATAATATAAAGGCCTTGTTTGTTTTCTCTCTCTCAGCAGACAGCAATAAATTAAAAAAAAATAATATGAGGGCTATATCTTATATTTACCTGGCTCCATATCTTTTCACAAAGGAAGATTATCTATTTTTCTTTAGAAATTGATGACTGGGTGTCTCATTTTTGTTGTCTCAAGAGATTACTGATTTTTTTAACGTCTTTTCAACAAGTCAGTCTTTATTTCAATACCCAGTATAGTACTTTGTATAATTGTTTTTAAATGGAACTTCTTTGTTGAATAAGAAGTATGACTGTATCAGTGAGAGTCTGTAATAGCTTAAAGCCAGGAAAGGAAAAGTCATCCATTCCCTGCCTATGCTTATTTAAGAAGCCATACAGCTTGAGGAAAGGAAATAAATGAGAACTAAAATATAGTGGACATCTAGTGTTTAACTACCATTCCTCCCACCACTTCTGAAAATGTTTCTGGATTTTTAAAAATATGTTTTTCTTGTTTTTGTTTTTCTTTTTTTATTTTATAGAGAGAAGGGAATAGAGGGGGAAATATAAAAACATGGATGAGAGAGAAACATCAATTGGTTGCCTCTTACACACCCCCTATTGGGGATGGAGCCCAAAACCTGGACATGTGTCCTGACCAGGAATCAAACCTGTGATCATTCGGTGAATGGGATGATACTCAACCAACTGAGATATACCAACCAGGGCCAGATATTTTTTTAACAGATATAATTATATTTCCTTCTTTCCCCTCAGTGTTCCTTTGAGAATTTGGCTTAATTAAAAACAATGGTTAGTTTCTTCAGATGTCATTCTCTCCCTCTCCCTTCTGTCTCTCTCTTTTTCCTCCTTTATTTTACTCTTGTTTTTAACTAAACCTTTATAGATACATTTCAATTCTTCATTCCTTCATCTTCCTCCTTATCTTTCTTCCTAGAGGAAACGATTGTCTGAATTTGGTGTGGCATTCCCACACATATTTTGTACTTTTACTACTTTTATCAGTCCAAACAATAGGCAATGATAAGGAAACATTATTTTGGGTATTTGGATACTTGGAGCAACATTTTCTGTGTCTGTTTGCAACAATATTTCACTCAGTATTATGTTTAGTTGTGTTTTTATAAAATGTGCTTTAATGTAACTCAAGTTCTTTTCTCAAGATTTGAGAAGGGTACACACTACCCAAGTAATAATTGAATTATTCTTTCCTTTTCTCAGCAGATTAGTTGAGGGGTAGAGTGACTAATGGAAATCATATGTTTCCATTTGAGACTGGGAAAATAGGTGCCTCTGTGGTGGAAGATGTCACCCTAGAATTTTCCATCAGTCATAATTCTAACAAAGTGGGAGGGTGACGTGATCTGAATAAGCACTACAGCAACCAGAAAAAAGCAGTGAGTAAAGATGGAGAGAGTTCTGACAGTCCTCAAGCCCTTGGTTCCAATCATCTCTGATTCTGCCTTCTTCTTGTACAGGTTGTATGAGCAATAGATGCTTCCTATTATGCTACCAAATTTGTGTTGGGTTTCTGTCACTAGCAGACAAGTTTCTTGAATAACGAACAGTATTTTGCTGTATTTTTATTAGAAAGTGAGATAACTAGTATTTGTTGAGGGCCTATTATGTGCTGGTCATCACAAAAGCACTATATGCATCACCTCAATCTTTATAGCCATGCCAAGAAGCAAATTTTATTATTTAAAATTTTTAAAAATGTATATCTGAGAAGCCAAGAAACAGAGAATGTGAATAATTTGCTTAAGTCAGATAGCTAATACATGCCAGAATTCACATCCAGGTTTTGTTCACTTTGGAATCTATACTGTTTCACTGTTCTCCATTAAAACACGCTAATTAGAAGGTAAGAGAATATCAAATGTTGATTACTGATTAAGTAATGTAATTTAGTGGAAATATTTCATGTGCTCAGGGAGTTGAGTATCAGCTCCCTCTTTTTATTCTTACGTGATCCTAGACAAGTAAAACTTTTCTTTGATAGTCTTCCTTCACCAGTAGAAATTTATCTAATGCAAAGAATGTGTTACATCTGATTAATATAAACTTTTCATTTTCCTAGTATGATGTGGTTTCCAGGGAGATTTTCATAAACCTTGGCTCTTCATCCAGAGTCCTGTTTTTACAAGATAATGCGGAAAGGTCAATATTTTTACTTGTGAATAGCCAAGAACAAAGATAAACTAAATGGTCTGATCAGAGATTCAGACCCCAACATCAAACTCACAATTGAGAAAGGACACAATTTTTAATCAATGAATAGCTACCCAAAATCTTGGCAGTTAATGGTTAACAGTGAGTTTTCAATACTGATTTCTTTCAAAAGTTATTTTGGTGTCAATGGAATAAATACCAATAATGTTTTAGTTAATATACATCAAAATTAATATGGCACTGCTCCATTATGAAAGATACTTTTTTGTTCACATGTTGTGGGTTAACGTAGACTTTTCAAGATATCATAACCTCCTATAGGAGATTCTGAGGTAAAAGTTAACCTTCAGATAAAGTTTGAACCCATTCAACAACTTAAGAAATGTCTCAATGTATTTTTAACTCTTAAAAAAGTTGCATTAACTTAAAAAAAAAAAAAACTTTTTTTAATTTTAGAAAAATTGCTATTAATCTGAGTACTTTGTAGGTGTAGTCAGATGTTTCACACATCCCACATTCACCTAGAATTTAAGAGTGAATATTAATATTTCTTCTTTTTTTCCTACCATAAATACTATGCTTTGAGATTTTGGATTGGTTGAGCTTTTACAGAATTTTTTTTCATATTTTTTTTAATCCTATTGAATATTTTGATCATGTCAGATTTTCTCTTACTGACATAACTACATTGACACATGCAAGCTGGTATGAAAAATAAAAGCATGAAGGTGGTAAAATTCAAACAACCGGCTGGTTATTTATTATGAAGACCTATGCATTAATTGAACTTTAAAATTTAAATTTTCTCTTTCAATATTTGTGGCAAAAAGCAAAGACTATGTTCTTAAATACCTATAACTTTGTATAAGAAACCAATATTTTAGATCAGAATTGTTACTGTCCATCTCTTATATGTAAAAAATCAATAAAATCTCATACACTGTGATGTACACATCACTCTCATTCTCGAGAGCCATACAGAACAATAAACCCGTGGCATTTTAATTTATGAGACATTTTCTTCCATATCCATGTGAATTCTCAGAGGTTTTCACTGGAGTGTCTTATGCTTTCCAGTATTCCTACTGCCTGGTTAGAGATGCTCACCAATGCTATAAATAAAATGGTTCAGGGCCTTTTTATTTTCTGATTTTCCATATTAAACATTTGACAAAAGAGAAAACCCAGAAGCAATATGAGAAAGGTGATGGCTGACTAAAATCTGAGGGAACAGATAAAATAAAACCTGGGTTTTCCATCATATTTTATTCTGTGCCCCTAAGATTATCTCCTAGATATAATTTCCTGGAACCTTGGAACCTAGACAGTGATTTTTTTTTTTTTCAGCTGAAATATTTCTTTTGCTATAAGACCTTTCCAGAATGGAGAAAGGAGTTTCTGGGTCCCCTGTTGCATTTCTACAAGCACTCCATCTCTCACATGGCCCTTGTTCTTTAGCTTTCACTCTGTTCTCAGTCTCCTTGGACATCTTCTTCCTTGTCCTCTACTTGCTTTCTAAAACATTCTCAAAGGCTCTGTCTGCAGCCCTTTTCTCAGACTGCATGCAAATTCAAACTTCCACATGATTCCTATATGCCATTATTATTGGCTCTGATTTTTTTCTTAACTTCGGACTCATATAACCAAATTTCCCTAAAGGTCTCCCTTACAGGGACCTCAAACTTTTAAAAACTTTATTTTATTTTATATTGATTTCAGAGAGGAAGGAGAGAGAGAGAGAGAGAGAGAGAGAGAGAGAGAGAGAGAGAGAGAGAGAGAGAGAGAGAGAGAGAGAAGAGAGAGAGAGAGAGAGAGGGACATTAATGATGAGAAAATCATTGAACAGCTGCCTCCTGCAAGCCCCACCCTGGGGATAGAGCCTGCAATCCAGGCATATGCCCTGACTGGGAATCAAACCGTTATCCTGGTTCATAGATAGATGCTCTATGCAGAGCCACACTGACTGGGCTTAAAATTTTATTTTTTTTAATTACAGTTTACATTTAATATTACTTTGTATTAGTTTCAGTTGTATTTCATAGTGGTTAGAGAATCAAATACTTTACAAAGTGGTCCCTTTGATATCCCCAGTACCCACCTGGGCCCATATGTATCTATCATAATATTGTTAACTATATTTCTTATGCTGTAATCTACATCTCTGTGATTTTTTTGGTAACCACTAACTTGTACTTCTTATACATTTCTCCCCCAGCCCTCCAAACCCCTCCACGCCGGCAACTATCAGTCTATTCTCTCTCTCTGAGTCTGTTTTTTATTTCATTTTTTTTTTTTATTCTTTAGATTCTAGATATACGTAAGTGAAATCATATGGTATTTATCTTTCTCTTCCTGACTTATTTAGCCTAACACCCTTTAAGTAGGCACCTCAAACTTAATATGTCTGAAAACTGAATTATCCTTTCTGCTGAAGTAGATATAAATTGGAGTGACGCCTGGCCCATATCATGGGCCAGGCGTCACTCCAATTTATATACTTCATCTACTCCTCCTGCCTGAGTAGATGAAGTTCACAGGTTTAGATTGGGTCAATCACATTCTGATTACCAGAGACTTGAAACCTGAATGGAGAAACTAAAAAAAAATATGAGTGGTTAGAACTTAGTCACTTTGTTGACAGTTCAAGGAAACTCCTGTTGCCAGGCAGAGAATACAAAAGTATCTGTTACTGTTTGTTTGTTTGTTCATTTGTTTTATTAGTATTTTATTTAAAATTTTCCTTCTTCGCATGATATCCCTTATATTTAATAACTATACCATCATTTAACCAGCTACCCAAACTGAAAATTGGAAATCTCAAGTCCCATAGTTTTCTCCACATTCAGTCATTCACTCAGGGACAGAGATAGGGCATTTGAAGGCAATTTATTCTAATGTCTGAAATCATCCACAGTCAAAACTCACCTTTTAAAGTCCCATAAGATTAGAAACTAACTTTGTCTTTCAATAGATCAGTACATCCAGAGCTACCAAAGATTGATGTTTCTTTAATGGAATGGCTGATGAAGTTGCTAATTTGCACGTAAGCACTAAGTATCTGCAAACTTTAAAACCTAAGGTTTACTTAGAGCCCAGTGAGGTGATCATGGAATCCAGAGCACTCAAACCTGAAGCTGAACAAAGAAATAGCAGGAGCATGTCTCTCATTTCATGACCATCAAATGAACATTCTGTGTGTCTTTTCAAATTAAATAAGCATATTATGGGACCTTTTTAGGACTCCTACTTGCCTCAAACTCTTCATCCCATATTATTTTAATCTAATATAACACTATGATTAGGAATTATTTTCCCCATACTTCAGTGGATCCCAAAGTTACCTGATTTATTAAAATTACAGGATACTTAGAGCCAGAGCTTAGCATCAAATTCAGGAATACTGTGCTGTTTACACTGTATGGCTGAGATAACCCAAGTAGACTTGATGGAGAAAATGACATGAGAACTGACTCATGAATAATGGAGAGCAAGCACAAGCAGACATGGAGAGATAATTCTAAAGTAAGGTAAGCAGAAACCTGGATATACCTGTGCCTTGGGGAAAGGCACAACTAGTCCAGAAGTCTATAATATAGTACACATAAAGAAAATTAAAATAAATAAATAAACTCACACACACACACACACACACACACACACACACACACACAAAGTCTGATTATGTAAACTGAGAGTGGAAATTGGATTTAATTAATCAGGGAAGGGCAACATCCAACCTGCTTGCTGTATTAAGCCTGTGAAATCATTTGGTCTATCCCTTGCCAGGGGATGAGTTAATCTGTTTGACCAAATATAGCAGGCTAATTTTTAAGTTGATAATTTTGTATCGCCTGCTAATGATGTTATAAATATCCGAATGACCCTTGGCAGAAAAAAAGTTCCCACCCCTGGATAGATGGAGAGATTAAAGGGCTGGATGAAAGAAGGTGGTTAAGAAAAAAAAAGAAAGGGAAGGATAAAGTAAAGAAGAAAGAAAGAAAAGGAAGAGTGAAATGAATTCATTGCATAATAATATAGAAAATAATTGATTACTATATCTTGATTATTTTGGTAGAACACAGAACAACCTAAATTTGACTGGTGTCAATGAGAGTGGTTACTAGCCATTCTGATTAGATGAAGAGATGAATAAAGCTACAAAGTGACCAAAATATTGGCAATATGATAAAAGATCATAGAGTTTCTAAAATAAAGTAACTAAATGTAAAATAATTGAATATGAATAAGTAAATGTAAAATAATTAATATGAATAGTAAGAAAACTAAATCTTACCGTCAAAAGTGAATTAGAGTAGTGGTCAGCAAACTGCAGCTCACAAGCCACATGTGGCTCTTTGGCCCCTTGAATGTGGCTCTTCCACAAAATGCTATGGCCTGGGTGAGTCTATTTTGAAGAAGTGGCATTAGAAGAAGTTTAAGTTTAAAAAATTTGGTTCTCAAAAGAAATTTCAATCCTTGTATTTTTGATATTTGGCTCTGTTGACTATTGAGTTTGCTGACCACTGAGTTAAAGAATGATCAATATAATAGGATACCATTCATATACATTTTTAAAGACATAAAAAACACTACAATGCTGATGCACATCCCATATAATAAAAGGCTAATTTGCAAATAGACCAAACAGCAGAACAACCAGTGGCTATGATGTGCACTGATCACCAAAGGGCATGTGCAGAACATGGCAGGCATCATCCATGGCAGGATGGTGGAGCAAGTGAATAGGAGTGCCAGACCAAGTGAAGGCACTGGTCACTGTCATTGGGGTGAGCCCCTGGTGGTTACTGAAAATTCTTTGCTCCCACATGCTGCAGTCCCACCCAAGTCTTGCACCCACTACTGGCGTCACCCACTGCGGACTCCTGGTGCTGGCCCTGATTGCTCAGCACCTTCAGTGGGTGTGAGCAAGGTGGGATCCATCAGCATGTGGAAGCTGCAGTGGAGGGAGTGGGACAATGAGCAGACAGGGACTGGGGACCATGGTGGGAGGGGCCAGGTAGGGAAGCAGAGGATGGGCCGAGGCCTGCCCCTTTGCCTACTACAGCCTCATGGCCCACAGATCCTTTCAAGGTTCATGAATTTGTGCACTGGGCCCCTAGTATTTAATTAAAAAGGGAGTACAGACAGAAAAGATACATACTAACATTAGGGCAGTGTTATTCTATGCAGATAAAAGTAAGAAATGACTGGTTTTAAATAGATCTTTGCTATTTATTTCTAAATAAAATTGAGAAAGAGAGAACTGAAAAATAGATATATAGAAAAATCTTAACGTTTATAAAGTCTGAATAAAAGGCACATGGGTATTATAACCTTACTGTTCTGTGCACTTGAAATACTTAGTAGTAATAATAGAAAGGAAATAAACCAACATTATCATTGCACTGCAAAAAAAAATGGAAGGGTAAGAAAATTTTAAAATGAGATTAAAATTAATATCTTAGCTTTTGCCTTTGGTCAAAAAAGAATAACACTCAATTTCCCATTCCATCTAAAACATCAACATAACAGACAAAATATATAAAACTGGCATTTGAGGCATTGGTCATCAGGAAAGGAAGAGCAGTGATCTCTGAGAGATAGGAAGTAGATGAAGTGAGCCCTATAATTACCCCAGCTTACTGCCTTGAGAGCTTCCAAGCTGGATTTCAGTAAAGGAAATCCAAGCAGAGCTCAGAGCTCTCTCTGAGTTGAGCAGATGGAGTCTGAGAAAGCCAAAGAAGCTAGAGTTCACAGGGCAGAATGCCAGAGAGGAAAGGGCTGCATGGAAAGAACTTTGGTGCTGTGCAGATGGTTCCCCTCAAGCCTTCAGTGGAGCACTGATTAGCATATGCATTGAATGTTTTAGCAACCATGGGGAAAACATCTGAAAGTATTAAGGGAAAAGTAATTAGAGCTTACAGTGAGGGATAGTGTCTGTTCCTAGTAGGCAGAATTGAAATCCTCATAATTCAGAGGCTATACGACCATTAAGAGGGGTCTTTCCTCAGTAAGAGAAGGTGAAAAGAATTAACCTTAGACTAAATGCTCCATCAGTATCACCTAACAAAGCTTAAGAGTAAGACCCCCAAAGGTGAAATTCCCAGTAATTTAAATGTGCACCAGAAGAAAGCCCCATACATTTTTATGAACACAAAAGTATCTAGAACCCAACAAAGTAATATTTACAATAAAAATTATGAAGCAAGCAAAGAAGCAAGAAAATACAATCCATAAAAAAGAGTATTAATCAATTAAAACTGACCAAGAAGTGGTAGAGATGATAAAATTATTATACAAAAAATATTAAAATAGTTATCACTGCATTTATCAATAATTAATAGAATAAGTAGATAAACAATCAATATGGATGTGAATATTTGAATAACAATTTGAACCAAATAATGTTTCTAGAATACTCCACACAACAGCAGAACACATTCTTTTCATGTATGAAAGATGCATTGACCAAGTAGAACATATTCTGAGACATAAAATAAGAATTAATAAGCTTAAAAGATTCAAGTAAAAAAGTATGCTTGCTAATCACATGGAATCCTATCTAATAAAAGAGTAATATGCAAATTGACTGTCACTCCAATACACAAGATGGCCACCTTATGTGGTCAAAGATGGCAGACCCAATGTGAACACAAATAGCTGCTACAAGATGGCCAGCAGGGGAGGGAAGTTGGAAGGGACCAGGCCTACAAGGGAGGGCAGTTGGGGGTGATCAAAGCTACAGGGGAGGACAGTTTGGGTAGCGGTAACAAGGCCTGCAGGGGAGAACAGTTGTGGGGACCCAGGCTTGCAGAGGAGGACAGTTGGAAGGAACCAAGTCTACAGGGGAAGACAGTTGGTGGAAAGGACCCAGGCCTGCAGAGGAGAGCAGTTGCAGGGGACCAGGACTGCAGGGGAGGGCAGTTGGAGATGACCAGGCCAACAGGGGAGGGCAGTTAGGAACAAACAGGCTGGCAAGGGAGGGCAGTTGGGGGGGAAAGAGGCCTGCAGAGGAGGGCAGTTAGGGTGACCATTCTGGCAGGGGAGGGCAGTTAGGGGCAATCAGGCCATCAAGGGAGCAGTTAGGTGTCAATCAGGCTGGCAGGGGAGTGATAAGGGTGTTATCAGGCTGGCAGGCAGAAGCAGTTAGGGTCAATCAGACAGGCAGGCATGCAAGCAGTTGGAAGCCAGCAGTCCTGGATTGTGAAGATGTCCGACTATCTATTTAGGCCCTATCCCATCAGGATCGGGGCTAAACAGGCAGTTGGACATACCTCAAAGGGTCCCAGATTGGAGAGGGTGTAGGCTGGGCTGAGGGACACACCTTCTCCCCATGTGCATGAATTTAACCAGGCCTCTAGTTAAATAATAAATTAATAACTAAAGAGCTCTGGGAAATCACAAAATACTTGGAAACTAAATAACACTTCTAAATAGCCATGGTCAAAGCAGAAATCCAAAAGAAAATTAGAAATTTTAAACTATATAAAATCATAACATATGAAAATTTGGAGACATGGTGGTAACATATAGACAAATGCCTATAATATGAAAGAAGTATGCTCTCAAAGCAATGACCTCAACATTACTTTAAGAAACTAAAAATAGAAGAATGAATTATGCTCAAAGTGAGAAAAAAGGAGATAAAAATCAGAACAGAAATCAATAAAACAAATAAAAATCAATAGAAGAATTAGTGAAATTAAAAGTTGATTCTTAGAAAAGATTAATGAAATTTATAAACCTCTAGCCAGACTGATCAGGAAAAAGGGAGAGAAAACACAAATCATCAGCATCAGGGATGAGAGTTTTCTGGCAGATATTAGAAGCATAATTAAGATATATGATAAATAATTTATGGCAATAAATTTAATAGCTTAGATAAATTGAACTAACTCCTTGAAAAATACAAAATGTCAAAGTTTACTCAAGAACAAATATATAATCTGAATATACTATATAACCTACATATACAATACATATCCTATCTAATAAAAGAGTAATATGCAAATTAACAATCACTCTGCTACACCCACAAGCCATGCCCACCAGCCAATCAGGAGAGAATATGCAAATTAACCCAACCAAGATGGTTGAGGTTAATGGAGAGAAAGAGCAAGAAGCTTGGGTTCCCCAGCAATGGAGGACAAACTTTGTTGCCCAGGCCTCCACTCAAGACTACAAAGTTTCAATTATAGAAGATAAATAAATAAATCCCAATAAAAATGGCAGCAGCCATGAACTGGAGAGAGCAGAAGGCTAAGGTTGACCCCAGCGATAGAGGAAGCCAAGCTTCTGCAGCCCTGGCCTGCCTTGGCCTTCTCCATTCAAGGCTACAAAGTTTTAATTATAGAAGATAAATAAATAAATCCCAACAAAAATGGCTCTGAGCAAGCAGAAGGATTGGCTCCACTCAAGGCTACAAAGTTTCAATTATAGAAGATAAATAAATTCCAGATACCAGGGCCTCCTCTTGGATTGCTGGGAGGGCATGGCTGGTCTACAAATCACCACAGGCCTTTAGCCTAGGCCACACTATGCCCCAAGGAAACCCCCATCCTGATCCAGGACACCCTTCATGGCAAACCAGCTGACCCCCATCCCTGCACCAGGACTCTATCCTATCTAATAAAAAAGTAATATGCAAATTGACCATCACTCCAACACACATGATGTCTGCCTCCAGGTGGTCAAAATGGCTGCTCCCATGTGGACACAAGATGGCTGCCACAAGATGGCCAGCAGGAGAGAGAAGTTGGGAAGGACCTGGCCTGCAAGGAAGGATAGTTGGGGGCAATCAAGCCTGCAGGGGAGACCAGTTAGGGGTGACCAGGCCAGCAGAAGAGGGGAGTTAGAGGTGACTGGGCCTATAGGGAAGGGCAGTTGGGGAGGACCAGGCCTACAGGGGAGGAAAGTTAGGGTTGACCAGGCCTGCAGGGGCGGACAATTAGGGACAATCAGGCTGGCAGGGGAGCAGTTAGACATCAATCAGGCTGGCAGGGGAGTGGTTAGGGGATGATTAGGCTGGCAGACAGAAGTGGTTGGGGCAATCAGGAATGCAGGCAGGCAAGCAATTGGTAGCCATCTGACATTTAGTATATATATATTTCTGTATGTTGATTATGTATTCTACAATATTGATAAACTAATGTATTAATTCTGATAGTTTTTGCAGATTTAACCAAATATTCTAAATAGATCCCCATGTTTTCTGTGATTAAAGTCATACATTTATTGTTTTTGTCTTGTCTGAGATCCTTGTGTTTTTCTCTAATTTTAGAGGGAATTAATTCAGTATTTAACCACTAAGTATATCCCCTATAGATTTTTCCTACATGCTGTTATCAAGTTTTCTTCTATTTCTAAACAGAAATTGATTTGGGCTTTTGTCATTGCTTCCCTTGCAGCTATTAAATGACATTACGTGTATAATTGTCATTTGCTTTTTAATTTTTTATATTCGTTAATATAAAAATATATATTAACCCTATCTAATAATGTTGGAATATGCAAATTGACCATCACTCTGCAACAAATATGGCAATGCCCATAGTCAATAAGGAGAGATTATGCAAATCAATGTGACAAAGATGGCCACTGCTGAGCTGGGCCATTTGCATCATTGCCATGGCAATGATGAAGGAGTTCTGCCCCACGCCAGCTGCTCCAGGCCTCTGGGCAGCGTGCACACAGGCACAGAGTAGCCTGGGCAGGGAAGGACACTTTCTATGAAGGAGAAGGCAGGGGGTGGAAGGAGCTACAGGAGAGCAGTAGGGCCAGAGCAAAGGCAGAAGGCAGTGGCCAGAGCAAAGGCCTGGGTTCTGGTTGCCAGAGATAAGCCAGTGCCTGCAGCCAGGGGAAGGAAGGCCTATTCTTATTTTTTTCATTTTTTAATATATATTTAATTGATTTTTTTTACAGAGAGGAAGGGAGAGGGAGAGAGAGTTAGAAACATCAATGAGAGAGAAACATCAATCATCTGCTACCGGGGATGTGCCCACTACCAAGTGCATCCCCTTGACCAGAATCGAACCTGGGCCCCTTGAGTTTTCAGGCTGATGCTATTATCTCACTTTTGACAAAAATGTATATTATGCACACATATACATACACAATAAGATATTGAAGACTATATACTAAAAAATGTTAACTGAGCTTTTATTTTTGGTGGTTTTATTGTATCTTTAACTTTTTGCCTATTTGGATTTAATTTTTCTGCATCAAAAATGCATTACGTGTATAATAGACTTTTAAAAGCCATCTTAACACTACTTCAGCACTTCATGAGTTTCATAACCAGATGATTCAAGGACTTGTTAGTGCTTGGATTCTTTGGAATTGCAGCTGTTTTGCTTAGAGATGCATTTGGACGCAGCTCAGGATGGTAAATGTGACCTAAGAGGGTACTCCTGGAAGGAGGAGAATTCCCTGTGTTTGCACTTTTTCTGGCTATGCAAATGCTATGCTGACTTGAGCAGCCCACTGGTGGCATCTCTCTTCTGTGCTTGGTGTTGAAAAGCCAAGAGACACTGACTCATTTCACTGAATCATTTTACTGGGGATGTGACTCTGGGTTTGGTTACCCACAGGCATTTCTCCTGTGACTGGGTATCCTGGGGGAGGTTTTATTTTAACATGTTTAACAGAGGTGTTTTCCAGCCCAAGTGAAAGATTATGAATGACACAGAGGGAGACCACACCCTCCCGTTTATATCCTTTTACAAGGATTGGGGCAGCCTTGCCTCAGGCTTCTGCCCTCAAAGTTGGAATTTAACCACTGGACAACACCTCATATTTAAACCATCTCTATACTTCTATTCCTTAAGAGTACCCTAGGGAGGCCTTTAAACTTCCACCATGAAAGGCCCAACATAAAGTTTACTTTGGGAATTGAGACTGTGGGATATGCTGCCTAACACATCAGAAAGGCTTGTTCTGCATCTAAATGTGATGTGATATTTGGTAGGGTCTATGTCCTATATTATGAACAATCTCCCCATCATTTATTCAGTTGAATCTATTGACAAAGGCATCATTGAGAGCATTCAATTTGACAACCTATATGGAACTTCAAAAATGGGCCTGGGGGCTGTACTAGATATTAAGAATAGAAAATGAAATAGGCAAAGCTTAGAGGTCAACTCTGTAACATAGAGCCCACAAAGACTTTGTGTGAATAAATATGTGATGTCCATAAAGTTTGGAGACATAGGCATTTAATTATAATAATCTAATTATAATAACAAGGACTAGGATTTCTCCAATATATAAAATCTATAATGTACTATCATCTATGTCTCCAGACTTAATAGACAACTTGTTAAATATAATATCATAAGCACTATGGTAACAATACTGAGTTAAACCATACATTCCAGTGAATGATTAATTCTGCCTGGTAAATTCAGGGAAAGAGAAAGAGAGAAAGTCATATTAACTAGGTCTTCAAAGGATTAGTACATATTCATAAAGAAGCATATTCCATGCAAAGAAAACTGCACTGGAAGGGAATTAGTGTTTTACACAGGGATAGAAGTCATAAGAACTTAAGAAGTGAAAATGAAAAGTATAATTTATTGAGGTTGTGAGGCTGGAATATTAAAACTTAACTGGATAAATCTTTAGTTTTCTCCCATTTCTGACCTTTCTACTAGTAGCCAGAGGTATGATAATGATCATATTGATACCCAACAAATGTTCAGAGTGGGCTGGGCAATCAACATAAGTGGCAGCTTGTATTTAACAAGAATTAAGGGCAGATCAGAGGTACGCCTACTTGATAACATGCAATTGACTTCCAATAAACCTTTTCGCCTGTGGAGTCTCACATAGTGCCTGGCATTATCCTCTGCAGGCTGAGGTCACATGGGAGGATTTTTATTGCCAAAATTCTTGAACCTAAGATCTGGTGGTTTGGTTTTGCCAGTCTATGAGTAACAGTGAGGTCAAATATAATCAAAATCCAAGAACAGGGTTCAGGAGTAGAAAGGAGCCTCAAAGACTTGCTCAGCATCACATGGTAGCTTGTTAAAAAGGCAGACTCACTTGCCCACCCCAATGAATCCAAATCTGAAATTTAAAAATATTCTCAGATGATTTGTATGCTACAGGTCTGAAGATGATATTTTGAGTAAGAATGGTCTAAACTGCTGTTTCTCAAATTTAGATGTACATTAATTAGCTGGGGTATTTTAAAAAGACCTGGTCTCTGGGACATATCTGAAAATATTCTGATTTAATTGGTGGGGTGAGAACAACAAAATTCAGAAGAATAGGAGAGGTAATAAGGAAAAATGTTACCAAGAAACAGGTTCTAGTTATTAGAAGAAGTAAATGAAATGTGTGTCAGATGGATGGATAGATGGGCAGACTAATGAATGGACAGAAGGAGGAATGAATTGGTGGATGGATGGATGGATGGATGGCTAACAGGAAGTTAGAAAACTGTGAGATAAAATCTACTATTTTGATTATAACCTTTCAGTTATGTTCCCTCTCAACACATTGGGCCAGTGTTTCACACAGCATTATTTGCAGACTAACTGAGGGAGTATCCATTTTAAAATATATATTCTGGTCACACCTTTATATTGAATTGGCATTTTTATAGGTATGCTCCAGTAATCTGCATTTTCCATACATGCTTCAAGAGAACTTCATGTACAATAAAGTTTAATAATGTAATAACTGCTTGTTTTGATAAAGTCCTGGCTAACTGTGGAAAGGCAATCTACACTGAAGAATAGAGAAGGATTTTGATATTTATTTGGACAGGATAAGATTTCATTGTGCAATAACTGATGCAGGCATTAGAACATGGTTGGTTTCTCTGGCTATGACTACAAAATGCTAGCATATGCCCTAGTCATTGTGACAACCCAAATCTATCTTCTCACATTTCTAAATGGTGCCTTCAATTTGACTTCTTCCTTCCCCATTTGGATGCCTTTTATTTCTTTCTCTAGTCTTATTGCTCTGGCGGGAACCCTCAGTACTATGTTGAATAAGAGTGGTGAAAGTGGACATCCTTGTCTTGTTCCTGATCTTAGGGAAAAAGCTTTCAGTTTTCCATCATTTAGTATGATATTGACTGAAGGTTTATCATATATAGCCTTTATTATGTTGAAGTACTTTACTTCTACTCCTATTTTATTGAGCATTTTAATCATAAATGGATGTTTATCTTTTCAAATACTTTTTCTGCATCTATTGATAAGATCATATGATTTTTATCCTTTCTTTTGTTAATGTGGTGTTTTGCATGGATTGATTTGTAAATGTTGAACCATCCTTGTGTCCCCTGGAATGAATCATACTTGATTGTCATGTATTATTTTTTAGATATACTGTTGTATTCAATTAGCTAGTATTTTGTTTAGGATTTTTGCATCTGTGTTCATCAGGGATATTGGTCTGTAGTTTTCTTTTTTGTGGTATCTTTTCTAGGTTTTGATATCAGAGTTATATTGACCTCATATAATGTATTAGGGAGTATTACATTTTCTTCAATTTTTTGGAAGGTTTTGAAAAGAATAGGTTTTAATTCTTTCTTGAATGTTTGGTAGAATTCACTTGATGAAGCCATTTGGTCCTAGACTTTTGTTTTTTGGGGGAGATTTTTGGTGGTTGTTTCGATCTCCTCACTGCTGATGGGTCTATTTAGATTTTCCAGTTCTTCATGATTTAGTCTAGGAAGGTTATATATTTCTAGGAACTTATCCATTTCTTCTAGGTTATTGAATTTGGTGGCATAAAGGCTTTCATAATATTCTGGTATTATCCTTTGTATACCTGTGATGACTATGGTGATTTCTCCTTTCCCATTTTTGATTTTGTTTATATGGGTCTTTTCCCTTTTTTGTCACTTTTTGTGGATGACCTGATGCTGTATATAGAAAAACCTAAAGACTCTACCAAAAAAAATTACTGGAAACAATAAACAAATACAGTCAAGTTTCAAGATTCAAAAGCAATGTGCAAAAAGCCATTGCCTTCCTATATACTAGGGGTGTCGAACTCAATCAGAGAAGGGGCCAAAATTTAAAATCCAGCCTAAATCGCGGGCCGAATGGTTTACTGAACAGTCATAAACTGTCATTGTGATGGATACGCAGCAGAGTGCAGTGATGACAGTGCAGTGCGGGCCACATTGCAAGGCCTGGCGGGACGGATTTGGCCCGCGGGCCTTGTGTTTGACACATGTGCTATATACCAACAACAAAACTTTAGAAAAAGAAGTGGAGAAAATAATTCTTTTTGCAATCACAACCAAAAAGCATAAAATACCTAGGAATAAACGAAGAATGTGAAAGACCTAGAGACTGAAAATTACAAAATATTATTAAAATATATTGAAAAAGACACAACAAAATGGAAAAAGATCCCATGTTCATGGACTGGAAGAATCAACATAGTTGAAATGGCCATTTTACCCAAAGCGATATACAGATTTAATAAAATCCCCTAAAAATCCCAATGTCCAGTTCCATCCATGCTGTTGCAAATGGTAAGAACTCTTTCTTTTTACCACAGCATAGTATTCCATTGTGTAGCTGTACCTCAGGTTTTTATTTATTTATTTGTTTGTTTTTTATCTACTCATCTGCTGAGGGCACTTAGGCTGTTTCAAAATTTATGCTAAGCAAAATAAGTCACTTAGAGAAAGATAAATATCACATGATTTCACTCATTAATTAATATAATGAACAACATAAAGTGATGAACAAAGGCAGATCCAGAGACAGAGAAGCATCGATCAGACCATCAAACCTCAGAGGCAAGGTAGGGGAGGGTGAGGGTAAGGGGAAGAGATCAACCAAAGGACTTGTATGCATGCTTTTAAGCCTAACCAATGAACACAGACACCAGGGGAATGAGGGCATGAATTGGGGTGAGGGGTAATTAAGATATTATGTAATATCTTAATCAATAAAGAAAAAAAATATCCTATATAATAAAGAGGTAATATGCAAATAACCATCACAGGATGGTAGCACCCACAGTGGGGGCAGGACTGGCCACTCTGCGCCTGCTGCCAGAGTCCCCTTAGCCCCACCAGGGGCTTCAGGTCCTCCTGAACTCCCCACTGACTGACAGCTCACCCTGGCTCTTCCAACAGGCTGCCTATCCCTCTTCTTCCTCCCTCCCCCTAAGCTGAAACCTGACTATGGTGTCCAACAAATTGGAAATTATAACTCATGTCATTGAGAGTATCCTCCATTCCTCAGCCAGGGCAGGCCACTCCATATGCCTGCCACTAGAGTCCCTTTAGCCCCACTGGGGGCCTCAGGTTCTCCTGTAGCCCCCAATGACTAAGGCACAGGCAAGCCTTGGATGGCAGCTGTTCAGCTGCCCAGGGTTGGCCCAAGGCTCAGGTAACCAGGTCCAGCTGAGGCTTGTGATGCCTGCAGTAGTAGCAGCAGAGGTGCGATGGGGGCATTGCCTTCTGCTGATGGCCTGGGTTGCCTCCTGCCCTTAAGAGTCCTGGACTGTGAAAGAGGGGGCAGGCTGGGCTGAGTGACACCCCCCCCTCCAATGCATGAATTTTTATGCACTGGGCCTTTAGTATATATATATATATATATATATATATATATATATATATATATATATATATAATTAAAAAAAAGACCCCAAAAATCCCAATGTCATTTTTTAAAGAAATAAGACAATAATTAATCAGATCAGATCTGTATGGTTACAAAAGACCCAGAATAGCTAAAGTAATCCTGAAAACAAACAAACAGAACAAAACAAAACAAAAAACAATGCTAGAGATATCATCCTACCTGACTTTAAAATATACTATAGAGCTACTATAATCAAAACAACATGGCATTGTTAGAGAAACAATACACAGATCAATGGAACAGAATAGAGAGCCCAGCTATAAAACCAAACATATAAGGACAGATAATTTTTGGCAAAGGAGCCAGAAATGCACATTGGAGTAAAAACCGTCTCTTCAATAAATGGTGCTTGGAAAACCGGAAAGCCACATGCAAATGGATTGCAGTTTGTTCCCATGTACAAAAATTAATTCAAAATGGGTCAAAAACTTAAACATAAGAACCAAATCTATAAGTCACATAGAAAAAAAAATTAGATATCAAACTTATGGACCTGTGTGGTAGAGAACATTTTATGGATTTGATTTGACCCCAAAGGCAAAGGGAGGGGGGAGGTAAAAGCAAAAACAAATGAATGGGATTATACCAAACTGAAGAGCATCTGCACAGCAAAAGAAACGCACAACAAAACAAACAGACAGCCAAACAGATGGGAGATGATATTTGCAAACAGTAGCTCTGACAAAGGTTTAATTTTCAAAATATATAAAGAACTCATAAAATTCAACACCAAACAAATAAACAATTGAATCAAAAAGTGGGCAGATGGCACAAAAATACACCTCTCCCAAGAAGGCATACAAACAGCCAATAGATATATGAAAAGATGTCCAACCTCATTGGCAATCAGGGAAATTCAAATTAAAACTACAATGAGATACCACTTACACCAATTTAGGTGGCCATTTTCAACAAGACAAGCAGCAACAAGTGTTGAAGAGGTTGTGGAAAAAGGGAATAATTATTCACTACTGGTGGGAATGTGGTTATTTCCATAACCACTATGGAAAGGTGTTGCAAGCCGCCCATTGTCCTCACTAACAGAGAAGTGTGGACAAGGAATCCAGAAGTCTGGTTAACCTTGAAGGCTCTGAAAGGTCAGAGCCAACCACCCACTGTTTAGTTGAGACAATGATAGCTAAAGCAACTTCCATGTTTTATTCTTATGTAAATTTTTGCTGATTGGCTATTATTGGAATTGCCTGCCTAAAGACTATGGGTGTATCCCATAGTCTTAATAAAAGGGATAGCAAAACCAGAACAGGGTGAAGTCCTTCTCCTTGAGCTGGGCACCTTCCTGGCACCAATATTTCCAAATTAATATTTTCTAGTCTCTTTCATTTGTGTGCGGCCTTCTCCAAAGCCAGAACCCTGAACCTGAACCCTGAACCATGCAGAATGTTTGTGTGTGTGTGTGGGGGGGGGGCACTCATAACTGGCAGCCCAATGTGGGGTACTCTCAGAAAGGAGTCTGGTGATACCTCAAAAAATTAAAAATAGAGCTATCATACAACTCAACAATTCCACTCATATATATATATATATATATATATATATATATATATATATATATGTATGTATATATATACCAAAAAAATAGAAATCATGTATATACAAAGTTATATGCACCCCTATGTTCATTACAGCATTATTCATGGTGGCCAAGAGTTGAAAACAGCCAAAGTGCCCTATGATAGAGGACTGGATAAAAAATATGTGGTATATATACACACAATCAAGTGCTACACAGCCATAAGAAAGGATGAAATAGTGTCATCTACCACAACATGGATGGACCTTAAGAACATTATGCGAAGTGAAATAAGTCAAACAGAAAAAGCTAAGAACCATATGATTTCACTCCTATGTGGGATATAAAACTGAAACTTATGAACACAAACAGCAGTGTGGTGGTTGCAAGAGGGAGGGGGATGGGGGAAGAAAAATGTCTGAATATGAGGTGACAGGAAATGATTTGACTTTGAGTGGTGGGCACATGGTCCTATATAAAGATTTTGTAAACTAATAATCCACACATGAAACCTATATGTTCATGATGAGTAAAGTCACCCCAATAAAATTAAACAAACATGCAAGCAAGCAAACAAACAAACAAACAAAAAATGGTGCCTCCAAGCTGCAAATTGCCAGCTCAAAATTCCAATTTCCCTGCCAGAATCATGGGAGAGATTGATAAAGTGTACAGAGCAATACCGATGTTTAACACTTGACTATGTCAGAGATTGAGCTTGCAAAAGTCTAATCATTCTTCCTGTAGCTGTGAATAGGTAGCACTGAATCTATAATCAGAAGGCTTGAGTTTGAGGTCACTCACTTGTATGCCATCAAGTTACCACTTCTTTTGCCTGGCATTTCTCACTTTATCAAATGGGAATTAAAAATACCGGTTTCCCAGATAGTTGGGAGGTGAAAACTGTTAAAACTATAAAATATTATTTAAATAAAACTTTGCATTATTCTAAATAATTACTTCTTCCTCTTTGATATAGGAAGTCTCTTAAGGTAGATGTCGACTTACCGTATTTTCCAGTGTATAAGATGACCCCCTAATTTTACAGTTAAAACATAGGTTTAGGCCTATATTCGCTGTATAAGACTACCCCCCACTTCCGAAGCAATACCAGTTCTTTTTTAATAGACCGCCTCTCTAACTCAGCCTATCCAAGCAGGCTTTTTATGCATGCAAATTATACACGTTCTGTACCCGAAGCTACACTGTGTTCTAGTAAAAAGCCTGCTCAGATTGGCCAGAGTCAGAGAGGTGGTCTATTAAAAAAAGAACTGGTGTTGCCTCAGAAGTGGGGGGTAGTCTCATATAGCGAATATAGGCCTAAACCTATGTTTTAACTGTAAAATTAGGGGGTCGTTTTATATGCCAGAAAATACGGCGTATATATACCACAATATTGTGTATTTTAGAATTTCTTCTGCAACCTTGTCTATTCCAGCTAGCAAGCCTTCCCATGGGTTGAAATATGCGTATCAAGTTGCTAAAATAAAAATAAACTGCAGCTGCAATTTTAAAGGTTGTTTTTGACTCTAGCCCTTGCACCCTAAAGCCTCTTAGAATTTCCCCCATACACAGTAGAGAGCAGGTGGTCAATGGGAAATTCCCATAAGTACCCCACACAGCATTTTTTAGCCTGCCTTCAATGGTTCTGTTCTATAATTTCTTTTTAGCTATCCCTTCCTGTGTCTTTTTTCTTGCTCTCATTTGTAATAAACGTGAATGTGTGTCTTTGTGCCAAATATCATCCATTTCCCTTTCTATATGTGCTTCCCATCTGCTCTTTGCCTTAAGAGCTTGACTCCATGAACTCTATCAACATGCTGCCTACTTTCTTAATGGGTTCAGCCAATAGGTAGCCCCAGTAAGAACAGAAGTAAGAGGAAAAATGAGTATTTATTTCTCAGGTTACTACATCCTGTGTGATTTACTTAGCCTGGCAGCATCCCTCACTGAAGGTCACCTGCTCTTTTTAAGGCAGCTCCTCTGCAGGCCCTTCTTTATCCAGGTGAATTTATCATACCCTACAATTCTTTGGGTCTTAGAATGGGACACTGCTACTGCTGCTACTGGTAGTTTCAGCACTGTCTCCTGTGTTCCCCATAAACTCTGACTTTGTATTCATTTTTTTTTTAGGACAAACCCACTCTTAATTATCTTACTTTTAGTGGGACATCTGTCTCCTTTGGGGACCCTTTCTGATAAAGTGACTCAACAAAAGAACTCTGGACTTTGGAAAGAGGGACACGGATTAATTGTGTTTCTGCCAATAATTTGCCAAGGGACCTTCCCTGTTAAAGCTTCAGTTTTCTCCATTTATAATAAAATGAAATTTTGGATTGTGCAATCTTAAAGGAACAGGTCCCTAGTCACCAGTTATAGTGCTTGCAAAAGTAAGAGAAATTATGGTACAGGTGTGAAATTTTGCTATGATTGTCATTAGATAGAATTTACATACCTATGTTCTCTTTAATGTCATTCATCAACTGTGACTTGTAGCATCTGTACAGGTGGACAAGGAGCTGTCTGATGTTTGAATTGCTTTGACACTTGTTAATATATGTGATTCCTGGTGGGTGTTGGTTTTGATTGTTGTTTGTATATTTGGAAATGGTATGCATATTAAATTTAGAAATGCCTGATTGTTTGCCTATGTTATCCAAATGTGAATGGCTTGAAAAAAGCAACATAGCTTTCTGTTCTTCCACACACTATTCATCATTGTCCATCAATCAATCAATGAACTGTCTTGAAACACTTATTTTCACTCATACTGATGCCAGTGTCTCAGTTACCATTGTTTTGACTTTTGGGAGTAAAGAATAAAATAAAATAAAATCACCCTGAAGAAAAAGAATAAAATAAAAAGGGGCCATTGAAAAGGATAGCCTTTTATTTGGAGCCATCAGTGAAACTGTCAGTTTCCTTCAAAGCAGTGTTACTATTTTGTCATGTTATAAGTATGAGTAACTACCTTCCCTGAAGTAACGTAAAGCAGAAAACTTGTGGTTAACTGTTTTTAGCTACATAGGATCTATTGAGTGGGTAGGATGACCTGTCAAGACTCATTCAAGAATAAAAACCCTCATTCATTTCAATCATTCCTAGTGAATTCAAATCTAGGGTTATATTGTTCATTTTTTTCTTGTTCTAACAAAGAATTAATATTGACTTCTAAATAAAAAAAACTACGTAAATAGCCCATAAGAGGTCTAAAGATTATTAATGTTTTTTTAATACATGACATCTACACATAGTTTTATTTTTCATTATTTTATTTTACCCTCACCATTACCTTCTAAACTTTGGTTGTGGTGACATTTGGTGAACAGCATCGTTAAGATCCAAAGCCAAGTCTTCTGGTATAAGACTGATGCTGCATTATACTGGGCTGTGGACATGTTCTCATCCTGTGATGAATGTTACAAGTTTATAATATATGTAAGCTTTTTCTATTCTTCCCAGCATCCCAAATCAGGATCTGGAAACAACCCAAGTGCTTACCAGAAAAGATGTGGTGTATTTACACAATGGAATACTTTACAACTGTAAAAAATGCCCTCCAGGTACTCCATGTCTTACCCTTTGAGACATGGAGAACCTGGAGGGTATTATGCTAAGCAAAATAAATCAGTCAGAAAAAGGCAAGTACCACATGTTATCACTTATATATGGAACCTAATCAACAAAATAGATCCAAAGACTTGGAAGCATGCAAGAGATTGATAAATCTCAGAGGGAGGTGAGAATAAAAAGATTAACCAAAGAACTTATATGCATATACGCATAAGTCATGGACACAAACAATAGTATGGTGAAGACCTAGAGAAGGGGCAAGAGCAAGGTGGAAGCAGTCAATGGGGGAAGGGAAGGTGCTGGAAGACATCTCCAGCATGTCAAAATTGCAAGAGTTTCATCAAAAGGTTGATGAACTTGGGGGGCTCAACAAGGGCTGTGTCACATATGTAATCACCTGTTGGAAGGGGTGAAGGGCACTACCCCCAAACCTGAATAGGATGATTATTTGCTGCCAGACAGCTCAGGGTATCTTAATCTACATGTTATTGCCTCCTGTTGCCCACACACCTGAATAATTGTAGGCTATACCCCAATCTGACATTGCTTCTGTACCCTACCCTTTGAAGTGTATTATCTCCACTTTGCCTTAGGACAAACTGTGTCAATAAAAAGCAGGGGTCCTGAGACAGGGAGAAGAAATCTGGAACTTTAGCTGAAGCTCCTCTGACCCCCAATGCCTTTCAAAATTGTTTTTTGTCTCCAGACTCTTATTTAACCTATGCACAGTCTTTCTCCAGATTGCTAAACCCTTTATAATGCAGGAACAAGAGCACCAACAGGGATGGACAACTGTAAGATTTTCAACAATAAAGATATATTTTAAAAAGAGTTTTAAATAGAGAAGTGACCTTTAAAAAGGTTGCTCTGAATGTTAGTATTGCCAATATAAAATGGAGATTAGATTATATGTAAGGTCCTAACCATTCTTAGATTCTATGATTTTGTTTTCCTAAATATTTAGTAGAATTCTTTAAATTAATATAATGCTTCATTTATTATGCCCTGTTATGACATGAGTATAAGATTAGTGTTAGAACCCTCTTGATACAAAAAAGAAAAATGGATGTGGATGTGCTTATTAGTTCATGCAAAGAAACTATAAAGTCTGTTTCACCAAACAAAGGATTGTAGATGCAAAGTCAAGGGCTGTATAAATATGATCTTGTTGATCTCCAATATGCACTTTTCCCCCCTTTAACATTCCTTTCAGTCAGAATAATTGGCAAGTTTAAGAAGACATTTCAAACTCTTCAACGATGCCCTTGAATGTTGACCCACACATACTTGATTCAGATGACTAGAAGCCTTTGCATTTTTGTTTAATGAAAAATGATTACATGCTAAATTTATGATTTGTAAAGGTATGTAGATAAATTCACCTACCTAAATTAGATGACATTTTCAGAAGATGCTAGATTTGAAAGAAAAGTAGCAGCCATCCAGACAAAGTCTATCATGTAGTAATGCATTTGTTGACTCGGCAAACTTTATTATTTACCATACATCAGACTCTGTGCTAGGTGCTGTAAACACAGGAATATGTTACATATGGGGGGGGGGAAAATCTTTGAAGGGTGAGATTTGTTTGACTACAAAAGATAAGAGCAGGAAGTGTTAGCCACAATATTTGGTTCCTTTTCAGGAGCAAAGATGAGAAAATTATGTCCAATGGCCCAAATATGGTCAGCCTCCTGTTTTTGTAAATAAAGTTTTATTAGAACATAGCCATGTTAATTTGTTTGTATATTGTCTATAATTGTTTTAATGCTATAATGGCAGAGTTGTAACAGAGAATGTAAGGCCAGCAAACTGAAAATATTCATTATAAGACCCTCTGTAGAATGTTTGCTACCTCTTGTATTAGGATACAAAACTGTCCATGGACTGCTTCTGGAAATTATTTTTTCAAACTAGAGGCTTGGTGCATGAAATCCATGCATTGGGGGGGGGGGGGGGGGGGAGGTGTCCCTCAGCCCAGTCTGCACCATCTCCAATCTGGGACCCTTCAGGGGATGTCTGCCAGTTAAACCAGCAGTTGGACATCCCTCTCACAATCCAGGATTGCTGGCTCCCAAATTTTCCCCTGCCTGCCAGCCTGATCACCCCTAACCACTCCCCTGCCAGCCTGACTGATGCCTAACTGCTCCCCTGCCAGCCCAATCGCCCCCAACTTCCCTCCCCTGCCAGTCTGGTACCCTCAAATATCCTCCCTTGCTGGCCTAGTCACCTCTAACTACCCTCCCCTACCAGCCTGGCTGCCCCTAACTGCCCTTTCCTGCAGGCCTGGTCCCCCCTTACTGCCCTCCCCTGCTGGCCTGATCACCCACAACTATCCTCCCCTGCTGGCCATCTTTGACCACACGGGAGTGGCCATCTTGTGTGAGGGCATAAGGGTCAATTTGCATATCACCTCTATTATATAGGATGATAAATTTGGATGTAATGAGAAGTACTATATTTCCTTTTTAGATGGACATTTTAATAAGGTATTTCCTTTACTTGTCTTCCAATAATGATAAAAACTGATGGTGTTGAGTAAGGTATATAAGGGTTACTTGGAATAATCCAAGGGAATCTGGGAGATTTCCTCCACAAATACAGGAATAATTCCTGCTTAACGGGTTACTTGCAGTCATAGTGTGCTAATGTGCTTAGTATCTGTTTCTGAATTCAATTTGCATCACTGTAATAATAAGAGATATTTTTGTTTCTGAATAGTCAATGTCAGCAAGAGAGATGAACACTGATTCCTTAAAATTATATTATTCCTTCAGAGACCAATTGGCCATTGGTGGCAGGTTGACTACATTGGGCCCCTTCCACACTAGAAGGGCTAGAAGTTTGTCCTAGGGAGAAAGATACCTCCTTCAGGCATAGATTTACTTTTTCTGTATGCCAAACCTCAGTGAGCTCCACTTCTCTGACACCATGAAGTCACATGCCCTTCCAATTACATACACAGAGCATTGAAATTACTTACTTGAATAATTATGTAGAGTTAATAATTTTATATATTTATCTAATTTAATTCTCAAAATAAATATCTAAGACAGTTTCTGATAATTTCTCTACCTCATAGTTGAGGAAACTGAGGCTATTAGAGGCTGAAAATTTATTGAATTTGTAAAGAAAGAGAAAATAAAAGAAAGAGGGATTTGACTTGATGGTGGTAATTGATAAGTAGTAGTTCAGGTGCCATAACTTTTACTTATAAATGTTAGATTCTAATTTCACTGAAGAAACAAACAACACATTACATGGTATTATATCTATCCCTTCTCTATTTCTTTGGTGTTCTAGTGGTCTATTGCTGAGTAACAAATTACCCAAGCTAAATGACTTAAAACAACAATTTTTAAATTATATTTCATGATTTTGTGAATTCTGAAACAGGCTCAGTTGAGCAATATTTCTGACCCACATGACATTAACTAAAGTCATTTGATAGTCTTTAACTGGCCAATGACAATTCTAGGGTCCCTTAGTCAGCTTCATTTACATGCCTTTGCCTTGGTGGTGATGGTTAGCAGGCTAGAATTGGTTGGGTTGGGGATATTAACAAGTGCACCTATCCTTGGTCTTACCAGTATGGCAATTTCAGGATAGCTGATCTCCATGACAACTAAGGGCTCCCAGAGAAAATGTTCCAGGAGGCCCAGTTGCAAAAATTCTTATGACTTGGTCTTACAAGTCCCAGAATATCAATTCTTCCAAGTTTATTGGCCAGGCAAGTCTCTAAGGCCAGCCCAGGCTCAAGGATAAAAGAATTAGTTTCTATCTTTCAGAGGGTGAAGTAGTAAGTGACCATTTTTAATCAACTACACTTGGTTGTATATCTGGGGGAAAAAAAATATGTTTAACTTCTTACTGACTGTTTCTTTCAGGTCTCACCACTATAGAGTTATAAATTGCTTGTGTGGAAAGACAACAAGGAAAACCTTTTTTTTTTTTTTCTTTCTTTTTTAAAATACATTTTATTATTGATTATTTACAGAGAGGAGGAGAGAGGGATAGAGAGCTAGAAATGTTGATGAGAGAGAAACATAGACCTGCTGCTTCTTGCACACCCTCTACCAGGGATGTGCCCGCAACCAGTGTACATGCCCTTGACCGATTGAACCCGGGACCTTTCAGTCCACAGACTGACGCTCTACCACTGAGCAAAACCGGTTTTAGCAAGAGGGAAAACCTTTCTTACAGAGTAGTGTCTAGAGGCAGTCAAGCAGAGGGATAACAAGGAGGCTAGATATGTGATGCTGGGAAAACCACTTAAACTATCCTGATATTTGATCTCCCTTTCTGGGGGAAAAAAAAAAAAAAAAAAAAAAAAAAAAAAATAAAACTAACACCTTCACAGAGTTCAAAAGCATTTTTTGTTGATGTTGTTTTAATTCTTTATTGTTGAAAGTATTGCATATGTCCCCTCCTTCCCTTGTCCTCTCCTGGTTAACCCCTGCCCCACAGCCCCAGATTTCACCCTCCCACCCCCCCCATTGTCCATGTCCATTTGTTATGCTTATATGCAGACAAGTTTTTTGGTTAATCTATTCCCCCCAATTCCCCCTACCCACCCTCTCCTGCCTTCCCTCTGAGGTTTTTTACTAGGTTCCAAAAGTGTTAATGCATGGAATAATCATACATATTATAAAATACATTTTAAAAAGCAGGCTTTTAACTCAAGAAAATAAGACACAATCAAGATGGGATGCAATACAATTTACACACAAAGAATTTAATATGGGATGTAGTGGCTGCCTTAAATGAGCATGAACCAAAGTCATGTTGTTTCAAAGGGGATAAAGAGTGTATCTGATTAAAACAGCAGAGAAACCTTTATTATTACTATTGTTCAATGATTTCACTATCTCAACCATGCAGGAACCTATGAGTATTATCCTATAAAGTTCAGGGAAGTAAATAAGTCTCTTTAGTCTAGCCAAAGCTGGAATTTTCTGGAATGATGTTGCACTGGGCAAAATAGTTTGGCTTCGGAAAATGCTTCTGGATAATTCAACACTGTTAATAGATTTGGTCTGTGTCTTTACTGCTAATAATAATATCTGCAACATAACCTGATGAAGAAAGCCAAGGTATGCAAGATCTCATCAGGAATGGGCTGCACCCATGGCCTCTGGGAATTTTCATCCTTTGGTTCAATGCCCTGTGCACCTATCTGGTAATCAAGAGCTCCAGCGCCTCAATCATCAACCAGTTCCATATGGCAAAGGAGTACTAAATACACCTTGCTGCAGTGAATTGACTCAGATGTGGTATTTTAATTGGCATTAAACAGAATTATTATTTAATTAAAGCAGAAGCTAATTAATTTTCTGAGTCATTATTTGTGCAAAAGGTGCTGGATTTCAGTCATAACCAATTTAGCTAAATAACATCAAATACTCAATTGGGTGCCTTCAGGAGGTCTATTTTTATCCAAATGGATACCTTTATTAGGAATAATTTAAGATAAGATATTTAGATTCATTAAATGTCACAGTGGGAGGGGAATTTACAGAATTCCTTCAGCTTGGACATTCAATAGATGAGAAAACTGAAACTCAGAGAGTAAGAAGTAGTCATACAAGATCACAGACCTACTTACGGCCAGGCCAGCCCTGGAAACAATGGCTCCTGACTCTCATTCCAGAGCTTATTCCACTCTGTTGCAAAATATGAACATTCTGGGAGAGGACCTATAGCATACCAACACTAGAAGCAACCTCACAAATTATTTATCCAGTAGCCCCATTATATTGGAAAAACTAGGACCAGTGAAGGAAAAGATTTGCCATGATCATAAACGGAGCCATGATAAGGGCCCAAATTTACATTATAATAAGCTGTCTACTATAGCATAGTCTTCTAAGGGTAATGCTCTTCAACCAACAGAATAAATAGCCCTGTTGTGTTGAAGAGCATTGATGTAACCTGTAGAAACATTTTTGTGATTACTGTACATTCCAAAATTAAGACTTTGGAAAAACCTCTCTTTTCAATGGGGAAATGAAAAATCAAGTGATGCATAAGGAAGACCCATCATCTTCCTTAGGTCTAGCATTCTGCCTCCTAAGATAAGCCTCCTTCTTTCAAAGATCAGTTTTTCCATGAAGACTTCCTAAGGCCTATGATCATTCTTCCCTCAGTAAGTGTTCTCTTGCATTTAGGTCCAGCCTGTATCTCATCACACAATTCTGAACCTGCTTGTAAATCTCGTGCATGTAATTCTCAGTAATTATTTTTGAAATTTTTCAAGGAGAGGGAGAGAATCTCAGCTTCCCTTTACTTTTAGCATAGTCTCTCAAGTATAGGGTATGTGAATGCACTCAGAACACACTCAGTATAAGCTCCCTTACAATGACTCCTAAATGACCCAAAAAGCAATAGATCAGCAAAGACTAGAGACCTAGAATGTGATGGCTACTTATTAAGCATGGGTTAGTTAAAAAAAAAAAATCAAAAAATCTCTAAAGTCAGAGGGAGAATAGTTTGAATCCAGACTCTTGTAATTACTGATTTCTGGCATTCTGAGTTGCAATTTCCTCATTTGAAAATAGTCATTATAATACTGACTTCACACATTGTTGTAAAGATGAAATGAGGTAAATGCATAAACAAACTACTTGCATAATGCCTGGCAAATAGTAGGGACCCAAGCAATAAATTCTAGTTTCCACATTGCCTCAGAGTATCCAGGAAAAGATACTTCTCAACCTCATTGTTAGAGGGCAAGGGCCCCAAGACTCCTGGTGTGAGTTTAGTTCTTCACAGGTAGAAAGAGCTATGCTTCTGTGAAGTCTCACTCTTTGTCTAAAATTTCCTCATCAATATGCAGGTTTTTTTTTTGTTTTTTTTGTTTTGTTTTTTGTTTTTTGTTTTTTGTAGGGACTGGCTCTTTCAAAGCCCATGTCTCAATTCTAAGTTAGATTGTCATTTTTCTTCTGACTATACTAAAAAGTTAACGGTGACCTACTGTTGAAAATTCCTAGGCATATTTCTATCTTTCACACAGAGGAATGCAGACCAGTGTACTGTGATGGCCAGAGTGAAGCCAGCAGTTTGTTTTTTAGCCTGAGTGCAGCTGGAGTGAAGAAAACTGCCCCTGACTTAAATGGTTGCCTTCATGCAGTACACACTTAGCGGTGAGTTATCAGCTATGCACAATCTCCAGCCATGCCCTGGGCAACAAAAGGCTGCTGCCAAGTTATTTATTCAGAAGCACGTGAGGGACTCTTCTGCACTACATATGAGGGTGAGATGTGGGTGGTTGGGTGTGTGGTAAAGAGAGGTAGGCAAAATCTGTCAGCGACTATTGCATCAAGAATTTTATGGGTTTTCCTACACCCATATCTCCCAAGTTTGGGACTGCTGAATTGCCTGGGCTTATTCAAAAATCAGCCTGAATCTGAAGGTCTCAGCCAAGGGCTTAAGGGACATCATAACAGCTGTGCCAGGGGAAACAGTCCTTAATGAACTTTGGGGATAACCCATGAGGAAACATGACTTTTCCTCAAGGCCTGAGGGTGATTACAAAATCCAGGAATGGGTGAGGGGGGCATGAAGAGTGAGCTGTGGATTGATCTAGAGACAAGTAAGGGAAAGGCTGAAACAAATAAATAACAACCTTGGGGAAGAGTTTAACTCCTCTGGCACGGGCTTTGTGAAGCAGGCACGAAAAAGGTTATTCCCCTGGGATGAGGATGTAAACTTCTATGTCCCAGAGCAGCTGTACCAGGAAGAGTTCCCATAGATGAGGCAAGGCCAGGACACACTGTTTCCTGTAAGGTGAGGCAGCCCTCCCTGATCTAGAGTGAGATCTCTCTTGCTCTGCTAAGCACCCACAATTAAAAGGATGAATCAATTCTTTCCCAAGAAACCAAGAAAGGTTCACTGAAACAGCAAAATAAAGTAGAAAATGTATGAGTTTGAGAATAAGAAAGGATGCATTTTGAATCTCAGTTCCTCTCTAATGAGTGAATGACTTTAAGGGAGTCCCTTGATCCTTAGCCTCCATTTTCTCAGCTGTAAATGAAAGAGAGTGATACCTACCACAGTGTGTTGTTGTCAGGATTAAATTAGATCATTTTATATAATTAAAGCTTAATATTCTAAGTGTGTGGTATTTCAGTGGTCCATTCAACCAATAAAAGCATAATATGCTAATGACATGCAAATGTCTCTCAACTGCTCACTATGATGTGCAGTGACCACCAGGGGGGCAAATGCTCTGTCCAGTAGGGTCTGGCTGATTGGGACTGATCAAGGTAGGCCAGATACACCCTGGAGCCCTCCAGAAGTCCCTTCCCGGCTGGCCAACCTCCTGCATCCCTCCCCAGACACTATTGTGCACCAGTGGGACCCTTCAGCCTGGCCTGCATCCTCTCACAATCCGGACTGAGGCACCTCCCTCCCCCAAATGTGGGAATTTTATGCACCAGGCCCCTAGTATATATATAGACACTCTAGAAAGCACTGATAATGAAAGAGATTAGTTAGCCAATTTCTTTTTTTACTTTTTTCAGTGTTTATAAATATTGGATGAGAACTGAATCAAAGGAAGAGGGGAAGTAAAGATATCTAAGTTACAAATAAATGAAAAGAATTTCCCAAGAAATGCTTAACTTTTCTTTCCACTGGATCAAAGAAAATGTTGGATGGAATTAACAACTTATCAATTTTTTCCTTTATGTCAGGTGTTTTGTATGTATTATCTCATTTGGTCCTCATGCAAAAAAAAAAAAAATTCCTTTCAAGTATATGCATTCATTTCCATTTTATAGATGAGGAAACTGATCTTCAACGAACTTCAAAGAAGTTCAGTCATTTACCCATAGCAAGTGGAGAAGCTATGACACCTAGGTGTCATAGATTCGCTATGCTGCCTTAAGCAGTTCACGGATCCTTTTGGATGACAAAGCAAACATATATAATGTAATGGTCTAAGAAATTGCAAAGAAATGGGTAGCAGGAGTCTGGTTCAAGAGGTCTTTCTGGAGAAAATTTAAGGTGGGTCTTGAAGAGTATATAGGTCCTATATTATACTATAGGATTTGGGCCAGTACAAAAAGAACAGGAATATATTCCCAATCTGGGAAAAAGAATATACAAATGCTCAGGAATCGTAAGACACAGAGAATGTTCAGGTGGTTGTGTTTGAATGCCTACTAAATATTTCAATTCCTAAAGTAACTTTCCTAATGGCTTTAAAAGTCCTTAGTCCCTTTTCTGGTTTTCTGAGAGAAAAAAAATGTCAGATCACATGTAGAACAACAAACTCTAAGTTCTCAGAGATCAATGGGTAGGTGACTACAAACCATGATGCTTGAACAATCTAAGGAATTGTGAGGAACTCCTATGGAGGCTGCCTTGAGAAGCCTTAGGAAGAAGAGAGACCCCATACCTACTGCATTTCAATACAGTTTTAAAGCTAACTTATTTTAATTATTTATTACTTCTGGATAATATTTTAAATTTTAAAACTTCTGATCTAAATATAAATTTCTACCTTTTGTAGAAGATAAAAAGAAGCCCTGATAGGAAGTAATTTGCTTAAATTCATAAAACTGTTTGTGGAAAGCACAAACTAAAAGTCTAGGTAGGACCTTTCCTCCTACTTAATCAAACTTGTCTTGAGACTACAGGAAACTAATATCTCAAGGTATCATCTCCTTTCAAGGTCAGTTTTTATATTTAAAGGACCTACTGATCTGGGATGTTCATCAGATGCTTGCATTTCTAGCTATGGACTCTCATCTTCAACTTTTCTGCTGCTGTGGTGTCTTATTATATTGTTAGATGGCTCCTATTATTTATAAAGTGCTTCCTCATATTGAACCTTATTTTGCATAGCAACAAAAAGAACTAAAGGAGATGGGTGTAAAAAGGGTAACATGAAATTGAAATTTTCAAAATAGTAATCTGGCCAACTGTTTTTTGTTTTTTTGTTTTTTTTTTTTTTTAACTGTTTTTGATGAATCAAACTGATTCATCAACTCCTTTAAGCTACCAGAACTTGAAGGTCTTATTTCTTACCTGCTATCTAATTTTCACTCCATCTGAATTAATTATAATAATACTAACACTGTAACCATCTGAAAATTATTTTATGTCCCATGAGTATCATCTGCTCTCTAAATACAATAGATTTGTGACTTAAATTCTTTCTTTGAGAGAAAATATCAAGATATCTCATTTCAGGAAATTTGCTTGCTATCTTAAAATAGTTTAAAGGTTATTAAGGGTAAGGATTAAAATGTAGCCCCAAGAGATAGGATTAATCATTTTATTAGGTAGAAGCAGCAGCAGTGCATATTGTACTTTAATATAAAGAGAAGAACTCAATTAGATTTAGTGCTATCTGTAAGTACAGCTGGTTGTGAAGAGCTCAGCTTCCTATCAAAGAGAATGGACAGGCAAAAGCTGGATTTTACTTCAAATGGGTATGGAAGCCGAAGCTGGTTTGGCTCAATGGTAGAGCATCCATCTGCGGACTGAAAGGTCCCAGGTTTGATTCCAGTCAAGGGCATGTACATTGGTTGTGGGCACATCCCCGGTAGGGGGTGTGCAAGAGGCAACTAGTCGATGTTTCTCTCTCATCGATGTTTCTAGCTCTCTATCTCTCTCCCTTCCTCTCTGTAAAAAATCAATAAAATATATATTTTTTAAATAAATAAATAAAAGAATCAACAAAATATATTAAAAAATAAAAAAATAAAAATAAATGTGTCAAATGGGTATGGAAGATTCTGCATCAAAATTAAAAAAAAGAAGTTTGATAAATTTTCCTATGATATATTTATTAATCTGTTATTTCAGAACTCTGTAAGAGCAGAATATCTAGAAAGAGAAAAAGAATGCCTTCATATATTTAATATTAATGAACATACACTCCCTACCTTTTAAGTCCCATGCTATCATGGTAGCAAAATTCTAAGATCAAAACAATCCCTGATATATTCTATCTGAAGAGTTACAGGCAAAATGTCTAGTCTTGCCATACCAGCAATGGAGTAATCTGTAATTCCAAATAAAGTACTTAGAGTTCCTCTTTCTACCTTCCCAAATGCCTGGAGCTGGCAGAGTGGCAGAAACACCTGCGTGGGAGAAAGCTGAGTTTGATACTTCACAACACTTCATGTGGATTTGTTTTTCAGTAATGTAATGCTACACAAATTTTCTCTTACTCAATATATGTCTAAAGTGAGTGGTCAAGAAACTATAGCCCTCATAGGAACTCAGAGGTAAAGACTGATAGAGGTTAAATTTTGGTACTTACTTCATGATTGCAGAGGCAAGAGAAAAAGAACATGGGAATCATATCCTGACTGTTGAAATTTGAGACGACAGCAGAGGTGTCACACCACTTAGTTTTATAATTCTAAGTGTTTTTGTTTTATTTAAATTAGTAAATATTATTTATATTTCAAGATAAAATATTATCAAAGAAATGTTTTCTTTTGATTCAGAATCATAAAATCAGTCAGAATTACATTTGCTATTCTCCCAACTCTCAAAGATGCCGGGAAGACAGTTAATTTTCTCCATATGTTTTCAGTTATGGATTTTGAATCCTAGAAGGTTAGATATGGAAGGGTTTTTATGAAGTCATCAATCCTCTAGTCATATAAGTGTGGAAACTGAGACTCAGCAATAAGACTGCTGAAGAGTCTGGGAATCAGCAATGAAGCCTTCTGAGATATAGACCATGCAATGTTCTTCCCCATGCTCTTTCTAAAACATTTGTTCCCCTATCCTGCACCATTGGCAGGTGTGGTTATAGAATGTATATTACCCAGTGCATAAATGTAAGAAATAAATGTGATCAGTCAGGCAAGCCACAAATATGAATAGTTATCCACCAGGCCTTCTTTTAGGGTTGGGATAAATAGCTAAAAAAGAAAAGGACATCAGACACTTGAACAGAAAGGAGATATGACCATTAATGTAGAAGAGATCAGAAAATAAAGTGAAGGTTAGAAGACAAGCTTACAAAACCACAGGAAAACTGGGATCAGTTATATTGACTGTGTGTGTCAATGGTAGCTGTGCACAATAGTATTTTTCCATGTGCATACATACAGTTTAATTGGAACATTGTCACTGAGCTGAATGACACATGGTAGCATGCTTCGCATGCTTATGAGCTATTGTCAATGCTGCCAACTTGATTATAAAGGAGCTTTGTTCCAAAGGCTTTGTTAATTGAGGTATCACTGCAGTGTTACAGATGGCTTATAAAAGATGCCGATGAAATTGGAAAGTAGAGTACTGAGATAACTGGTTCATCACCCACCAAGCTCTCCAAATCTCACAGCTGGGGTCATTAAACTCCATCTGTGTGGTAAGCACTGTCCTAAAGATTGGAGCCGAAATCCATTTACTTACAGACTTATTTATTTATGTATTCATTCATTCATCTGTCCATTCATTCAGCAAGCACAAGCATATTTATGCTAGAAACTCAGCTGCATCTACTAGCAGTAAGGACAGTCTTATAAAGATATGTAATAATTTTGACCCATTCCCCTTCCATATAATATTCCTGTTAGCAATACATTGATATTGTGATGCCAGTCTATCTATATACTTTATCAGATTAGTGCACATACATATGGTAAAATCTCCTCAAGGTCTTTAGATATCATTATTAATGATTAATTGCATAAAGTAAATATGGATTTACATCCACTATTTATACTTTATTGATATTCTAAAGGTATAAAAGTGAAAATATAATAAAAGGATAGCAGGAGCCTATATTATCCTTCAGATTTTGAAAAATGTTTGCCTATTGTCATCTGACTTCAATTAAAAAAATGTATATATTTATTCTTTTTTTTGTAATGACACCACCTTGGCTTTTAAGGTAGATTGTAATAAACTACTTTAGCCCTTTAGATTAAAAAAATTCTTTATAAAGTATTTGGCATAAATATTTTATTTAAAATATTTATATTATGCAAAGTTATATTTTTGTGTAAGTAGCATATATGTTCTCTCCTTTTTGATAATGGGATTTATGTATTGTATAATGTTTTCTTTTTTGTGTAGACTGCCTGGAAACCCAGATCCAAATATGATGCTTATTCACAAAACCATATCAACCCTTCTAGTTTATAACTTTGCTTACGTCATTTTTGCTTGATACTGGTATTTTTCTATTTAGTTAACAAATTTTGCATGTGGCCTTATTTTCTTAAACCATTTCAAAGCCTAATTAAATTGAAATTAAGTTAAATAATATGTAGGTTATAATATAAACATTTGTTTGCATATTTAAAGTTGTCTAATAAACTTTAGATTTTCATCATGATAGAGTAGTTTGTAATGTATTAAAGACAAATGTAACTATTAAAATATGTATATTTTTATATTTATAAATAAAATGTGTATTTGAAAGCATTTAAAAGCAAATAATGCAGACAAGATCTGAGAGCTATAAACCCTAAAAGATAAAACACAAATATGAAGCTTCACATGCACCTGGCATTTTCCCTGAAAGAACTTTCTAATTTGCATGGCAGGGCAGCAAGGCATGGGTGGTGATGAGTCCAAGCAGAAAGCAATAGCCCAAGTAGAGGATCCAGAAATTAGAGTTTGTGACTACCAGTATGTCTAGAGTTTAAGATAAAACATCATAGATAAGTTGAATACTCTATAAGTGGGCTTTAACATGTATTATAAATATTTTGTTGGATTTGTTGACCAACTCAAAAGTTGCATATGTAAAGAATTAAAAATCCAGAAGAAAGCAATAGCTTCAACTATAGATCTGCTCAAAAATCTAAATAATCATGAACTATTGAAAACAGAGATTACATCTCAAATCCTACCAAGGTGGAAGAACCTTGGTAAATACTCAGATTTCTAAGAGTCCAGAAAAGACTATCACTAAGAGAAGGGACTATGTATTAAGAGTAAGGGCTATGTTTCCAAAGTATGGGCAAAGCTGAAACACCTGACCTAACAAAGTCCAAAATCAGTCCTTAATAGGATCAAGGTGGTGTGCACATAATTCATCTTCCTGGTTGAGAAAATCATAATTCTTTTTGAAGGAATATAACATTAACTAGAATCTCTAATTGTTTCACCAAAAATATCTGACATGAAACTAAAAATTATAAAATATGGTAAAAACAGAATCAAATAACCAAAATGTTAAAAAACAAACAAAAAAAAAAACAACCCACAAAGTATATCATTGAAGCAGGGCTATAATGGACTTATTAGATAGAGAATTATATTTAACTGGATTTTTACCAGTAACTTAAAATTTATAAAAAGTTAAATAGAAATTGTAGACTTATAAAATACTAAACTGAACTTACAAATTCAATAGATAGGATTGGTAGTAGATTAAAGGCAAAACAACAGAAGGAAGTGAACTACATGACAGGTCAATGTAAGATATCCAGATAGAAGCACCAAAAGAAAATAATATATATAATAAAGAAAAGCACATAAGAAATGCATGAGACACAATTAAAAAAAAATTATAGATAATTGGAATGAAGAAGAGAAGAGGGTTGATGGGGGTTAGGGGGGAAGAGAAAGAGAAGGAAACATAAGTAGTATCAGAAAAATTTCTGGTTTTCTTTCAAAACAGGTGAAAGATATGAAACCACAGATGTAATAAGTTCTATGAACCTCAATCTGAATGAAGTAAAAATTAGTAATGTCTAATGTATATTTGAGTAACCCCAGGCTCGTTTTATCTACATTTATTTCCACGCTATGAAACATTACATAGCACCTTGAGATCAGGATATAAGCCTGGCTAATAAATAGCTGTGGCAATACTACTAGTAAATCACCATGTCTACTAAAATGTTGTCTATTGAAAACTAGATTATCGAAACTAAAATAGAATTCCAGAGCCTACAGAAAATGCTGGTCTGTGGTCTGAGATATATAAAGTCAACAAAACCTAGAAGACTTTATCCAGGATAAAGCATCCATCTGAATAGTCTAGACAGAGGTAGAAATGAGACTCATATAGTTACTGAATCTAAGGGATGGAACTTTGAAGTCCCATACTGGGCAATCTCTTGGGAGCCACCAATAGAAGGCAGATCCTTTAGAGTTTTCTAAGGTCCTAAGGCATAACTGCTAAGATCATAGTATCATGACCCAGATCACATCAAAGCAGAAACTGAAGAGTTTAAACAGATTTGGATAATACCCAATCTTATCTTTGAGTCCCTCTAGCTCTCTGACCTTCTTTCATCTGTTCAATCTTCAAATTTGGTACATGCTTCAACATTATATTCACCCTTCCGTATCTCAGTCTTTCTCTTCCTACCTTTATGTCAATCTTTGCATGAATAATTGTCTTCTTATTCTAATTCCATTTTCCTAGTCTTTGTTCTTAGAATTTGGCTACTTGCTTAACTTTTGGTCAATTTCCTTCTGTACCAACCACTTCACAACATCAATCTCATATTTGTATCTATCTGGGCCTTGAAAAGTAATTGATAATATATAATTTAAGTCTATATCTACTCACTGGATGCACCAATTCCCACAATTTACTAGGGCATTGAATTTACAATCACAGCCAGACTTTTCACAGGTTCTCTGTTCTTCCTAACCTCATTCTGAAAGTGAAGTATTCCGAGAAAATAATGAATTAATTGTTTCCCTTTAGAAGTGAAAAATAAACCTAAAAAGGATAATAATAGTAATAGCCAAACAACAATAACACCAGTAGTGAGAGCAAGATTCAATGAGTTCTGGCAGCTACTTTCTTATGAGTGTTTTTGGGGCTGCCAGGAAAGTTTCCTATCTCTAGAAAAGGGCAAGCCATTGTCAATCTCTTTTGTGGGTGGCTTTGTCATTGTCTGGGTAAAATACTAGGTTTGAAAAGCATTTAACAAACTTTGTACTTAATTTGTTCTTTCCTCTTTGTCTTTTGAACAGATTTATTTTCCTTTACAATGACTCAAACATTTTTACATCATGTATACACATAAGCTTTGGGGGATATTTCCTGCTACTACTGTTGAAATGGGACTTTTTCTTATTTTCCATACAAACAGATAAGATACCATTCTGAAAACACATATGGAGAAGTTGTAGCATGTCAAAAAGATAAAAACAATTCATTTGGGTTGTAAAACCTTGTTTGAGAATTAAATTTGCTATTTACTCTAGTATTGGATAAAGTGTTTAGGAAACTCCAAATCCCAGAAGAGTTTGGTAATACTTGTTTAATTGAATAAATACAAATAACCTACTTAGTACTATTGGAGGAAGTGGTAGACAAAATGAAAGATGATTTCATGGTTTCTAATTCCATTTCTACCACTAATTTTCCATGCAACTTGAGCTAATACATTTAACCCCCACAGGCTTCATGATTTTTATTTTTTTTATTTTTTATAAAATGAGGAAATGGCCTGGGTTAAAAATGAATATTTATCTGAAACCAGTTTGGCTCAGTGGATAGAGCGTCAGCCTGCGTATTGAAGGGTCCGGGGTTCGATTCCGGTCAAGGGCATGTATCAATACCTTGATTGCAGGCACATCCCCAGTGGGGGGCGTGCAGGAGGCAGCTGATCGATGACTCTCTCATGGATGTTTCTGACTCTCTATTTCTCTCCCTTCCTCTTTGTAAAAAATCAATAAAATATATTTTAAAAAATGAATATTTATTGGAAACTTGCTACATGTCAGATACCATTCTACATGTATAATTCTTTATAGTACTAATCCTAAATGAATACAGCTCTGTTATTGTGCTTATTTAACAACCAAAGCATCAAGGCACATAAAGTGTAAGTAATTTTCCCAAGATCTGACTACCAGTAAGTAGCAGAAGTGTGGGACAAATCAGGCAGACCAGCTCCCAAATCCATTCTTTTAGTTATTATACTCTATCACCTCTTTATTTTGTTTCCCCTGATTTAGATGTTCTCTAAGGCCTTTATTCTAATGAATGTCAGACCTAGGATTACTAAAACTACTATCAGGATGATACCCTTTTAAATGAATAAACTTGCCTTTTGGGGCCTTTTCAAAGATAGGTCCAATTGCAAGATATGGCAATACATGTTAGTACTTAATCTTTCTATCAGCTTTGACTAAATACTTTTGAGATCAACACAAATGTGTATATTTTTTTTATATCAGCACATATATAAATTCAAGTGATCATTAGGAAACTTACATGCCAGCTGTAGCTGTCTTTGCTATATGGAGTACCTAACTGAATCTCTAATTACAATAACATGTGCTCAATTTTAATGTTCTACTTGTGATTTGAGGTTTGGACTAGATGTTCAGTAAAAAGTTGTGCTTTGCTTTCTGCCTGGAAAGTCAATACTCATTTTTGATCCCCTGCTTGATGTTTTAAACCTTTTTTTTCTTTTTAATGACTTTGCTCTTGGATTTGAAATTGAGTCTTGACAATAGCTGGAATTTATGTTTTTTTGAAAGTCAGAATTTTTTTGAGAAGGGAAGAAGAGAATTTCTAAATTGTTTTTTTTTTTTCTTTTAGCACCCTAGGAAAAGGCACATACACTCATTTATTTGTTTATTTACTAGATGCATGGTGCACAAAATTGCACTGAGGGGGGTGTCCCTCAGCCCAGCCTGTACCTTGTCCAATCTGGAATATCCCTCTCACAATCCAGGAATGCTGGCTCCCAACTGCTCCCCTGTCTGCCAGCCTGATCACCCCCTAACCACTCCCCTGCCAGCCTGATTGACTCCTAATTGCTCCCCTGCCAGCCCAATTGCCTCCTAGGCCTGGTCACCCCTAACTTTCCTCCCTTGCCAGCCTGGTAGGCCCTAACTTCCCTCCCCTGCTGGCCTGGTCACCCCTTACTTTTCTCTTCTACCAGCCTGGTCAACCCAAACTACCCTCCCCTGGAGGCCTGATCATTCCCAACTAAACTCCCTTGCTGGCCCAGTCACCGCTAACTTCCTTCTGCTCTCAGAATGATCCTCTCCAACTGCCTCCTCCTGCCAGTCTAGTTGCTAGTTGCCCCTAATTGCCCTCCCCTGCTGGTTGGTCTCCTCTAACTCCCCTCCTTCTCCTGCAGGCCTGGTTGCCCCCAACTGCCCTCCCTGCTGGCCCGAACACCCACAACTACCCTCCACTGCTGGCCATCTTGTGGTGGCCATCTTTGATCACATGGAATGACCATCTTGTGCAAGGACATGAGTGTCAACTTGCATATTACCTCTTTATTATATAGGATTTTCTGAAATGCCCAAATATGGTTTCCAGAGAGTAGTCCCTCACATGTCTCACATGTTTGGTTGGGGTGAACTTAGACACCAGGGACCACTAGTTTTCATGGAGTCTCCTGTGCTGGGATTGGACTGCTATGTATCACCTTGAGCCTCCTGGATACTTAAGCTCCTAATTTGCTGATTGCTTTTAAAACCATTAAAATGTTTAAAGCAAAAGGATTTATTAAAAAATCCTGAATTGTACCTCTTTGAGTAAGAACCCTTATTCTATTAGATGACTATCCTATCTTTAGATATTGAGCAAGTAGTGAGGAATTTTGGTTGAATAGCTTTGTTTTTCTTCATTCATGAGTAGGTCTCATAGATGAAGAGGGCATTGTGTTCCAAATTATATTCTTTTTCTGAAAATGCAAAGATCTATTTTTACATTCAATAGCATTCTGATAAATGATTAAAACCTGACTCTCAGAGAAGCAGGAGGACCTCTGATTTGCTATGTGTGTGTGTGTCAATTTCATACTCTCATCATAGTCAACTTCAAGCTACCGCATGAGTCACTGAGCAGAAAGAGTTGCCTACAGTTTGCTTTTGTGCGGCAGTGTGAGCTGGCTCCAGCACACCCCATCTACTCCAATGGGAATTCAAATATCACTTTTAAATGATGCATGCTAGTAATGTATTTTAAACAGTGGGAACTTTTATCTACAGGTGTGGGATTAAGCCTTATTCTGCCACTGACTAACACTGTCACCTCTGAAAAACTGAACTCTCTAAATTTCTCCTCTCCACAAAAAAAAAAAAGATGAGGACAATACACAGCTTTCTTGGAAGGTTTTCAGAAGGAGCTCAGGGAATGCTAAAATGATACCAGTGGAGGTCAATAAAGTAAAGAAAAATAATATATAAATAAAAAATGAAATGGCTAAATTTTAAATTATTTTTAAGGGGAGCAGAGTAGATACAGGAAAAGACATGTGGATAGGAAGTCACATATTATCATGACATACAAAGACCTGGCCAAAGAGCACATAATAACAGTAGAAAGAAATTATTAATGGCAGGAACAAGCTCAGACACTCAGACTTGCTGAAGTGAACAGTGGAGCACAGGCATCTTTCTGGTCTATTCAAATGTACCGTTGAAAGGAGAGTCCACAAGGCCAAGAAAAAAAAGGGGGCGCTCAGAGCAAGCCTGCCATGAAATCCCTCAGATCTTTTTATTTTTATGGGTGGGAGTTGTGAAATGCTTTTTGCATCTATAATTAGGGAATGAAGTGGAGCAGATGGCTACAGCGCAGTTATAATTAAAGTATAATGCACAGTAAAATCACCTTGTGCAGCCAGCTATGCATCCGTGCCAAAAAATATTTATTCTCTTTCGCTATGCTTTTCAACCTCTACTTTGGGCTGTGGGGGAATGGCTGTTTCAGCATAACACTGATTTCACACACTCTTTTAGGTACCAGAAGTTCCAGTCACCAATTCTGGAATGCCCTGTATTCAATTATATTGCTTATAGAATCTTCTATTTAATAATGAACATGTTATTGTTAAAATACAGGCACATGCTTCTATTTAATAGCACATTGCTATTGTGTTGCAATACCCTCCTATGTTAAGAATTCATTTATATACTTTTCAGCTGCACCAGTAATAGGCTCTGAAGAATAAACATATGATGGGAGGGCGGGGGTGAACAAGGAGAGAGAGTCTTTACCCAGGCTTAGTTACTAGGAATATAAAAAACTTGAAACCAGTTATATAGGAATTAGGAGTACAGGTCCATGTGCTGACTTCTGAAATGTTACCTGTGTATTTCTCTTTCTTTCTAGATGAGCAGTAAAGCAGCAGTGGAACCAGCACTGGGTTAGAAGCAGATGGCTGTAGTGCTAAGCCAGCTAAGCTTCTGACTGCCTGTGTATTGCCTGAACAGTCACTACTTTTCTCTTGGCCTCTCTCTTTTCTCACCTATAAGGTATAGAAGGTGAACTACATAATCTTTGGGGTCCTTACAGTTTATGCTGTCTTTTGTTTTCCCCTTAAGTTTATAATAAGAACTATTTCCTCTATAGTAAACATTCCACCACTAATTCTAATTGTTATTGAGAAAAGCAGGGCAAGGCAAGGGTTTTTCCTTTCAGAATTTTTGTTTTTGTTTGTTTTTGTTGTTTGTTGGATTGACAAACAAAGTAAGAGCTTGGTGGTGGCTGGTTCAAACTAATGTCTGCTTTTCTTTTGCCAGGAGCCCTTGGACACCCCATGGAAGCCACAGACAGTCACTTGGGGAGGGGGGGTTTATACTGTAGTCATTACTGTCTTCATGGACAACTCACACTCCTGAAGTCCCAGAACTTTTACCTCCTGTCTTCTGATTTATTTACACATTTTACCTACATGTTTTCCCTTTAAACAGTACATTATTCTTCCTTACTGTAACAAATGTATAATATTATTCAATGACCCCAGGCTCCAGCCCTCATCTGGAAAAGAAGATGATTTCCTTTTCATTTTCCCATCAGAAAAATGAGATGAAAAGAAACAAGAGACAAAACAAACAGAAATCTATCTTTCTCTTTCTAAGATCGGCCCCAACTGTTAACTTTCTAACCAAGACCCTACATATATCATGTCTTAAACTAAACAGTCAGCTACTGAATAAATAGATTAATAGAGCACTTGAAGAAATAAATGTATTTTCATTAACATGGAATTAGTAGAAAAGACACAATCATTTGTGCAAATGCTTTGGAGCCAGAGTCCTGTCTGAATTTCAAATATGCCACTTCATTGTGATGTGATCTTAAACAAATTCTTTCCCTCCTTTGACCTTTTTTTTTCTTTCTTTCATCTATAAACAGAAAAAAAAAATAAACACGAGATTGTAAGATGAAGGAAAGAATGAGAAGTGGTAAATATAATGTTTGGCAGACAGCTACTCATCAAATTCTATCTACTATCAGCTCTCATCTATCTGTTTAGCCCCCCTGCCTTTACTCATGCAGTCAAATTGAGATACTTCTTGGTAAAAATTTAAAAGTAGAATTAGGATGATAATTCTTCACACAAATTTGAATAGATAAAGAAAAAACCTTGGCCTCTGCAAATTTCCTTTCTTGGATGTTTAGCTGAAGATAATCTCTAGGGAAATGCAAACAAGGTCTTGGCTAAAAGCATGGTGGAATAGGATTTCTAGTTTACCAAGGATGCCAAATTTAACTGGAGTTAGCAAGGTTTAGATTGCTTATGAAGAAAAAAAATGGCATTAAGTTTGGGAAATGAGTCATCTAATTCACCTATGTTACTTCCAACACCAAAAACATATGAAAAAAGGTGAAAAAAAACTTACCTTGGTAGTCTGTAAACCTATTTGCAAAGCTTCCACATTAATATCTTATTTGAGCCTTTAAAAATCTTAGGTTATAGATAGATCAGAAGTTCATTTTACATATTTTATTTATCTGAAAAGCAAAGAAAATAAGATCTTTTCCTAAGCTACCCAAGAAGTGAGCAGAAGGGCTTTTCCTAATATCCTATTTCTCTCTCTACTGCACCATACAGGTGAACAAGATCTAATGTTGCATCTTTTCCCAAGTGACACCTATGCAGGATCCCAGAATTCTAGAAGCTTGTTTCTCTTCTATTGGTATCACTTGTTTTCCTGAAACAACATGGAATGGAAAGCCCCTCTTGGGAGTTCCATTTCCTACGAATAAAGTGAAAACAAATATGCCTGCCTTGCCTACTGATATTAAAGCTAAAAAGGAAGCTCAAGCTCCTAATGTTAAGCCACTGCTCATTTCAAGTCAACAGTCTTTTATTCAAATTTGACAAAAAATTTTATATCATTAGTCATTATTTTTATCAGAAGTATGTTTCTGTCAAAACTGTGTCTATGCCATGTAGGGAAAATACAAGAGAATCTGAGTTATTCTTCAAAGCATGAAAGCCAGATACAACATGGAGTCCTGTGGGACATGAGCTATTTGTGCCCCTGCAGTAATATGTTTGCTTTTAACTAAAGAATTTACTTGTATTATGCCATAATATGCATAATTGTCTCCATGCTAAATGGAGACAGGGAACAGTGTCTGATCTCCAGAAATCCAGTATAGATACTGGTACCTAATATCCGGTCAATAAATATTTGTTCAATAAAATAAACATTAAAAACTCTCAAAGCTTTGTTCTTTATTATGATGGGTTAGAAAATAGATAAAATCTCATTAAAAACTAATAATTATATTAGAAAAAATAAATCTTATGCACATCATTGAGTTAGAGAAAGTGCCAAAACAAAACAAAAAAACAAAAACAAAAACCTTCTCTAGACAAAGCAATAAGTGAAGGTAGGAACCCAGAAGTGTGATGGAGGGTCAAAGGAAAATAAACACTCTGGGGTGTTTATTGACCAGTTTTGAAACTTGAGTTTTGGTTTTCATAGTTTCAAAGGACATAAAGAATATGAGATAAAATACTGTGTTTCCTTGAAAATAAGACATCCTCCGAAGATAAGACCTACAATACTTACAGGTTTCCTTCTGAGTGAAATATAAGGCATCACTCCAAAAATAAGGCCCCCCTAGGCTAAACATGAGAGATTTGGTCCACTGATTCTGAAAGAAATGGAGTCACAAGAAATTCACCAGGAAATTCAGGAATTAGATTGTTATGATGATGTTCCAGAAGATGATGACATGATTGTCATTGAATAAATGAGTAAATTCTTGATACTGTAGGATTCACAGTTTGTCTGGTTTGTGTTGACAACTACCGTACTAAAGTACCATATACAGGTAATAAATTTCCTTTATTTTCATTTAACAATAAATGTGTACCATATTCTTCTTCATGGAAAAATAAGACATCCCCTGAAAATAAGACCTAGCGCATCTTTAGGAACAAAAATTAATATAAGACACTGTCTTATTTTTGGGGAAACAGGGTAGCTACCCACCTAAGGAGTCTACAAAGATATTCTGAAATTCATTGAGAGTTCCATGGACTATACACAAGTACAAAATATTAAAACAAAAATAAACATATTCCCTCTCACCCAGATGACATTAAGAAAAATCAAAGGTCACAAACCTCAGTACAGAGATGAGGAAGAAAACATCACTAATCATAATTTAAAATCTTAGGCTATTTCCTAGAAACTTTTCAACCTAATTTGACACCACCTTATCAATCCCAACATGTCAAGATAAAAACTTAATTATGAATTGACTGGAATTCACCATCATTCAAGACCTCAAAAAATGTCATAAATGATACTCAATAAAATGAACAATTCACACATATATATAGGACAGAGTGATGATTGCCACAGGGGTGGAAGCTTGGTGAGGGTTGGGTGGAAAAAGTGTAGATATTAAGAAGTACAAATTGGTAGTTACAGAATAGTTATGGGTATGCAAAGCACAGCATAGTAAATACAGTAAATAATATTGTAATAACTACGTATGGCTTCAGGTGAGACCTTGAAATATTAAGAGGATCACTTTGTAAAGTATATAATTGTCTTATCACTATTCTGTACACCTGAAACTAATACAAAATAATATTGAATGTAAACTATAATTGAGAAATAAAATTTCTTAAAAATCTTGGTATTCATACATTTGCATGATAGTTTCCCCTTGAGTGAGAGGGTGGATGTGGTAATGTTCTAATAAATAGAATATGACAAAAGTGACAAAATGTTATTTCCATGATTATGTATGCTTGTGTCTCTGGCCAGCATTTTCTCACTCATGTGTGTTGGACTTACTAGCTTTGATGAAGTAAGATATGATGTTTAAGAGGCTCATGTGGCAAGGAACTGAGTGTGACCTACCATCAGTGAGAAACTGAGGCCCTTAATCCAATAGCCTTCAAGGAACTGATCCAGAAAACAGACACAGCAGTAAAGCCTTGAGATATATCGATATTATAGATACAGCCTGACTGATTGTTTGATGCAACCTTATTGAGTCTCTAAAGCAGGGAACCCAGTGAGGTTGTGCCTGGATTTCTGATGCACAGAGACAGGGAATTAATAAATGTGTGTTGTTTTAAGTTGCAAGATTTTCAGGTAATTGTTATGTGATAGATAATAAATATATTACTAACAAATAAAAGACAATCATGAAAAATACGTAAATACATGCTGTATAAAAAAACCTGTATACAGCAACCACATATTTTTAGAGAAATACCAAATAAATATTTCTACAAATTAAAAAAATAATAATGAAAACATAAAATAATGCAGGAAGTGGGCTTTGCAGTAGATTGACACAGTAGATGGGAGAATTAAAAAAGAAGGTAAGCTTGAAGAAATGACCCAAAATGCAACTTAGAGAGACAGAAGTGAAAAAAGGAGGTATTAAAAGGAGAAATTAAAAAATATACTGGGTGATAATTTTCCAGAAATGATGAAAGACACCAACCAAAGTTTTGAAAAGAACATTAGTGGAAAAACTAGTGAATCTGTCTAGAGTCTGTAGTTTAGTTATTTTTTTTTAAATCTTGGCAAATGCACAATAGTTTTGTAAGATATTAACATTTGGAGAAACTGGGTGAAGGGTATATGGCAGTGGTTCTCAACCTTTCTAATGCCATGACCCTTTAATATAGTTTCTCATGTTGTGGTGACCTCCAGCCATAAAATTATTTTTGTTGCTACTTCATAACTGTAATTTTGTTACTGTTATGAATCATAATGTGAATATGTGTTTTCTGATGGTCTTAGGTTCTACAGCAGGGTCGCCTAAGACCATCAGAAAACACGAATATTTATATTAACGAATATTTAATTCATTAACAGTAGCAAAATTATATTGATAGTTATGAAGTAGCAACAAAAATAATTTTATGGTGGTGATATTAGAAAGGTTGAGAACCACTGGTATATGGAAACTTCTTTGCTGTCTTTACAACATTTCTGTAAATAAAAAGTGTTTCAAAATAAAAAGTTTGTTTTAAAAAGTTCACTTAATAACAAAATGGTTATTTGTTTGAAGATATTCATCTGTTTTTACAGATAATTTTTCCAATTGTGAAAATTGACATAAATGTTCATAACTTTATTATAGTAAAGTGGTTAAGTAGGAGCATTTATTTCAAGACAGTAGACATGAAGTACTAGTTTAGAATGATAATTATGACCATCATGAGTATATTAAAATTAAAGAATTTATAATAATTGTGTGCCTCATTATGAATATCTATATATTCAAAAAGTCTTATACATATATAAATTTGTATGCCTTTAAAGAAAGTTTAGAAGGAAATACCAAAACATAAAAAAGTAGATAACAGGTTTATAATTTTTTCACTTTAATGTATTTATAGAGTTTTTCAGATGAATATAAAATATTTTTGGATACATATCAAGTCTCTCTAACTCTTGATTCTCATACTTTATTACAGGCATTTGGTGGTAAAATTTAATGAAAGACTAGCAAACATAACTCAAAACACCATTTGACATCAAGAAAGTACAGTAGATTTGGGAGAATTAGCCCTTATAAAAAGAGGAAAAGGGTCTTAAATTGCTTAAGATATAAAGAGCTCTACTCATACAAATTCTTGGGTTATGATTTCATTCATTAACTACCATAAAGTTGGCTTTTTAGGCTAAATAACTTATGAAGATAATAATATTTCAGTTTCTAATTAAAGCAGAGAAAAAGGAAGTTTGTATGTGCGGGCATGTGTGTGTGTGTGTGTGTGTGTGTGTGTGTGTGTGTGTGTTAGGATTAGATAGTGTGAATACATTTAGAAATCTTTGAGCCCTAGCCGGTTTGGCTCAGTGGATAGAGAATAGGCCTGAGAACTGAGAGGTCCCAGGTTCTATTCCACTCAAGGGCACACGTCGGGTTGTGGGCTCAATCCCTGGTTGGGGACCTGCAGGAGGCAGCCAATCCATGATTCTCTCTCATTAGAGATGTTTCTATATCTCTCTCCCTCTTCTTTCCTCTCTGATATAAATTAAAAAAAAACAAAAAACTGGAAAATCTTGGGAAGAGACATTTACCAGGTTCAACATTGAACAGTGTGAGTAGGATTTATAATAAATTAAATCAGTGAGCAGAGTATATTGCAAGAAATTCAGTTCATTAATGCTCTTCCTGTCTCATCCTTTATCACAATACTCATCAGCTCTGGGGCCTGGGTTCTGGGATGTGATAAGTGATTAACCAATGTTACTGAGGCAATGATGACTTTCATAGTCAGAAACTTAAGGAGACACAGCAATGATTAAGGCATTGGACCATGAGATCAAAATCTCAGAGTGCAGGTGATGTAAAAATATTACATCTTTTACTCTCTTGGGCTGTTTATATATCTTGACTTGGTTCATTTTGTATCTCATTTCCAAACAAACTTGAGGCAGAATTTGGTTTAAATATATCATCAGCTATTTATATAAATTGCCCCTGAAGGTATTTTATTCTTGTTTTTTTTTTCCCTTGAAGCTAGAACTCCAATCAGCTATAACATAATTTCTTACCCAAACACAAAGACCTGATTATTTTGTCAGAATTATAGTTAAGAATATTTTAATATCTTTAAAAAGTTCACATTCTTAGCACTTCAATATTAAATCAAAAGAGTACATTTTTAAAATTTCCCAAACTCACCACCTCTCAGTAACATACCATAGATTTCCCCAAAAAATTTGAAACACCAAATATCAATATGATGAATGAGTACAATTAGTTTCAATCTTAGAATTCAGGGGGGAAATTACTGTAGCATCAGATGATTTTATTTTCTTTGCTCTTCTCTTATTATCTAGTTTTGATACAGCCAGCCTGATTATACCATTGTATTCTTCTATTTTCTGAGTTCATGACCATTAAGTGCAGATTCCTAATTTAAAAAAATACTCACAAACTACAAAGAATAAATCATTTTAGTATACATTTTAATTACCTCTTTAAAACTCCCTTTAGAGTGCTTTCTACAAATGATAACAAGTGAGTTTCATATAGCGTAAAACAAATCACGAGTCTAGTTTAGCCAAGGGAAGGCTTCTCTTTTCTCTTGGAAAATAGTAATATTCAGTGACATGACATCATTAATTGAAAGTAAATAAGAACAAAATTATGATTCTTCCTTTGGAGTAGAAGTGGGTACATTATTATCTCTTCGTGGTGTTTTTTCAAATGAGTGATACTATGAACTAAACCTGCGGTAAGCAAATGTTCTTGAGGATTCTGTGTTCCTTGGGAAAGTGTTGTTCTGTATGGCTAACACCCTAAAAAACAAAACAAAAAAAAACACAAAAAACCCACTGGCTCAACAAAGCTAAGTGGAAACTTTTGTTTTCACATTGTATGCAGATCTAATTTTAAATGCAAATTTTATATATATATATATATATATATATATATACACACACATACATACACACACACACACATAGTGATTTAATTTCCTTTATTACTTTATTTTATTTCATTTGGGACTAGGGGCAGAGACTCATGTGGAGTGCATATAAGCTGAAATTAACTGCAGGAACTGGCTTTCAAAAGATAAGATATTTGGGGGTGACGTTTTAGAGGATATGGCACAGGTGGTAAACTCTTAATAATACACCTGTGCTGATTCTGCTGATCTGTATGTATAAAATACTATATATATTTTGGGAACTGACTTAGAACTTCAGACACTGGAATGTCAGCTGTAAGAGAGAGGCTGTGCCATCCACCTACACAGCTACTTCCCACTCAAAGACAGACAATGTAAACCATTCACGAAGTAGGGTGATGGCCTGTCTCAGTCTGGATTGTTATTAATCCGCATGATTACAGTAACTCCCTAATGAATCTCCCTGGTCCTTTGTTGCCCCATCTACAGTCTGTTCTCCATAGGCAGGATAGAGTAATGTTTATAACTCATTAATTAAATCAATCACATCTCTGTGTAAACCTTTAAAAATGTTTTCATAACTCTTGGAATAAAACCCAAACACCTTTCCTGCCTTTTGTAATCTGGGTCCTGAATTTGTCACTCTCCTCTTGTTCCATCTTCCCCTTCCTCACTCTGGTCCACAGGCACTGTCTTCTTTCAGTCCTTTTTTATTTGTTTTTTGTTTTGTTTTTCCAGCTTTATTGAGATATAACTGAAAAGATATAACGCCTTGTAAGTTTAAGGTATACAACATGTTGCTGAGGTACACATACATTGCAAAACGATTACCACCATAGAGTTAGCTAGTACCTTCATCTCGTCACATAATTACTTTATGTTGTTGTGAGGACATTTAAAATCTACTCTCTTAGCCACTTTTAAGTAAATAATAAAGTACTATTAGTTAAAATATCCATGTTGTATTTTTAGATCTCCAAAACCTGTTTATCTTATAACTAAGACCAACATCTTCCCCTTTCCCACTTCACTCCTGCTAACCACCACACTTTATGTTTCTATGAGTAAGTGTCTATGTGTCTTTCTCAGTTTGACTTATTTTACTTAGTTAGCATAATGCCCTCAAGTGTCAACCAACTTAATGCAAATGAGATGATTTCTGTCTTTATCATGGATAAATAATATCATACAGTAGAATCTATCTACATAATAGAGGAATATGCAAATTAGCCAGAACACCAAACATCACTGCCGGACAGCATGGACCTGAGGCTTCATGGTGCCTGGCAGAGGGGAGGGACCTCCGGCCACACTCCCACCAGATATGGCTTGACATGGGACCTCAGGCCATGCCCCTCACTCTGTGGGACTTGACAGGGGACCTGAGGCCACACCCCCACCCCAGTGCTGAGCCAAGAGACCTCAGGCCGCTCTCCCCACCCAAGCTCTAAGCTGGGACACCTCAGGCTGCACCCCTGCCTGAAGGGACTTGGCCTGGCCAGGGGGTCGGGCCAGCCAGTCTGGGTCTCACCCAATAGGGATGGGGCTAGATTGTGTCTCCTGCATTTTCAAAGTGCATATGGGTGGTGACATGCCCCAGACTCTGACAGGAAAGAGATTTTCATATACATTTTACTAATTTTTCTTTCATCTCTGACACTTCTATTATAGAGAAAGTGCAAATAACAATATTAAAATATCTCCTCTAATTAATTCCCTTTTAATGTGCATGAATTTTGTGCACTAGGCCACTATTATTATATATATTCTTTGACCCATTTATTAATAGAGAGACATTTAGGTTGTTTTCATAGCTTTGCTTTTGTGGATAATGGTTCAATGAATATGGAGGCACATTTATCTCTCTCTCTCTCTCTCTCTCTCTCTCTCTCTCTCTCTCTCTCTCTCTCTTATTGATTAAGGTATTACATTCTTTCAATATTTTAAATCCTTAAAGTTCTTCTCTACCTCAAAGCCATACATATGCTATTCCTTCCTCCTGGCATACTCTCCCCCCACTTCACACGATTCACTCCTTGACTCGTAGATCTCAGCTCAAACATCACTTCTTCAGAAAGACCTTTCCCAACTATTTAATCTATAGTAGGCACCACTGCTGCCTTTTCCTCCCATGATTCATAACTTCAGCTTCTTTTCTGGCTCCTTTAGTGGCATATTACACCCTTCCATGATTTTATTTATTTGTTTGATCTCCTTTCCTGAGTTTTGATTGGAGTTAACAGGTGATACAAAAATCTATACTTACCCAATTGTAGTTTTAGATTCATTCTATTTATCCCATCTTATAGACGATATTTATTAAGATACCAATTCATAGAATTGCCCCACAACAGCATCCAGTATGCAGCAGAGCACCAATTCCTTGAGCCATCACTAGATTTGCTAATACACACACAAATTCTATACTAAGTTCTTTCTACCATCTTCTTATTGAGATGTCCCATAGATTCCCATGCTCTCTTTCTTGCTTTAACAATAAATATGACTGACTGAGCTATAAATGCAGCTGGCTGCCTGTGGTTAAAGGGCATTGACAGACTTTCCCCACCTCATTCAGGTGTTAGGTGCAATGTAGAGGAGGATGCAGGTATAACTGCTATAGGCAACAGAGGTTCTGAGTTACCTGCTCATGCAGCTGACCTAGCTATGGTCCTGCTTGGGCCCAATCTGGGTATACCATTTTCATCTTTTGCTTAACTGATGCTGGGCTGACTTTATCATTTAAAAGAACTTAAATAACCCAGCTAATGATGTGCAATTATAAACATATGGTCATTTAGTGCCCCAAGGCCAAGTTTTCTGCTGCTACCAGGAGCCAGTAACACAACAGGAGTTGTTTTACCAAAAGATATATTTTGTCCTCTGTGGATAGTGTTAACTTACTTCATAAAATCAGAGTCTGCACTGTGATTCCCTTGCTGGGGCTTGCCAGAAGCCCCATGCTGCGTCTTTTCCTATAGACACCTTAAGCCTTCCTTGCCAGCCAGTGTATGAGCCAGAATACTATTCCTAGGCATGGGATGTGTTTCTTCCAGAACCGAAAGAACTATCAATCTGTTTTCTTCCTTCTTTGCATTAAGGCATACAAAATGCAGCAATTTTTCTTTTACTTTGGAAAGCAATTTTGACAAACTCCTGACCACTGGATACCTGAAGACTTTGCTGAAGTGTCAGGACCCTAAAATCTTATAGGATTTGTATCTCTCCTCTGGAGCACGTGTAGCTTACCAAGACCTCCAGCAAGGCTGTCTCTTGTTTGTGCTGCTTAATCAGTTTGCTATTTATCTAATGTTTCACTGTGATATTCTGTAGGTTTACCAGGCAGCCCAGATGTCTTTAGTATATAACATGATAAAGAGCAGGAGAGTTAACATAGTCTTGAGGCAAAATTGTAAATAAATGTGTTTGCATATCCCATCCAAATATAAACTGTTTGTGAACCTCTTTTATAATCAGAATAGACAAGGATGCATTTACCAGATTAACAAATGCAAATCATGTAGCTACCTGAAACCTTGTAATCTGTTCTAACAAAGATATCACTTCTGGCATAGCAGTTGCAAACAGGGATATGATTGAGCTTTCCAGAGTCTATACTTGTCTCTAGCATTCATCTGAGTTCTGCAGTGGTCACATTGAGAATTTAAACAGAGGTAGAATAGGATATCCTTCCTCACCCCTATGTCCCATATTCTTTAGCTATTAAATTGTGGCACTAATTACCATGTTTCCTGAAATGTGATATTTTTATTTACTCACTTGGCCAAGTGAGTCGAGGGCAGTTTTAGAGGCTTATACTTGACCTTTCCCACTCTGATAGCACTTACTCCACCGGCCAAGAACCAAACTGCCAAGTACAGGTTTTCCCTACTATTCTGAAGTAGAGTGTTCCTATGAAGCCCTTTCTAAATTGAAATAGCACTAATAAAAAGGCAATTATTATTAATTTGTAGAAAAACATTTTTTAATGTTCTTAGACCCCAAAAAATAACATACCATATCACACAAATATGCTTAATTTATGCTAAGTGTAATGCTCTTTGGAGCTCTCTTAGGCTTTTTTAATACCTTAGGACACATCTTGCTAATGATGCACAAAATAAATGGAGAAATAGTGACTTTGTGTTGGTTGACTACCACCTTCAAACTCTACTCCTCCAGTGTTGCTTTTTCTGTTTGTAGATTTAAGTAGAATCCTTGTTGGCTGATCATTTATTCTTCTCCTTGGTTTATCATGTTCTTTTGATCAACTTTCTGTGGGTAAAGGGCTCTTGGCTACACCTCTGACCTTCCTCGTCAAGATGGTAATTATGAATTCCTGGTATCTGGCAGGTAAGTGTCACCTGGCCTCTGTTAAGGGTAGATGAGCATTATCACCATGGATTTTTTTTAATTAAAATATATTTTATTGATTTTTTACAGAGAGGAAGAGAAAGGGATAGAAAGTCAGAAACATCGATGATAAGAAACATTGATCAGCTGCCTTCTGCACACCCCCCACTGGGGATGTGCTCGCAAGCAAAGTACATGCCCTTGACCAGAATCGAACCTGGGACCTTCTAGTCCACAGCCGATGCTCTATCCACTGAGTCAAACTGGCTTTGGCCACCACGGATGTTAATGAGCCCAACTCTGTGACCTCTCCCTACCGCCTGCTCTGGGCTTCAGAGGAGAGCCAGTACTGAACTTCTTAGTGATGTTCTACCTTCTCCCAGTTCATTTCTGATAGCCTTGGAGAATTATATGTCTTCTTTGCCTGCCCATCTAACTTATTCCTCTGGCAGATCTTCTGGCTTCATTTCATATATCCATTCTTGCATCCCCATTTCTCTTACCCTCTTCATAACTTAACTACCATCTGCCTTGAACGATTCCTCCTTCTTCAATACTTCTAAAAGTTATCCTACAAGTGAGTTTGCCCCGTCCACATGGGTTCTTACTAGGGTAACAAATCCTATGTCATGAGAAAGCACACTCAACTCAATATAGATTTATATCCATTCCATCTCCCTCAAATAAGTAGCCTCAAATCACAGCTTCAGGGATAGTTCCCTGACTTTTGCCCAGATGTGCTAGCTAGTTTATTAATTGGTATATTATTTAAGCTAATTTATTAATTGACATGTTATTTATATGTTATATAATTTATTTCTTCCCTTATCAGTTGAATATTGCTGGGCCCTATGTAGGGGCCTTGCAGCCAAAAGGCTCTCCTGAGGTAAGATACCTATTGCTTTTTTAGCTAAAGGCCTCTGTAGCATCTTCCAATATAAAGAAAATGCTAACTCTTACTAGGAAATGTTGATCCATTTCTACAAGTTCTGGGAGTTTAGGGGAGTCCTATGGTATGAATGGTTCTGTCCTCCCAAATTTATATTTTGACATACTAATGCCCCATATCATTGTATTAGGAGGTGGAGCCTTAGTAAGTCGATTAGGTCATGAAGCTGGTTCACTCAAGAATGGGATTTGTGCTCTTATAAAAGAGAACATATTGAGCCCCCTAGATTCTTTCAACATATGAGTATGGGAAATTTGCAATCTAAAAGAGGGCTTCCCCTACCCATGCTTGGACCCTGATCTCAAACTTTTAACCTCTAAAATTGTGATAAATAAATTTCTGTTATTTATAAGCCACCCAGTCTATGATACTTTGTTATAACAATACCAACTGATTAAGACAGAGAGTCTATAAAACAAACTTAATCCACTTAATGTTCCCATGCCACATTTTAGGGTCTCAGATATTTCCAAACAACCTCTGCCGAGCATTCAAATATCTCTGGAGCTCTTGACTCAATCAGGCTCTTGGTTTGCTGCTTAGCTTTGTTTGTTTTTGCAAATAGGCCCTTATCTCTTTGTAAGCTACTAAAGAGGCCATCTGGCTCTCACACTTAGCCTTTAACTGCTTGTTAAGACTTCTCAGTTTCTCAATAACCCTCTGCAGAGTGTCAATACAACATAGCAGTAACCATACAGCTTTAATTTCTTGAAGGCACTGTTCCTTCTGTACCTCCTTAAAAGCTTGAATCTTAGAACCTGCAAGAGTCTACCCTGATAGTGGATTTTTTTTTTCACATCAACAACAGTGGAATCCATAGCAGTTGGTCCCTACTGTAGGCCACAAACCATCCATAATCTACATAGTTTTGAATGTCATCCTATTTGTTTGACCAGTGGAAAATTAGCCAATCATTGATCTTCATTTTTTGATAACTCTCAGAACCACTTGTATTACTTTGAATCTTCTGAGAAGCAGATGACAGAATGTGCAAAAGATGAACCAGGGATAATGCCTTTGGAGGATGAAGTAGGGAGAGCAGAAGAGATGGGTACATCAAAGGGTAATAAATACTCTCTCTGAAAACCAAGAGAAAACAGGGAAAAGAAAGAGTATTCAGCAGGAAGAGTTTTAGACTGAAGTAAAGTTTCAAGAAAGATTTGGCCAGGCCAATGTGTCATTCTTGATTCAAAATCACTTATTGGAAGTGTCTAATGTGTTGCCAGAATTTGCCTGATTTAGTCACCCCAACAGGTTCTGTCCTTAGCTGGGAGGAGTATGGAGGTAAGAAAGCAATGTAGATGGAAGGAGCACTGGCTATAGTTGTCAATCAGTCCTGTGTTTCACTTCAGGAGATCTGAGCTGTGTATTTCCATGGCTGCCACACTCTGTACCACAAATGTCTCATATGAGCCAATGGTTGTTAATTGAGAGAAATCAAGATGAACACCCTGATCCTGGTTCATACAATTCCACCCTCAGCCAGCCAATACATGCAAACTCTTTGAATTCTATTAATTCTTTATCACTGCACTTTTGGGCATATTTGAAATAAAGGTGAGCATAAGTAGTTTCCACCCCTTAGTAGAAATTCCTCATGTAGATCCATATCTATTAGGGAATTGAGACATGTTCTTTTAGATCTACTCATATGAGCACAATATGTAACCCTTCTATTTGAATAGCTTCTAGAGATAAATTATATTAAAAACTATTTTTAATGGTTGTTTCTTATGGGTTATTTCTGAGTATAAAATTGATGCATATTCTCCAAATAAAATTTGAAAACTACAGAAAAATATTATTAAGAACATACTTTCTGCACACCAACCCCCAAAGAAATAACTACTATTATGAGTTTAACAGCTTCCTTTTCTTTGTTTTGCCTTTATAATAATGTCCATAAAAGTTTTCCACACTATGAGAATACACTGCCTAGATTGTTTTATTTCTGCCATTGGAGATTTTTTTTAAATTTTTAAGTAAGTTTACCTTTGTTGTTAGAAAGAAAAGAAGCAAATTGGAAGATAAAATTGGCTAATAAATACTTACTCTGTATATATTATATATGTATTAATATCTATTATTTAGAATTTATTACATATGTATAGAAATATACACATATATGTAAGTATATTCACATATTATATGTAATATAGATATTTGCACACATACACATGCACTTGTATACATAATATACATTCATACATATATACATCACTAAATAATGTATCACATGCAAGCATATATGTACACATACGTATATACATATGTATGTATATATACATACTATTCTCTCTTTTTCTCTCCCTCTCACTCTCATTCTTCTCCCTTATCTCTCTCCACATATTTCCCTTAAAGGATGCATAGTCAAGTTCTCATGATCTTACAAATAAAGATGATTTTTACTTTGAAAATATATTTCTTGCACTCATTACTAGAATATAAATGGTCATTTAGGCCCATGAAGAAAATGATTTATTCTATTCAGAAGTATAACATAGGAGATACTGGCTAGGAACCAGATAGTTTAAATGGATGAGTGGCTGAGTGACAAAATAGCTGTTACCTACCTAAAGGCAGCTAAGACTAGTTGTGTTTACAGCATAATGTTATTTCTGCAAGGTTGTACTTTAAATTCACTTCTTAGAATTGTGGCACAGAAATGTTGCTGTAAACAAGACCCATTCAAGGCCATCCCATGTGGATTCCTGTAAGGATGTCCTGAGAATAACTTCCATCTCACAGAAGCTTTTTTATCAGTACGTCCACTCTCACATGCTTGAGCCATGTGCACAATCCAAATTTCAAAACAAGCAGAGTGAACATTCTTGACTCCTGGCCCAAATGTTGGTGCTTGCCATGAGTGCATGCCTTTCTTTGGGGGTTGGCATTTTCAGTGTTATGTTGTGACAGGCTAACTGGATCCTGAGATATAAAATGTGCAATATATTCTTTCAGGGGGTTAAAAGTTTGGTAATAATTTCAGGGAAACAGGTTTACCTGAGTTCAAATCATGGCTCTACCACTGTCTGGCTAAGTTATTAGCACAAAGCTAATAGCTATCTCTTTATAAAATGGAGATAAGAACACCCAACTTGACTAATTCCTATATCTTTAGTGGTTATATACATTGATCACGGACATAAAATATTTAGTAAAACATCTGGGTTTGCAGATGTACTATAAGGAGGAAAGGGACTGTGTCTTATTTACCTTTCTTTCCCCAGAGCCTTAAACACCAGACATAACATAAGCATTTAATAATTAATGTTATTTTATTGAGTTACTAGTGGCCCAGTGCACAAATTTGTGCACAGTGATGTTCCTCAGCCTAGCTAGCAATCAGGGCTGACCGGGTTGTCTGGTCTAGTCCTGATTGTGCCAATGGGAGTAGATTAGCCAGGGAGGGACCAAGGGAGGTTGGTCGGCCAGGAAGGAACATAAGGAGGGTTCCAAGGAATGTCCAGTCCATCTCACCCAGTCACCATTGGCCAGACCCAAGCAGCAAGGTAACTTACCAGTTGAAGCATCTGCCCTCTGGTGGTCAATGCATGTCAGAGTGACTGGTTGAGCGGTCAACTACACAGCTGACCTTGCAGTCAGACACTTAGCATATTAGGCTTTTACATATATAGATGAACTGGAGTCTGGGAGTAGGAATTGGGTGGTTTGGACCACTGCCACTCATGCTCTTGCAAAGGTGAGTGTGTTTTTTAGCTTCCTCCCACTTGCAGTGGAGTTAATGATACCACTTGTCCTAGTTGCCTATGTGGCAGTTGGGAGGTTTCTATAATATGAGAGAAGAATGTTTATGAAAGTGTTTGGTAAAACTTAAACTGTTGTACACCAGATTGTTATTTTTAAGTGATTTGTTTTGCTGGTACTTTTTTTCTCAGTAAATGAATTCCTTTTATTTATTTTTTACATGATTTTTAAAAAAATCTCAACCAAGTATTTTTTTCTATTGATTTTTTTTAATAAGTTTTTATTGTTCATATTATTACAAATGTTCCTTTCCCCCCCCCCCCCACCATTGCTCTCCTCCACCAGGTTCCCACCCCGCTCTCTGCCCTTTCCCCACTCCCCATTGTCCTCATCCATAGGTGCACAGTTTATGTTCAGTCTCTTCCCACGCCCCCCTCTCCCCTTTTCCCCAAGAATCGTCAGTTCACTCCCCTTCCATACCTCTGATTCTATTATATTCAACAGTTACTATTGTTCATCAGATTTTTTTTTTAATTTCCTTGGTTTTTAGATTTACTTGTTGATAGTTACGTATTTGTTGTTCATAATTTTTATCTTTGTTTACCTTCTTTTCTGAAAGAACCCCCTTCAGCAATTCATATAATTCTGGTTTGGTGTTGATGAACTCCTTTAGCTTTTTTTTATTAGTGAAGCTCTTTATCTGACCTTTGATTCTGAGTGATAGCTTTGCTGGATAGATTATCTTTGGCTGTAGGTTCTTACTATTCATCACCTTGAATATTTCTTGCCATTCCCTTCTGGCCTGCATGGTTTCTGTTGAGAAGTCAGCTGACAATCGTATAGGTGCTCCTTTATAGGTAACTACCTTCTTTGCTCTTGCTTCTTTTAATATTCTCTCTTTGTCTTTTGCTCTTGGAATTTTAAGTATGATGTGTCTTGGTGTGGTCCTCTTTGGATTCCTTTTGTTTGGAGTTCTGTGCGCTTCCTGGACTTGTAAGTCTAATTCTTTCACCAGGTGGGGGAAGTTTTCTGTCACTATTTCTTTCAGTATGTTTTCAATATCTTGCTCTCTCTCATCTTCTGGGACCCCCATAATTCTGATGTTGGTTCGCTTGAAGTTGTCCCAGAGGTTTCTTACATTATCTTCAATTTTCTGGATTCTCTTATCTTTTAGCTTCTGTGGAGGAGTGTCTTCTGGCTCTTTATGTTCCAAATCTTTGACTTGATTCTTGCGATCTTCCCTTCTGTTTTTAGGACTCTGTAAAATATTTTTTATTTCAGACAATGTGTTCTTTATTTCTTATTGATCTCTTATCATTTCTTGATGACTCCTTATTAATTCTAGTTGATCTCTTTTCATATCCTCATAGGTCTTATCCATCTTTTCTAGGAAATTCTTGAAAAACCTTATAAGCGTAGATTTGAACTCTATATCCAGATGCTTTTTGTCCTCCATTTCTTTCGTTTGTGATCTATTTTGTTGTCTCATTTCGCAGTTACAGATGGGATGGGGTTTCAGGGTGGAGCCTGCAGCTTTGGCTTCCATCAGCCCTGCCCTATGCGGGTCCTTTAGTGTTCGCTGCTGATGCCTCTGAGAGAAAGGTGCCCTCGATTTTCGCCTGCTGCCAAACAGTCTATGCTCTCCCCCAATGAGCCCGGTATTGGGGTTCAGTTCAGTTGGAAGTGGAATTGGAGGTGGTGTTCAGAGCAGTCTGGAGCCCCAGTCTCCTTCCCGTCAGGGCAATCCCATGGCACAGCTGACCGTCCCTTCTCTGCGCGCAGTGTGAGGGCCACCGGGACCTCCTTTCGCCACTTCCCCGGGGTTCCGCCTTACAGCCCGGCTGCCTATGGCTGAGCCTGAGTCCCCGGGGTCTGGCCTAGAACTGGGGTTCAGAGCAGTCAGAGGCCCAGCACAGTCGGAGTTTTATCTCCTTTCCGCTAGGGAACGCCCGCCAGGCACTCCGCCTCTCCCTCCTCTCTGGCTCTGTCCTCTCCGTGCACCCTGTCTCTATACCTTGGGCTTTTCCAGCTCCTCTGCGCCTCCTTCTGGTTTTCTCCTTGCTTCTCGCTGTAGAATTTCCAGTTAGTCAACCTTCCTGTAGTTCTGGGCAATGTCCGTTTTATATTTTAGTTGTATTTTATTGAAATTGTTGTGTGCTGCTGTGGCTAGGTGTTCACCTGGGCACAGCCATCTTGGATCCTCTTTTTTCTATTGATTTTTAAAGTGAGAGAAAGACAGAAAGAAACATAGATGGAAGAGAAATACACTAATTGGTTGCCTCCTGCATGTGCCCTGATCAGACCAGAGCCCAAGCCTGCAGCCACGGTATATCCCCTTGACCGGAATTGAAAGAGGAAGCAAAACTGGATAGGGCCACATGAATTCTTTATATATATATATATATATATATATATATATATATATATATATATATATATATAATTATTGATTTTTTACTGAGAGGAAGAGAGAAGGATAGAGTTAGAAATATTGATGAGAGAGTGTCATCGATCAGCTGCCTCTTGCACACACCCCACCGGGGATGTACCCGCAACCAAGGTACATGCCTTTGACTGGAATCGAACCCGGACCCTTCAGTCCACAGGCCGACGCTCTATCCACTGAGACAAACTGGTTTCGGCCACATGCATTCTTTATTAATTTTGAGTGTTGCTGACTGGAAGAAAGGCATTTATTGGTGTCTCAGCCCTTCTTTTGAAAGCTATGCTCCATAGGTAAACATTATGTCTCAGAAAGCTACTCACAAGAAAAGCACCCAGTAGCATAAAAAAATAATTATGCTTGTATTTTTGGTACCTAGAGATAAGGTCTGGTTTTCTTGGCTCTCACCCACCTCCCTTCCTTCTGCAAATGATGGCTTTATGACTTCCTGATGATCATCTCAAACAATAAGGCACACATTTGCAAATGTGTGTCTGATGGAGAGATTCAGCCACAGCTGTCTCTCTTGAGCTCAATCCACAGGGGGTTTTAGGATCCAACCAAGGACAAATGGAATGAGGAGTACTTTCAGTTTGTGCTGGGGGAAGATACCTGTACATGGTCTCCTGTTATATTTGTGTAGAGTTCAATGACCACTACTCATCTTAGTGTAGGAATGGCTTCCAAGAATACTCTTCCTGCCATGGAGTGGACTTAGAGAGCATGATGTCATTGAGATTCAGGCTGGATGTCATATCACAATATGGATTCCCTCACAATAACTGCTGTGGGAAATGTGTGAATAGTGGTGGAGAAGCCGAGTTTGAAATGCACAGAGCCAGAATCGAATCCATAGAAACTTTCCATCTCTTTATCGGGAATGCAAAATTGTGAGCAGAGGATGCAATATCATCAATGTTTAATCAAAACCCAAGTTCTCTGCTATTATTTTAGCATATACAATGATAAATGCACCATATATCATTTGTTTGTTTATGATGGGAGGTACTTTTAGTAAAGTTCATCCTTTTAGTGTTTGTAGGAACACAAATAGGTAGCATTGCTGCAAACAGCAATTGTGTCTACCAAGCCTCAGACTGGGGCTGCAGAAGATAGGGCCGTATGTGATATTAGGATTCTGTCTCACCCTAAGGCCCATGATTCTATGACTGTAAATTCATGGGCTACATTTATGTATGACCTATCTATTGTCCTATTTACATGAAATTGCTTTGTTCCAGAATGAGTTGAGGTAGCTTATAAAATGCCTGTATCTGTAAGAAAATTAAAGGTTACATATGCAGGGTCATCAGGAATTCAGAGAAAGGGAAAATGTTTTGTTCTGTTTTTAATGGGCAAAGAGTTTCAGTATTGCAAGATGCAAAAGTTCAGAAGATTCATTGTACAACAATGTGAACGTACCTAGCTGTACCAATTATAAACTTAAAAATGGCTATCATGGTAAATTTTATGTTAAGTGATTTTTCCCATAATTAAACAGTTCTTAAAAAATTTAAAACTAAATATAGATAAATGAGGCAATCAGTAATCAGTAGAAACATCAAGGGTAAAAAATATAGAAGGAAACCAAGAACAATATTTGTTCACAAAATGTATTACATGAAATTCTACACTCTGCCAAAAGGCCATGAAATTATTCTCTGAACATCTAAGTAGCCAGTAAGGAGGATATACATGTAATTTTTTAAATCCACAATCATATTTATTTATTTTTTTTATTTATTTACTTATTTTGTTAATCTTCACCTGAGAATATTTTTTCATTGATTTTTAGGGAAAGTGGAAGAGAGAGAGAGAAAAAGAGAGAATCATTGATGTAAGAGAAACAATCAATTGGTTGCCTCCTGCAGGAGCTCCAACCAAAGGGAATCTGCAACCAAGGTACCTGCCCTTGACCAAAATCAAACCCAGGACCTTTTGGTCCACAGGCCGATACTATATCCACTGAGGCAAACTGTCTGGGGCCACAACAATAGCTCAGACTCCTGTTACACATAGCACATTGAAGCACAAAATATATACCTGAAAGAATAAGGGGGGAAAGATAACATATACTGAGTCTTCCAAATAAATTGACTAGTCTTTGAACCTAAGGAATTTATTTAATTGATTGTCACAAATACATAACAATAAATTGATGTTGTAATGAGATCTGCATTTCTAGTGGTTTCCAATATAGAAACTTTCTTCCAAGATGCTATAGTACTCACTGATTTGATAGTTGACTAATAGATTCAACATGCATATCCTGGAGGGCTTCTTCTGTGTGTCTATTGGCATGTTGAATGTTGTGAGTGGCAAGTGAATCAATAAGACCTAGTCCCTGCACTAGGATAGCCCCAAAAGGACTTGCAAATGATTTTTTTTTTCCCTTTTGCATCCTTGGCTTCATAAAGAATGACCATGACATAGCTGTGCCCCTAAGTTACTGACCCAATTTGTCTGCTGAACTTTTGGTTTGGGTTATCTAAAGTCTGATTAATACTGATGAGATAAGAATATGTTCTCTAGATATGAACATGTGTGCAGGTGAGAGAGAAGAGAATGTACCATTCATATTTACTTTCCTGTGGATTGGGCTCAAGAGAGACAGCTGTGGCTGAATCTCTCCATCAGACACACATTTGCAAATGTGTGCCTTATTGTTTGAGATGATCAGCAGGAAGTCATAAAGCCATCATTTGCAGAAGGAAGGGTGGTGGGTGAGAGCCAAGAAAACCAGCCCCTATCTCTATGTATGGAATATACAAGCATAATGATTTTTTATGCCACTGGGTGCTTTTCTTGTGCGTAGCTTCCTGAGACATACTGTTTACCTATGGAGCACAGCTTCCACAGAGAGGCTGAGTCACCGATAAATACCTTCCTTCTAGTTAGCAACACCAAAAGTTAAAAAAGAATTCATGTAACTCTAGCTGGTTTTGCTCCTGGTTCCATTCTGGTCAAGAGTATGTACCAGGGCTGCAAGCAAGCTCCTCCCAGGCCTGGGCTCTGGTCTGGTCAGGGCACATGTAGGATGCAACCAATCAATGTGTTTCTCTCACGTCTATGTTTCTTTATGTCTTTCCCTCACTTTAAAAATCAATGAAAAAATATTCTCAGGTGAAGATTAAAAAAAAATCATGTAATAAAAGGGATGGGGAGAGAGACTCATTTACTTAGAAAAAGTACCAGCAAATTTAATGACTTAAAAATAACAATCTGGTGTACAATGGTTTAAGTTTTACAGAACACTTTCATAGACATTCCTCTCTCATAGAAACCTCCCAACTGCCACACAGGCAACTAGGATAAGTGGTGTCATTTTCTCCACTGTATGTTGGAGGAAGCTAAGACAGGCAGCTTAAGAAACAAACTCACTTTTGCAAGCGCATGAGTAATACTGGCCTGTACTACACCCAATTCCTACTCTCGGACCCAAGTCCATCACTCAGTAAAATAACATCAATTATTAAATGCTGATGGTATGCCTGGTGTTGTCCAGGGCTCTGGAAAAATAAAGGCAAATAAGACACAGTACCTTTCCTCCTTATAGTACATCTGAAAACCCAGATGTTTTACTAAATATTTTATGTCCATCATCCATGTAGATAACCACTAAAGACCTAGAAATTAGTCAAGTTGTTTGTTACTTTCTCAATTTTCTAGAGAAAGAGACAGTTGGTAGCAGTGAGCTAATCACTTAGTCAGCTAGTGGTAAATTTGCTACCGAGGCAAAGTCTGGGGAAACACCTTTGGTTAGTTTCACATCTGAGCAGTTCCTGATATGATGCACTGAGATGAATACAGTACCATTTTGGTGAAGTTTCTGTTCAAAGTATATGACTAAATCTAATTATGAGACAATAAGGCAAACCTAAAAATTCTACAAAATAACTGTCCTGCGGTTTCACTTCTAAAATAGCTATCATGAATCCCAAAGACTGAGAAACTGTTCTGAGTAAAGAAACTAAATAAACAGGACAACTAAATGCAATGTAAGTTTCAGGATTTTCTCTTGCTATAAAAAAATTATTGGGCAGTAGCCGGTTTTGCTCAGTGGATAGAGCGTCAGCCTGCAGACTGAAGAGTCTGAGGTTCAATTGCATTCAAGGGTACATACCCAGGTTGTGGACTTGATGCCCAGGTGGGGGTGTGCAGGAGGCAGCCAATCAATGATTCTTTCTCATCATTGATGTTTCTATCTCTCTCCCCCTCTCCTTTCTTCTCTAAAAATCAATAAAAAAATATATAAAAACTAGTTTGTTTTTTTGGTGTTTTTTTTTTTTTTTTTTTTTTAAGAACATTATTGAGACAATTGGCAAAATCTGAAAAGGGTATGTAGAGAAGGTAATGTTTTATCCATTTTTATTTATTCATTTCAGTTATTGAACTGTGGTTATATAAGAGATTTCCTCACTTCAGAAACTACACACCAAAACATTAAAGAGGTGTCCCATCTACAACTGACAAATGGTTCGGGGGGGAAAAAAATCTGGAAAGTGCCAAATAAGGACTTCCTGTGTCTCCTTATTTATCTCTCATCCACGTGGGCATTAAGCAAAGGAGGGGTGGGAATGAGCAGTGGCCCACACACAGCTGTTCAGGGATGTCTGGAAAAGAAGCCCACCCACATTGCTTTCAGACACTGGGTGTGACTTGGAGGGTATCAGGTTTGTCTGTTAGGGAAACTGCCAACCTCCTGCCTCTCCAATTGGCCTCTGTGTTTCCTTGCATGCCCTCTGAGTAGAAGAGTATTCCTTTCCTCAGATAGCCCCCTAAAGCATTTTCTTTTTTCTCAGAAGACTCTGCGATATTAGCTCAACTATAATTTTTTTTTCAATTTTGATGAATTCCAGTGACCTGCAAGGAGGTAGAAGTCAAATCAGAATAAGCACGTGCTTAAGTTTGCAATGCATTTATTTCATTGATGTAAAAAACAAACAAAAATACTTAAATATTTGCTCATGATCCAGCATGCTTAATTTCTAGGCCCAGCTATACTCTTATGAGATGCCTCACTTTGGCAAATATTAGATCTGCAGAACAACAAGAAGAAAAAAATTGGAAGGTTAGTATGATCCCCCCAAACAGAACTTGGTTTCCACTTTTATAAAATAGAGACTGTGGTGTGGAACTCAAGTTTTATACAGAAAAAGTATAAAAAAAGGCTAAGTCTAGAGGAGGTCTCCTACGGGGACTTAAAACTACAAATCACCAAACTACTCAGTCCCTCCATTTGAGTGATACTTGGTGAATTTATTCCACCACCTCCAATGCTAAAAGGTTTTCTCTTGACCCCAAATTATTAAATTATTAAAAAGAGGCATGCTAGTACAACTTATAGAGGACAAGCCCTGAGGTGCAGTTGCCCTGAAGTGGAGTCATTTGGCTTCTCCAATCACAAAGCCACAACAGCCAGAACTCTAAGGAATTCCCTTAAACACCTAATGGTGGCCTCTGTTCTTATCAGTTGCCCTATCCCTACTGCTCTATCTTGGTTACTAGAACCTCTATTTTCCTTCCTTCCTTCCTTCCTTCCTTCCTTCCTTCCTTCCTTCCTTCCTTCCTTCCTTCCTTCCTTCCTTCCTCTCTCTCTCTCTCTCTCTCTCTCTCTCTCTCTCTCTCTCTCTCTCTCTCTCTCTCTCTCCCTCTCTCTCCTCTTCTCTCTCTGTGCAAATTGTCTTTTCCACAGTCTTGGTGAGACTATCAATCAAGGTGTTCAGAGTTCAGAGTTCTCCTACCCAAACATGGCAACTTTCTTCTGAGAATATAAATCTTAATCCAAATGATTCAAGTTAAACACACGCGCGCGCGCGTGCACACACACACACACACACACACACACACACCCATTGGGTCTGACATTTCTTCTGTAGCACTGGAAATGTCTTTATTCATTTCTTTCTTAGATTCCTGACATTATCCTGGTTCCAGTCCTTATTTACATTTTCTTTTCAACTTTCTCTTCCATTATGAATTTTCTTCTCTCCCCGTCCCCCATACACATATTTCCCTATATTTAGTTTGAGTAAGGTAGAGTTAGTTTCTATTGCTTATAACAAAAAAATCATCATTGATCCAGCCTTCATCTTAAAGATCAAGAATCTAAGGCTCAAAGAGAACAGGCTACTTGCCTAAGCTCAGAAAGTATTGGGGGACCAGAAACCAGACTAAACTCAGGCTAGCCAGTTTCTTCACACTACATGTGCTGTCCCATCTAGAGCAGCAGCAATCTGGGAAGTAAGGAACTGTTTCTCATTGTTAAGGGACCCTATAAGATGTGTTTGTTATTGAACTCTAAAAAGTCTATTGGCCATAAATGAGTATCTGAGAATACAATTTGTTTTTAATAACAAAATTAAAGAAATAATCCACGTGTTCAACAGCCATAAAAATAAAGAACCAATTACTGTTACTGATATATATAAATAACAACATTGGTACCTCAAAAACAATATGTTGAGTGAAAGAACCTAGACAAAAAATATATATATATATATATATATATATATATATATATATATATGTATATGACATCCCTCTCACAATCCAGGACTGCTGGCTCCCAACTGTTCTCCTGCCTGCCTTCCTGATTACCCCTAACCACTTCTGCCTGCCAGCCTGATCACCTCCTAACCACTCCCATGCCAGCCTGATTGATGTCTAACTGCTCCATCGTCAGCCTGTTTGCCCCCAATTTTCCTCCTCTACAGGCCTGGTTACCCCTAACTGCCTTCCCCTGCAAGGTTAATCATCCCCAACTGCCCTCCCTGCTGGCTATCTTGTGATGGCCATCTTGTGTCCACATGGGGGTAGGATCTTTGACCACATGGGGCAGCCATCTTGTTTGTTGGAGTGATGGTCAATCTGCATATTACTCTTTTATTAGATAGGATAGAGGCCTAGTGCATGGGTGGGGGCCAGCTGGTTTGCCATGGAGGGTGTCCCAGATCAGTGTGGGAATTCCCTTGAGGCATGGGACAGCCTGTGCAAGGGGCCTGTGGTGGTTTGAAGGCCAGCCATGCCTCCCGGTGACCCAAGCAGAGGTCCTTGTTTCTGATCTTTATTTACCTTCTACAATTGAAACTTTGTATCCTGGAGTGGAGCCCAGCCTTCTGCTTGCTCTATGGCTGCCTCTGTTTCTGTTTGGATTTGTTTACCTTCTATAATTGAAACTTTGTAGCTTTGAGTGGAGGCTTAGGTTGGCAAGGGCAGATGGAAAGCTTGGCTTCTTCCATTGCCTGGGAAACCCAAGCCTCCCTTCTGCTCTCTGTGGTCACAGCCATCTTGGTTGGGGTTAATTTGCATACTCACTCTGATTGGTTGGTGGGTGTGGCTAGTGGATGTGGCTTGTGGTATAGTCAAGGTATGGTCAATTTGCATATTACTCTTATTAGATAAGATGTGCCTCCATTAATGTAATATTCCAGCATTGTGCCATCCAACATAGTAACCCCTGGTCACAAGTAGCTATTTTAATATGAATAGCATGTTATATCTTTGCAAAAATCAACCACTAATAAGTGTTGTAAGTGATTAAAACAAAATTTCCATCAAACACCTAGCCTTTTAGAATCAACTTTATTGAGGTATAATTTACATATAATGAAATTCACTAATTCTAAGTGTTCAATTTGAGAAATCTTAACACATTATATGCCAGGTAGCCTTCACCACAACCAAAATAAAGGCTATTCCATTATCCTCAAAGTTCCCTTAAACCTGTTTGCAGTTAATCTCTCCTCATTGGTGACCCTAGACAATTGCTCTCTTGTTTCCATCATTATGTACTAGATGTATATATTCTAGAACAGAATTGTCCAATAGAACATTCTGTGATGAAGGAGCTATTCTATATTTGCACTCTTAGTGCCCAATGCCACTGAGAAAATATGTTCTTATTAAATTTATGCAAACAAACAAACAAACAAATTCAAATCCAGAAAGAAAATAGCAGCTACCCTTATACAAGTGCAGATATAATGCTTCAAGATATCAGAGGGAGTAGAGTTTCCTTTTACCTGGAGTGGTGAGAAAGGCTGCTTCTTCTTCTTCTTCTTCTTCTTCTTCTTCTTCTTCTTCTTCTTCTTCTTCTTCTTTTTTAAAGATTTGTAAGAAGTGGATATATGCTGATGGAGTTTAAAAACATTCTGGATGGAGGACAAAAAAACATGACCCAAGGCAGGGGAGTAACCTGAAGAAAATTTAACCTAGTGGACAGAGTGTATGAAAAAGAGCAGTGTGAAATAATTTACATAAGATATAAATGACCCAAGTTTGTGATTTGAATACTTGTGTGTGGCGGAATGCACATCATCATCTGTGATGAGCAGGGAAGGAGAAAGTGTTCCAGACCCTAATGCTGCTGTTTCCTAAGCCCTTCACTTTCTCCTCTTCATACAAATCAAAAGTCTTCACAAAACTGCATTCAAAGATGCAGATCGTTGTCAGAAAGGCAATTGCCTTCTCCTAGGCTTTTGTAAACCTTATTCTATTACAATCCCTTGTCTAAGACACTTAATGTATTGGAAAAATATCTAACTTGCAAACCAAAAAGATAATAATTACGTATCAGTAACCTGAGTGCCTTGGGGGAAGACAAATGAAATATACATATAAGTATTAATTATGATAATCTATATACATATACCCCTAATATGCAAATATATGAAACAGTGGAACAACAAAAGACCTGAACAACTGGTCACTATGATGTGAGCTGACCACCAGGAGGTGAGTGAAGAACATGGCATGTGAAGAACATGGCAGGTGTCAGTAGACAGCAGGGTGCAGAACATGGCAGGTGTCAGCCGTGGTGGCATCGTGGAGCAGGTGTGCAAGGGCATCAGACCAAGGTGGGGCACAGGTCACTGTCAATGGGGTGAGCTTCTGGTGATTACTGAAAATTTTTTGTTCCTAAACACCGCAGACTCACCCAGCGCTCCCACCTGCTGCCAGAGCCACCACTTGCACCCACTGCTGGCACCTGGTGCAGGTACCTGGCGCTGACCCTGGTTGCTAGGTGCCATCAGCAGGTGTGAGTGACAGTTGCCAGCCCCAGTAGCCCCTTGGGGCTTCTCTACCTTTCCATGGTTCTGAGGGGAGATCAGGGTCTGCAGTTGTTGCTCACACCTGCTGCTGGCACAAGCCCCCGTCACTCCACACTGTCAAGAGGATAAGAGTGGAGGCTGGTGCAGTCAGTGCATGGAAGTGGCAGAGGGAGTAGGGCTGCTGGCAGACAGGGAACTGGGGGCCACGGCTAGAGGGACTCGGCGAGGGCACAAAGAATGGGCCAAGACTCACCCTTGTGTCCACCACAGCCTCGCAGTCCACAGTTTCTTTCAAGGTGCACAGATTCATGCACCTGACCCCTAGTGATACTATGATTGTCACTCTCTTTTCCAGGTTATGGATGATTGTGTGCTATAGTTATACTGTTGAATCCTAGAGAGTTTGCATTTTTGCTCTAAGTAACTCTTTGCATTTATTTTCATAACCAATAGGAACCAATATTTTTTATTTTTACTTATATAAAATTGTTTGCCAGTTAGTATCCATCCCTATTAGCTAAGTAATTTTAGGATGTCTTTAATAAAAACTATTCATGTCAGGACATACATTTTATTTAATAAATTAATTAATTAATTTATTTTAATCTTTATTGTTGAAATTATTACATATGTCACTCTTTTCACCCATTGACCCCTTCTATCCTGCCCCTGCCTGCACCCCATCCCAGGCCTTCACCACATTATTGCCTGTGTCCAGAGGTTATACATACTGTATATACATACAAGTTCTTTGGTTGTTTTCTTCCCACCCACTTCTGCCTTCCCTCTGGAATTTAGCAGTCTGTCCCATGCTTCTATGTCTCTGGACTATTTTTGTTCATCAGTTTATTTTGTTCATTAGATTTTAAATGTTTTTTAAACTATAAATTAGACTATAAACTTTTTAAAAATTAAAAACATTTTATAAATTGATAATTTATTTGGAAGTCTGGAGCCTCTCCTGGTATTTTAAAATATTTAGAACACTTCTGCTTATGTCTTGGACATCAATAAATATAAGGCCCAAGAAGAGCCCTAAGTCTTGCTACTTAAAGTGCAACACAAGAACCAGCAACACTATCCTCACCTGGGAGCTCATTAGAAATTCAGAGTCTCAGGCCTTGCCCAGACCTGCTGAATCAGAATCTGCATTAGTCAGATTTCCTGGTAACTCTCAGGGGTATTAACATTTGAATAGCCTGGTGCTATAGATAATTATTTTACTTTGTCTTATCAATGGGAAAGGAAAGGCCTTGTGTGATGTAACAATTTACTCAAGGTCAAAGAATGTTGAGTATTTTCAGTTTAAACTAGGTATGTTATGGTCATCTGCATTTGCCAATAGCAAGGAATAAAGCCAGACACTTTAACTCCAATTAACAAATCTATAATTAATTAGTAAAATTATCTTCCCTTCAAGTTTCATATTTTGTATCATAGAACAGGCTGCCTGATTTGGCTGGGGCTCAGGCCTGCATGCTTGTGAATTTCACAATTCACAGATGTTAGACACTCTCAGGCTAAGTAAGGGAAGAGAATGTCAAGTTTTAAATAGCTTCTCCCTTCCATCCTGGCTGAAGCAACAAATAAAATATTTTTTTTTTACAAATATAATTTGAATTTGAGTTTCTTCTAAAGAAATGCTAAATTCTCTGAAAATAACTGGATTATCTTCCAACTTTGACAACTACTGATGTCACCAGTTTACAGGTAACCTGTGAATAGACAGTGAATGGAAGATGTTAACTTGTCATGTTAGTGATACTGGGCACACACTGTGGGTTTTTTTTTTTTTTTTTTCCTGTTGGAGTCTATTTTAATTTAGCTTCTGAATCATATTTCATTCAATTCCAAATCCACAAAACCAGGATAGGTTTACAGCCTAATCTGAGAGGTAGTAAATTATTCGATATGTAGATTTTTTTATTATTATATAAATTTTTGGATATATGAATAATTTAGTGGTTTTACTCCCAAGTAGGTCCAGCCAACGCAAAATAAAAAACCAGCAAAAAACAGTAAGGCATAAATAGCGATTGAGACAGACTGATAGAGACTAAAATTAACTACAGTGTTTTCAGTAACAGGTGATTTGAAATAATTTTGCAAACTGCAGTGTAAACTCAATAAAGTTTATTTTCTTTTATTTGGGACAGGCAACACTTCTTAGGGGAATGAATTTCTCTTTGTCTTAGTTAAGAGGAAGAGTGAGTTCTAGGTTAAATATAATCAAGGAATTTCCCTGTCTTTGCTATTTGAGATTGTGACCACAACAGGCGGTTGACTGAAAGGGAGAATGAAGAAGGGTGGAGGTGGGGGGGAGGTGGAGATGAAAAAAACAAAACAAAACAAAACCACAAAACCTTTCTAAGCAGCTCTGTGAAAAATTTAGCTCCAGAGCAGCTACCGAAGTCCTCAAATCAAATCAGTATGCAGATACAAAGAAACCTTAATTAGCTGGTTCAGGGTGGACACTCCTCAGCTCAGTTCTGTTACAAAAGTCCAGGCTGCTGAAATTAAACTCTGATGCCATTCATGCCAGCATCCAATCACCAGAGAGACTAGAAGTTCAGAGATGCCTTTGAGTTGCCAACAAGTGTGGCCACTATACGTCAAGGACTCTAAAGCCATGGGAGAGGGGGAAGAACATCTTTAGAGAGGATGCCCAGCTGGTAAGATTTAACCATTTCTGAAGCTTTAGTTACTTGATGAATCTCATTGGCTAAACGCAAGAAACGCCCCGCCTCTTTGCAAATGTGTGAAGGGGAAAAGTGTCTAAACTTCTATGTCTTATAACAGTTGACCCTCTTGCTTTAAGCCTCCTGGCTTCCTATCTCTATATACACAGGTATATGTGTATACGTTATATAATTGTTCTCCATTTGTTGCTATCCAAGAGAATTGAAGGAAATGGATTTTGAAACTTCACGGTGTGCCACCCTACAGTACTGTCCCGACCCTTATATCCAGCGGTGAGTTTAAACATGACATAACTTCTATCAAAACTTAATTGGAGTGCCTTGTATATTTTGAGTGTTATGGTGTGTGCAAAGAGCCACCCCTTTTTGTTTATGAGCAGGTGATTTTATTTTGGACTTTCTGTGGTCTTAAATTGGTCTTTTTAAAATTATTTTCTTGTTTTGGTTTATGCCTGAATAGACAAAGTGATTAAGTTTGAAGACAATCTTCCCATGGTTTCTTAAAAAAGATATCACCCAATTTTAAGATGTTTAAAATATGTTATTTGTTTACTCAGCACTCACCCATCCAAGAAGAAGAAATTTCATTGGCTAGGAATCATCTATGGATGATCAAGTCAAAATAAATACAGAAGAATTTTGATTTATTGAAAACAGATAGCTATTGTTATTGTCATAGAGATTATGGCTTATTATTTTGGCTCTAAGAAATACTTTCTTCTTAATTTGTTTCATAACAAGCACGTTCTTTTGAAAACTCTGACTTTTAAAACATATGATTATACTGAATTTTACTTATGTTTATAGGAAGAAACATTTGCCGAGCACTAAGAAAGAATATTAGTGAGCATGCACAATGTGTTGTGTGTGTATGTGTTTCAATTTAGAGTTTGCTATTTTTAAACTGGTAAATGAAATCTGAACAGTGTTTTTCCAGTCACAAAGCTACAGGAGATATGCAAGTTGTATATAGCAGTGTGATGTTGTTAATTCAACAGCATGAGATTTGATGTTGGAATTCCATACTTTATTTTATAAACTAATGGGAGGGAACCTCTGAGTGTTGATAACAGTAGGGTTACAAAGGGGTTAACTTGTAATTCACCGCCAGAGCCTACTGGAGCCTCATATCAGAAGTAAGCAGGCTCTCTGGGCAGACCTGGGCTACTAGGGCATTGCCTACTAGGCAATTATGGAAGATGTGTGATCTTTTATCATTAATGTCATTTGTCACCATGTAGAACACTGATATGGACTACCTAGGTTTTGCTGCTCTCATTGTGAGGTTTCTGGTAGTCTGTATGAAAAAGTAGAAGAAGAAAAGTAAGGCAGAAAGGTAAATGGAATTGTTGAGAGAGAAAGGGAAAAGAGGGAGAAAATGAAAGAAAGAAAAAAGAAAGGAAGGAAGGAAGGAAGGAAAGAAGGAAGGAAAGAAGGAAAGAAGGAAGGAAAGAAGGAAGGAAGTAGAAACAAATTTGTGATCTTCCAGGATGAAATGGGAAATATGAATGGTGTTTGATCCCTGACTTGCTCTCTCTGGAGTTTATGTTCTTGGAGACCTTAAAAATTAGATTTAGTTGGAATTGGGGATTTGATGGATAAAGCAGGAAACACGAAAGATTTTCTATTTCTCAATGTTTTCTTCAGCCTCAAAAGTTTTCTATTCCACTAAAAATCTTTTAAAATAACATTTCTAAACACATAATGCTGATGAAACATTGTATAATGCTTCCCGCGAGGGCATTTTCTTTCTATTGATTAGCAACCCACACACTAATTATTATTAGTTAATAATCCTGTACACCTCTGTCTAAAGCAGCAATTTTCAACAGATGTGCCACAAGAATTTTAAAGATGCGTAATATCTATTTAATCTGGGTCATTGACCTCTTTTCCCTTTGATTATCAAATAAACAGATGACAACAGTCAACACAACAATAGCTGTCCAGTGTGAATGCATCAAGATTATACCTAGTTTTTTTTTGTCAGATTGGCAAAAATATGTGTGTGTTTGCGAGCGTGTGCGCGTGCACGCGCAGGTCACAGAATTTTAGTAATTAGCTTATGTGTGCCATGAGGTAAAAAGTGTTGGAAATAGCTGGTCTAGAGACATTTACAGTGATTGATGAGAGAGGCTTGTAAATATAAATAAAAGGAAGTTGTTTTTTATGTTGTTCCAACAAACTGTTAATTTGTGGAGAAAATATCATCTCAGTTTTTGAAAGACTGAGACATTCAAATTAGTAATTGTATTTTAAAATATTTTAAATTTTTCTAAATGCCCTGAGCTTTAATCATGGTGAGTGTCACTTTTGGGGAGAGGAGGCAGGTATTTTGGGTACCTGTGAGATTTCATTGAAGAGTGGTCAGGGAATGTTTATTTGCCTAATATATTGTTTTAGGCAAGATTTTGTACTCCCCATTTGTAATGAAACTTAACTGGCAAGTAAAGAGCAGAAAACTATTTGCTGTTGATCATTTACTCTGAGCAAGGCACTGGAAATACAAAAATGAATAAGGCGTGGCTATGATGTTTATTTAATGCTACAGTATTTATATATTTAATAACGTGTGTTTTATCAAATATTAACTGTTTTGCCACATAATTTAGGGACTGAATTATTGCTCCTTTCCTATCTATACCACTTAGTGAGTAAATGAGTAAGTGAAAAATCACTAATAGCTGATACCATATATTGTCAGAGCAAAAATCACACAATATTTTCTTTTATGCTTAATGAGTGAATAGGTTTGAGTTGTTTTTTTCTGAAGATAAACCCTTGTAGTTCTCAATTTACAAAATCTATTTTAAGATAGACAAAATTTAATCATTCTAGTATAATCATAGTCATCTGCATAGTTAAATTTGTCATTTTCTTGTCCTTTTCTTTAGAAAGAAGTCACAAGAAAGAACTTTCAAAAAAATAAGGAAAAATACCATGTTATTTTTAACTCCAAGATACCTTAACACATGAATTTCCTTTTATCACAGAACAGAATAAATGAGAGAGGTTATTATTATTTATTTCTGAATGTTAATGGCAGGCCCATAAAGCTAATTTTGATATATATATATATTTCAAAATATGAAATGATAATCATTCTCAGTTAAAAATGAGATTTAACCCCCTGTTTTATCTTTGTGTCTGAATATATTATACATTTAATTGTTCTCTGAGGTTGATCCCAATTTACTCCAGTCTTTGCAAAAACTCATATGAAAATTAATAAAGCAGTTCAACTACAAATCTTAGTCAATGATAACATTGACCATTGCAAAGAAGAGGTGACAAAATTACATCTTGTCATTTTATTGCTCACTTAATTCTAGCAAAAATATCAAAGCATATATGAAATTATGCAAGATCAATAAACAATAGTAAATGAGTAAGTTACCATTTCTTTATAATAAAAACTTCATAAAATATGTTTATTTAATTTTTATTATGTAAATATTAAAATAAATAGAAATTTTTAATTTAGAAGCAAAATATTTTTAATTTATTTGTGGGGTTATATTGTAGTTTTGATGTCCTTGAATCTTATTACATCTTTAGAATTGCCATTTATGTTTTAAAATAGGATTTTTAACCAAGAAATACTAAAAGAATAAATTCTTTCAAAATAAGCTAAAACTGTCAAAGTTCTGTGAAGATGAGTAAGAAGTATTTCCTGTGAAAATTACATATTGATTGTGAATGTTACACTTTTCCAGTTTAAAGGCCAATTTTATTATTAACTGTTCTTTCTAAATATATACCAAAAGAAGGGTGGTGACAGTTAACTTATAGTGGAAAATCAATACATTAAAATAATATAAAGGCATATGTAGTTCTGTGTTGGGTGTCCTCCACTTGCCTCTTTTACATCTGCCTTCTATCCTTCTCCTTCTTGTTCTATACCCCAGAAAGTTAACTTCTAAATATCCTGTTGACAGTTCCTTTCATCTCTGGTTTCCTCTTCTGTCAACCACTGGGAACCTCTAACAGGAGATCAAAGGATACAAGGAGAGTGAAGTTGGGATATATGTTTCCCTGGCCATCTCTCTGGGTTTTCTATAAAATACTATAGGCCTTGTCAGAGACATCTGCCACAGGTCCAGTGTGTTGGGTTCAAGTAAATGACCTCCTCTCTCTCTCCCCTTCAAGCTTAGGTTTGATAACTATTCCTAGCTATTGTTAGCTCCAAAAAAACATACCAAATCTCTTATCCCTTGATAGTCTCTTTATTTACTCTTTGTTCAGTGTTCTTTTACTGCCAGAACCATGGCAAGTACAAAAATAAGTATATGTCCATAGCGTGATGTGCACAGGCAGACTTCCAAAACAGATATAACATATAATAATACAATAAATTTCTGATGTGAGATAAAAGATGTATCTACCCCTTGCAGTAAGCAAACCAGTATTTAGTAAGGCCAATTTTAGACATCTCCATAATCACATGTTTCTCTATCTGACCAAATGAATTGAATCTACGTGCTGCAGCCTGTGTATGTTGTTCATATCAGTCCTTCAAATGGAACAAGTCAGAGGGTGGAAAGAATTATTTCATAAAAAATATGAAGGTACAATTTATCAACAGCAATGAATGTATCCACCAGATGCAATCAAGAAAAGGTCACTTTAAAGCCTTACAATTTTTACAAGAATAAGTTTTAAAAGACCTTTAAAGCCAATTGTAGCTAGCCAAGAAGCAGGATGTGGTATAATTATCTATGCTGCTCCAGAGCTGTGAGTGCATTTAAATGGTAGAGAATAGGGAAGCATGTTAACATGGTGCACAGAGGACCTGTTAAAAGATCTGAATAATAATTTTAACTCTACCACTAAATAATGATGTGACCCTCATGAAATCATTTAATCTGTCTAAATCAAAGTTTTCTCATAAGGTAAGTATGGATAACAAACTATTCACAAATAAGACTTTGAGAATTAAATATGAACCCAACTAAACTGTGAAATCCATTTCCTTAGTGTATTTCCTCAGCCCTGAAGGAATACACCGCAGGCTGGGGATTCTTTCCCAGTAACATTGTGTCTTCATGTAAGCATTCCTTATGTTCCATTTTGCTCTATATAATCTTTAAATTAAAGACAAAGGTCATTATGGGTCTTGGACATGATTTTGGCTTGTCTTCCTCAATTCTAATACTTAAGAGGTTAGGGGTTAAGTGATTTGCCCAAAATCATACAACAAAATAGTAACAGAACAAAGTCTGGAATTCAAGTCTCTTGACTCCCAGTTCAATGCTATTTCTTCAAGAGTACGTAACATTCTATTATATTAGATATGCATAGGACTTTATGGTTAAGAGTTTCCCAAAACAGTTTTTGATCCACCTGAGAGGTGTGGATCAAAAGTGTGAAGGCAGATAGCTATAGCCTAATCCCAAGAACTTGCAAATATGCTATATTACACAGCACAGGGGGATTAAGATTGTTGATGGAATTAACACTGCTAATCAGCTGGCCATAAAATAGGTAGATTATTTTGGATTACCCATGTGGACCCAATGTAATCACAGGAGTTCTTAAAGTGGAAGTGGGAAGTAGAAATCGAGTCAGAGTGGTGTGATGTGAGGAAAGACAACAGATTTTGATGATGGAAGGAGATCATGAGCAAAGGAAAGTTGGCAGACTCTAGAAACCTGAAAATGTTTGACCTTCAGAACTATAAAATAATATATTTGTATAGCTTTAGGCTGTAAATTTGTGGTAACTTGTTATAGCAGCATTAGGAAACTAATTCACTAGGTAAATAATTTTTATCTCCAAATTGTAGCTATGGAAACTAAAACTATTTTAGTCTTGATTTGTTTGTTTGTTTAAAGTAGTCCATGATATTAACCCCTTATCAGATGTATCATTGGTAATTATGTTCTCCCATGCAGTGGGCTCCGTTTTCATTTTATTGATGGCTTCTTTTGCTGTGCAGAAGCTTTTTATTTTGATGTAGTTTCATTTGTTTATTTTCTTCTTTGTTTCCTTTGCCCTAGGAGATGTATCAGCAAAATATTGCTAGGAGGGATGTCTGAGATTTTGCTGCCTATGTTTTCTTCTAGCATTTTTATGGTTTCAGGACTTACATTTAAGTCATATATTTTGAGTTTATTCTTGTGTATGATGTAAGTTGGTGGTCTAGTTTCTTTCTTTCTTTTCTTTCTTTCTTTTTTCTTTCTTTTTTTTTTTTTTTTTTTTTTTTTTTTTTTTTTTTTTTTTTTTTTTTTTGCATGTACCTGTCCAGTTTTTCTAGCATCATTTATTGAAGAGACTGTCTTGACTCCATTGTATACTCTTGCCTCTTTTGTTAAATATTAATTGAGCATAATGGCTTGGGTCAATTTCTAGGTTCTCTGTTCTGTTCAATTGATCTATATGTCTGTTCTTGTGCCAGTACCAGGCTGTTTTGAGCACAGTGGCTTTGTAGTATGATTTGATATCTGGTATTGTTATCCCTCTAACTTTGTTCTTCTTTCTCAAGATTGCTGCAGTTCATTGGGGTCTTTTTTGATTCCATATAAATTTTTGGAGTATTTGTTCTAAATCTGTGAAATATGCTGTTGGTATTTTAATAAGGATTACATTGGATTTTTTTGGGTGTGTATATTTTAATGATATTAATTATACCAATACATGAACATGGTTCTATTAATACAGTATATTCTTTCATTTGTTTATATCTTCTTCTACAATGTCTTATAGTTTTATGAATACAGGTCTTTTACCTCCTTGGTTAAGTTTATTCCTAAGTACCTTAATATTTTTGTTGTTGTTGCAGTGGTAAATGGTATTTTTTTTTTAATCTCTTTCTAAGAATTCATCATTCATGTATAAAAATGACATCAATTTCTGGGTGTTAATTTTGTATCCTGCTATATTGGCAAATTCATTTATTAAATCTAGTAGATTTCTGATGGAACTCATACAACTTAACTAAACAATCCAAGTAAAAATGGGGGAAGACCTACATAAAACTTTTCCAAAGTAGACAGGCAGATGGCCAGGAACATATGAAAACATTCTCAAAATCACTAATCATAAGAAAG